>NC_089511.1:83440690-84060190 GCF_036850995.1 Saccopteryx leptura
AACATGAGGAGGAACTCTCAACTGAGGAGTTGAAGGAGCTACAGATGTTGCAACATATGGAGCTTCTGCAAGAGATTAGTAGTGAGGAGGAGGTAGAGTCGGAGGAAGTGATTTCTACAAGTGAAATTCAAGACATACTGGCAATGTGAGAGAAGCTTTTGAGGTTCATTGAAAAGAAACACCCAGAGCCTGACCTGTGGTGGCACAGTGGATAAAGCATTGACCTGGAAATGCTGAGGTCACCGGTTCGAAACCTTGGGCTTGCCTGGTCAAGGCACATATGGGAGTTGATGCTTCCAGCTTCTCCCCCTTTCTCTCTCTCCTTGCTCTCTCTCTCTGTCTCTCTCTCTCCTCTCTAAAAAAATAAATAAATAAATTTTTAAAGATGTCTTTAAAAAATTAAAAAAAAAAAAGAAACACCCAGAAAAAGTTTCAAATGCTCGTGCTTCAGCACTTTTTAATGACACTTGTTTGTCACATTTCCATAACATTTTAAAAGGCAGGCAAAAGCAAACCTCTTTGGATAGATTTTTATTCAAAAGTCCTGCAAGTGAAAGTGCTGAAAGTGCAGCCAAAAAGGCATAAACAGGTGATGATTAAATGAAAAATACGTAATGTTAAGCTTAGGTTAAGTTTAAAGTTAAGAAAGTGCATTTTTTACAATTAAGTTTTTGTGGTTTCATTTTAAGTAAAGAAAGTGCAGTTTTAGTTTTGTTTAAAGAAAATGCAGTCTTAGTTTACATTTAGTGTTAAGAAAGTGCAGTTTTAGTTTACATATCTACAGTGCCTGCATCCCTTCCTTCCTCCCTCCTCTTAGCTGCATTCGTCTGTCTCCGAGGTAAGAATACAGTACTAAATAACACTTTTTTCTTTTATTTCATATATTTTTTTTATGCATTGGTAAAGTATACATGTGTGTTTCTTAATTAAAAACATGTCATTTTTCATAATTTAAGATGGTTTGGGGATGTTTCACAGGGCTGGAACAGATTAAATCTATTTCAGATATTTTAAATAGGAGAAATTTGTTTGATATACAAGTTGACTGATTTATGAGCTCGGTTACAGAACTAATTAAACTTGTATCTCAAGGTATCACTGTAAAACCAAACATGACTGACATATGCACTTGGCACAAAACGATGCCACAGAGCATATGACATGCACATAACATCGCATAGCCTTGAAAGCACACAGCATAGGCTCCTCCTAGTAATCACTGGCGGTGGCAGCAAATGCATACTGGGAGTGCGCTTAACAGTCAAATTAATTGGAAAACAAATGCTGAGGCTTTCATACAAATAGTTTTTATGATAGAAGCAGAGAAAGTTGAGAACTGCATAAAATACAGAGAATCTTACTAGTGGAGTTCTAGCAGACCTTGAACCTATCTGGCAGCCCAGGGTGAAGCAATCAGTGGTAAGTGATTAAGAATCACTGAAATGATTTCTCACAAAAGTAAAGGGGAAAAATCCATTCTGGGATTTTATTTTGAGTTGTAATGTCTAACACTCAGCTAGACTATACAAGATCAAGCGCTCAACCTCAAATTCTGCACAAACCAAGAGGACAGAGTTAAATCCCCTTATTAGACATGCAGGAAAAAATGACGAGAAAAGGCTATTTGTGTTGTACTAAAATCACAGATTTCATGAGTTTTAGAGCAGAAACCCCCACCCCAGTCAATCAATCCTAGCTTAGATGTCCTTAGGCTATCTTTCAAATTTTGAATCAAGTCATTTGTCATCTGTTTAATCTTGGTAATGTAGCTTGCAATTCTGATTGAAAGAAATATGTCAGGATTTCTTAATAAGGTTTCTAATAAAGTTTTCTAATAAGGTTTATATAAATTCGCAGTTTACAAATAAAACATCTTAGGGTTTTATTTATTTATTTATTTATTTTGTATTTTTCTGAATTTGGAAACTGGGAGGCAGTAAGACAGACTCCCGCATGCGCCCAACCGGGATCCACCCGGCATGCCCACCAGGGGGCGATGCTCTGCCCATCTGGGGCGTTGCTCTGTTGCAACCAGATCCATTCTAGCGCCTGAGGCAGAGGCCATGGAGCCATCCTCAGCACCTGGGCCAACTTTGCTCCAATGGAGCCTTGGCTGCGGGAGGGGAAGAGAGAGACAGAGAGGAAGGAGAGGGGGAGGGGTGGAGAAGCAGATGGGCGTTTCTCCTGTGTGCCCTGGCTGGGAATCGAACCCGGGACTCATGCACGCCAGGCCAATGCTCTACCACTGAGCCAACCTGCCAGGGCCATCTTGGGGTTTTAAATGATTTGAATTAGTGCAAAAACTCAAGAGTCAATAGAATAAAAGTCTATCTCCAACTTCTCCACTGAAATAGTTGCAAAAATGGGGTTTGAACAGGTAATATTTAAATTCCTTTCTAACTTCTAATTCTTTAGTCTTTGCCAAAGTATTCTATTAAGATTCATCTTATTGTTTCTAATAATTTCCTAGGATATAATATTTCTCTTATAGAGGCATTCAGTACTCATATGTGTTTATTGTACTTTGACTACAGAGGGTTCTTATCTAGTTAAAAGGCAAACACTCATCTGTAAAATAGAAAAATAGCACTTATATAATAGGGTTCAATATAATATCCACAGAGAACTTAGAGCAGTTTATGCTAAGAAAGTACCACCAATCAAAAAAATCTTATTATCAATATCACAAATAATTATATGCAGCTCTAGAAGAAATTAGATGTGGCCATATTTACTTTAGAATTGGAAATACATTTGGATTTTTATACTATTATATTGAAATGCAATGTTTCCAAATAATTATGTAACAAGTTGTCTTTTCTTAAAACCAAATTATCCTCCAACACTAGACTTGAGAGGAACTTTAGAAACCATTTATTTCCAAGTATTTTTTATTTCTAAGTGATTAGAAGAACATTTTCTTTCTACTAAACTTTAGATAAAAGTGCACATAAATTGATTTTACTTGTTTTGATTGGGCCAGATTCCCAGTAGTTTCCACTTTCTCCAAACAGGAATATCTCAGTTAATTCTAAAACAACTCCTAATTCTCCTCAAAATTAAGTGTAAAAACCACTAATATAGATTAGCCCTCTTATTTTACAGGTGAGGACAGCCATGCTCAGTCCTGTCAAAAATGGTGAATTCGTGTTAGAGCTAGAAAAAGAATGTCAGTGTGCAATATAGACTTAACCCTGCCAAAGAGAAGTGTGGCCTCTGCCCTTGGCTAGGGAGGCAATCTCTAAGCATTTAGGATGTCTCTTGACCAAAAAGAGACTCTGTTTGCCTGGGAACTTTGGAACGTGCAAATTATCAATGTTAATGATATAGTTTATAGCAAAAGCCTCAGAGCACTTATTATCTCAATCTCTGAAAGGGCTAGAGACTAAGGTCAGCCATGCAGGTGGTTAACAATATGTATCTGGTTAAGTCCCAATAAAAACTTTGGACAACAAAGCTGGGGTGAGCTTCCCTTGTTGGTAATACTCTATGTATATTTTCAGATGTTGTGGCTGGAGAAAAGTAGGTGCCATCCACATAAGACTCTAGGGGGTAGACAAGGAGATCATACCAGGGAATTCTGAGTCCCTGCCTTGTATCCCCTTCCCTGGACTGATTTTAGCCAGTATGCTTTTGGTGTAATCACTCATAACCATAAGTATATGGCTTTTCTGAGGTCTGTGAATCTTTCCAACAGATTATTGAGACTGAGAGGGACCTTGAGGACTCTTGAACATTTTAAGCCACCACTATCTTGACTTCTTTGGTGCAGTTCTCGTTTTATAACACCACTTGTGAAATCCTCATGATTCTCTTTCAATTTAGTGTAATGGAGCACAGCCATTATATATAATAATGCTATATGTTCTGCCATCTTCATTTATAGCAAAGAGTATAGAGGAAGTAAACATATAAATAATTTAAAGTGTATTCTATAATTCTTACTAACAAAGTATTATAGAGACAAGGAATCATAAATATAAACTAAGAATTAAAATTTAAAGTTTTTCTAATAAGGTTTATATAACTAAATATTTTAAAACACACTTCATTTTATTAGTATTTTTACATACCTATTTTGTTAATATCTTTTGCACTCTGTGTGGTAGGAAATTATTATTATAGACATTTATACCATAAGATCTGAAATTTCAAGTGCTGCTTTGACATGATTGAGCTTCACAGGGTCCCAAAGGCCTAACTGCATGTTCCCCTGTGGTCACCATACGAACTCCTACCAGTGGGAAAAGCTCCACACCCTCCAGGGGATCTTCAGGTTACAACATAGTTCCATTCCTACGACAGGGACATAACCAGAATTCTTGGTGTAAGTTGAAACACAACTTAGCCTAAGTCACTTACCTATCCTAACACACGTGCACTTTTAACAGTCCAAAATGACGTAGGTAAGCGACGGGGACGCCAACTCCCTCACTCATATGCCATGTTACTGCGTATTCTTCCGCCATGCGCAAGCAAACTAGTTTGTCCATGTAGTCTGTAAGTAATACACTAACGGAGTAAGCCAAAACACTCACGTCTCAATTTTTTTTAATTTCTCTGAGAACAAACGTGGTATACTTGAAACATTGTATGTCAAGGCTGTCCTAGTCCAAGGACCTCCTGTATTGCCCAATCAGACAGAGTAGCTACACCCCATCTGGTCCTCAGTGGTTCTGCAGCAACCAGTCAAATTACTCAAGCTAGTCAGTCTCTCATGGAAATCTTGCAACATCTTACCCTCTTGTTACTACAAAAACCTGCTTCTCACAACCCCTTCTAGTTCATGCTACAGTGTGTTCCTCCCTTGGGCCTGAGTGAATGTGACTAAAAACCACCACCAGGCTCCTTAGTCCAGTGTTGGGTATCATGTTTCACCACCTTTTACCAGAATTTTTTCACCAGTACAGTAAATAGAAGGTGGTCAGAACACCATTGTATGAATCAGTTGAACCCATCTTTCATGGCATGCCCATGTAAAACAAAACCTTCTAATTACACAATGCTGTAATCATAAATGTTTCTCCACCTGCTGCATCCAGGTTGATATTTCCACTGTATGTAATGATTCAAGATAGCATGATTGTGAGAGATCCAAGCAAAAAAGAGAAAATGGGAAACTCTTTCAGACTGGATGCACTTTAGAACCCTAGCTTCAGAATTCTTTTTTTTTTTTTTTCAGGTTATAAGATTGCTGGACCTTCCATGGCAACCCTGATAGCAACAGGCTCAGAAAATAGATTAATTTTAGTCAATGGCAATGTTTTATGGAGCTGGGTCTGCTAGGTCATCTAGCTTGTTTCAATTTCATGTCCGCAGCTCGCGCCCAAGAGCATAGCCTTGTAGCTACAACAGTGTTCAAAAGGAGAACATCAACTGCACAAGCGTGGTTGTTCTGTGCAGCCGCCAGGCAGACAGAGGCTGAATTCTGTTCAGCTTTATTAGACGCTAATTTCTAGGATTTCATTATAGCTTTCTACCCAACGGATCTGTTTGGGGAAGTACTTACACAGTATCCTTCCAAATAATGAAGGCACTTAATGAAAGTTGCAGCTTCTTTTTAAGGGTAGAAAGAAAAGACAGTTCAGGGGCTATTACGAGAATTGCAGGGCGCTGAAAATACATGGGCTTTTCATCCCGGCAGCTTGCGAACCGCGTTCGCTTCTGTCGCTTAATAGCTCGGAACACAAACCATTAAAAACGTTGTTTTGAACTTCCTTGATGTTTTGGAGATGTTTCTGAAATTTTTTCATAAATCTGGGTGAATATTTTTTATGTCTAAGTATCCATAAATAAGCACTATGGCATCAAATATTTATATGCATTTATTCATGTAAAAGTTTTTTTCTTAAAACTGCTTTTAAAAGCCTAAGCAAACGATAAAACTTTAAACACCAAAATGTTTTATGTCAAAAAAAATTTTGTTGTTTTATGTCACAGTAAAAGTACTCTCTCACTTTCATCAGCATCCTAAGTGTCTCTCTAAAGAGGAACCCACGACAAAAAGCTTATTGAAGAGTCTATCAGAAAATATTAATGTGTCCGTGAGTCTCCATGTGTGTGCACTTTCGTCTGCAAAATTAGAACATATTCTGCTCACTGAATTATTTTTCTTACTATATGGAAGATATTAACGAATTGGTTGCCAACGAGGTCATACCGAATAACACTTCCAACCACAGCATGGAGGGCTGTGTGCTTCCCTCTATCCTGTTAAGCAATGTTTATTTAGAACTATTTTTACATTTGTCATTTTAATAAGTAAAATTTGTAAAAATCGTGGTAATGTAATTATGAGAGTTAGGATCATCTCATAGGTTTATAAATCATTTATATTTATATATATTACTAATTTTTTTATGTTGAGTTGCTCGTGTTTTGTTTATGAGAGTGTATGTTCTTTACATATTAAAATGATTGTTTGCTTTCCTATAAAATACAGCATTGGGCAAAAGTAGGTTTACAGTTTATAGTATGGAAAATAATGAAATGAATAAAAATAATATAAGAATAAACTGTATTTTGCATACCCACAAATGAACTGTTTGTATATTCTTTTTTTTTTCATTGAACAAACACTAGTTAATATAATTATACAGGTTTCAAATGCTCAATCCTATAATACATCTTTGTGCAGCATATTGTGTGTTCACCCTCCCAAGTAAAGACATAGTCCATCATCATGGATGCCCTCATACCCTTCCTCCACCTCCCCCACTCTCAGCAAACACCACATGTTGTCCGTGTCCATGAGGTTGTTTTTTTCCTTTTTTGCTCTGTTTCTCCACCTCCCTTGCCCAGCCTCCACCTGCCTCCCAATCAATAGCTCTCAGTGTGTTCTCTACACATGTCTGTTTCTAGTTTGCTTGTTCATTTTGTTTGTTAGATTCTACACAGGAGTGGAATTATATGGTACTCTTCTTTCTCTGACTGGCTTATTTCACTTAGCATAATGATCTCCCGGTCCATCCATGTTGTCACAAAAAGTAAGATTTTCTTCCATTTTATGGCCATTGTGTAAATGTATCACAACCTTTTTATCCACTCATCTGCTGATGGGCACTTGGGCTGTTTCCAGATCTTGGCTATTTTAAATAAATGCTGCAGTGAACATAAGGATGCATATATTCTTTGGAATTAGCATTTCAGGCTCCTTAGAGTGTATTTCTAGAAGTGTGATCACTGGGTCAAAAGGAAGTTTATTTTTAATTTTTTGAGGAATCTCCATACTGCTTCCCACAGTGGCTGTGCCAGTCTGCATTCCCACCAACAATTCACAAGGGTTCTCTTTTCTCCACACCCTAGCCAACACTTTCAAGTGGAAGCTACAACAGGAATCATGAGATTCTGCCCGCTTTCATGCCTTCTTACTTCTGTGGACGAGATGTGGAGAAGGGTATAGCAGAAGTGGATGTGAGACTAAAAGAAGGCTGTATTTATTAAATGTTTGGAGTATGACAGGTGACAGATAACTGACAACCTGGGACTGAGAATGAGAAGACACAAGGAGCAGAACTACAGCCTGATTCCAAACCATAGTTAATTTGTTACTACAGTAAAGCTAGAGATATATCTAATTGTAGAATTATAACTGGAATTCTTTAACTATAAAAATGTATATGTGTACACACACATACACATGCTCATATGTCTGACTCTTCTTTTTTTTTTTTCTTTTTTTTTTGTATTTTTCCGAAGCCAGAAACGAGGAGGCAGTCAGACAGACTCCCACATGCACCGGACCGGGATCCATCTGGCACGTCCACCAGGGGGCGATGCTCTGCCCATCTGGGGCGTCACTCTGCTGTGACCAGAGCCATTCTAGTGCCTGAGGCAGAGGCCATGGAGCCATCCCCAGTGCCCAGGCCAACTTTGCTCCAATGGAGCCTTGGCTGCGGGAGGGGAAGAGAGAGACAGAGAGGAAGGAGAGGGGGAGGAGTGGAGAAGCAAATGGGTGCTTCTCCTGTATGCCCTGGCTGGGAATCAAACCCGGGACTCATGCACACCAGACCGACACTCTACCACTGAGCCAACTGGCCAGGGCCGTCTGACTCTTCTAAAATGACTAACACAATGACTAAAAAAATAGGACTATAATAAATATTTTTAAATTAATGTATTCTAGTGGGTACTGTCTTCTTCAGACCTTTGTCATCTTCTTGCTGGATGTTACAATACACTTTTTCATAGAGGCCATGTATCCAGTTATACTTCCCTCAAAACATCTCTTATGGTCTTATCAGAGTCGTCATGCTAAAATGCAAATGGACAGTAGTTACCATTACTTTACCAAGTCCTATCACAGAAAAGATCTCCTCTTCTCTTGAGTCCTGTTACAGAGCTCAGAGCATCCTGATAGGCCCAGAATGAATACACGTCTGTCCTTTTATATATGCTGGACCCTTTCCTAGAGTGCTCTTCTTTCCACCCAAAAGTGACCACACTGAGGGTAAAGGGGAGGTTGAGTGCACTATAAATTCTCAATAAATATATGTTGAATTAATAAGAAAGTTATTTATTTCTCAGCTTCTTTAAAGAGCCACATCCAGTGTGGGTCTTTGACTGTTAAGGTGTTGCTGGTTCTTCTTTCTCTCCCTCGGGTAAATATTTCCCTGGCTCTTTCCCATACAAAAATAAGTTCATCTTCTCTTTCCCCTCATAATGCCTTGTGCATATCTCTATTATTATATTTGTTTTGTTTTTATAGATCTTGCCTCAAGTTTATTAGTATAAATAGCACAGGAGGATATCAGCTCCATGCAGACAGCAGCCCAGGGGTCAGACTGACCTTCTGTCCTCACATCGGCAGGAGACCTCTACTGTGTAGACTTCATGGGGAACCTAGGCATCTTTGGGAGCCTGAGCCTGGGCCAGATCCAGGCCAGAGCCAGCCTGGGGCTTGGTTTGAGCCTTGACTTTGACCTTCAGTTGGCAGAGTCTGAGACCCTTAGCGATACAGGCATGAGCATGTTTCCCAGGCTTTGACTGAGTGATGTAGGCAAGTCAGTTGAGCTTGCAGCTGCCACACTTCGGGATCCGGGGTTTGACCTCGCTGGACTTTAGTAGGGAGTAGACAGCCTTGGCACGTGTGTTCATGGCCTCGGTGTTGTTGACCTGCATCTTCTTCAGGCCCTCCTTGTTATGCTTCTTAGCAAAGTGCTTGTTTCTTGGGCACTGGGGGTACACCTACTTAAGAGATTCATATCATTGTGATCGAGGTTTCTTGATGCTATTTATGTGCCATTTTGAAGACTGGTTGTGATGTTATAAGCTAGTCTTACTTGCTCTTTTGTTGCTAATATATAATATATAATGTAAATTTCAAATATTCATTAAAACACCAAATAAATAGATGAATGAATAAAGAATGGATGAGTGAGTAGGCATACTGCTCACAAAAATTAGGTGATATTTCAAAATGAATATGAAGTGATAAAAAAGAAGCATTTAATTTTTTTTATTAAACAAGAACATCAGAAAAGCAAATGACAAGTCAAAGAAAGTTGTATGATTATGCAAATGAGATGCAAAACCAACCTTTATTTCATTGGTGAAAATGCACTATACAAAAAGCTGAAAGTACTGGACTATCTGCATGTTCCCTGATCTCCTACTTTTTGAGAGCAGTGTATCATACTTATTACATCATATTTCAAATTTTGATTTATATACCATCTTGGTTTCTATTCTCTAAGCTCCTTGATGGCTGAGATTATGCCTTTTACCATAGCTCCTAAAAGACTGACTCAGAACAATAAATACTTAAATGTTTAATTAAAGACTCAATGAATGAATGTTAGGAAAATTACTATAAATGCTAAGTGAGGACTGACAAATAAGAGAATTCACAGCCAAAAACAAGGCTTCAAACAGTGCATTATATAACTTAAGTAATTCCTAGTGCCATTTTATTTTCTTCATAATTTCCTTCACCATTTTCTTTTTCTTACTTAATGAGCTAAAGGAATAAAGACATTATTCCTGTTGTCGGTTAGCTGTTTAGCATATGTGAACCAAGGAAACAGAATTCAGTAACCTATTAAAATGTATTGAAGCTTGTGGGTATGTTTCTTAAACAAATAATTAGGAAGTAATGTAAGTCTGACACCACACTGTTTTATTTTGTGGAAAGTTTTAAATTTGCCCTCATTTTAAGGCAAAATCCTTTATTGCAGTTAAAATTTAGTTTGAAGCAAAGAGATTTACATGTTTATGAACCATTAAAGAAAATTAGTTTTTATTTCAGGTAGTTTAAAAGAAAGGTAGAACCAATAGTATAATCCAAGAGATTCGTTTAGAGGATTCTCAGATCACAAAATAAACATAAATCAAAATGTTAGAATTTAAGAGCAGAAACCATGGTGCCAAATGCAAATAGATGGGAGATATTCTGGTATTGAAAAAATGAAAAAGTTCTGTTTAAGAATTCAGGGTGGGATCTGGCAGGAAAGCTCCCACTATCACTTTGAAGATCAGCCCAGTTAGAAAAAGGCATTTTTTGAAAGCAAAATGGCAAAGGGGACCGTGACATGATTCTTCACAATTAATAGATTCTGATATAAGTACAGAGAAGACAGTATCTAGTATTTGAAACATTGGTTAGTACCTTAAGAAGTAGAGCCCATATAAATATGGAGAAAATGAATGTGGCATATTCCTGAAATAAGCTCTTTGATAGAATTTAAAAGATTTTTGTCATTAACCATTTTATGAGGTTAAAGAAGATATAAAAAAGAAGATAATTCATTGTTAGAGTAAATATTTATACGTGGCTCAGGTAAATGGGTAGCTGTGACTGTACAGTTTCCTTCTTTCTCTCTCTCTCTATTTCTTTCATTCATTCTTTCTTTCTTTCTTTCTTTCTTTCTTTCTTTCTTTCTTTCTTTCTTCCTTATTTTCTTTCTTATCTAGTTTTTATTTAGTGAGAAGAGGGGAGGCAGAGACAGACTTCCTGCATGCACCCTGACCAGGTTCCACCTGGCAGACTATACAGTTTCTAACACTTAGTGAAGTTGAATTTCTTCACTGTAAAATTTAGTAGGAAAATACCAACACCATAATTATTCCAAATAGAGACAGTTATTTCCTCAAGGAAAACTGAGTTAACCAAATCTTTTTTTAAAAAAATCTTATTTAGCCCTGGCCGGTTGGCTCAGCGGTAGAGCGTTGGCCTGGCGTGCGGGGGACCCGGGTTCGATTCCCGGCCAGGGCACATAGGAGAAGCACCCATTTGCTTCTCCACGCCCCCTCCTTCCTCTCTGTCTCTCACTTCCTCTCCCGCAGCCAAGGCTCCATTGGAGCAAAGATGGCCCGGGCGCTGAGGATGGCTCCTTGGCCTCTGCCCCAGGCACTACAGTGGCTCTGGTCGCAGCAGAGCGACACCCCGGAGGGCCAGAGCATCGCCCCCTGGTGGGCAGAGCATCGCCGCTGGTGGGCGTGCCGGTGGATCCCGGTCGGGCGCATGCGGGAGTCTCTCTGACTGTCTCTCCCCGTTTCCAGCTTCAGAAAAATATAAAAAAAAAATCTTATTTAAAGAAAGACAAGGTGGTAAGCAGATAAACAATGCTGTGTAAAATCTCAGATGGTTCATGAAATTGTTCAGCTTATGTAAAGCTTACAGATTCATGAAGGTAGTAGACATGCAGTTTTCACTACCATTGACACTCAACTCTTAATGTAATACCTGGAACACAGCAAGAATTCATTAGATATCTCTTGGTTGAGTAAAGAAATGAATAAATGACTATGTCATAATAAGAAAATTTTAATGCACATTAAGATTATTAAGAAGCAAGGCATTAAACATGAACTTTGGATGGATGACGTCAGAGTAATGGCGCGGTAGGAAGCGATACCGATAAATCTCCCCCAAAACTCAACAAGATCTTCAACCAAAAACAGAAAAACCTACCCTTGGAGCCTCCAGATGTTTCGCAATACACCCGAAGGTATGGTCGAGCGAAAAATTGGCTAAATATATAATCAAACCCCGAAGGAAATAGGGAGTAAGAAATGCTCCGCCTTCCTCACTAACCTAAACAGGGCGGCTTTCACTGGGAACTGAGAATATAGAAACTGAGGCGGGCAAAGGGGGTGAATAGATCTAGGCCACGGCACAAATGGCCGAACCAGGCTGTGGCACAGGGATCCAGGCCAAGGAAAAACTGTTCCTGTGGCAACCTGGGCAATACAAGCTAACACTTGTGCCAAACCCAGACAAAGAAAGACAAGCAGGGCAGCCATTTTCCCCAATCTCCGGGCCACCCCAGTGCCCTGGGAAAGCCGCACAGGGGAACGGAGCGAGAGCCAATTCCAATGCTGGAACTTTTCCCTGTGGGTGGGGGTTTCACTCAGGTGAGACTGCTGGCCTGATATCCTGGTCTGCGCGTGCAGATAGTGAGCGAGAGATTCCTCCAAGTGCCTCAGCAGTGCCCGCCCGTGTTATCCCACAGAGGGGCAGAGTCAGGGGCCTTTGTGTGGGCCAAAAAGCGGAATCTCGGGCCACCCCAGCGCCTTGAAAAAGCCGTGCCCGGGTACGGAGTGAGAGCCAATTCCAACACTGGAACTTTTCTGTGAGGGTGGGGGTTTCACTCAGAGTGTGAGACTTCTGGCCTGATATCCTGATCTGCGCGTACAGATAGTGGGCGAGAGATTCCTCCAAGTGCCTCAGCAGTGCGCGCCCGTGTTATCCCACAGAGTGGCAGAGCCAGAAGTCTTTGAGTGGGCGGAAAGCCCCGCCTGATTATGCTAGCTGCTCTAACTGACTGAGCCTTACCCAGAGCCCTGTGCTAAGGGGGAATAGAGTGGGGATTTGCCAGCTCTTTGAGCCTCTTATTATCCAGGCAGAGGCAGCAGCAACCCCATAGCTGGATTATCAGGCTACTAATTGAGGAAGGAAAGACTAGGAGAAAGGCTCCAGGAACAAGGACTCTCTCACAGGAGGAGCCTATAAATGCTAATGAGCCTCGACTGCCAACAAGACTGAAGCACAATACACGACATCGCCATAGAGACTTATCAACTGCAAACCTCTACCTGAGTGTGCCAAAGGGGCAGAACCCGGGGTACAGAGTAACCGACCAGGAAGAGGGAGAGAAAAGAAAAAGCAAGAAGATAACCTCTCAAAATCAAGAATAATACGCAGACTTTATAGCCTATCCCATTTTATTATATTTGTTTGTTTGTTTCTCTTATCTTCATTCTTGATATTTTTTATTCCTCCTCCAATTTGGTCATTTAACTCTCTGCCGGTCTTACTCTTTCCTCTCCTTGAACTACACTATCCATAAGTGTTACATCTCCTATTATCTTTTCTTTCCTCTTCCTTTCTCTCTATGAGAGTTGCACTCCAAAACCCTTAACTCTCTCTCTCTCTCTCTCTCTTTCTCTCTCTCTCCTCTTTTTTCTTTTTCTTCTTTTAGTGGTTCCCTCTTTTTTCTCTCCCTCTCTCTTTCTTTTCTCCCCCTATATTACTTTCTTCCTTTCTCCTTTACGTCTCCTCTCATTCAAACCTCAATAACGAACAATATCTTATCTGGGACTCAAACTTATGTTTGTGGCATTTTAGGGGGTTTTTACTTCACCTTTTTAACACACTAGCAGTGCTCCCATCCCTGGCTCTACAATTTATCTAGTTCTTTTTCAACTAAATACAATAGTAATTTTTTACTTTGTCCCCCCATTTTCCTGTTTCCCTCTTATTCCTCTCCTCAGAACTCTTAGTCAACCAACACCTAAAAGCAAATCATTTTATACTTGAACCAATTTTTTTTCTTATTTGCTTTTTGTGAGTCCATACGCCCTTTTTTTTTTCTTTTCTTTTTTTGCCCCTTTATTACTTCTCCCCAATTCAGGCCCTCCATTACAGGCATTGTTTGTTCTATTTAGTACAATATAATTCACAGTTCACCACAAGATTTTCTCAAGAAAGAGGGGAGAGGAGAGGAGAGAGAAAAAAAAGGAGGGGGGGAAATAATTTCCCTTTTTTTAATTTTTATTTTATTTTTCTTTATTTCATTATTAATTTAAAAAAAAAACTCTTTTTTATTTTTTTTAACTTTTTATTCTTTATTAAATCTCATTAATACTATCAACAAAACCACCCTCAGATGCCATTAAGGAAGAGAAAATTGAATATCATGGATACAAAAGAAAGAGAGGTAACACAGATAGATGAGGAAAAATCTATGGAGAAAAAATTTAATATATTGGAAACCTTGGAACTAAATGACAGAGAATTTAAGATAGAAATCCTAAAAGTCCTCCGAGATATACAAGAAAACACAGAAAGGCAATTTAGGGAGCTCAGAAAACAACCAAACAAACACAAAGAATATATTTCCAAGGAAATTGAAACTATAAAAACAAATCAAACAGAGATGAAAAACTCAATTCACGAGCTGAAAAACAAGGTAACAAGCTTAGCTAATAGAACAGGCCAGATAGAAGAGAGGGTTAGTGAAATAGAAGACAAGCAACTTGAGGCACAACAGAGAGAAGAAGAAAGAGACTCAAAAATTAAAAAAAAATGAGATAGCCCTACAAGAATTATCTGACTCCATCAAAAAGAATAACATAAGAATAATAGGTATATCAGAGGGAGAAGAGAGAGAAAATGGAATGGAGAACATACTCAAACAAATAATAGATGAGAACTTCCCAAGCCTGTGGAAAGAACTAAAGCCTCAAATACAAGAAGCAAACAGAACTCCGAGTTTTCTTAACCCCAACAAAACTACTCCAAGGCATATCATAATGAAATTGGCACAAACCAACAGCAAAGAAAAAATTCTCAAGGCAGCCAGGGAAAAGAAGAATACAACATATAAAGGAAGGCCCATTAGATTATCATCAGATTTCTCAGCAGAAACTCTACAAGCCAGAAGAGAGTAGACCCCAATATTTAAAGTCCTGAAAGAGAGGAACTTCCAGCCACAAATACTATACCCATTAAAGCTATCCTTCAAATATGAAGGAGAAATAAAAACATTCACAGATACAGAAAAGATGAGAGAATGTATCATCAAAAAAAACCCACTCCAGGAATTACTAAAGGGGGTTCTCCAATCAGATAGAAAGAACAAAAAAAAAACAAAGCCACAAGTAAAAGCTCCTAGAAGAACACAATAAAACCAATTTTAAACTGTGACAACAACAAAAAGAAAGGGGGGGAGAGGATGGAGTTTAACAGTAGCAAAGGAAGATGCAGTGCAAAAGTACTCACAAAATAGTGCGCTACAATGAACAGGGTAGGAACCCTTTTCATTACTTAAAGGTAAACACCATTGAAAAAAACACTGCAGAAGCACATGAGATAAAAAAGATAGCAACAGAAGAAAGATGTATGGAATACAACCAAATAAAAACAAAAGATAGAAAAATGAAAGAGAAAGATCAAACAAGACTCAAAACCAACAGAAAGCAATATACAAAATAGCAATAGGGAACTCACAAGTGTCAATAATTACACTAAATGTAAATGGATTAAACTCACCAATAAAAAGGCACAGAGTAGCAGAATGGATTAAAAAAGAAAATCCAACTGTATGCTGCCTACAGGAAACTCATCTAAGTAACAAGGATAAAAACAAATTCAAAGTGAAAGGCTGGAAAACAATACTTCAAGCAAATAACATCCAAAAAAAAGCAGGCATAGCAATACTCATATCTGATAATGCTAACTACAAGACAGCAAAAGTACTCAGAGACAAAAATGGCCATTTCATAATGGCTAAGGGACACTGAATCAAGAAGACATAACAATTCTTAATATATATGCACCAAACCAAGGAGCACCAAAATATATAAGACAGCTACTTATTGACCTTAAAACAAACAGTGACAAAAATAAAATCATACTTGGAGACCTCAATAAAACGCTGACAGCTCTAGATCGGTCATCCAAACAGAGAATCAACAAAGATGTAGTGGCCTTAAACAAAACACTAAATCACCTGGATATGATAGACATCTACAGGACATTTCATCCCAAAGTGCCTGAGTATACATTTTTCTCCAGTGTACATGGATCATTCTCAAGAATTGACCATATGTTGGGCCACAAAAACAACATCAGCAAATTCAGAAAAATTGAAGTTGTACCAAGCATATTTTCTGATCATAAAGCCTTGAAACTAGAATTCAACTGCAAAAAAGAGGGAAAAAATCCCACAAAAATGTGGAAACTAAACAACATACTTTTAAAAAATGAATGGGTCAAAGAAGAAATAAGTGCAGAGATCAAAAGATATATACAGACTAATGAAAATGACAATACAACATATCAGAATCTATGGGATGCAGCAAAAGCAGTGATAAGAGGGAAGTTCATATCACTTCAGGCATATATGAACAAACAAGAGAGAGCCCAAGTGAACCACTTAACTTCACACCTTAAGGAACTAGAAAAAGAAGAACAAAGACAACCCAAAATCAGCCAAAGAAAGGAGATAATAAAAATCAGAGCAGAAATAAATGAAATAGAGAACAGAAAAACTATAGAAAAAATCAATAGAACAAGGAGCTGGTTCTTTGAAAAGATCGACAAAATTGACAAACCCTTGGCAAGACTTACCAAGGAAAAAAGAGAAGGAACTCATATAAACAAAATCCAAAATGAAAGAGGAGAAATCACCACAGACACAGTAGATATACAAAGAATTATTGTAGAATACTAGGAAAAACTTTATGCCACTAAATTCAACAACCTAGAAGAAATGGATAAATTCCTAGAACAATACAACCTTCCTAGACTGAGTCAAGAAGAAGCAGAAAGGCTAAACAGGCCTATTAGTAGAGAAGAAATAGAAAAAACCATTAAAAACCTCCCCAAAAATAAAAGTCCAGGCCCTGATGGCTATACCAGCGAATTTTATCAAACATTCAAAGAAGATTTGGTTCCTATTCTACTCAAAGTCTTCCAAACAATTGAAGAAGAAGCAATACTTCCAAACACATTTTATGAGGCTAACATAACCCTCATACCAAAACCAGGCAAGGATGGCACAAAAAAAGAAAACTACAGACCAATATCTCTAATGAATACAGATGCTAAAATACTAAACAAAATACTAGCAAATCGAATACAACAACATATTAAAAAAATAATACATCATGATCAAGTGGGATTCATCCCAGAATCTCAAGGATGGTTCAACATACGTAAAACGGTTAACGTAATACACCATATCAACAAAACAAAGAACAAAAACCACATGATCATATCAATAGACGCAGAAAAGGCTTTTGATAAAATACAACACAATTTTATGTTTAAGACTCTCAACAAAATGGGTATAGAAGGAAAATATCTCAACATGATAAAGGCCATATATGATAAACCATCAGCTAACATCATATTAAATGGCACTAAACTGAAGGCTTTCCCCCTTAAACCAGGAACAAGACATGATTGTCCACTCTCTCCACTCTTATTTAATGTGGTACTAGAGGTTCTAGCCACAGCAATCAGACAAGACAAAGAAATAAAAGGCATCCATATCAGAAAAGAAGAAGTAAAGGTATCACTTTTTGCAGATGATATGATCCTATACATCCAAAATCCCAAAGAATCCACAAAAAGACTACTAGAAACAATAAGCCAATACAGTAAGGTTGCAGGATACAAAATTAACATACAGAAGTCAATAGCCTTTCTATATGCCAACAATGAAACAACTGAGAACAAACTCAAAAGAATAATCCCCTTCATGATTGCAACAAAAAAAATAAAATACTTAGGAATAAACATAACAAAGAATGTAAAGGACTTATATAATGAAAACTATAAACCATTGTTAAGGGAAATTGAAAAAGATATAATGAGATGGAAGAATATACCTTGTTCTTGGTTAGGAAGAATAAATATAATCAAGATGGCCATATTACCCAAAGCAATATACAATTTTAATGCAATTCCCATCAAAATTCCATTGACATTTTTTAAAGAAATGGAGCAAAAAATCATCAGATTTATATGGAACTATACAAAACCCCGAAGAGCCAAAACAATCCTAAAGAAAAAGAATGAAGCTGGGGGCACTACAATACCTGACTTCAAACTATATTATAGGGCCACGACAATCAAAACAGCATTGTATTGGCAGAAAAATAGACACTCAAACCAATGGAACAGAATAGAAAACCCAGAAATAAAACCACATATATATAGTCAAATAATTTTTGATAAAGGGGCCAAGAACACACAATGGAGAAAAGAAAGCCTCTTCAATAAATGGTGCTGAGAAAACTAGAAAGCCACATGCAAAAGAATGAAACTGGACTACAGTTTGTCCCCCTGTATTAAAATTAACTCAAAATGGATCAAAGATCTAAACATAAGACCTGAAACAATTAAGTGCATTGAAGAAGACATAGGTACTAAACTCATGGACCTGGGTTTTAAAGAGCATTTTATGAATTTGACTCCAATGGCAAGAGAAGTGAAGGCAAAAATTAATGAATGGGACTACATCAGACTAAGAAGTTTTTGCTCAGCAAGAGAAACTGATAACAAAATAAACAGACAGCCAACTAAATGGGAAATGATATTTTCAAACAACAGCTCAGATAAGGGCCTAATACCAAAATATACAAAGAACTCATAAAACTCAACAATAAACAAACAATCCAATAAAAAAATGGGAAGAGGACATGAACAGACACTTCTCCCAGGAAGAAATACAAATGGCCAACAGATATATGAAAAGATGCTCATCTTCTTTAGTTATTAGAGAAATGCAAATCAAAACTGCAATGAGATACCACCTCACACCTGTTAGATTAGCTATTATTAACAAGACAGGTTATAACAAATGTTGGAGAGGTTGTGGATAAAAAGGAACCGTCATACACTGTTGGTGGGAATGTAAAGTAGTACAACCATTATGAAGAAAATATGGTGGTTCCTGAAAAAACTGGAAATATGACCCAGCAATCCCTCTATTGGGTATATACCCCCATAACTCAGAAACATTGATATGTAAAGACACATGCAGCCCCATGTTCATTGCAGCATTGTTCACAGTGGCCAGGACATGGAAACAACCAAGAAGCCCATCAATAGATGACTGGATAAAGAAGATGTGGCACATATACACTATGGAATACTACTCAGCCATAAGAAATGATGACATCGGCTCACTTACAGCAAAATGGTGGGATCTTGATAACATTATACGAAGTGAAATAAGTAAATCAGAAAAAACCAGGAACTGCATTATTCCATACGTAGGTGGGACTTAAAAGTGAAACTAAGAGACATTGATAAGAGTGTGGTGGTTATGGGGGGGAGGGGGGAGAGGGAGAGGGAAAGGGGGAGGGGGAGGGGCACAAAGAAAACTAGATAGAAGGTGACAGAGGACAATCTGACTTTGGGTGGTGGGTATGCAACATAAGTGAACAAGATAACCTGGAGTTGTTATCTTTGAATATATGTATCCTGATTTATTGATGTCGCCTCATTAAAAATAAAATTATTTTTAAAAAAAGATTATTAAGAAGCAGAAAACAGCTAAAGCTAAAATACTGGTTCAACACTGAGGTCATGAAGAAATGTTGAATCTTAGAGCTGTTCTTTCAGATCAGGGGCAACATATGTTTCTGGGTTAGTCATTCCTACTTGAAGGAGCTATACAAGAAAAATAAAAATAAATGAATAATTACAGAATGAAATAATAGAATACAAATAGTAAGGACTGTTTTTAATCATGTTTTTCTTAACATCTTAGATTTGGTATTTGTATTTTGTAGTGGTTTTCAAAATGATCCATTGTTTGATATTGTGACTTGCCAAGACTTTTTTTTTCTGTCACTATATTTAATTCATAACCCTAAAATCAATTGATAAAATTTGTAGGTATTTGAAACAATTTCAGTGTTTGCAGTGAGATATTTAAATGGATGATGTTGTAAATACAAATACAAAAATGTTTATAATAATCCTTTCTGTGAGAAAAAAATGTGTATTTTACTGATATGCTTTTAGAATAAACTTTATTTCTCTTTATAAAGACTAAATATTTATTATGAATAATTGAGAAATGCAAAACAAAAGAAAATAGTGGTGGAATGGAACATATCCCTTTGAACCATCACTAGTTGTAGTTATAGCTATCATGGACAGCTCCATTTAAGCTCAGAGTCACCCTGTGTTGTCAGCATTATCCCTCAAGCATCTGAGGTAAGTTTGTTTGATTTTTGCCCTAGATCTTCTTTCTAAACTATGTCTCTTTCTTGTGTAGCCATGGCATTCATTTCCTTCTTCCAAATGGCATTTCAGAATGATATTGTTAATAAATCTAACAAAAAAAAAAACACTAAATAATAAAAAATGAATGTAAAAAATACAATGAAAAATAAAAAAGATTGTAAAATAATGAAAAGTAAAAAATAAAAACAAAAAAACAAAGATAAAAAGCTAAAAAATCAAAAACAAACCACCCACAAAAAAATAAGAATAAAAATATAACAATGAAATAAAATATTCAAAAGAAAAAAGATATCAGTTTTAAGAGGTTTTTCTGCTTTCTTCCAGTAGGTGGCACTGTAATACAAGCATTTGCTCTCTGAAACTCCTGGGTTGACCTCTGCTAAAAAACTTCTGTTGCAATGAAGGAGGTGGGGCTGCAGTCATGATGATGGGTGGGGCATGTTGTGAAGACTTTATGATTCTATGGCTTTAGCAATGGCTATTTCAGGCCCTCAGGCACTCTTCCCCATGTTCCAGACATGGAGGACCTCTGTTCTTCAGGGGATAGAGTGGCTCTGAAAAGCTAACTGTTGGATAAATCTCTGCCACTCTCTATACCTTAGGGGAGGGCAATGGGATCTGGGAGGCTGAGGGTCCACACTTTGTTTTTCTCTGTCTCTATGCCAAGTGGGAGCTGTGGGCAGAATGTGGAAACACTGGCCATGACCTCCTGTTCTGCCGCCACTTCGGTTCAGTGTTTTCCCTTCTGCCCCTCCAACTCCCCACTCCTCCCAGCAGGAGACTTAGTCCGTCCAGCTTACTTCTGTAGCCAACCTCAAGTGTGTCTTATCTGCCACCCTCTTCTCAGCCCTTCCCACTGTTAGTCCATTTAGTGAGTGGATCTTTCAGGTGCACCTGTGAGCTCAGCTGGGGTTCCTTTGCTGCGTTATAGCTGTGCAATGTGTTAAAATTTCAAGGGGAGAGATCAAGGGCATCTCTCATGCCATCATTATTCTGACATCCTGAAGCCCATTTCATAGGTGACTCTCACACAGAACATGGAGATCATGTGGTTACATGTGCCAAGTCCCAGGTCCTTTCTTGAGTATATCACCCATTTTAGATTTATACTGCACAGTTTTTGTACCAGTTATGAGCAATGCAAAGATAGTAATCAGAGAATATGAAAATTATATTTTAACAAGAGATGAACAAAGTTTTTAAATATTATAGACAAGTCAAAATAGAGCAAGGCAGCTCTTTTCCAAATGTATACTTAAGTTCAATCTATTAGCAAATAGTTGGTTTAAACACACTTTTCAGCAAGGAATAGAACCACCTATTTGTTATAAATATCCCTAACAAAGAGAGTCCTAGTGAAGCCCATGAACACAGGTGGCCAACGACATGAAAAGTTTATGAGATGCAGAGGAAGGCATGGATATCTCACAAACTGGCTTAAGAGTCTTCTTTGCCTCTGCTCAATCTGACTTTGATTTAAACGAGGAGGCCCAATGTGTTTACTCCTAGAGTATCCCAGGCTCAGTGCACTCACTGATCTGTGGTGTAGTGCCGATCGAGCTGATTTGTCATCTCACTCACCATCTGCCATGGAGCACCATGCTGGGCTCTCTAGGCAAGGACATGCTGGGCTGGGTCTGGCAGGGACAGACAGAGAACATAATGAAGTCCTCATCTGATGTGCTTAGTCAGTATGCAAAGGCATCAGTGTCTAGATGTAAGATCTGCCTCTGACAGCCTCACTGAGCAATATTTTAGAGAGAATCTAAAAAAGAGGAAGATGGGGTTTAGATTCAAACTGCTGCCCTTATGTTATATGTTTAGCTTATTTAGCACAACCAGTTTTCCATTGACATGGAAATCAGTATGTGAAAAGTAAAGAAAATTTTTTTTCTTTTGTAAACCAGGAAAACCATCTACATAGGGATGCAATTGGTGCAGGGGAGATATGCACACATTTTAGGTCCAGGCAGCCCTCAGTTTAAATCCCCTTTCTGTCCTTTAGTAGCAGCATGAATGTGAGGACCTCGGTTTTCTTATCTGTAATAAGTGCATCTACTTCATCAAGATCTTGGTAGCACACTGCTTGGCACTTACCTGTCACTCAATATATAAAAGCTGGTGTTAATAGTAATAATAACATTGTAAAGTATGATTGTCTAACCACTATGCAGTGCAACTGAAACTAATACAAAGTAATATTAAATGTATACTGCAATTTAAAGAATTATAAAAGTAAGAATAATTTTTATGGAAATAACAGAAAAATAATTATTATTAATTAGTTAATAATTATTATAATAATTTTAATAATATAATGTAAATTTTATTATTATTATTAATGATAAATTTAAGTAGTGATAGACTAAGGTCAAGAAAAGAAAGGCTAACCTATCAATTACATGCAAAGGAAAAGGTCATTGAGCACTAAATAAATAGACTCATCATACAGAGGAATGCAGCTCTCATCCTTAACTCAAACAACAGGAGTTGTATTGAGGGAGAACCATCAACCAAGTTGTGAGAGATCACAATGCTATGAAAATCTTAATCAAATGTACCCACAGCTGGTGCTTTCCAGAGCAACTGATAAATGCACTAAACTAGGAAGCACCTGTGGTGGCTGCTGCCCAGTGAGGCCTCTCATGCCAGTAAATGAGTGGGCAACAGCTGACTACAAGGACTGCAGATTGTTCTTGTGTGAAGTTGTACAGCATGTCCCTGGAACACTTTGAGGAGTCTTTTTCCAGCTCTGACTTCTCTGAACTTTCCCTGACCAACTGAGATCCTAATTTAGCCCAACAGAACATGAATGAATCCAAACATTGCCCTTCTTTTCATTGGGGTTTAAACACAATGTAAGAGAACTCATCTGAGGATTCAGTATTCACTGTGGGGAAGCAGCTGTGTGAGGCTTGCTCACTGGTTTACCAGCTGAAAGCACTTTGCCTGCTTGGTGCATGAGCACACATGAGTACCACGTGTGTATGGCCTATGTAAGGCTATGGGTGCTTGCGCTCAGGGGGATTGAGGGTGGAGGATTGCCTGCCCACCACGGTGAAGGGCCATTTTGCTGTGTGTTTGCCTGAAAAGCAGTTTCTCCTGCCTGTGTGCTTGTCCACTGTTATGAGACTCTATTAAACAGAATGGCCCAACCCTTTACGGCTCTGCAGTTCCTCCACCATCTGCCTGAATCCAGTGTGCACCTGCCAGGCCACAGCCACTGGCATCACAGGTATTAGAGTTGTAAATTTGTGAAAATAGAGGGAGACTTACCAGACATACAAAAAAGTTGTGGAAAACAAGATTATCAGTAAATGTTCAAATAAGTAAGCTGCGTTAAAGTCCCCTTTTTTTTAAAAAAGCAGAAAACATTCATTTACCACCTTAAAAAGATTCAGGGTATTTTATCTAAAAAAGGAAACAAACTCAGGTCAGAAATGCTAGTGTTGAAATTAGAACCATATCTTTTAGATAATAAAATACAACCGAGTCAGCCTCAAAAATGTCATTTATAAATAACCAGAATATGACTTATGACTTATGCATTATCCAGAAAGAGAAACAAAATAGTACATTTTTATCAGTTGACATTCCTGAAATGAATGTTATATACAATTAAAATTGGACTTCTCCATCTAAAAGTACCACATTTTGGGATGAGTAGTTCTTAAACATTTTTCCTTCAACATATCAAGTTTTCCCTTAAAGACGATATAAAATACAAGAGAACAGAAGGCCAATTAAACAGCATAAGGTTGCAGTTTTTCCAAGATTGAAGATCTCAGAAAATAAACAGTGAAAACCCCTGGTGAAAGGAAGTGTACTTGGTAAAGGTCTTTAACTACCAAATCTAGACATTCCTGACTGATACACTGTAATGCTGGTGGCCGAGCCCAGGCACATCCCCATTGGATTTGGGCAGATGGTAGAGAAACCAGAAAGCGTTAGGGACATACCGTTTAATGAAGTCTCACAACGGGCGGACAAGCACACATACAGGGAAACCGCCTCTCAGGAAAACAAACAGCAAAATAGCCCCTCACAGTGGCGGGCAGGCAGTCTGCACATCTGCAATCGCCCTGAGCTCAAGCACCCAGAGCCTTCTATAGGCCATACACACGTGGTGCTGCCATGTGCTCACGCACCAATCCGGCAACATGCTTGTAGCCGGTAAATGAGTGAGCAAGCCTAATAGAGCTGCCCCACAAACATACTTGGCTAAACACTGTATGGGGGATGAGAGTGAGGGGATCTTTTCCTTTGCTCCTTAAAGGACCACTGCAGCCAAAGAAGTAAAACTATGTTGTTAGCCTTGGCAGAGACCAGGGTCCAGGCCCAGCCAGCCACACTGTGGGCATCAGGCTTAATGGCATTGAAGTGCTTTATGGATGACCTTTCCACACTGCCCAATGTCAGGCAGGGATGACCACATAACTGTTACGCAAACTGGGACAACTTTGAAAGTGAAAGGAGAAACACAGGCACACCAGGACTAAGGTTATCACACCTGAACTTCTAACTGCTGATGAAGCATTGGGAAATGATTAAAGAGTCCCCTCAGGGACTGAGCAATTAACACCTCAACATCTGGCAGACTGGGGGAGCAATCCTGTGAGGGTAGCAGACTGAGCTCCAGTGAGGGTTCTGGAGCCTCGGCTCATTCCAGCAGGAGCTACGTGACCGTGTAGGCTGTGAATGACATCAGAAGTGAAACAGTATATATCAGGGTAGCACCACTGGAGAAAATGGAAATGTCCTGATGGTCTGGCCATAGGAAAGCTAGAGGAGCACTCCTGGGCAGGTTTCATCCTCATATTCAAATATAAATTGGACCTTCCAATAAGAAATGGACAAAAGATTTCTAAAACACTTAGAGGAAAACCACAGTCTATGGATTTCCCTTAAGCATCTTTCATGCTGTTAGCTGGAAGAAAAATGATACACAAGAAAGAAACACAAGAATATATCTGTGTGTGTTTGTGTGTGTAGGGGTGCTGCAAGACATTAGTAAAAATTTCTACAGTGAAAACCAGAGAAAAAAGTGACTGAAGTATTCAGTGTGAGAATTTTCAGTTTTGACAGGACTGACTATAGAGGAGGAGAGTGAGCGGGCTTTCATGTAAGGGTAGCCGTTGGGGGAGGCAGAGAGCAACCAGAGGTTAAATACCACAGATGGCAGATGGCCAAAGACTGGCTTTTGGGAAGCTTGAGTTCAATCCATACGTAGATAGAGTTAGGGGGAAGCTCTAAAGGTCTCTATGACAGTGTTGTCCCTTTGCCACATCTGACAAACAGGTCCTTCCTGATTGTTTTGGGCTATAGGGCCAATGTATCAACACAACAAGCAACTATGTCAAAAGGGCTTACTTGTGACTTTTCTCTAACACCAAGTGCTGGTCTGTTTACTCCCCATTAAAGGGGGTTGATGGGTGGTGTGACCAATCATTCTCATAGCAGACTATGTTACCAAAATAGAAAGTCTCAAGACACACCAAGAAGAGTGAGAATTGTTGGGACATGTTTTAAACAAATTTCATATTCTAAAGAAAATAAATTACTTTCCAAGACATTCTTTGAAAAGTAAAATGAACCCCCAAGGTTGCAGAATTAAGTGTTCACTTACATTAGGATGTGTTGTGTAATGATGTCAGTCAAACCCCCCATCCCAATCAGAATACTCCAGCCTTCTCATCATTGGTATAGTTTGAGAGATGGTCTCAGGACCGAATTCCAGACAATCAGAATCCTTCCCAGGATTTTTATTCCAGAATTACTAATACATTTTCTTTCTAATTAGGAGTTCATAGTACTCTAAGCTTCTAAGTTTCAGATTGCTCTCAGACATCCAACCCAGCCCCATCTGAAAGCTTTGCAATAGCAAAGAGTGAGTTTAACCTGAAAAGATAAGCAGAGATGAAAGATGGAGGGAGAGAAGGAAATAGCTTCACTACTTTCCCAATGACAGGGCCCAGTACAGTCCTGGACAGACTTGATTAAAGACTAAAATAAATGTTGTCTCGGGATCTTAAAGACCATAACAAGTACCAGTGACCACAAATGTTCTGTGATCTCTACACAAATTTTGGTTCATCTCAACTCAGGCCAATACTCCCAAATTAAGACTCACAGCTATACCCCATCCAAAGAGAGCCATCCTCTCACAGAAGATCTTCAGTTCTTTCAAAATGTATCACACCTGGCCAGTTGGCTCAGAGGTAGAGCATTTGCCCAGCATATGGATGTCCTAGGTTCAATTCCCAGTCAGGGCACACAGGAGAAACAACCATCTGCTTCTCCATCACTCCTCCTCTCCTTTTCTCTCTCTCTTCTCCTCCCACAGCCATGGCTTGATTGATTCAAGCAAATTGGACCCAGGCACTGAAGATGGCTCCATGGAGCCTCCATCTCAGGTGCTAAAAATAGCTCTGTTGTGAGCATGGCCCTAGATGGACAGAGCATCAGCCCCAGATGGGGTTGCTGGGTGAATTCTAGTAGGGGCACATAAAGGAGTCTGTTTC
The DNA here is from genome assembly GCF_036850995.1 of Saccopteryx leptura. Lineage (NCBI taxonomy): Eukaryota > Metazoa > Chordata > Mammalia > Chiroptera > Emballonuridae > Saccopteryx > Saccopteryx leptura. The sequence continues at coordinate 83,467,421 of NC_089511.1, forward strand.
TCTATCACCCCTCCTCTCACTTGGAAAAAAAATAAATGAAAATAAAAATAGAAAATAAAATTATATATTTATCAAAGGTCCTAGCATTTCAAAAACAGTCCTTTTTTGTGACAGAGACAGAGAGAGTCAGAGAGAGGCACAGAAAGAAAGGAAGGGAGAGAGATGAGAAGCATCAATTCTTTGTTGCAGCACCTTAGATGTTCACTGATTGCTTTCTCATATGTGCCTTGACTGGGGGCGGGGGGGCTACAGCAGACCAGTGACCCCTTGCTCGAGCCAGCAATCTTGGGCTCAAGCTGGTGAGCCTTGCTTAAACCAGACAAGCCCACACTCAAGCTGGCAACCTCAGGGTCTCGAACCTGGGTCCTCCACGTCCCAGTCCATTTCTCTATCCATTGTGCCACTGCCTGGTCAGGCTCAAAAGTAGTCTTGAAAATGAATTAAATGAGAGGAATCACTCTGACTCGTAGACTTCTTATTTAGCTACAGTAAACAAGATAGTGTGATATTGCCTGACCAAGCAGTGGTGCAGTGGAAGCGTAGCATATAGATCAATGGAACAGAACAGAAAACCAGAAACAGGCTCACACAATTCTTCCCAACTGATTTTTATAAAGGTGCAATATTGAATGGAGGGCCTTCAAATGATGCTGGAGCAATTGAACATCTGAAAGCAAAGGAACCTTGATATAAACTTTACACCTTTACATAAGAATTAGTTCTAAATGAATTGTGAACTTAAATGTAATGTATAAAACTGTACATTTTAAAAAATAAAAGAAATCTTCAGACATTATTTCTAGGTGAAGAGTTATTAATCTTGATACCAAAAGTATTATAAAAAAATAGATAAATTGAACCTCATCCAAATTTTAAGTTTCACTACGCTAAAGACCCCATTAAAAGGATGGAAAGATAAGCTACATAATGGGAAACTGTTGGAGGAAAGCCAAAGCACCTAATGACTTTCTGTCCGCATCCTGAGGAAGTGAAGGTCAAGACCAAGCACACAGGACTGAAGGCAGTCACGTCCAGGAAGGCCTCAAGGACGCGATGCTTGGCCCTGCTGGAGCTTCCTGCAGGTCAGCAATCAGATGGTGTGGTTTTATGTCTCAGAAAGGGCAAAAGAAATCTAATCAGTTTTGCAAAACTAAATAATAAAATTGTACACCGTATTCTACTTGTTAGTTTCTTACACATGATGTCATGTTTCTGCTTAATAAATTGGATAACTGATCTCTAAGGCACCTCAATCCTAGAGAGATTGGGGTCCTCCACTTGCAGTATTGTTGCTGCCTCATTCCTTTGCGGCTCCTCTTCATGAGACCCTGAATACTAACAACAAATGGTGCCTTAACGGGGGACATGAGAAGGAAATAAGTCTTCGAGACTGCTTTTGGTTTTCAGCCCAAGGGAGCCAGCGGGATTCGTGAGGACGGGTGAGTTCCTGCTCTGGGCTAGTGGAGCAATGAGGAATTCCCCGTCAAGTGATTACAAGCCTCTTGCCTATTCGCAGTTGCTTAAGAGATTGTTCCGAAGTCAAAGTTAAGAAACTTTAGACAAACTATGGTATTTAGTTTACCCCCACAGGAAATAATTTACTTAATTTACAACAGTGGAGATTAGTAATGAAGTCTCTCTGGAGAGTGGAGAAATCATTTCTTTAAAAGGCTGGTCCAATGGTAGTGGGTTATCAGAACTTATTAACTTAGTTTGCCGCTCAGCTGGAATAGGGGTGGAGGAGAGGTCTCAGCATGGTCAACCTGAACTGCCAGTTGCAGCAGCTGTAGAATTTGAGAATGAATAGGAGACTCAGGTATTAGGAAAGTTACAGCTTTTTCTGTTATGGTCTGATTTTCTTTAATGTTTTAGCTACAATCCTGTGAACTATCATTTTGTTTTCTTTCTTATTCTTTGCCTGGAAATTTATACGGGGGACTCCTGATGGATCCAATTACAAAATCTCTCAGTGGCCGCGAGTTTTTTCTTGGGAGATTTTGATTAGTTCCATCCATCATTAATCTCTCTGTCAGAAAATGCCCTGACTAGGATCAGGTAGGCATCTTTCTAGTCTGATTATGCTCTGAAATCCCGGATTTCTCTCTGGTTTGTCTGATTCGAGTCTCTGTTTTGTTTTTGTTTGATGTTGTCTAAAATGTGACTTTTAAGACCTGAATTAAGTTCTTGCCTGCAAAAATTGGAAATGCTGGCTCTTATGTTGAAAAAATAGTTTCATTCCTACATTTTTTTGCTTTAAAATTGGAACTTGTAAGGAGCGCTCATTTAAATTTAAAATGAATGGAATGTGGATCCTTAAGACTTGCTAATTTGGTTGGTGCATTGTAAGGTATGTTCAGAGTTAGAAGCCAAATAGTAACTCAAGTATTAGGATTAATCAAAGTTATATGTTATACTTGTGTTTCTGTGCTGTAAATTGTCTTGTTTGTATGTAAAGATGTGCTCAGGTCTGTGAGACAAAGGATTAAGTAAAATTAAGCAGGACCTAAGTCATTTCAAGAATTTGTCTCAAACTGCTTCAGGCAGTTAGCTGCTTGTCAGGCCACGTCCTGCAAAAGGAGCAACTTTTGAATTACAGTCTAAACTTTCTGATGTGGAGGTTCGACATAGTATTAACCCTTTCAAAACTGACCAAGATAATTGGCCTCTGCCTCCTCCTTCTGTTCTTGGGAGATGTTAGCTCAGACTGTTCTTTCAAAAGTGGAATATTTACAATTTATGAATTGGTGGGAAGATCAGGCTCATATTCAAGCAAATTGGAATGATAATGCTAACCATCCTGTTAATATTACACAAGATGAGCTTCCTGGACAGGGACAGTTTGCTGATTTACGACAGCAATGTGGGCAAAATAGGGGGGTGGCAAGGATTTGCTCTTATCTCCACAGATACAGGAGACCAGTGGATATCTTCCAGAAGATTGAAGCCTCGGAATGAGTTGGAAGTGGAAGAGAGGGAGATTTAACATCTTTGAGCCACCAGAAGAAGACATAGAGAGACTAAGCTTAGAGCCAAAGGTTATCAAAGAAGTGAAGGTGAAGACAACTGAAATACAAAAAGCCGAACCGCCTACTTAGGGCAACTGAAGAAACTTACCCAGGAGGCAGAAAATGTTTTAATTGGGACTAAGACTCCAAAAACATCCTTAACTCTGATTCTGGCAATGTTGGCTGTTGTGTCTATAACAGTAAGTGGAACTAACTATTTTTACTGGGTTTATATTCCTAATCCTCCTTTAAATAGACCTGTTAATTAGAAAGACATCCCTTTTTCTGTATATGTTAATGATTCTGTTTGGCTTCTGGGACCATTTGACAGCCGTGGACCCTTAAAGCCTGAAGAAGAAGGACAGGTTATATCAAATTATACTGTGGGCTCAGATGGATTACCAATTTGTATAGGTGCAGGAGATCATTGCTTAAAGATAAAATTACAGGGTTGATTATCTACTATACAAAATGGGACACATTACCTTATTCTATATATATTACAAGGGTGGACCTTTCAGACTTATGTGCACCTACCTTATATGTTCATGATTGGTCCTGTGTTCTGGAATGAATCAATTAATTTCATTACTTGTGTGAATTGTTCTTTTTATACATGTCTCAATTTCTCTATTAATTATAATCAATCTGTTAATTTTGTGTATATATTTAAAGCCAGAACAAGAGTCTGGATTCCTGTTCAGATGCATAGACAAACAACAATTGCAACAAGATATATATGACACTTCTAAAGATAAACTAAAATTGCTTTCTAGTACACCTTTATTAAGTAATATTGCTGATGGATTATCTGAACTAAACCCTGTTAAAATTTAAAATTATTAGGAGTTTCGGCCCTGGCCGGTTGGCTCAGTGGTAGAGCGTCGGCCTGGCGTGCAGAAGTCCTGGGTTCAATTCCCGGCCAGGGCACACAGGAGAGGCACCCATCTGCTTCTCCACCCCTACCCCTCTCCTTCCTCTCTGTCTCTCTCTTCCCCTCCCGCAGTCGAGGCTCCACTCGAGCAAAGATGGCCCGGGCACTGGGGATGGCTCCTTGGCCTCTGCCCCAGGCGCTAGAGTGGCTCTGGTCACAACAGAGCGACGCCCCGGAGGGGCAGAGCATCGCCCCCTGGTGGGCAGAGCGTCGCCCCCTGGTGGGTGTGCCGGGTGGATCCCGGTCGGGCGCATACAGGAGTCTGTCTGACTGTCTCTCCCCATTTCCAGCTTCAGAAAAATACAAAAAAAAAATTATTAGGAGTTTCTACAATAAGCGCATTAATTGTAATTGCTGTTGTATGTTTTTGTATTTGCTTAGTCTAGGGAAAGAGCAGAAGCAACTTCTGTCATTCGGAAGGATGAGCCTCCTTGTAAACCATAATGTTGCAGAATGAGTTAAAGAAAAAGGGAGGAGATTTTGGAGGAAAGCCAATGCACCTAGTGACTTTCTGTTCCCATCCTGAGGAAGTGAAGGTCGAGACCAAGCATACATGGCTGAAGGCAGTTGTGTCCAGTGAAGGCTCAAGAACATGCTTGGCCCTGCTGGAGCTTTCTGTAGGTCAGGAATCAGACAGCAGATGGTGTGGTGTTATATCTCAGAAAGGGCAAGAGAAATCTAATCAGTTTTGCAAAACTAAATAATAAAATTGTACACTGTATTCTGCTTGTTAGTTTCTTATGCATGATGTCATATTTCTGCTTAATAAATTGGATAACTGATCTCTAAGGCACCTCAATCCTGGAGAGATTGGGGTCCTCCACTTGCAGTATTGTTGCTGCCTCATTCCTTTGCGGCTCCTCTTCATGAGACCCTGAATACTAACAACAGGAAACAATATTTTTGCAAGCCAAATATCTGACAAATGACCAGTTTCTGAAAAATATAAAAAACCCTCAAGACTCAATCATAGAAAAAGAAACAATCTAATTATCAAATGGACAAAAGGCATGCACAAATATTTCGACAAAGAGAATATACAAATGGCAAATAATAAAATGGCAAGATATTTAAGATTATTAACCATCAGAGAAATGCAAATGAAAATCATAATATTACCACCCATTCACCAAAATGGGTAAAATAAAAAAGGGACACCTGCCTGACCTGTGGTGGCACAGTGGATAAAGCGACAACCTGGAAATGCTGAGGTCGCCGGTTCGAAACCCTGGACTTGCCTGGTCAAGGCACATATGGGAGTTGATGCTTCCAGCTCCTCCCCCCTTCTTTCTCTCTCTGTCTCTCTCTCCCTCTCTCTCTCTCCTCTCTAAAAATGAATTAAAAAAGGGGGGGGGACACCACCAAATACTGGCAAGTACATGGAGAAACTGGATCATTGCTAATTGACACAGAAAATAGTTTTCTCTCTTACAAGACTAAACATGCAACTACCTGCAACCCTGCAGCTACAGTCCTAGAGTCATGAAAAATGTTCAGACATTGCTGATGGCAAGATCAAACAGCTTAGCCACTCTAGAAGAAAATTTGGCTAATTCTTTCTAAAGTAAATATGCAACTGCTATTGATCTACTTGGTCATTTATCCCAGGGAAGTAAAAACTTTTACAGGAATGTTTATAAAAGCTTAATTATAATAGCCAAAACCAAGAAACAACTCTGATATCTTTCAATGGGTGAATGATTAAGCAAACTGTAGTCTATCCAGAGCACAGAATCCTAGTCAGCAATGAAAGAGAACAAACTATACAATTTACATAGCATGGCTGAAACTCAGAGAATTATGCTGAGTGGGAAAAAAGTGAATTTCAAAAGATGGATATTGTGTGATTCCATTTATATTAAAATATTGAAATTATTTTTCATCTGTCTATTGGCCATCTGTATGTCCTTTTTAAAGAAGTGATATTCATTTCTTTTGCCCATTTTTTGATTGGATTGTTTGTCTTTCTGGTGTTGAGTTTTATAAGTTCTTTATAAATTTTGGTTAACCCCTTATCAGACGTATTATCGAATATGTTCTCCCATTGTGTAGTTTGTATTTTTATTCTGTTCATATTGTCTTTAGCTGTGCAAAAGCTTTTTAGTTTGATATAGTCCCATTTGTTTATCCTGTCTTTTATTTCACTTACCCGTGGAGATAAATCAGCAAATATATCGCTGCAAGAAATATCGAAGACCTTACTGCCTATGTTTTCTTCTAAGATGATTATGGTTTCATGACTTACATTTAAGTCCTTTATGCATTTTGAGTTTATTTTTGTGAATGGTGTAAGTTGTTGGTCTAGTTTTATTTTTTTGCAGGTAGCTGTCCAGTTTTCCCAACACCATTTGTTAAAGAGGCTGTCTTTACTCCATTGTATGCTCTTACCTCCTTTGTCAAATATCAATTGGCCATAAAGGTGTGGGTTTATTTCTGGGTTCTCTGTTTTGTTCCATTGATCTATATGCCTGTTCTTAATGCCAGTACCAAGCTGTTTTGAGTACAATGGCCTTGTAGTATAACTTGATATTAGGAAGTGTGATACCTCCCACTTTATTCTTCTTTTTCAAGATTGCTGAGGCTATTCATGTTCAACATCACTAATCATTAGAGAAATGCAAATTAAAACCTCAATGAGATACCACCTCACACCAGTCAGAATGGCGCTTATTAACAAAACAACACATGATAGGTGCTGGCGAGGATGTGGAGAAAGGGGAACCCTCCTGCATTGCTGGTGGGAATGCAGACTGGTGCAGCCACTGTGGAAAACAGTATGGAGATTCCTCAAAAAATTAAAAATAGAACTGCCTTTTGACCCAGCCATCCCACTTATAGGAATATATCCCAAGGACACCATATCACTGACTCAAAAAAAGAAATGCACCCCCATGTTTATGGCAGCATTGTTCACAATAGCAAATATCTGGAAACAACCCAGTGTCCTTCAGTGGACAAGTAGATTAAAAAGCAGTGGTACATATATACAATGGAATACTATGGGGCCATAGAAAAGAAGGAAATATTACCTTTTGCAACAACATGGATGGACCTGGAAACTATTATGTTGAGTGAAATAAGCCAGGCAAAGAAAGAAAAATATCATATGACCTAACTCATTTGAGGAATCCAAGGAATAATGTGAACTGAGGAACAGAATTAAACCTGAAAGTCAGGGGGGAGGGCGCTATGGGGAGGGAGGAAAAGATGTTGAGGGGAATATAGGGGAAGGGGGATGCATTCGGGGAGACACTAGAATCTATGTAAATGCAATTAATTAATTAATTAATTAATTAATTAAAAAATAAAAATAAAAAATAAAATGTTGAAAAAGTATTTTATAAACAGAGAAAAGATTATTGTTTGCCAGAGGTTAGGAATGAGAGTGGAGTGAGTGGGTTGAAGGAGGAAAGCTGGATCCTGTGGTGGTGGAAATGTTTTGTATCTGGGCTGTGATGGTGAATACAGCTATATATGGGATGAAGTTGTATGGGACTAAATGTGCACATGCACACAAACACAAATACCTACAAGTAAAACTGGAGAAATATGAATAAAATTTGTAGTATGTAAATATTCTGGTTGTGATGTTATAGTTTTGGAAAAAATGTTGCCATTAGGGGAAACTGGGTAAAGTTTACGTGAACTTTCTTACAGCCACATGTAAACTGATAATTATCTCAAAGTAAGTTTATTTGAAAAAATTGATTCTACGCTTATTTCTCCCTAAAGCCACTGCAGTAATCAGCCTCTCACACAGCTGTTTTTACTATTAAGACTATTTTCAGGGCCACCCAATAACAAGAACAACCCAGCAGGCTCAAATATTTCAGATAGACCCAGAAGGGAGTAGACTTTAGGTGCAGTAAGTCTTCACTTAATGTTGTTGGCAGGTTCTGCATTTTAAATAAAATGACAGGTAATAAAACCAATTTTACCCTGGGTTTATTGATGTAAACAAGACTTAAGCTCCTAGAACGTCTCATGAACATTACAAGGAAACTTTGTCAATGGAAACGATGTTATTTGAGAGCGAGTTGTACTCACTTTTTTTGGGTCATGCATGTCAAGCATCCAAAGGGCTGGATAGAAACTATTTCTGAGGAAACTGAGTGTTTTGATCTTTGACCAATGTTGATAAAGATAGATCAAAGTAGAAAATAAATAGAGGCTCTCTTAAGTGAGATTTTCAAGAGATACATGGACCCCATGTGGAGGCATATGGAAGAGACAGAGTATTAATCAATTTGTGCTTAAGTATCCGTTATACATTCCAGCCAGAGAGGCCAGCATTTAGCAGTTACACTTACCACTCATGCAGCCACCTGAATTTATTCCATATTTTCCTGTGGCCCCTGTGTCAATCATGGCATTCAATAAGATATCACAACCTGTGACAACTGTACCAATGCTGGAGGCCTGCTTTGAGACCATATTCTGACACTAGAATGTTCCACTAGTATGCACAGTGCATTTTGTCTACTCATTTTCATACAGACACACCATCATTCTGGTGGTCATGGATGCATTTACCCAGATGAACCAGCCACAGTGTGTTTACTCAGAGGAGGCTTTGTTTCCAACCCTAGCAATTCCCGTTAACCTATTTGTCAACGAAGTATCATCTTTCTGTTTGTTGGTGTTCAGGGTAAGGCACTCCTATATTCTTACTCATCAGCCACTGATCAATGAACAATTTTATATTTATGAATTGTGCTTACTAGTGATTATGAATGTGACAAGATTCAAATTTATTATAGCTTCACCTCTCAGTCTCCCACTGTCTTTTCTCCAGTTGAAATTACTTAATGAGCCCTGGCCGGGTAGCTCAGTTGTTTGAGCATCATCCAGTACACCAAGATTGTGAGTTCAATCCCCTCAGGGCACATACAAGAATTAACCAGGGAATGAACGGATAAGTGGAACAACAAATCAGTGTTTCTCCTCTCTTTCTCATTCTCTTTCTCTCTTTCTCTCTCTTTTTTTCTCTCTCTTTCTCTAAAATAAATAAATAGATCATTTTTTGAAATTATTTAATGAGTTTCTTTTCTTTAAGAACAATCAAAAAAGGGTGTTCCCCAACTTCTTCCAGAGATGTCAGGCAAGTGTGTTGACAGATATCTAGATTAATTTTATTTTCCAATTAAGTTATTTTCTACAAAAGTCTTTTGAAATTGCTTAAATGCAGTATTAGTAGGATTTTTTTTCTGATACAAATATGATATTTGTTCTCATAAGTAAATATTCATATCTATATTTCTTGTATATTTATGCCAAAACTTTCCATATACATCCTTTTCTTTTCTGACCTCATATGCATTATGATCTACTCTGCTTGAAACTGTCCTCCCACTTACAAGAATTAAGTGTCCTTTAGAATACTCTTTAACAAATACAGCCCTATCATCAAAATGTTCCAACAAAATTTTATCAGCATAGGAGCCAGAGAAATATTATGTACTAGATAAATATTTCCAAGAGGACTTACTGGTTAATAGGTTCTCTTACTGATGCTAAATCAGGAGCTTCTTCTCTGAGAATGTTGGTTTTCTTTGGTAAATATTTAAAAGTACTCATTATTACCCCAGGTGGGAGACAGGAATATAGGAATTAGATATAGAAATAAACTAAGAAAGAATCTCTTAATTAACTCAAAGTTTAATACTGGGAAATTATTATAATTATATAGTTACAATCATGTAATCATAGCTCTCAATATCTACACAAAAGGCTGTTTCCTCTTTTCTGCCTAGCGTTGGAACGCCCCTAATGGACTGAATAAGTGTGCTTGACTTGTTAGCAGAAAGGAAAATTTGCTTATGGACTTTTAACTTATCCCATGTATTAATGGAATATACCTGAGGGTCTGGTAATTCTGCCTGCCACCCTCTATGCCTGGCCCATTTCCTACCCATCTTTGCTCTACCTGCACCCACCATGGGCTGACTTTGAAGAAGCTACATTTCTGGGCTGCCAGCCTTGTACCTTCTCTTTAGGTTTAATGAATAGAAAGAATTAGAAGGCACTAGCAGGAGATCAGAGGTCATAAAGAGAAAGAGTTCAAGGTGTTTACCATTCCGTACACATGCACAGTTCCTCCTTGTCCAAGCACCTGTTTCTGGCAGTGGTTATGATGCTCCACGGCTACAGCAGGAAAGGCAGTCACTTTCAATAGCTCTAGGTCTTACCTGAATCTAATTACTCCCTTTCCTGTCTTTGTCATACAGGTATAGAGTGGTAATGGCTTCTTGCTGTGGTTTGTCTCTGGGTACCTCAATGTCACCTGGTTTCCTTAACCCTATCCATACCTCTGTAATAGTTGCTACATCAAGTTTTTCAACACCCCAACTAAGTGTGCTTTCTGCTTTTTGTTAGGACCTGGGATTACATCTGTAATACAAGACTGAAAAGGAAAAGTGATAAATGGCATAAGCGTCAGAGGACTTCTTAAGTTTCGTGGAGTAAGACATCTTTTCCAGCTAGCAGATGAGAGGAATTTTTGTGGATGAAAGGCAGTCACATGCATGGGTTAATTCCTCACCTCACTAATGAAAAATGTTGGTTTATTTTTCCCTCAACCTCTCTCTTAGATTTGGACTATTTAGAGAAAATCACACATTGCTTCTGGAAAGAACTATGCGTTACAGAGTTTGCCTTTGGATGAACTTGCAAAATGTCACTGTCTCTGTGAGCCTGATCCAGGTGCCCCCATTGAAATGTCATGGGGTCAGTGCTGTTCAAAGAGTGAGGTGGCAGGAACTCAGCTGGGAAGTTTCTAGGCTGCAGCAGCATCACAGTGCAGAGCAAGGCACCATGAGCTCATGAATAGAAGCAAATCTGCCTCTCTTCCCGCACCCCTGCCCTTGCTCTCACTTGCCCAACATCCCTACCTCTCCCTCACAGACAAACTGCTTGGCAAATGGGAGGAGAGTAGGAGGAACTTTTTTTTTCAAGACCAAGATATTTTGTTTCTACAAAGAGCTATTAAAATAATATTTAAAAAGATTCAATACAATGGTCAGAAAAAATTGCATTATGCTGAAGAGTTGTGTGGACCATTGTTCAGGCCTCTTATTTGGATCTGGCCCTGGAAAGCTCCAGGCCGAGGCCCCATTCAGCCCTGCAATCACATCAATTCCAAGCCCGTCTGAAATGAAAACAGGTATAAGTCGCAGAGCACCATTCACAGCGGAATTCCAGGCACTCTCTAGCCTTCCTTCCCTCAGTGCTCCTCTCTTCTCCCTTCCTCCCTCTCTTTCCATCCATACTTCCTTTCTTTCTTCTGTCTGTCTACTTGTGGAGGGAAGGAAGTTGGAAAATTATTATGATCATTGTTTCATATATACCTTGGCTGGCATTCACAACTAGAATTTTTTTTTCCAAAGAGATAATTTTTTAAAAAAAACAAAACAATTGAATTCTTTAATAAAGTTCAAAATGTTAGGGCTACCTGGGTTTGAGTTACTGAAGCCTGAAGATATCAGGGCACCTTGAACTGAATAAAATGTTCATTGTCATCTTATTCTCAAAGGAGTTCAAGATTCACAGCTGTGGGTGAGGTCATAGATCAGATTGAAGGAAATGTTTAACTCAAGTTCTTTTCTTTAACTAACTTCCCAACCCCCTTTCATTCAGATTCCTCTGACCGAGGAATAGAATAAGAAATAGCTAACTTGTTTACCAATCCCTCAGCCACTTTCATCAGGTCATCGACCATTCCTCAACCCCCTTACCTAGTTAATAATATCCCCATCTCTCCCTTACACCTTGGTGCAGCCATTTAAACTACTCAATCGGGAAAAAAATAAGATTGTCCAGTCAACACTCCAGCCAGTGTAGCAAGACCCAGCATCCTAGGGCCTGCGTTAGGGATAAAAACAGAATTTTCCCTCTGCCAATGCACTTGCTGGCTGGCTTTGAAGAGCAACAGCACACCCTTCGACAGAAGATATTAAAGTTGCCTTGCTGAGGTATTTTGTCTCCACGAGTCTTGCTTAAATTTCTAACAAGATCAGTGTTACTCTTTTTCTTGTGTGGACTCTACCTTTGGATTGGTCACTCTACAAGTAGAGCCATGGAACCATCAGAGCAAAGATTGGATACTATCTGTGTCATCACTCCAGAAAGTCTTACCTGACACCTTCTTAGCTGGGTGCATGTTGGGCAAATAAGTTTGTAAAATATGTGTTATTTCATTTTGCTCACTTTTACTGTTAAAAATGGCTGCTGCCCACGTGAATGTCGCTGCCAGGTAAAACTGCTAATTACCTTCTTGCTTGGGAAAGGGCTTTGTTATGCTAATGTTGCTGGAGGAGGGGTGTTCCCACCAAAAAGTTTTAAGAAGAAGGAGAAAGGAGGAGAAGAAAGCCATGTTTTGCAGAGTGAGAGCAAGCAGAAAGTGTACTGAGGAGAAGAAGCAGCTAAGATGGCAGGGTGCTGAAGGAGAAGGCAGTTGGTGCAGAAATGAGAAGGGAGAAGGTGTACAGATGGGAAACAGAGGTGAGGGCTCTTGCAAGCTCCGCTGAGACTGGTGGGGGCCTTGATTCTAGGAAAAACTGGAAAAGAGTCTCCTGGTTGTGGAACCAGAGAATGTGTGAGTGGGTTTTGGTGTTTGTATGTTTATTTACTCTCCTGCTGGCACAAGGTTAAAATAAAGGAATGACCTGACCTGTGGTGGCACAGTGGATAAAGCGTCAACCTGGAAATGCTGAGGTCGCCAGTTCAAAACCCTGGGCTTGCCTGGTCAAGGCACATATGGGAATTGATGTTTCTGCTCCTTCCCCCTTCTCTCTCTCTCTCTCTCTCTCCCTTCTCTATAATGAATAAATATAATCTTTAAAAAACTAAATAAATAAATAAAATAAAGGAATGGCCCACCAGTTTTCGGCTTTGCAGTTTCTTCACCGTCTGACTGAATTCAGTGAGAACCTGCATGTGCCTAGCTGTGTTGGCTGTGACTGCTGGCCTTACAGTACATCCATTATAATTGCGTGTCAATCATTCCTGCAACCTGTTGCTCACCTGCTCCCTTCTCTCCACCTAAGCTCACCCAGGCAGTGACATGGTCACAGGCAGTGACTGTGCTGACCACCGCTCGAACTCCTCCTGTGTGGGGACAGTGAGAGCTCAGCAATCCACGTTTATAAATAATTCATGAATATACACAAGGAAGGATATAAAACAGTAGGTGGAACAAACTGAGAATTCCTCCAGTTAGTTTCTCTCTTTAACTGCAAGATCTTGCCACTTTCTGCTGCAAACTTTCAGAGAAACCCCAAGAGTTACAAAATAAAGACCCATCTCCTAAACTTAACAAATAAGAATTCCAAGACAGCCCCAGACAAATCCATTATTATTATTATTATTACTATCCACTCATTCTGGTCGTCATTTGTAGGGAATCACCCATCTAACCTTGAACCCTCTATGACTTGACTGGGGAGCTTTAGTTAAAAACCCTGAGTGAATGTCTCTTGGATGCAAATACCAAGAAGCTGTGTGAGTGACTTTTGTGCAGACACAAAGGAATGCATGTAAATGTGCTTTAGAAAATTACCCTAAAGTTCTAGATTGCCCTTTCCTTTGTGCTTGTTAATTAGCAAAAGAAAAACAATATACTGACCCAAATTAGCTCTTTGTCAAGGTCAGCAAAAAGGCCACTAGTCATTCTTTCCCCTTGTCACCTGGTCTTCCTCCCTTATAACCTGTTACCTCTGTTCTGCTTCTGAACAATAAAAGCTAAGGGAGAAGGAAATCAAGAGGTCTTCTTTGCTTCCCTTGGCAGGCCTCCCCTTCTTCCTCTTGACATCAGTCTGTGTCCTGAGCAGGTTTTTTCATGTGACACTGGGAGTTCCCAGTGGGCTGGAGCACTACAGTCCCTGTGTCAGTGACACTGGGAGTTCCCAGTGGGCTGGAGCACTACAGTCCCTGTGTCAGTGACACTGGGAGTTCCCAGCGGGCTGGAGCACTACAGTCCCTGTGTCAGTGACACTGGGAGTTCCCAGCGGGCTGGAGCACTACAGTCCCTGTGTCAGTGACACTGGGAGTTCCCAGCGGGCTGGAGCACTACAGTCCCTGTGTCAGTGACACTGGGAGTTCCCAGCGGGCTGGAGCACTACAGTCCCTGTGTCAGTGACACTGGGAGTTCCCAGCGGGCTGGAGCACTGCAGTCCCTGTGTCAGTGACACTGGGAGTTCCCAGCGGGCTGGAGCACTACAGTCCCTGTGTCAGTGACACTGGGAGTTCCCAGCGGGCTGGAGCACTACAGTCCCTGTGTCAGTGACACTGGGAGTTCCCAGCGGGCTGGAGCACTACAGTCCCTGTGTCAGTGACACTGGGAGTTCCCAGCGGGCTGGAGCACTACAGTCCCTGTGTCAGTGACACTGGGAGTTCCCAGCGGGCTGGAGCACTGCAGTCCCTGTGTCAGTGACACTGGGAGTTCCCAGCGGGCTGGAGCACTGCAGTCCCTGTGTCAGTGACACTGGGAGTTCCCAGCGGGCTGGAGCACTACAGTCCCTGTGTCAGTGACACTGGGAGTTCCCAGCGGGCTGGAGCACTACAGTCCCTGTGTCAGTGACACTGGGAGTTCTCAGCGGGCTGGAGCACTACAGTCCCTGTGTCAGTGACACTGGGAGTTCCCAGCGGGCTGGAGCACTACAGTCCCTGTGTCAGTGACACTGGGAGTTCCCAGCGGGCTGGAGCACTACAGTCCCTGTGTCAGTGACACTGGGAGTTCCCAGCGGGCTGGAGCACTACAGTCCCTGTGTCAGTGACACTGGGAGTTCTCAGCGGGCTGGAGCACTACAGTCCCTGTGTCAGTAGTACTACTACAGCTTCCTCCTTGGGCTATGTTTCCCATCCACTTCCCTAAGTTCCCTCCTCCTCAAAAGCACATTTCTTCCCTTTTTCTTACCTGGTAAATTCCTTTTTGTCCAGAGGGACTCTGGGCCTTACTTAGTTTCAGTATGTCCTCTCACTGATTCCTTGCTCCCCTTGTCTTAGGGCTTCTCTATCTCCACAAGCTATGTTCTCCATGTCACCACCACTGTCATCCCCCATGCTCATCACACTGGTTTGCTTGCTTCTCTCCCCTTGTAACCCACCTCACAATTCTTTACACATTATTTCTGTAAATGATGACCTATTATCTAGTATGTGACTATAGACAAACAGCCTTTTTGCTAAAGAATTCTGAGAACTAACGTCAAAAGAAGCAGACTCTGACCTTCAGACATTCCAGCTCTAGAATATTTGCTGACTGAGGGTCAAATAAGTTTGCAGATATGATGTATATGTTTGCTTGCTTATAGTTTGCATTGGGTGTGGAGGACAGGCTGTAAACAGGCAGGGTCCTTATAGCCTAAGGCAGGGGTCCCGAAACATTTTATACAGGGGGCCAGTTCACTGTCCCTCAGACTGTTGGAGGGCCAGACTATTAAAAAAAACTATGAACAAATCCCTATGCACACTGCACATATCTTATTTTAAAGTAAAAAAAACAAAACGGGAACAAATACAATATTTAAAATGAAGAAGTAAATTTAAATCAACAGACTGACTAGTATTTCAATGGGAACTATGGGCCTGCTTTTGGCTAATGAGATGGTCAATGTCCGGTTCTATATTTGTCACTGCTAGCCGTAACAAGTGATATGGCGTGCTTCCGGAGCCGTGATGCATGTGTCCCGTGTCACTGGAAGTAGTAGTGTACGTGAGCAATGCCGTGCTTTGCGGCGCGGCCACATACAGTACTCCAGGAGCATCCGCATCCTGTGCTCCTCTCACTGACCACCAATGAAAGAGATGCCCCTTCCGGAAGTGCAGTGGGGGCCAGATAAATGGCCTCAGGGGGCCACATGCGGCCCGTGGGCCATAGTTTGGGGCTCCTGGCCTAAGGCTTAGTTTTAAGACTAAGCCTTTCCTACCTTTTTAATCCTAAAATCTTCTCAACACTAAGCTTTTCCCCACACCCTTGACTGTTGCATGATGTAGGGTGGTGCACTCTCATGAGAAATCCTATTTATGCCTCAGATAAGTGACTTTGTATCAGAGACTTCCTTATTTGTACTGTATATTAGATTAAAGGTTTTGATTTCTACACTATAAAATGGGGCAGAGGAGCCCATGCTGTGGGAGAGCAGAGAAAGGCCACGTGGAGGAGAGGAGAAGCAGCCAAGAAGGTGGAGTGCTAAAGGAGAAGCCAGTTTGTGCAGAGTTTGTGCAGAGAGAAGGAGATGGGGAACAGAGGTGAATAAGGCGGGTGAGCTAGAAACCTTTGATTCTAGGAAACTCGGATGAGTCAGTGGCTTTGGGAGCCCTGAATGGAAAGGGAAATGTTTTCCCACTGTGTGTATTTCTGATCCCCCCACCCCCACCACCAGGTGCAAGCTAGGATTAAAGGTAATGGCCCACCAGTTCTTGGTTTCATTGTTTCATTACCATCTGTCTGAATCAAATGCGAACCTGCATGGGGGTAGCTGTGATGGTAGCCGTGGCTACTGGCTTTACACTGACCTTCAGCCAGTTATCTGAACAGAGTGTGCTGGCTTGCAGGAGTTTCCAACAAAGAACCCTCAAACCTCTTTTTGCAATTCCTTTGTTCTGATTTTATTTTCCTTCTTTCTCCCTCCTTACAAAAACCCCTGTTCCTGACTCATTGTTAAGATGGTCTTTGCCATGTGATTCCACCATCTTCTGAAGCTGCAAGCCCTTGAATAAACCTGTTTTCCTTCCACCAACCCCTGTCTCTTGATTATTGGCTATCAAGTGGCAAGCAGCTGAACCCGGTTTAGATATGACCTTCTCCTGCCACCCTCCAACCACATATACTCACCCACCCGTAAAATGACTTGAGGTTCTTGCCAAAAAGTCCCAGCACATTGCCTGGAAGGGAGTGATTGCCGAATATACATTAACCAAATAAACACATGACGAGCCCAGTCAAGAAAAGGAGCAAAGATTTTCTGAAATTTTTTCATCAATGTTAGTTTTTGCTTTATGTTCTCATTACAACACAAATATATGTTCATTATATTAAAATTTATAATTACTATACAATGTGTAATTCTTTCCCCCCATTTTTACCTATCTGGAAGACAAAATCAAACAAACCTCATTGTTTAAATTTGCATTTACATTATAAATGAGATTGGACCTTTCTTCCTAAAGTGTGGTGCCATCGGCATGTTTTCACTGAGTAATCTGCTTCTGTACTTCACCTCATTTTATTGCAGTATTCAATCTGTCCATTATTAATACTCTTCTTATATATAAAAAAAAAAGCTACTTTTTTCTTTCAAATCTTCAAATATATTTTCAAGCTTACTTTATTCCTTTTAATTTTGCTTGGTTTTCTTGCCTAGTTTTAACTGCTGACAGTCAAATATATCAATATTTTTAGCACAATTTTTACCCTTAAATTTATTTATAGAAAGGTTTTTTTATGTACTTATTGTTTCCTTTTTAAATTTCATTTTTTAATCTTTCTGGAATTTATTTTGGCATAGAGTATATAATTTCCCCACAGAGAACTAGTTGTCTCAGCATGATTTATTGAATAATTCATAATTTCTCATTTATTTGAAATGTCACATTTATTAGATACTAAACATTTAGATATATACATGAGGTTGTTGCTACCCCATGAAAACCTGGTTTCATGAGAAAGATACTCTGGCCTCAACATAGCACTATAGGAAACTAGGATTTTTTTAAAAGATGATTTTATCTTAAGACATTTTCATATTGGTCAATGTAAGTCAGGTTTCTCTTTTTCACTTTTCTCCCCATTTATCCTTTTTTTTAAAGACTTTATTTATTCATTTTAAAAAGGAGAGAGAGAGAGAGAAGGGGGGAGGAGCAGGAAACATCAACTCCCATATGTGCCTTGACCAAGCAAGCCCAGGATTTCCAAGCAGTGGCTTCAGAGTTCCAGGTCAATGCTTTATCCGCTGCTGCACAGGCTTCCCCATTTATTCTTCTCTTTGAATTTTTTTTTACCACTTCTTTCAGATTTATTCTTCCATATGAAACATAATAGTATTTTGAAGTTTTAACACAAAACATTATGGAAAATATTGATTTGAATAAAATAAAGCTTTTCAATAAATTAAAAAATACATCATAATGCTTCTGAGTACATCTTTTCACAAAATTTCTAGATAAGTTTTTAAAACCATTTTAAGACATATACCTTTGAAAGTTCATCCCAAAATACAGTATAATTTTTATAGACCTAATGGAAAGAGTTTCCTTTCTCCTGTACATTATTAACTAGTTTCCTATTGTGGTTGTAAGAAATTATGTAAACATAGCAACTTAAGCCTGATCAGGTGGTGGAGCAGTGGATAGAGCATTGGACTGAAATGCGGAGGACCCAGGTTCGAAACCCCAAGGTTGCCAGTTTCAGGGCAGGCTGATCTGGTTTGAGCAAAGCTCACCAACTTAAGCCCAAGGTTGCTGGCTTGAGCAAGGGGTTACTTGGTCTGCTGCAACCCCCCTGTCAAGGCACATATGAAAAAGCAATCACTGAACAACTAAGGTGCCACAAAGAAGAATTGAGGCTACTCATCTCTCTCCCTTCCTGTCTTTCTGTCACTATCTGTCTCTTTCTCTCTCTCTCTTTGCCCCCCTCAAAAAAGCATAGCAAGTTAAAACAACACAAATTAATATTTTTACAGTTTTTGAAGTCAGAAGTTCAAAATTGATTTCACTGGTCTGAAGGGCCAGCCATGCTCCCTCTCCAGCCTCGAAGATAAATCCTTTTCCTTACCTTTTCCAAGTTCTACCACCATGTTCTTTGTCTCCTGTAGAATCTCCCTGGTCTTCCAAGTCAGCAACATAGCATCTCAAACTCTCTCTGTGTCCCTCCGCTCTCCTCATCCCACCACCTACTTCTGGAGTGCAAGCTCCCTTATTAGGATATTTGTGACTGTATTTAGGGTATATGAAGATAATCCAGGGAAATTTCATCGCAATATTTTTCATCTCATCTGCAAAATCCTTTTTGCCCTTTACGGTAACTTTCACAAGTTCCAGAGATTAAGAACTGGACATGTTTGGAGGCATTATTCAGCATACTACCACCACCCTTAATACTATAACTTGAAGTAAATTTTTATTTTATCCTGATGATGTTCTAGGTGGATAATTTAAGCAAATAGAAAAAGTGACAAATGTCTCTTTTTCAGTACCTAAACCTTTAATTTTTGTTTCCTATTTTGGTAGGTATAATTTCAAGGAAAATAAATAAAAACAGGCAGTAGTAGGTATACTTTTCTTTAAATTTTTTTTTATTCATTTTTAGAGAGGAGAGAGACAGAGAAGGAGAGAGAGGAGAGAGAGACAGAGCGAGAGAGAAGGGGGGAGGAGCTAGAAGCATCAACTCCCATATGTGCCTTGACCAGGCAAGCCCAGGGTTTCAAACTGGCGACCTCAGTATTTCCAGGTCGACGCTTTATCCACTGCACCACCACAGGTCAGGCAGGTATACTTTTCTTGATCTTGATTTCAAAGAAAATTTCTCTGGTGTTTCACCAGTAACTATAGTTTTTCAAAGAAACTTAAACATTCATTTTATTGATATTGTGTAATTGTATTCTCATATTATTAAAAATAAAATTAGAAATGAACTCAGATTGAAATTCTCAAATGTGCTGCCCTTTAGTTAATCTCTGTCTAAACTTCTATAACACTATGGCTTTGAAAGGCCTCTGTTAGGTCCTAAATATATCAAGAAAAATGATACCAATATTATCCTTATAGTCAGAATGGGAGGCAATCGTCAAATAAAAATATGAACCTTATTTATGTTGCATTGAGTGTCATAAAAGAAAAAATAATTCATTAACATAAATGGATCAAAGGAATTAGGAAACAAATTAGATTGTATACAGAAGTATATGTTTTGTTTTGTTTTTTGAAGGCATAAAACCAATATAGAAGACAAGGCCACTGGACAAAACAGGTAAAAAATATATATCCTTTATTCCATGCTTATGGATGAAAAATAAACTTTGGTAAACAACTGAGAACATTTCTTTGATTCAATAATTAAAGAGAAAGGACTCAAAAATGACACCATGTGGCCAACAGGCTTTCCAGTATTGTGTTATCCTGTCCCTCAAAAACCTTGTTACAGAGACAGAGGCTAGAAATGGATAACAAATTCTTTATAATATTGTTTCTGTAAACTACTCTACTTGATCATCATAGATTTAATAAGTATTGGAAACTCTTTTCTTTTGTAAGATTAATATAAAGTTTGTTATATATAGTTATGTGTAATATAATTAATGTATTATCCTTATCTTTGTTTAGTTTTGATGTCTAAGTAATGCTTAATTACAGGGTAGTATAGCATTTTTTAAATTTCATATATTTGCTAGTTCATTACATATTTTTTATAATGCATATTCCAGACCCTGTCATGAAAACTCAAAATCAAAATCTTTATTGTTGGTCCCTGAAAATAACCTCTTATCAAATAGGTAATTTTATGGATACTGTGATGTTTGTGATCTTCATGTATAATAATTAGTCTCACTGGTTTCATAATCTAAACACTTATTAGTTATATGACTTTTGAAAAATTTTTATCTTTAACTTGATTTTCTCACTTATGGAATAGAGAAAAATATTTAGAAAAGTTTTAAGAATTATTTAAAATAATGTTTGCATTATTTTAGAATTTAGTTGTAACCAAGGTGTTTTTAAAATAAATACTTCTTTTATCACCTTTTAAAATTGATTTCATCCTTATAGCATCTGTTATTATAAGGCACTAACTAGGTTCTAGATTAACTTTCACACTCAGTTCAGCTACAATATAACATAATGATTAACTTGATTTATCTATTTGATGGCTAAAGAAATCCTTTAGTGTTTTGCTTTCCTTTCATGGAGAGTACTCAAAATCAGAATAGTTAGCCTTCTGACTTAAGAAACATTAAACCAGGTAATGGGAACCAGAGGGCTGAGAACTTTACTTTGACTGCCCTTACTAGATATGTCATAATGTCTCAGATCAGGGAAGCAGGAAATCAGAACTAAATTTCTTACATAAAGTTAGGCACCCTCAAATGTCAGTCTCATTATAAATTGGGGAGTTCAATATTATACTCACAAGTCCTAAGAAAAAGTAAAACAACTTTCCATGACCCTGGAGTCCTAAGAAGATAGTGACCTATCAGGAATTCAAACTTTAGTCCATGCCAGGCCTGACGATGTTGTCTAAATTTACAACCTACTAGGTATGTGAATCTAAGCTAAGGAGTGAACACACGTGTGCCCAGAATAATGATAGGATTTGCCGAATAATTTATCCCTGCCATGGTAGCTCTTCCAAACTTTTACAAAGATTTTTTTACATACTTTATCTAAAATTTTCAGTTGTGCTCAACATGAGAGTTCACTTACAAAAAGTTTATTTTTATAAACAAACATAGTAAAAATAGTCATAACTACAATAATCTATTTGTTACATAATATAAAGAACATGTAAACTGTGCTAGCAATTACCTAAAATATGAAGCTGACAAAAAGTAATTGTGTCAAGTTCACCAATTCTATTTAAATTGTTATCAGTTTAAAATAAGGACCTATTAATTTATTTTATGTAAGCCTCAAGGTAACCACAATAGAAAATTCTATAGAAATTACACAGAAGACCAAAAAAGAAGTCAGAACATAAATACCAAAATACCAAAAAAAAACAGAGATAACAGACAAGAAACAATGGATCTGCAAAACAACCAGAAAACAATTGAAAGTTTTTACCTATTAAAATTACTTTAAGTGTAAATGAATTAAATTGCTAATCAAAAAGCATAAAATGGTTGAATAAAAAAAATATATATATATATATATATATATATATATATATATGCAACAACATGCTGCCTACAAAGACTCACTTAAGCCTGAAAGATATACATGGACTGAGAGTGAAGAATAGAAAAAGTCATTTCAAGCAATTAATAACAAAAAAAAAAAAATGAAGGGTAGCTGTACTTATATCAGACAAAATAGACTTTAAACTAGAAATGGTAGGGAAAAAAGCAGGTCATTATATAATGATAAAGTGGTCAATATATCAAGAAGATATGAAAATTTTACATATTTATGCATCCAATAGTGGAACATCTAAAATATGTGAAGCAGAAACACAGTGTTTGTCCAAATAGGCCAATCTACCATTACAAGTGAAAGTTCCATCATTTTTAGTATCTCCTAAAATCTCTAGTCTTTCTTTCAAAATTTCCTATGATATAAATCTTTACACTGTTTATTCTAAATTTCATGTTTCTTATCTAACTTGCTATATAGATTGTTTTTTAAATCTTTATTTTCAGTGACTTTATTTTTAGAAGTCTGATTTGCTTTTTTGGGCAAATTAACTTATTCTTTTACAATGTCTTTATTTTCACTGGGTTTTAATTATTTTTTAAATATATAGATGGCATTAAACTTAATTAGTTTGTTTTTTCCTTTTGATTATTTTATATCTGAAGTGATAAAGGCTTTAATATTACCATAAGTTGAATGTACTAATCCCTTTTTTGGGTGCATTGTTTAACTTTAACTTTTTAAATTTTTCTTGTGATCTAATCTCTATCTCTTTTCTTTTCTTTCTTTAAAGGTTTTTTGTGTTTTCTTAACTATTCTGCCAGAAAGATTCTGGGTCTCTTTCTGCAAAAATTCCCACTGATATTATATATCCAGAATTAGTGTTTGTTTAATTTTCTAAATATTTGGAATACAAGATACATAGCTGGTAAATATGAGCTGCAAACTGTGAGGTTGCTTAGGCTCATGGGAGTGTTTTTTTTTACTCACTTCCCAAGCAAAAAGGAAAAGAACAAAATATTTCCCTAGCAGACCTTAAGATTTGCTTTTCTTTTATAGTTCTCCCCTCAGTTTAGGATAGAACACTTCTAGGATTAACACTTTCATTTTGGGGGTCCCAGTTCTAAATTCCCACACCTCCGAACCAAAGTTTTTCCTCAATAGGGACAAGCTGCTGGTTTCCACATTAGGGCATCTCAACTCTCTGTTCTACATTATTCATCTCAGTCCCTCCCAAATGCCAGCTAGCTACCTCTGCTCTCCAGCCCTTCTCTTCGCCAAAGTGGAGCTGGGCGACTCCTTAACCAGTGATTTCAGCGCTTTTCCAGACACACTGTGCTTTCTCTCCAGGGGAGTCAGAAACCCTATTGTTTGATCTGAGTCAATTTTTCTAACTTTTCTGAGTTTCAGTTTCTCTGTCTGTTTACAATAATTACTTTCTTACTCAAGGGTTTTGTAGTTTTAATGAGATAATATTTGTATAATTTTTTTCCTAAAATAAAGCTTTACAATCATAAGATATCACATGCTTTATAGATAAATTTATAAAATATGTTGGGTTTGAGATTTTCCCAAATCACAGATGCAAATAGTGGACAAAGTAAAACTTCAGATTTTTTAAATGCTTACGTCACATTTCTAACACCGGGGTTTGCTGTCCACGCCCAGCAGAGAATAGGTAGTCAGCTATCCAGTCATATATAGGACATATGCTACCATTTCTTAAATTCTGAAATGAATTGGGTCCAGTTACAGAAATACGAACCTTCAAATATTTCTGTTTTCTAGATATAGTCAGTCAAATTGCTTTAAAAGACTGCTGCTATTTTGATATTTTGTTGTAAACCTCATTTCAGTCACTATGACATGATTCTGGGTTGTATTACTAAAATATTTCAGGATCGGCCTAGCGTGCGGAGGGCCCGGATTCGATTCCCGGCCAGGGCACACAGGAGAAGCGCCCATTTGCTTCTCCACCCTTCCGCTGCACCTTCCTCTCTGTCTCTCTCTTCCCTTCCCGCAACCAAGGCTCCATTGGAGCAAAGATGGCCCGGGTGCTGGGGATGGCTCTGTGGCCTCTGCCTCAGGCGCTAGAGTGGCTCTGGTCGCAACATGGCAACGCCCAGGAGGGGCAGAGCATCGCCCCCTGGTGGGCAGAGCGTCGCCCCATGGTGGGCGTGCCGGGTGGATCCCGGTCGGGTGCATGCGGGAGTCTGTCTGACTGTCTCTCCCTGTTTCCAGCTTCAGAAAAATGAAAAAAAAATAATAAAATAAAATATTTCAGGATAATTACAGAAGCATAATACTATATATTTCTCAGGAAGAGAAAAAAATCCATCAGACCACATCACTTCTCAGATTTGAAGATCAGGCAGTGGTTGCAAGGAGCAAGCATGAATTATCTGCAACTTTCTTTGCATTATTCAGCATCTACCATGCACGATTCTAATTGTCTCAAGGCTATCTCAGACGTGATTTTCAGCTAGGCTTCTTTTTGCACTTATGTTTAATATGCAGTAACTGTATATTACTACTGAATTATAGAAGAGAAACCCATCTTTATTAACCATATATGTATATACAGACACACACATTAAAAATATATATATGGTTTATATATAGATGGATTCTGATCAGAGTAAGAATGCGTGTTGAGCCTGACCTGTGGTGGAGCAGTGGATCAAGCGTCGACCTGGAACAATGAGGTTGCCAGTTCAAAACCCTGGGCTTGCCCGGTCAAGGCACGTGTGGCAGTTGATGCTTCCTGCTCCTTTCCCCTTCTTTCTCTCTCTCTTTCTCTGTCTCTCTTCTCTAAAATGAATAAATAAATAAATAATTTTTTTAAAAAAGAATGCATGATGAAAAATGATGAACTAGCTCTTCTTTCATTGAAAGTAATGAACATTTTTTCACACAGGATGATATTTTACGGTGAGCACTGGGCTGACAATCAGAAGAGCTACTGGAGAGTGGTTGTGGCGAAGTGGGCAGGGAGGTAAGTTGGTGCAGAGGAAGCCTTGATTTCTCCCTAGAGGTCAGTGCAGGCAGATGCTTTTCCTGGACATCTTTTTTCCCTCTTCTTATCCTTATCCCTGGGCAGTTAGAAGGCTGTTCCTATAGAGAGGAAAATACAATTCCAGAGGGACAATAAAACCTTTCCCTGTGTTATTCCAGTCCTTGTAAATTGTTTCTTAATGGTCACCTGGGCAAAATGGCATAGGCAATTAGACTCCTGAAGACCCATTAATCATCCTTTATATGGCACCTACCAGGTCAGGCAGTCACTGGTCTCTCAGTTTTCCTTTTCTAATCAGACTTAACCCTTAGTCCAGCTAGGATTACCAATATGTTTATCAAATAACAACACAGAAGAACATATCATGCCAGTGATGAAATGACCTAAATTTTCTGTTACCATGAAAAAAGAAATAGATGTTGACATCCTCATTATCAAGGTGAGCATTTGGTACACACAGAAAGTAAATTCTCACAAAGTGATCAGACCCTTACCTGAATCCTGAAAGTTCTGAAAAGCATCTTTCTGCTTGTATCATCCTCCCACCCTCTGCTAGCCACCTGGAAGCCTATTTCTGGGTAAGCCTCTTCCCCATCACTGCCGCCTCCTACCTGACAGAAGCTAATGTTGCTCCTCCTTTAACACCTGTTAAGATGGATAACTCCCACCCTAAATTTCTTCATTTTCATCACTTTACAAACTTCCAAGGAGCTTTCAGGACAATATAGAATATTGAGACATCACTATCATTATTTAGACAAGGCAATCAGGATCCCTAAATAAAATGTGAAGCAGTTTATAATTTGCAGTACAAATTCCATTGCAAAGTGGGAATATTTAAAGAGGAAATTATGATATTGCAGGTCTGAATTCATGGCTGCCTATCAGAGAGCATGGCATTATCTGGAGAAACAGGGCAGGCAGAGGAAACATAAGAAATAACAACAGAACATGTTGTGGTTTTTGTTGTGTTTGTCTCCGAAAACTATTCAATTCATTTTAATTGTCTAGAACCCACCTACTGTGAATTGACAGATATGTGTATAAATCGTACATTGAGAAGTACTCCAGTTATCTATTGCTGGGTAATAAACCACATCAAAAATTATGACTTAGAGCAGTAACTTGTTATTTCCTCTCAGGGTTCTGTAGGTTGACTGAGCTCAGCTGGCAGTACTCACTTGAGTTACCTAATGAAGACTGTAGTCAGATGGTGGCAGGGTCTAGAGTCAGCTCAGTGCTTGACTAGGATGGATGAGGAGATGGCTCACTCAGTGACAGGTAGCCAAACACTGGGGATAGACTGAGAGTTCAACAGAGGACCCAAATGTGTCCTCTTTGAATGACTTAGAATTCTCCCAGCATTGTGGCTGGATTCTTAGACAAACTGTCTTCAAATCAATTATCATAAAAGGCCCAGGAAAAACTCTGAAGCCTTTTCTGACCCTGCCTTGGAACTACAAGAACATCACTTTCACTGAATAGAAGTCAAGAAATTTGTTAAGGTGTTCATTTTAAGGGGAGATTAAGTAGACTCCAGCTCTTGATGTGCGGAGCAGGTATAAAATGTGTGGAAGAAATTAATAGCAGTCATCTTTGCATACTAGCTACAACAAGAGGTTAGTTGTGGCTCTATGATTTCTATACGTTGGAGAAACAATATTTATAAGTAATGTAAACTGACTGACTCTTTGGAAATCAGAAACAAATTAAATATTAATGCAGAATTTTACAATGATGGGCCCTCCTCATCCCCAGGTAATTTCTGAATTTCACTTATTCTTATTAACACCCAATCCATATATCTAACATCACTTGATCTCTCTTTCCATTGTGCCAAATAGACGTATAGATCCCCACATACTATTTCTAGTTCCTTGAGTTTCTTGAGTGGTCTATGTCAAGGAAGCAGCCCATGTCTCTACACCAAATGACTAACAGAAAGCTCCAAGCAATTTCATGGTCTTGCCTTCTTCAAACACAAGCCCAAGCTGGCTTATTTTTATTTCTCTAACACAAAAGGATTAAAAAGCTCCTTTAGACCCCCAAGCTATTGCTATTGAAGGTTGAATAAAGAATACTTGAGATTGTGGGTCCCCCCTAAAAAAGTAGTGTGCCCTTTTTCTTACGTGGACTTCTTTCCAAAACTTAACACTTCCTCCACATTTAATTTTCCTGCAATTTGAATAAACTTTGTTTATTCAAATAGAGTAAATAGAATAAACTTTGTTTATTCAAATAGAGTAAAATACACACCTTCATTTCTTTTTGTTTCTTATTCCATCTTAATTGAAATAACTTCTCAGTTCCTAAGCCTACTCTAATAATAACATAAAAATCACTTTTATAAACACCCACTGATAGCACCCACCTGAAGATAATTTATGTTAAATTGAGTCTGATGAGGTTCTAGAAAATAATTTCTATTCCCAAAGACATCAAATTATGCTCAATAGATCCAAAGGGACTTTGGCTGAATAGTGGCTCCTACACATAGAAAATTTAAATAAGATTCCTCAATCTTCCAGAATAAAGCCCCAAAACAGATTTTGAGAAATAAATTTTCACATAATGTGGAACTTTCAGAGGTTCTTGAGCTAGGACTCTACCTGTTATATTGATTCTTAAAATTTAAGAACATGGATAAATATGCTCAGTCTCAAGAAATAAATGCATTTGTTTGCTTGCTTGTTTGTTTGTTTGTTTTAAACAACAACTAGACTCTTTAAAAAGTAGAAATCTTGATGGAGATTCTTATTCAGTACACATGGTATTTTCACTAGGCATTGGCCTTAGGGAGAGGAGATATTAAAAGACATTGAGATCCCAGGAGAGTTGAAGCTATTATAAAGTTTAACTATAAAGTTGAATTCTATTATAAAGTTCTTCACCTGTGTAGATTGAAGCATAAACATACAATTTCACAAGGCACTTAATAAACTTTTCTTCTTACTAATTTTCTTTCACATTATTATTGATCGTCAGGTTTTCATGCTGAACTGCAGCAACTCACCTACTGCTAGGACCAAAGGCCAGCCCAGGGCCCATAAAGAGGTACTCCTAGTTGAACACGATAGTGTACATCTTCTGAAAGCAGTTCAGAGACTGGCTCTGGAAGCCCACAAGCTCATCCACAGAGAGTTTCATAGCCAAATTTCTTAAACCCAGCTGGATGTGGGTTTCTAGGGCATGCCATGAGCCTTCCCCAGAGAGAGATGACAAGGCATCATGTACTACCCAGAAGGCTCCTAGGATAGGTCCTTAAGAAGACCAGGAAGGGTCTGCAATGGCTAGTTTCAGAAGAGTTGTTTGCTGCCTGTCCAAGGAGCAGCCTGGGCTGGGTAGCTAAACAGTGAACCAGGAGCCACCCATGGAAGTTCTGTGTAAAGATACACAAAAGTGTCAGGGCCTGAATAAATACTTCAGAGGAGACCTAAAGATGGCAGTGGAGTAGGCAGATGCACAGACTCCTAGCTCACACCACAAAATGCATTACAAATTAATTTAGGAACAATCAGCGTGATAAACCATCTCTGGACTACAAGAATAGCTCTCAAAAACCAAGGAGCAAAGAAGAAGCCACAACGAGCCGGTAGGGAGCACCGAGGACCAATGGGTCTTCCTTGCTTACAGGAACAAAGGGAGGGTGAGGCTGAGAGCCCAGAATGGCTCTCAGTCCAAGGAAAAGAGCAGAAAATATTGCTTACAGCCACTTGCCTGGGGACCTGGGAATGAGGTGTGTTGAAAGGGCTGGCTTGCCTTCTGAAAGGAAAGGGGAAAGAGAGAGACAGATGGTGAGGAGCAGAGAAATGCATGGGATGACCTGAGAAGCTGACTATCCAGTGCTGGAGGCGACCATAGCTGGGGGAGGGGTTGATCCTTCCACACAATAAAAGAATAAAGTAGTTCCCATTGACTCATCTCCAGACATCTCTCCAGCTCCAATCAGATCAACAAGACACAGTTGAAAACAAGAAGTGGGAAGGACCGGCAATAACTCAGGTCTCCATGGAGATCTGAGATACACCTCACCCTACTGAAGCTGAGAAAACACCTCACCCCCAGAGAAAGTAACTGGCAGATCAGGCCTTCAGAGTCTCAAGTTACACCCACCACATTCCTAGATACAGTTTCAAATAAGCCCCCTGCTGAGATCAGTAAACAAGACTACCACCTGTTAAGAAAACAAACAAATCAAGACTTCAAAGCGGCTCTACTAGAAAAGCCAAATTCCACAGTGGATTACAAATAATAGCTGATGCCAACCCAAGAAGACCAAGAAATAACACAGCTGAAAACTGGAGGCAGACAACACCAAGCCTAGACTGAACTAGCTCTACAAACAAAACACCCACATACACAGACATAATGAGAAGACAAAGAAGTGCAATCCAAATGAAACCACAAAAGAAACCTCCAGGAAATGAACGGAGTGATATGACAATAACCAAACTTGCAAATGCAGAGTTTAAAATAATGATTGTTAGAATTCTTAGGGATTTTAGAACAACAATGGATAGTCATTATGAACACCTAAATAAGGAAATAGCAAGTATAAAAAAGCACCTTGAAATATTAAAAAAGAATCAGTCAGAGATGACAAATACAATATCAGAAATGAAGAACACAATGGAAGGAATTAAAAACAGGATGGATGAAGCTGAGGATCGAATCAGCAAGTTGGAGGACAAGTTGAATGAAGGAATGGAAGCAGAGAAGAAAAAAGAAAAGAGACAAAAAATCTGAGGAAAATCTTAGAGAGCTCTGTGACAACCTAAAGAGAAATAACATCCACATCATACGGGATCCTGAAGATGAAGAGAAAGAATAAGGGATAGAGACTTTGTTCAATCATATCATACCTGAAAACTTCCCTAAATTAATGCAAGGAAAAAACTCACAAGTTCAAGAAGCACAGAGAACTTCATTAAAGAGAAACACAAAGAAATTGACACCAACACACATCATAATTAAAATACCAAAGCTAAGTGATAAAGAGAAAATGTTAAAAGCTGCTAGAGAAAAAAAAGCTATCACCTAAAAGGAGCCCCCATAAAAATGACATCCAACTTCTCAACAGAAACACTTGAGGCCAGAAGGGAATGGCAAGAAATATTTAAAGTAATGCTGAACCAGAACCTACAACCAAGACTACTTTATCCAGCAAGGCTATAATTTCAAATTGAAGGAGAAACAAAAAGCTTCCCAGACAAAAAAAACTCAACGAATTTATTACAAACAAACCAATGCTGCAGGAAATGTTAAGGGGCCTGTTGTAAACAGATCAAAGGAGAAAAAGAACAAAGCAAAAGAGGAATACAGTTTTAAAGAATAAAATGGCAATAAACAACTATATATCAATAATACCTTAAATGTAAATGTATTAAATGATCCAATCAAAGGACATAGGGTAGCTGCATGGATAAGAAAACAAGACCCGTACATATGCTGTCTACAAGAGACACACCTTAAAGCAAAAGATGCACATAGACTGAAGGTAAAAGGATGGAAAAAAAGATTTCATGCAAATGGAAATGAAAAAAAAAGCTGGAATAGCAATACTTATATCAGACAAAATGGACTTTAAAACAAAGGCTATAGTAAGAGATAAAGAAGGTCACTACATAATGACAAAGGAATCAATCCAACAGGAAGATATAATCATTATAAATATCTACCCAAGCCCTGGCCGGTTGGCTCAGCGGTAGAGTGTCAGCCTAGCATGCGGAGGACCCGGGTTCAATTCCCAGCCAGGGCACACAGGAGAAGCGCCCATTTGCTTCTCCACCCCTCTGCCGCGCTTTCCTCTCTGTCTCTCTCTTCCCCTCCCGCAGCCAAGGCTCCATTGGAGCAAAGATGGCCCGGGCGCTGGGGATGGCTCTGTGGCCTCTGCCTCAGGCGCTAGAGTGGCTCTGGTCGCAACATGGCAACGCCCAGGATGGGCAGAGCATCGCCCCATGGTGGGCGTGCCGGGTGGATCCCAGTCGGGCGCATGCAGGAGTCTGTCTGACTGTCTCTCCCTGTTTCCAGCTTCAGAAAAATTAAAAAAATAAAATAAAATAAAAAATAAATAAATATCTACCCACCTAATACAGGAGCACCTAAATATATAAACCAGACTTTGTTGGATATAAAGGACAAGATCAACAGCAATACTATAATAGTAGGGGATTTCAATATCCCACTAACATCACTAGATAGATCCTCAAAAAAAAAAATTAACAAAGAAACAGCAGACTTAAAGGACACACTAGATAAACTGGATTTAATAGTTATCTTCCAAACCTTTCACCCTAAAGCAGCAGAATACACATTTTTTTTCAAGTTCTCATGGTACATTCTCTAGGATAGACCACATCCTAGGGCACAAAAGTGTTCTTAATGAATTTAAGAAGATTGAAATCATATCAAGCAATTTCTCTGATCACAATGGCATGAAACTAGAAATCAACCACAACAGAAAAATTGAAAAATACTCAAACACATGGAACCTAAATAGCGAACAGGTTCTTAAATTACAAATGGATTTGAAATGAGATCAAAGAAGAAATTTAAACATTTCTAAAAATAAATGATAATGAGCATACAACAACTCAAAATTTATGGAACACAGCAAAAACAGTCCCAAGAGGGAATTTCATAGCACTACAGGAATACTTTAAGAAGCTAGAAGAAGCTCAAAAAAAGCTAAACCCTGCATCTAAAAGACCTAGAAAAAGAACAGCAAGTAAAGCTCAGACATAGTAGAAGGAAGGAAATAATAAAGATCAGAGCAGAAATAAATGATATAGAGGCTAAAGAAACAATACAGAGGATCAATGAAACTAGGAGCTGGTTCTTTGAAAAGGTAAACAAGATTGATGAACCTTTAACTACACTCACCAAGAAAAAGAGAGAGAGGACTCAAATAAATAAAATTAGAAACGAGAGAGGAGAAATAACAACTGACACAACAGAAATACAAAATATTGTAAGAAAATACTATGAAGAACTATATGCCAAAAAACTATACAACCTAGATGAAATGGACAAATTCCTTGAAACATACAATCTTCCAAAAATCAATCTAGAAGAATCAGAAAACCTAAACAGACCGATTACAACAAAGGAGATCGAAACACTTATCAAAAAACTCCCAACAAAGAAAAGTCCAGGGCCCGATGGCTTCACAAGTGAATTCTACCAAATAGTCAAAGAAGAAGTAACTCCTATCCTTCTCAAACTATTTCAAAAAATTCAAGAGAAAGGAAGACTTCCAAGCTCCTTTTATGAGGCGAGCATAATTCTGATTCCAAAACCAGGCAAAGACAACACAAAGAAAGAAAATTATAGGCCAATATCTCTGATGAATATAGATGCTAAAATTCTCAACAAAATATTAGCAAACCGGATCCAACAATATATGGAAAAAATCATACACCATGATCAAGTGGGATTTATTCTGGGGAAGCAAGGATGGTACAATATTTGTAAATCAATCAATGTGATTCATCACATAAACAAAAAGAAGGAGAAAAACCATATGATAATTTCAATAGATGCAGAAAAAGCATTTGATAAAATCCAGCACCCATTCATGATCAAAACTCTCAGCAAAGTGGCAATACAGGGAACATACCTCAACATGATAAAAGCCATCTATGAGAAACCCACAGCCAACATCATACTCAATGGGCAAAAATTAAAAGCAATACCCTTAAGATCAGGAACAAGGCAGGGGTGCCCCCTTTCACCACTCTTATTTAACATGGTCCCGGAAGTCCTAGCCACAGCAATTAGACCAGAAGAAGAAATAAAAGGCATTCAAGTTGGAAAAGAAGAAGTAAAACTATCATTATTTGCAGACGATATGATATTGTATATAGAAAACCCTAAAGTCTCAGTCAAAAAGCTACTGGACCTGATAAATGAATTCAGTAAAGTGGCAGGATATAAAATCAATACTCAGAAATCAGAGGCATTTTTATACACCAACAATGAACAGTCAGAAAGAGATATTAAGGAAACAATCCCCTTCACAATTACAACCAAAAAAATAAAGTACCTAGGAATAAACTTAACCAAGGAGACTAAAGACTTGTACTCAGAAAATTACAAAGCATTGATAAAAGAAATCAAGGAAGATACAAACAAGTGGAAGCATATACCGTGCTCATGGTTAGGAAGAATAAACATCATTAAAATGTCTATATTACCCAAAGCAATCTATAAATTCAATGCAATACCAATTAAAATACCAATGACATACTTCAAAGATATAGAACACTGATTCCAAAAATTTATATGGAACCAAAAGAGAACACGAATAGCCTCAGCAATCTTAAAAAAGAAGAATAAAGTGGGAGGTATCACACTTCCTGATATCAAGTTATACTACAAGGCTATTGTACTCAAAACAGCCTGGTACTGGCATAAGAACAGGCATATAGATCAATGGAACAGAACAGAGAACCCAGAAATAAACCCACAGTTCTATGAACAACTGATATTTGACAAAGGAGGCAAGGAAATACAATGGAGTAAAGACAGCCTCTTTAACAAATGCTGTTGGGAAAATTGGACAGCTACCTGCAAAAAAATGAAACTAGATCACCAGCTTACATCACTCACAAAAATAAACTCAAAATGGATAAAAGACTTAAATGTAGGCCGTGAAACCATAAGCATCTTAGAAGAAAACATAGGCAGTAAGCTCTCGGACATCTCTCAGAGCAATATATTTGCTGATTTATCTCCACGGGGAAGTGAAATAAAAGACAGGATAAACAAATGGGACTATATCAAACTAAAAAGCTTTTGCACAGGCCCTGGCCGGTTGGCTCAGCGGTAGAACATCGGCCTGGCGTGCGGGGGACCTGGGTTCTATTCCCGGCCAGGGCACATAGGAGAAGCGCCCATTTGCTTCTCCACCCCCTCCTTCCTCTCTGTCTCTCTCTTCCCCTCCTGCAGCCGAGGCTCCATTGGAGCAAAGATGGCCCCGGGCGCTGGGGATGGCTCCTTGGCCTCTGCCCCAGGCACTAGAATGGCTCTGGTCGCAGCAGAGCAAAGCCCCGGAGGGGCAGAGCATCGCCCCCTGGTGGGCAGAGCTTTGCCCCTGGTGGGCGTGCCGGGTGGATCCTGGTCGGGTGCATGCGGGAGTCTGTCTGACTGTCTCTCCCCGTTTCCAGCTTCAGAAAAATACAAAAAAATAAATTAATTAAAAAAAAAGCTTTTGCACAGCTAAAGACAACAAGAACAGAATAAAAAGACAAACTACACAATGGGAGAACATATTTGACAATACGTCTGATAAGGGGTTAATAACCAAAATTTATAAAGAACTTGTAAATCTCAACACCAGGAAGACAAACAATCCTATCCAAAAATGGGCAAAAGAGATGAATAGACACTTCTCCAAAGAGGACATACAGATGGCCAACAGGCATATGAAAAAATGCTCAACATCACTAATCATTAGAGAAATGCAAATTAAAACCACAATGAGATATCACCTCACACCAGTCAGAATGGCGCTCATCAACAAAACAACACAGAATAAGTGCTGGCGAGGATGTGGAGAAAAGGGAACCCTCCTGCACTGCTGGTGGGAATGCAGACTGGTGCAGCCTCTGTGGAAAACAGTATGGAGATTCCTCAAAAAACTGAAAATCGAACTGCCTTTTGACCCAGCTATCCCACTTTTAGGAATATATCCCAAGGACACCATAGAACGGCTCCAAAAGGAGAAATGCACCCCCATGTTTGTGGCAGCATTGTTCACAATAGCGAAGATCTGGAAACAGCCCAAGTGTCCGTCAGAGGACGAGTGGATTAAAAAGCTTTGGTACATATATACTATGGAATACTACTCAGCCATAAGAAATGATGACATCGGATCCTTTACAATAACATGGATGGACCTTGATAACATTATACGGAGTGAAATAAGTAAATCAGAAAAAAAACTAAGAACTATATGAATCCATACATAGAAGAGACATAAAAATGAGACTCAGAGACATGAACAAGAATGTGATGGCAACAGGGGTGGGTGTTGGGGGAGGGGAGGGGCACAAAGAAAACCAGATAGAAGGTGACAGAAGACAATTTAACTTTGGGGGAGGGGTATACAGCACAATCAAATGTCAAAATAATCTAGAGATGTTTTCTCTCAACATATGTACCCTGATTTATCAATGTCACTGCATTACATTTAATAAATAAATTTTTAAAAAAATATTCCTCAAAAAATTAAAAACCAATCTGCCTTTGACCCAGCCATCCCACTTTTAGGAATATATGCCAAGAGTACCATTAGCACAGTTTTAAAAGGATAAATGCACCCCCATGTTTATGGCAGCATTGTTCACAATGGCAAAGATCTGGAAACAGCCCAAGTGTCCGTCAGTGGACGAGTGGATTAAAAAGCTTTGGTACATATATACTATGGAATACTACTCAGCCATAAGAAATGATGACATTGGATCATTTACAATAACAAAGATAGACCTTGATAACATTATACTGAGTGAAAGAAGTAAATCAGAAATAACTAAGAACTATATGATTCCATACATAGGTGGGACATGAAAACAAGACTCAGAGACATGGACTAGAGTGTGATGGTTAAGGGCGGGTGGGAGGGAGAATGGACAGGGAGGGCATGGAGGGAGGGTAGGGGCACAAAGAAAACCAGATAGAAGATGACAGAAGACAATTTGACTTTGGGTGAGGGGTATGCAACATAATCAAATGTCAAAATAATCTGGAGATATTTTCTCTGAACATATGTACCCTGATTTATCAATGTCATCCCATTAAAACTAATAAAAATAAATAAAATAAATACTTCAAATGAAGCATGTAATATCAGAAGAGCTGATGCAAAGAGAAAGTTGGGGACTTTTCCCCATGGCTGCCTCTATTACTCAGGATAAATTTCTGAAAACCAAAGCTCCAAAACTACCTACTGCCCCACCCCTCACCCACATGCATAGTTTAATATCTTCAGTATAATTGATATTAACAAGACTTTGCTATCCCATTGTTTATATTACCACAATTCTATTCCAGGAAACCCTTGCCAGGCAAATAATTTGATTGTTCTTTACAAGCTTTTCTCCAAAATTCCAATTTTTCTTTAACCTTTCAATAGGAATTATCAACAGATACCATAGCCCTTCAGACTTTTTGAATCCCTCACCTCAAAATATTTGCCTGGCCGTTTCCTCCAGTTTTAAACAGTTATAGCATAATCTTTTCCCGCTTCTAATTAGGGCTTTCATTGAACAATCCAGTTTAAACCAAACTGTTTAGTCTTCTTAAAGTTGACCTTGTCATTTTTTCTACAAAAACTACAGAACTCTGTTAAACCGGCATTTTCCATCACTGCAGTGAGCAATTCATTCAACAAATTATGTTGTTGGTGTCTAAGAAGATGGCACCCAACAGAAAGTAGGGCTCAGACCCCTGAAAACTCATCTGTCAGACTCGTGCACCGGGGAGTGAAGTTAGAATGGAATTGTAAATATGGTATCCAATGGTCAAGAGTATTGCTACTATTGATATTTTCCCTCTATCTCAGCCTCATAAAGCTTGTAGTCAAAAGGATCTGACACTCCCAAAAATATTGAGGTCAGATAAGGTGGGTAGGTAGGTAGAGCAATAGATGATAGCTAGATGATGATAGATAGATGATAGATAGATAGATAGATAGATAGATAGATAGATAGATAGATAGATAGATAGATAGATAATAGATAGATAGATGATAGATAGATAGATAGATAGATAGATAGATAGATGATAGATAGATAGATGATAGATAGATAGATAGATAGATAGATAGATAGATAGATAGATAGATAGATAGATAGATAATAGATAGATGATAGATACATAGGTAGGTAGGTAGATGATAGATAGATAGATAGATAGATAGATAGATAGATAGATAGATAGATAGATAGATAGATAGATAGATAGATAACTATATTATCTATATAAGCTGTCCTTCTTCTTAACCCCCACTCATTTTAAAGTAAAACATAGCACTTGGCACAACTCAAAAACAGATCTAACCCCTTAACACATTAAAAATCAGTACTTTACTAAAGATTTATTTCCTAAAATGATGAAGAAAAGGTGTAGCACATGTAGCACAAGCTTAATAAAATCCTGATTAGACATATGTATTCTGCACCCTCAAAGTTTGTGAAATGAGTAAACCACTTCTTCTCTTCCCCTTTTTTTCCCTCCCATTGAATGTAAGTCCTCTCTACAACACAGAGCAGCCTGGCCTTTCCTACTTTTTAGCTACAAATCTCCTTCTTTGGAACACAGTGTAAGGGACAACCTAGTGTTACTCAAGCCAGAGCAAAAGGGTGAGTCTCATCTCCTCAGAAGAACTTATCACAGAATTTACCTCCAACATCACATACACATTACATTTATACAATATTCAAGTTGCCAGCTCTCTGCTATTGAACTTGGACTAAATCCAAATCATATGTATACTAAAAACTGAAACAATACTCAAGCAGAGAAAGAAGTGTTTAATCAAGAAGTAGCAGGAAGCTATGGACAAGTATTCAGTCACCTAGAAAATTAAAGTGAAGATTAATTTCAACCAACACCTGGTGTGTGTGTTTGTGTGTATGTGTGAGAGAGATTTTAAATAGTGGAAAGCCAACTTTGCACTGGCTTCTAAGGGAATTTGCTTGTTTCTTTGTTCTGACCTATGAGAAACTGGCTAGGTAGGCTTTGCATTTAGGGTGCAAAATTGAACAATGCATAAAGACAGTAACAGATATATTATATACATATATGCATAATGACACCAACTTTAACACTAAAAAGATAATGACATCCTTGTTGTGTCCCAAATCCCTGTGTTATATGAGAAAGATCACTACAGTAATCTGGGAGGGGAGAAAAAAGCCATTTAGTTGAGTGATAAATCTCTGGATTAAGGGAAGAAATGTGGTTATTATTAGTTCTTTCACCAATTAATCGTATTAAGTCTGGCCTGATCTCATCCTCAAAAAAAAAAAATACTTGATTTGTTGGGGGGGGGGGTTTCCCCCAGCAAAATGAGAGGTTGGATTAAGATAAGGTTTTGCTTTATTCCACTTGTAGTCAACCTGGGTGTATAATTGTTTTAAAAAGTGTGGCAATGCCTAAAATTCACATTAGTTTATACAAACATGTAATCACAGTGTTTGAGATGCATCGATTTAGGGGCTGCTTGACAATAATTTGGTTGGTTTTCTATTACTGCTGCTAACGTTCAGGGAAAGCAGATTCTCTTGGCTGATAGTCACTGTTGTGAGGTGTGTGCATCAAATAATAGGCAGTTTTCAAGCCTCTCTGACAGGTGCAATTACATGCACCCAGACACCCACACAAATGAGCCTGGTGAAGTCAGACATCTGTTTTCCAACACATGCTGCTCTCATTCCCTTAGTATCTCATGATATTCTTTTTTTCTAGCAGAGAGTAAGAAATGGTGAGTTCTCAAGGACTAATTCTGAATTTTCAAACAGCCCAGCCAACAGCCATAGCCATCAACAGACACAGAAACATAGGAGATACAGGTCCACAAAGCAGTGCCAGGCCATTCAGACAACAGGAAGGAACTGCTGGACATTAGCTCCAGCACCTACCTGAAAAATCTGAGTTACCCACCTGTACAAGTCGACATCTCCTTTGATCTACTGTGGATAAGTTTACAGCTTTAAATAAAGGCGAAGTAGTCTCTGCAGTTGGCTTCCACAAGCAATGAAGAGAAGGAAAAGCTAAACACATAAATTCCAAGAGAATCTGACCACAATGCAATGAAGAACTCCTTGACCATGAGAATAAAATGTGAGATAGAGCATCACTTTTCCCCCTTCATCCTCAATTTTGTTCCCCTTACAAGTGCAACTCAGTGACTGTTCTCATTCTGGGCTCTGGCCATTCTTTTGGAAGAGATGGGGGTGAAAGTTAGTCTAGATGACATTGGCTTTGTAGTCTGGGACAATGAGGACCACAAGAGGCTTGTGGACAAAAGCTGGGTTATGCTTTTGCTAAATATTATTTTTTCCCTTTCATTAATGGTTATGCTGTTTTGAACTTGAATATAAATATTTCTTTTATTAGTGTATCTGATTTATATAATGCAGATATACATATATATCAGTGAATTATTTGCAACATGTTCCCCTATATGTAGTAAGTAAAATCAGCCCTTTGATGAGTTTTGAAAATCCCCAAATGGAACTTTTGTTCCTTTTCTTCTCTTTCTGTCCCTCATAACCAAAATGTTGGCTGTTATAACATTTACTATTATATAAGTAATAAGTTAACAAGACACTATATGGCCAGCTGATGGTAATATCTCTTTAAAGACTGTTTAGTCAACAGAGTTTTAAAGTTATCTGAATATTTTCCAGCTCCTTTGGTACAGGCAGTGTAAGCAGATGTTGAGGTTTTGTTAAAATGGAGTGAGGCAAAAATAAGAATGTAAAGATCCAAGAAAAGAGCTTATTATGCCATTATGTGGTTAAGCAGGGAAGCATGTAAGTGTGTGATGGACGGTGAGACAAACCTTAACATAAAAAATGAAATAAAAATTGTATAAGAGAGAATTCCATATAAATGGATAATTTACTAGAGGTTTCAGTATGAGTGCCCTATAATATCTGCTTAGTGTTAGATTCGGGGAGGCGTGCTGTGGCTGCCAGAGTGTAACTATTGAAGGAGTAGGAACAGGGAGTGCTGATAGGGCCCTGCTGTGGTTGCCAGAGTGTAACTATTGAAGGAGCAGGAACAGGGAGTGCTGATAGGGCCCCTGTGAGGCTGAGAACAAAGAAATTTATGTTTGAAATTCGCCACTAAGCTAAACCCGGCCCCTGATGCTATGCTGCGGCCCCTGTTGCTATGCTGCGTGCAACCTCCCTAGCGAATAGCTAACTGCCACATCTGCTTCTGTATAATGCTTGCTCACTTAGGATATATAAGGACCTAGCTATAAGCACCAGGCGCGACTCCCGTTTACAGCTCCTTGTGAGTATGGTGTCTCCGGACATCTTGGGAGTTCGCCCCTGCACGGGTTAAACTGGCCAATAAAGTAACATCTAAACTCCTGAAAGTCTCCGACGTTTGTTCTCGTACCCAGTGGATGCAACACTTACCAGAGTGATTTTTACACACTCATTTATTTAATAAGTTTATAGCATGTTTCAAATACTGCCGTGGGTATTAAGTAGGCAGTACTAACCAAAGTTGATCTACGTTTATCATCATGAGATGGTACATTGGCTATTGGTGTAAACATTTAATTATTACAAATCAACACATTAATGCATATATAATTTTCATTTTGGCTATGTGTGTGATTGTCATCCAATATTCAATATTAATAAATTCTTACTGAGTGCATTCTAGAGGTCGAGCACTGAGAAAGATAATAAAATTCTGAATAGCCTCCAGGAGTCTTGAGGATCAATTGGATGTACAGAACCATATATTTACATTGTTTGAAAGAATAATAGAATTAAACAGACCTGAAAAATTGGAAGCAATGTCTAAAAATGTTGGTAATGTTTGTTTCTGAAAAGTTGGGCTATAATTATTGTGTCTTTTGTCTCACTTATCACCTACATTTAATTTTCTATTTTCCACATTTCTTGATTAGAATATAGGAACAGTTTCGATGACGTCAGAGTAATGGCGGGGTAGGAAGCGATACCAATAAATCTCCCCCAAAACTCAACAAGATCTTCAACCAGAAACAGAAAAACCTATACTTGGAGCCTCCAGATGCTTCGCAATACACCCGAAGGTATGGTCGAGTGAAAAATTGGCTAAATATATAACCAAACCCCGAAGGAATTAGGGAGTAAGAAATGCTCCGCCTTCCTCACTAACCTAAACAGGGCGGCTTTCTCTGGTAACTGTGAATATAGAAACTGAGGTGGGCAAAGGGGTGAATAGATCCAGGCCACGGCACAAACGGCCGAACCAGGCTGTAGCACGGAGATCCAAGCCGAGGAAAAACTGATCCTGTAGCAACCCGGGCAATACAAGCTAACACTCACGCCAAACCCAAACAAAGAAAGACAAGCGGGGCAGCCATTTTACCCGATCTCCTGGTCGGTGTGCAGTTAGTGGGCGAGAGATTTCTTCCTAAGCCCCGGGAATGGGTGCCTGTGTTACCCCACAGAGAGGCAGAGTCAGAGATCTTTCTGTGGGCCGAAAGCAGAATCTCTGGGCAGCCCCAGCGCCCTGGGAAAGCCGCGCACGGGAGGGAGCGAGAACTAATTCCAACGGTGGAAATTTTCCGTGCTGGTGGGGGTTTCACTCAGAGGGAAACGCAGCCGGCCTCATATCCTGGTCTGCGCGCGCAGATAGGGAGTGAGAGATTCCTCCGAGTGCCTCGGCAGTGCGCGCCCGTGCACAGAGGGGCAGAGTCAGGGGCCTTTGTGTGGGCCAAAGCGGAATCTCGGGCCGCCCCAGCGCCTTGCAAAAACCGCGCACGGGGACAGAGCGAGAGCCAATTCCAATGCTGCAACTTTTCCATGCGGTTGGGGGTTTCACTCAGAGCGTGAGACTGCTGGTCGGATATCCTGGTCTGCGCACGCAGATACTGAGCGAGAATTTCCTCTAAGTGCCCCGGAAGGGGGCTCCCGCCTGTGTTACCGGACAGAGTGGCAGAGCCAGAGGTCTTTGAGTGGGCGGAAAGCCCGCCTGATTATGCTAGCAGCTCTGACTGACTGAGCCTTACCCAGAGCCCTGTGCTGAGTGGAAATAGAGTGGGGAGTTGCCAGCTCTTTGAGCCTCTTACTATCCAGGCAGAGGCAGCAGCAACCCCATAGCTGGATTATCAGGCTACTAATTGAGGAAGGAAAGACTAGGAGAGAGGCTCCAGGAACACGGACTCTCTCACTTTCGGAGCCTATAAATGCTAATGAGCCTTGACTGCCAACGAGACTAAAGCACAATACATAACATTGCCATAGAGACTTATCAACTGCAAACCTCTACCGGAGCGTGCCAAAGGGGCAGAACCCGGGGTACAGAGTCACCAACCAGGAAGAGGGAGAGAAAAGAAAAAGCAAGAAGATAACCTCTCAAAATCAAGAATAATCTGCAGACTTTATAACCTATCCCATTTTATTATATTTGTTTGTTTGTTTCTCTTACCTTCATTCTTGATACTTTTTTTCCTCCTCAAATTTGGTCGTTTAACTCTCTGCCGGTCTTACTCTCTACTCTCCTTGAACTACACTACCCATAAGTGTTACATCTCCCATTATCTTTTCTCTCCTCTTCTTTCTCTCTATGAGGGTTGCACTCCAAAACCCTTAACTCTCTCTCTCTCTCTCTCTCCTTTCTTTTTTCTTCTTTTAGTGGTTCCCTCTTTTTTTCTCGCTCTCTCTTTCTTTCTCTCTCTATATTACTTTCTTCCTTTCTCCTTTACATCTCCTCTCATTCAAACCTAAATAACAAACAAAGTATCTTATCTGGGACTCAAACTTATGTTTGTGGCATTTTGGGGGATTTTTACTTCACCTTTTTAACTCACTAGCAGTGCTCCCATCCCTGGCTCTCCATTTTATCTAGTTCTTGTTCCACTAAATAAAATAGTAATTTTTTAATTTGTCCCCCCATTTTTCTGTTTTCCTCTTATTCCTCTCATCATAACTCTTAGACAACCAACACCTAAAAGCAAATCATTTTATTCTTGACCCAAATTTTTTCCTTATTTGCTTTTTGTGGGTCCATACCCCCTTTTTTCTTTCTTTCTTTTTTTTTTTTCTTTTTTTTTTGCCCTTTATTACTTTTCCTCAATTCAGGCCCTCCATCACAGGCATTGTTTGTTATAATTCACAGTTCACAACAAGATTTTCTCAAGAAAGAGGGGAGAGGAGAGGAGAGGAAAAAAGGAAGGGGGGAATAATTTCCATTTTTTTTAATTTTTATTTTATTTTATTTTTCTTTATTTCATTATTAATTTTTTTAAAAAAACTCTTTTCGATTTTTTATTTTTTTATTTTTTTAAAAACTTTGTATTCTTTATTAAATCTCAATACTATCAACAAAACCACCCTCAGATGCCATTAAGGAAGAGAAAATCGAATATCATGGATACAAAAGAAAGAGAGGTAACACAGCTAGATGAGGAAAAATCTATGGAGAAAAAATTTAATATATTGGAAACCTTGGAGCTAAATGACAGAGAAATCAAGATAGAAATCCTAAAAATCCTCCGAGATATACAAAAAAAACACAGAAAGGCAATTTAGGGAGCTCAGAAAACAACTCAATGAACACAAAGAATATATGTCCAAGGAAATTGAAACTATAAAAACAAATCAAACAGAGATGAAAAACTCAATTCATGAGCTGAAAAACGAAGTAACAAGCTTAGCTAATAGAACAGGTCAGATAGAAGAGAGGATTAGTGAAATAGAAGACAGGCAACTTGAGGCACAACAGAGAGAAGAAGAAAGAGACTCAAAAATTAAAAAAAATGAGATAGCCCTACAAGAATTATCTGACTCCATCAAAAAGAATAACATAAGAATACTAGGTATATCAGAGGGAGAAGAGAGAGAAAATGGAATGGAGAACATACTCAAACAAATAATAGATGAGAACTTCCCAAGCCTGTG
This sequence comes from Saccopteryx leptura, assembly GCF_036850995.1. Classification (NCBI taxonomy): domain Eukaryota; kingdom Metazoa; phylum Chordata; class Mammalia; order Chiroptera; family Emballonuridae; genus Saccopteryx; species Saccopteryx leptura. Next base: position 83,510,858 of record NC_089511.1, read on the forward strand.
GAAAGAACTAAAGCCTCAAGTTCAAGAAGCAAACAGAACTCCGAGTTTTCTTAACCCCAACAAACCTACTCCAAGGCATATCATAATGAAATTGACACAAACCAAAGCAAAGAAAAAATTCTCAAGGCAGCCAGGGAAAAGAAGAATACAACATATAAAGGAAGGCCCATTAGATTATCATCAGATTTCTCAGCAGAAACTCTACACACTAGAAGAGAGTGGACCCCAATATTTAAAGTCCTGAAAGAGAGAAACTTTCAGCCACGAATACTATACCCATCAAAGCTATCCTTCAAATATGAAGGAGAAATGAAAACATTCACAGATACAGAAAAGATGAGGGAATTTATCATCAGAAAACCCCCACTCCAGGAATTACTAAAGGGGGTTCTCCAATCAGATACAAAGAACAACAACAAAAAAATAAAGCCACAAGTAAAAGCTCCAAGAAGAACACAATAAAACCAAATTTAAACTGTGACAACAACAAAAAGAAAGAGGGGGAGAAGATGGAGATTAACAGTAGCAAAGGACAATGGAGTATAAAAGTACTCACAAAATAGTTCGCTACAATGAACAGGGTAGGGACCCTTTTCATTACTCAAATGTAACCACCATTGAAAAACCACCACAGAAACACATGAGATAAAAAAGATAGCAACAGAGGAAAGATGTATGGAATACAACCAAATAAAAACAAAAGATAGAAAAACGAAAGAGAAGGAGCAAACAAGACACAAAACTAATAGAAAGCAAGATATAAAATGGCAATAGGGAACTCACAAGTATCAATAATTACACTAAATGTAAACGGATTAAACTCACCAATAAAAAGGCACAGAGTAGCAGAATGGATTAAAAAAGAAAATCCAACTGTATGCTGCCTACAGGAAACTCATCTAAGTAACAAGGATAAAAACAAATTCAAAGTGAAAGGCTGGAAAACAATACTTCAAACAAATAACATCCAAAAAAAAGCAGGCATAGCAATACTCATATCGGAAAATGTTGACTACAAGACAGGAAAAGTACTCAGAGACAAAAATGGCCATTTCATAATGGCTAGGGGGACACTGAATCAAGAAGACATAACAATTCTTAATATATATGCACCAAACCAAGGAGCACCAAAATATATAAGATAGCTACTTATTGATCTTAAAACAAAAACTGACAAAAATACAATCATACTTGGAGACCTCAATACACCGCTGACGGCTCTAGATCGGTCATTCAAACAGAGAATCAACAAAGACATAGTGGCCTTAAACAAAACACTAGAGCACCTGGATATGATAGACATCTACAGGACATTTCATCTCAAGTGACTGAGTATACGTTTTTCTCCAGTGTACATGGATCATTCTCAAGAATTGACCATATGTTGGGCCACAAAAACAACATCAGCAAATTCAGAAAAATTGAAGTTGTACCAAGCATATTTTCTGATCATACAGCCTTGAAACTAGAATTCAACTGCAAAAAAGAGGAAAAAAATCCCACAAAAATGTGGAAACTAAACAACATACTTTTAAAAAATGAATGGGTCAAAGAAGAAATAAGTGCAGAGATCAAAAGATATATACAGACTAATGAAAATGACAATACGACATATCAGAATCTATGGGATGCAGCAAAAGCAGTGATAAGAGGGAAGTTCATATCACTTCAGGCATATATGAACAAACAAGAGAGACCCCAAGTAAACCACTTAACTTCCCACCTTAAGGAACTAGAAAAAGAAGAACAAAGACAACCCAAAACCAGCCGAAGAAAGGAGATAATAAAAATCAGAGCAGAAATAAATGAATTAGAGAACAGAAAAACTATAGAAAAAATTAATAGAACAAGGAGCTGGTTCTTTGAAAAGATCAACAAAATTGACAAACCCTTGGCAAGACTTACCAAGGAAAAAAGAGAAAGGACTCATATAAACAAAATCCAAAATGAAAGAGGAGAAATCACCACGGACACCATAGACATACAAAGAATTATTGTAGAATACTATGAAAAACTTTATGCCACTAAATTCAACAACCTAGAAGAAATGGATAAATTCCTAGAACAATACAACCTTCCTAGACTGAGTCAAGAAGAAGCAGAAAGCCTAAACAGACCTATCAGTAGAGAAGAAATAGAAAAAACCATTAAAAACCTCCCCCAAAATAAAAGTCCAGGCCCTGACGGCTATACCAGCGAATTTTATCAAACATTCAAAGAAGACTTGGTTCCTATTCTACTCAAAGTCTTCCAAAAAATTGAAGAAGAAGCAATACTTCCAAACACATTTTATGAGGCTAACATAACCCTCATACCAAAACCAGGCAAGGATGGCACAAAAAAAGAAAACTACAGACCAATATCTCTAATGAATACAGATGCTAAAATACTAAACAAAATACTAGCAAATCGAATACAACAACATATTAAAAAAATAATACAACATGATCAAGTGGGATTCATCCCAGAATCTCAAGGATGGTTCAACATACGTAAAACGGTTAACGTAATACACCATATCAACAAAACAAAGAACAAAAACCACATGATCTTATCAATAGATGCAGAAAAGGCTTTCAATAAAATACAACAAAATTTTATGTTTAAGACTCTCAACAAAATGGGTATAGAAGGAAAATATCTCAACATGATAAAGGCCATATATGATAAACCATCAGCTAACATCATATTAAATGGCACTAAACTGAAGGCTTTCCCCCTTAAATCAGGAACAAGACAGGGTTGTCCACTCTTTCCACTCTTATTTAATGTGGTACTAGAGGTTCTAGCCAGAGCAATCAGACAAGAGAAAGAAATAAAAGGCATCCATATTGGAAAAGAAGAAGTAAAGGTACCACTTTTTGCAGATGATATGATCCTATACATCGAAAACCCCAAAGATTTTAAAGAGCATTTTATGAATTTGACTCCACAGGCAAGAGAAGTGAAGGCAAAAATTAATGAATGGGACTACATCAGACTAAGAAGTTTTTGCTCAGCAAGAGAAACTGATAACAAAATAAACAGACAGCCAACTAAATGGGAAATGATATTTTCAAACAACAGCTCAGATAAGGGCCTAATACCAAAATATACAAAGAACTCATAAAACTCAACAATAAACAAACAATCCAATAAAAAAATGGGAAGAGGATATGAATAGACACTTTTCCCAGGAAGAAATACAAATGGCCAACAGATATATGAAAAGATGCTCATCTTCTTTAGCTATTAGAGAAATGCAAATCAAAACGGCAATGAGATACCACCTCACACCTGTTCGATTAGCTGTTATTAGCAAGACAGGTAATAGCAAATGTTGGAGAGGCTGTGGAGAAAAAGGAACCCTCATACACTGTTGGTGGGAATGTAAAGTAGTACAACCATTATGGAAGAAAGTATGGTGGTTCCTCAAAAAACTGAAAATAGAACTACCTTATGACCCAGCAATCCCTCTACTGGGTATATACCCCAAAAACTCAGAAACATTGATACGTAAAGACACATGCAGCCCCATGTTTATTGCAGCATTGTTCACAGTGGCCAGGACATGGAAACAACCAAAAAGCCCATCAATAGATGACTGGATAAAGAAGAGGTGGCACATATACACTATGGAATACTACTCAGCCATAAGAAATGATGACATCGGAACATTTACAGCAAAATGGTGGGATCTTGATAACATGATACGAAGCGAAATAAGTAAATCAGAAAAAACCAGGAACTGTATTATTTCATAAGTAGATGGGACATAATAGTGAAACTAAGAGACATTGATAAGAGTGTGGTGGTTACGGGGTGGAGGGGGGAATGGGAGAGGGAAAGGGGGTGGGGAGGGGCACAAAGAAAACAAGATAGAAGGTGACAGAGGACAATCTGACTTTGGGTGGTGGGTATGCAACATAATTGAACGACAAGATAACCTGGACTTGTTATCTTTGAATATATGTATCCTGATTTATTGATGTCACCCCATTAAAAAAATAAAATTATTAAAAAAAAAAAAAAAGAAAACCCCAAAGAATCCACAAAAAGACTACTAGAAACAATAAGCCAATACAGTAAGGTCGCAGGATACAAAATTAACATACAGAAGTCAATAGCCTTTCTATATGCCAACAATGAAAAAATTGAGAACGAACTCAAAAGAATAATCCCTTTCACGATTGCAACAAAAAAAATAAAATACTTAGGAATAAACATAACAAAGAATGTAAAGGACTTATATAATGAAAACTATAAACCATTGTTAAGGGAAATCGAAAAAGATATAATGAGATGGAAGAATATACCTTGTTCCTGGCTAGGAAGAATAAATATAATCAAGATGGCTATATTACCCAAAGCAATATACAAATTTAATGCAATTCCCATCAAAATTCCTATGACGTTTTTTAAAGAAATAGAGCAAAAAATCATCAGATTTATATGGAACTATAAAAAACCCCGAATAGCCAAAGCAATCCTAAAGAAAAAGAATGAAGCTGGGGGCATTACAATACCTGACTTCAAACTCTATTATAGGGCCACGACAATCAAAACAGCATGGTATTGGCAGAAAAATAGACACTCAGACCAATGGAACAGAATAGAAAGTCCAGAAATAAAACCACATATATATAGTCAAATAATTTTTGATAAAGGGGCCAACAACACACAATGGAGAAAAGAAAGCCTCTTCAATAAATGGTGCTGGGAAAACTGGAAAGCCACATGCAAAAGAATGAAACTGGACTACAGTCTCTCCCCCTGTACAAAAATTAACTCAAAATGGATCAAAGATCTAAACATAAGACCTGAAACAATAAAGTACATAGAAGAAGACATAGGTACTCAACTCATGGACCTGGGTTTTAAAGAGCATTTTATGAATTTGACTCCACAGGCAAGAGAAGTGAAGGCAAAAATTAATGAATGGGACTACATCAGACTAAGAAGTTTTTGCTCAGCAAGAGAAACTGATAACAAAATAAACAGACAGCCAACTAAATGGGAAATGATATTTTCAAACAACAGCTCAGATAAGGGCCTAATATCCAAAATATACAAAGAACTCATAAAACTCAACAACAAACAATCCAATAAAAAAATGGGAAGAGGATATGAACAGACACTTCTCCCAGGAAGAAATACAAATGGCCAACAGATATATGAAAAGATGCTCAGCTTCTTTAGCTATTAGAGAAATGCAAATCAAAACAGCAATGAGATACCACCTCACACCTGTTCGATTAGCTATTATTAGCAAGACAGGTAATAGCAAATGTTGGAGAGGCTGTGGAGAAAAAGGAACCCTCATACACTGTTGGTGGGAATGTAAAGTAGTACAACCATTATGGAAGAAAGTATGGTGGTTCCTCAGAAAACTGAAAATAGAACTACCTTATGACCCAGCAATCCCTCTACTGGGTATATACCCCAAAAACTCAGAAACATTGATACATAAAGACACATGCAGCCCCATGTTTATTGCAGCATTGTTCACAGTGGCCAGGACATGGAAACAACCAAAAAGCCCGTCAATAGATGACTGGATAAAGAAGATGTGGCACATATACACTATGGAATACTACTCAGCCATAAGAAATGATGACATCGGAACATTTACAGCAAAATGGTGGGATCTTGATAACATGATACGAAGTGAAATAAGTAAATCAGAAAAAACCAGGAACTGCATTATTCCATACGTAGTTGGGACATAATAGTGAAACTAAGAGACATTGATAAGAGTGTGGTGGTTACGGGGTGGAGGGGGGAATGGGAGAGGGAACGGGGGAGGGGGAGGGGCACAAAGAAAACAAGATAGAAGGTGACATAGGACAATCTGACTTTGGGTGATGGGTATGCAATATAATTGAACAACAAGATAACCTGGACTTGTTATCTTTGAATATATGTATCCTGATTTATTGATGTCACCCCATTAAAAAAAATAAAATTATTATAAAAAAAAGAAAGAATATAGGAACAGTCTGAGAATCTATGAATGCAGATCCAAATAAATGGTGAAGAGACTAAGTACTCCATGACATTAGTTATGGAACAGAATCAAAGGCCAAAGTAATAAAATAAAGGATGTACAATTTGGCAATAAATGACACAAACCTGTACAAGTTGGTTAAAGACAAGCAAGATAATAAATATTAATAGAATAGTCTTATCAATAAGGGAGAGAAAAGAAAACCATATTTCAAATGTGGGGCTCAGCAAGTGGAAAGAATTTAAGACTGGAATTTTAATGGTAGGATTTAGAATGCCTTCAAATAAGAGTTCCAAATTTATGTAAAAAAGAAATAAAGCAAGCAAGCAAGCAAGAAAGAAAGAAAGAAAGAAAGAAAGAAAGAAAGAAAGAAAGAAAGAGAAAGAAAGAGAAAGGAAAGAAAGAAGAAAGAAAGAAAGAAAGAAAGAAAGAAAGAAAGAAAGAAAGAAAGAAAGAAAGAAAGAAGAAAGAAAGAAAGAAAGAAAGAAAGAAAGAAAGAAAGAAAGAAAGAAAGAAAGAAAGAAAGAAAGATGGAAGGAAAGAAAGAAAGAAAGAAAGAAAGAAAGAAAGAAAGAAAGAAAGAAAGAAAGAAAGAAAGATTGAAAGAAAGAAAGAAAGAAAGAAAGAAAGAAAGAAAGAAAGAAAGAAAGAAAGAAAGAAAGAAAGAAAGAGGAAAAGAATTGCAGTTGAGGCTGAGAAAGTAGTTTGGGGCTAGCTTGTGAAACACCCCCTTTGAAATTTCTTGATTATTTGAGCAGTAGAAAATCATTAGAATTTGGAGACATTGATTCTAATTGGTAATTATCTAGATAATTTTAACAACATAGAATAAAATAGATTATGGTAAAGGAGTAAGCCGGACTGAGGCATTACTGCTCGATACTGCAAGATGATTTAATTGCTGAAACAAGTGGATTTGAATAGACTGATAGCAGTAAAATTAAAAAGAAGGAAAGAAATACAACACTTATGATTCAGAAACAACTGATAAGAATTACTAAATAATTATGTTGGTAATGTGAGAAGAAAAGTCAACATTGATTTCAACATGTTGAGCTGCAGTGACATCTCTTACAGAGAACATAGTTCAGAGGATGAGGCAAATTGAAAGAAAGAGAATGAGTTCATTTTTAGGTATTTTTTGAATGTGAAGCTACACTAGTGACCTTCAGGGATGAAGTACCTTGGTGCCCAGGCAAGAAGGAGAGTAATGTATTTACATTTGAGAAAATAGAATTATGTTGGTGGTAATCAGATAAGTAGGCTCTTTAATACCAACTTCCATTTTTGTATCTCATAGCTTTTAACACATTGCTTGAATCATGTTGGAAGAGTAATAGATGATTTTCCAGTAGGTGTGTGCAGGGGGAACAGATGACTACAACTTCAAAGGAAAACTGTATAGACTTTTATAAGCATAAAATTGAAAATTAACTTCTGTTGGGGGTGTATAATTAGGGGGCAGGGACCAGCCCAGAAGCCTAGAAGGAATACATGAAAAGATAGTACTAAGCTAAGAAGAGAGCAGAGAAGTCTTATGAAGAAAAAGTATTAGACCTCTGCAGAGATCCAAGAGAAAGAGAAAAGAGATCATAGCTTTTTTGTGGCCATGTAAAAAGCTAGTGATTTTGAGGAGAAAAATAGTTGGAAGCTAAAGTAAAGCAATGGTAGTCAACCTGGTCCCTACCACCCACTAGTGGGCATTCCAGCTTTCATGGTGGGCAGTAGTGGAGCAACTAAAGTATAAATAAAAAGATAGATTTAACTATAATAAGTTGTTTTATAAAGATTTATTCTGCCAAACTTAGCGAAAATCCAACATAAAGTACTTGGTAAGTAATTATTATTATATGCTTTAACTTGCTGTAACTCTGCTTTATAAATTTTATAAAGTAAATTTACTTCCCTACTTTATAAATCATCATTACTGTGGAACCTGTGGGCGGTTAGAAAATTTTACTACTAACAGAGATACAAAAGTGGGTGGTGGGTATAAAAAGGTTGACTACCCCTGCTGTAAAGGATCTAAAGAATGAGTAAATTCTGAGGTGGCAGAGACAGCCAGTAGGAAACATTTTCTATTCATTCAAGTCTAGGAGTGGAAGGAGAAAGTGGGAGCAATGATGGCAGCTCCGAACAGTGTGAGGGTTGAGGAAACATTATTTGTAAAATTAGAGATTTCAACATATCAACAGAAAGTACAGCAGGAGAGCCCTTTGTGAGACATTTTTTCACTCTTGAAATTATTTAAAACTAGAAGTTGTCTGCTCTTTTATGCGATATCTCCCCTTACATTTCCAGCATTAGTTATTAAAGAAACTAGTTTTAAGCATATATCGGCAAATGCACTTTCTGCTAATTCTTATCTTGATGCTGTAATCTGCATCAAGTGTTAAATTGATTTAACTCTAATTCCAGGAGATGGATTATACTGGAAAAGAATGAATTGATTAGCTAAAGAAAGAGAAAGACTTGGAAAACTGAATAAAACAAATACAGTGTGTTCATAAAGTCATGATGCACTTTTGACCGGTCACAAGAAAGCAACAAAAGACGATAGAAATGTGAAATCTGCACCAAATAAAAGGAAAACTCTCCCAGTTTCATATCTATTCAGTGCAGTTCAAAGTGGATTCATGCACAGATTTTTTTAAGGCTCCTTAAGTAGCTATTCCGTATAGCCTCTACAGACTCGTCACTGACTGATGGCCTACCAGAACAGGGTTTCTCCACCAAACTGCTGGTTTCCTTCAACTGCTTATCCCACCTAGTAATGTTTTTTCTATGTGGTGGCGCTTCCTTATAAATGTGCTGATATTCACGTTGCACTTTGGTCACAGATTCGAATTTAGCGAGCTACAGAACACACTGAACTTTCCTCTGTACCGTCCACATCTCAACTGGCATGGCCATGGGCTGCTCCGCTGTATACATGGTGTTACGTCATCATCTGCACATGCGCACATGCTGCCACATCATCCTACAGAAACTGGAAGTGTTTTCCTTTTATTTGGTGCAGATTTCACATTTCTATCGTCTTTTGTTGCTTTCCTGTGACCGGTCAAAAGTGTACCATGACTTTACGGACACACTGTATTTTTACTCAGTAATATTTGATTAGCTATTACTGAGGATTGTTATTACAATAGATCTTGAAATCCTGCCTAAAAAACTTTAATGAAATTGGTGAAATTGCTTAGAGTTATTTAGGTTTTGCCTCATTTACTGTGATTTAGGTAGCAAGATGTACAATGAACTAATTCTAAGCACTTTGCCCATATCACTGCTGTATAATCCAAATACAGCCAGCCATTTCTCACAATGATTTTTTTTTTTTGCAGATTATTGTCTTTATGTGTGCTTTATGTGTGGATAACATGTATGCATGGTAAAGGCATTTTGAATTGCAAAACATTTTTTAAAATATTTTTACTTGTGTAGATGAACTCCTTGACCAAAATTATTAGACTAGTCAGTTGATGTTTAGATTTTTTTTTCTCCAGTATATGAAACTCTTGCATAAATGAACCTTACAGAGAAAGACATATGTTAACTCCTGCTTTAAGTCTGAGGTTCTCAAGCAAAGCCTATTAAATTAGGAAGCAATCTTTGGAACAATAGAAATAATAATATGAAATATCTCATAACACTTTATAATTTAAAACGAATGTACATTAATTCTATGATTGTAGTTTTTTCTTAGTTATGATTAACAAAATGAAAATGATAAAGTGCCTTATCAAGCTCGGGTAGAGCACGAGGGAGACACAGAACAGCACTAACCATTTACCCCAACTATACAACTTTATATATTTATTAAAGATTTCTTTCTAAGCAGGCAAAATCAATGCTCCTAACTTACTGGCTTTTCTTCATCTACAACAGTGTAGAAAAAAGATTTTAATGAGTAGAACAATTTAAGTGGTATTAAAAAGACTTTCCAAACCAAACAATAAAGGTAGGTCTTATACATATCATCAGTGGCTACAAATTGGATGTATATTTTTATTAGGCACATACTTGGAAATGATGAATCAAACTATGGAAAACAATAATCATTGAATAACTACCACTCTGACAGTATAAAGATCATCAGCCCTAAGTCTCTTGAAAACATTACACTCATATTCCATATCTGCACTAGAAACACCAATGTGTTTCTGTTAAACACTTGTAGGTCTGCAGAATGTTTTTATCCACATAGTCACTTTAACACAACTCTGTGAAGTGGGATTATGTTGATCAGAACTAGAAGCAGATGCTAAAAGGGGTCTCATGACTTTCTCATGGCCACACCCAAACTGCGTAGCAAAGACAAATCTTTCGGCCACATGGCTTCCAGGTCAAGGCTCTCGGAAAGCAGCCCTATGTGGTGGGACATGAAAAGACTAGAGAGCAGAAGGGTATTAATTCAAGTTATCAATTCCCCACCTAACTGGTAATCTTGCAGGCTTTGCTACAAGTGTTGTTAAGCTCTTTAAAGGTTCTTTGCTCTAGGATTTTAATGAGGCTTAAACGAGATAATGTTTATAAAAGCACTTTTTAGTATTAAAATTTTACAGAAATGTGAGAGGTGTGATATATTTGCCAAAGGGAAGCTGAGCTGGTATTTGCAATGGCCTTTGGGGGATGTTTTCAATGGGAAGCAAATTGTGAAATAGTTCCAATCACCAATGCAAATCCTACTGGCAAATGTGGCAGACCCTAGGAAAGACATATCCAGAGATTGTCTTTGTATTCCTGTAATGGCTCTGTGACTTGGAGAATGGAGCAGTTGCTGCTATTACTATCACTACTATGATCATTATTCTGAAATTTTTGATGGGAAAATAAGGAACAAATTCCTTATTTGTGTGTATGTGTGTGTGTGTAAGTTCAATGCTTAGCATGTAGAAAACATTCAATAAATGGTGCCATTATTGCTGTGACTGCTTTTATGCTAGTCCCTTTAAAAAATCAAGGTTTAACTATTCAGAGATAATCTCCAGGTCTGGGTAGATTCCTCTGATGTCATGGGACAGCGTGGAAGAGAGATCTTTGGTTTACTTTGGCATGGGATTCATTGAATAAATAGAATTAACCATTAGTGGCATGATAAAAAAGAAATAACAGTAATTTAAAGTGTTGAATACAATATCATATGCTGGGAAATTTAGTTAACTATAATTTCTAAAACTAGTAGTTTTGAGAATAACATTGATAATAATATTAGCTAAGTTCTTATTGTGAGCCAGGTATTATGGATGTTTTTTGTGAACATTGTCTCATTGGAATTTTGCAAAATCCCATAAAATTGGCATCTTATAGACTTGTTGATGAAGAAACCAGACACATAAGTGGCTCAGTCTGCTTATGAACCCAAGTAGTTCCACTCCAACTTGGAGCTGTTACAAAACCATGCTATTCTCCCTTCCAAAATACTATTGAAGTTTAAACTGAATTAATGGGAATATAGTGTATGGGAACAGCAATGTAATGGATCCTTTTCTACTCTTTGCTTGTCAAAATCACTAGTCTAGAACAAACAGTGGAAGTTAAAAATAAATATTGCTTTGATGCAGGACAATGAGAACACTTGAGTCCATATCACCAAGGAGTATTTGAAGTGATATTTATTTAGCACAATAATATACATGAGTTATCTTCAAATATGTAAAAGGCTGTCAGATAGAAGAGAAATGAGGAATACCTTTTAAAGAGATATTTTAGGATTCTGGGGTAGAAGTTATACTGAGATGATATGAGCTCTGAAAATATGCTAAAAGTATCTTTAGAACAAATTAAACAGATAATGTAACAATCTGACTCCAGATGTCTCCTCATCTAGTCCTGTACTGGTGATGTTTAGGCATCATTTTCTTATGTAGGATGTAGCAGAGCACACTTAGATATACAATGGGGAGCTGACAAGATGACTTAATGTCTCTTCCAGAATTTGGTTTCTAAAATTTTAAGAAATGGTCAATTAAATCTTACAACTCTGTCTGAAGACTGAAAACTATGAACATGACTATGTTCACAGACTCTCCTCACCCCAGGTCACTAAAGGTATTATGTGTCCATAGCCATGTATCTACCCTAGCTCTGCCGCTCATCAAGGGCAAGGATGCTATTTTCCTATAAGATAGAGAAAGTCAATCTACAAAAAGAAAAGGAGGTGAGTCATGGAATAAGGTATATATATGGCCAGTAGGTTGAAGAGAATTGAACAGGCCATCTAAAGGTCATTCAGATGGTACACAGGAAAACAGTTCAATATACATCTATTTTTTCTTCATATATATACCCATAAGTGGGATATCTGGATTGTATGGCAGCTCTATTTTTAATATTTTGAAGAATCTCCAAACTGTTTTCTACACTGGGTGCACTAATTGACAATCCAATCAACAGTGTATTTCTTTTCTGAAAAAAGTTTTTGTGACCAAAATTAATATAGGGAATCCCTCTGGCTCTGGTTAGTTGGCTCAGTCAATAGAGTATTGATCTGGCATATGAACATCTCAGGTTCAATCTCCAGTCAGGGCACACAGGAGAAGTGACCATCTGCTTCTCATTCTCTTTCTCTTTCCCTTCTCTCCTTCTTTCCCTTCCATAGCCAGTGGCTTGGTTGGTTCAAGCATTGGCCCCGAGTGCTGAGGATAGCTCAGTAGGTTTCAGCATTGGCCCCAGTGGGGCTGCCAGGTGGATCCAGGTCAGGGCATATGCAGGAGTCTGTCTCTCTATCTCCCCTACTCTCACTTTAAATATATATTTATAATCTCTCTGATGTTTTTTGAGAAGCAAAAGTACAAAAATAAATGTATGTTTCTTTAAATCTTTTTGGAAGGTAAACTGTGTTTCTTCAAATAACATCATTCTGAGGCTGCATCATCTTTTTGGCTTTCTACGGTAAGGAGGACCACTGTGAAGGACATGGGATTTCAGCTTCAACACCCAGCTATACTCAGTCAAGATAAAAGACATCATCACAGATGTGAGTCAAAAGTGTGTTTTCATCACATCTGGAACTTATGGTTTGGTTTGTTTTATTTTTCCCCAAACTTCTTCAGATACTTAATGATATCACATGGCTATTGAGAGAACATATTACATTCTTTATCTGTTTAAGATTTTAGTTTTGCTTCCTTGATAAAGATTATGTAATCTATCAGTTAAACAGCCACTAGAATGATGATGGTATAAGTGACTGATAACTTTCAAGTTAAAACTTAGTATTAGTTAGAAGGACAAGGGCTAAAACATGATATTGACAAGTGTAATACCAAGAAAATATATTCCCCATAAATGTCTCAAAACTGTGTATGTGCCTTCTCACACCTGCAAGATGGAATATCTGTCTGTCTGCTTACTTTGAGATGGGCCATGTGGCTTGCTTTGCATCTTAGTCAGCTCTGGCTGCCACAACACAACACCATAGATGAGTGGCTTAAACAACAGAAATGTATTTCTCACTCTCTGGAGGCTAGAAGTCTGATATTAGGGTGCCAGCAGGGTTAGATAACTGTTGAGGGCCTTCTTCCTGGCTTGCAGATGGCAGCCTTTCTGCTGTCTCCTCACACAGCAGAGAGAGAAATCCCATGTCTAGTCTTATAACAATACTAATCCCATCATAAGGGCTCTACGCTCACGAAATAATGACCTCCTAAAGTTCACATCTCCAATACCATCATCTTGGGCTTTAGGGCTTCAACGTATAAATGGAGGGTGGGGCAGCAACCCAGTCCACAGCACTCTGAGAAATGGAATGTGGATAAAAGTGACCTAGTGTGACCTCTGAGTAAATGAAAGAAACATCCATGGGTCCTCTTGCTCTTTTGCCATCTCATTGGTCACATTGAGAAGAGGAACACAGCAATATAGGTGGTCCCAGAACAAGGAAATCGGAGCCCCATCCACAACCTGGAGTGTGACTGGGATGGTCAACTTCAAACTATGAAGAAAACCAGTGATTTATTGTTGGAATTAGGTGTTGCTACCAGAAGGGAAAAAAACTGTATAATCCATTGAACAATGCTAAAGAGTCTCAGACTCAGAGAGGACGAAATAATATTGATTACATGCAAAAAACATTTAAGGAACCCTAAGATTTATATTTCTTTAAATACTACTGAAATGAATTCATGACAGTGATAAAATTCTTAGGTCAAAAAAAAAATAGTTTTGTGACAGCAACAAAAAAAATTCCTTTATTTATGTTATTTAACAAACAAGTAAAAAACAAGAGCATATAACATTTAGATGGAGCACAGAATAAGAATTTCCACTCACAAGTAGCTAATTGAATATGTTTAAGTGCATTTAATACAAGAAGTTATAGTACTTTCCATAGTACAAATCACCATGAAGTTAGAAGTTTAAATAATTCTCATTTCTCATCTCACAGTTTCTTTGGACCAGCAGTCTGGGCACAGGTTAGCTAAGTCCTGAGCTCAGAATTTCACAAGGCTCAGGTCAAGATGTTGGGTAGAGCATATTCCACTGAAGTTTTGACTGGGGGAAAACACTTGGAAGCTCCTTTGGATTGTTGGCAGGATTTTGTCTTTACAACCACAGAATCCATGGCAGTTTGACTTGTCAAAGCAAGCAAGGGAGTGAGAGAACAAGAGTCTATGCTACTTGAAGTCCCTAATTCCAGGGAAGGCCTGAATCCTCTTTAAAAGAGTTATTCTGATTGGATCAGGCCCACCCAGGATAAATTCCCTTTTAATTAACTTAAAGTTAACATCTAACAACTTTAATCACATCTGTAAAAATCTTTCATTTTTGCCATAAAATGTAACACAACCATGGAAATGACATCTTGTCACATTTGCCATATTGTGTTGGTTGACGGTAAGTCCCAGATCCACAGCACAGGAGAGGAGGATGACACAAGGGTGTAGGAGTCATCCTACGGTGTGTCTGCCACAACACTCAATAACTTGTATTGGGCTACACTATGAACTGTAGTATTATTTTGAGGAGCCTCAACATTTCCCTCTTGATGAAATCAAGCCAGGTATCAGACAAAGGAAGTTGTGACTGGGAAGCAGGGATGAGTATTGAAGTTCAGACCTGAGGCACTAGAAGGACGCGAGAAGACTGAAATAGGCGCCCATAACTCTGTTTCTTAAAGAAACACCACCCAGAAGCCATGTCTGATTCAGCATGGCTGAATCAGCCCCCAGCAGAGCCACAAACATAACCAGAACAAAATCAATGTCAGATTGGAAATAGCCCCTGCTAATTGGCTAGCAGTGGTGGAGCTGGGCAGGTGCACTGGTGCATCTATCCATTTACACTTCAGCGACCCCAGGACACATGAAAGTGTGACCGCATTTTCAGTATTGGCTAGGAGGGACATCTAGTGGCAGCTGGAAACCAGGAGGGTTGACAATTGGCAATCAGATACCCTTGGGCAGGTAAATGCCTAGCGATTCTAAGTGAGGGGTGCTGAAAGTGTGTGTCAGTCCTCTCTAGGACACCATTCATTCCCCAATTTAACCTTTTACAAAAGATATTTAAATGGCTATAAACAGACTACAACTGGTCATATCTTTCCGGGCATTTAAGGATATTTAGGTGTAGTTTCTTAAGGAGGTGCGCTATCATAGAAGTAATTGCAACTTCTAGGAGCCACATTACATTTTGATGTTTGTATATGTAAAAGAGAGAGAAAGAGAATCTGCAGTGGTTGACACGAGAACATCATGACATGGTGAGACAACACTGAAATGAAGGTAGGGAAGGAGGGAGGGAGTCAAAAAGGGATTCATGGTGCTCCTCCATTCCCCTTCTCTGGGCAGTGACCTTTCCCAGCTTGAGTTCGTCCGCCTCACTCTCTGAGGTGTGTAGCTATCTACAAAATGGATTTTAGAACTTTAAGATATATTCCAAAAATGAGCAGAGGAGTGCATAACCTGAGAAATGAAAAGGCTAAAAAAGAAGAAAGCTAAATTAATCTCTATGGCACAGAGCTGTGAGGGCTGGGGGAAGGGAGGGGCAGTGATGGTGGCTGGTGGTGGTGCAGAGAAGGAGGGGAAGACCAGGGAGGGGAGGGGTGGGAGGGGAGGGACGGAAAGAAGGAAGGAGAAAGGAGAGCTTAGGAGCCTTGATGAGTGAATGTTTGGCTTAGGTGAGAGGAATTATAAAGGATACTAAAGAGATGAGTGTTGTGTTCCCTCAAAAACCTAACACCTCCCACCTCTACTTTATTTATTTATGCCTGAGTTCTTTTATTTACTTGGAATTCTCTCTTGCTCCTCTTTACTTTTCTCCATTTTTAGGGCTCATCTCAAAACTTTTCTCATCCAAAAAATGAGAATCTTTGAAACTTAAGAGGTTTTTGAGGCACTTTTCAACTCTCTTCCAAAACTTCTTGTAACCCTTCGACACACAGCACAAAGTCGTGACTGAAATGAAAACGTTATTGTGCAAACACTGTGTGTCACACTGACGCTGGGCCACTTCTCCGGGTTCTTCACACACTCTGTCCCTCCTCTCCTCCCTTGTGGCTGCTGGCTTTCTCAAGCCTTTGTCCCTGTTGGCGTGCTTGTGTGGAATTTTTACCCATTTGCTTTCTGGCTACAAGTTGTTCGAAGAAAATATCCTGTCTTATTCATCTTCCTGGCCACTTAAGGAAGCATTTAGATATAACAAATGCTTTAATTATTAAATCAAGTCTGACAGGGAATCAATTTGGCAGAAAATTACCAGTAGTTTGTGTTAGTGAATGTATTTATAGTGATAAAATTATGATTCTTTGAAACTCTTCCATTATCTAAAAGTTTTGAAATTCAAGTGGAAAGGCATTCCCCCTCCAATTATACCCAATTAGTAACTTTTAGCTATATGCATACAGTGTATACAAATATATAATATTATCACATGATAATAAATTCTGTGGGCTTCTATTTCTTTACTTTGTCATGAGATTTTGTTATACAAAACATTGCTTTTTTTCTGGCCTGGAAGAAGAGACCTGCCTGTAGATTGTTTTAATCAGAAGAATAACAGTACTTTGAACACAGTAGGGAGAAGATGGTGATATTGTGAACATTCTATTCTCCAAACTTTTTCTTCTCTACAGTGACCTCTCTTTATTTGCTCATTGATTGATAGAGTTTAAGATAGTTACATTAGAATTTAGATGGGTGTTTTGGCTCAAGTATTTGATGTACATATAAAGAAAATGTTTTATTTGCTGCCCACTTCTACAAAATGAAATAGGGCAGCATACAATAAAAGAGGCCACATAAGACTATTAAAACAAAGTAACAGAGCAAGAGTCCAATCCTGTCCAACAAGTCCAGCTAGACTACTGCTTGAGATGGGGGTTTAAATATCAGAAAACTGACATTCTGACGGGCAATGCTGCTTAAAGAAATTAGAAGTGGAGAGAACCCATGGGAATGGTTTTCAAGAACTATCCCAATAGTAGAGCAAGATCAAGTCAGAAAAGAAATAAAAGAACAGGGAACAATTACAAATGCAAAAATAGAATTGAGTATATATGATAATCAATGGGTGCAGGGATGAGTCAATAGAAGTAAAAATAAAAGGTGAAAGAAGGGAGAAAGCGTCTTTAGACCATTATCATGAATGAAGCTGAGGTGTTTCACCTGCTTGTACTAAACTGATTCATGGTGTATTATAGGATCATTTCACCTAAGGGCTTTAGTCAGCATGCATAATACAAGGGGGTAAATTGATCAGGAAGTAAAGACAATAGGAAGCTACTACAATTGAAGATGAGATTTATCTATGACTTATTAGTGGTCAAGAAGAAGAAGAAAATATGATAAATTCCAGAAAAGACCAAATTCTTAGAAGACAAAAAAATTGAATTAAGTTTTTGGAAAATCTGTCCTTGATGCATTTATCAGGAAAAGGTGAAACAACTAAAAAATAATTATTTCTATACCCCTAACCCAATAAACCACAATTCAGCCTTTCTTCCTCATTGTATAAGGCAAAGTAAAGACACAAACTATATCTCAGAAAGAATGGCTGTTAATGACTGAGAAAACGTTCTTGTTACAGGGCAGCGAGGGTTTCATAGAAAAGTCTTTTAACTAAGTTATTAAAGCAATGTTAAAATGAGTCATTGTCAGCATAGGTCTGAATGCCTTGTATGTGTGCCAGGAGATAGAACTTGAAAACTAAGCATTGTTCATTGCAGGTCTTGGGCACCGGAGCAAAAACACTGCCTACTGTCCATTTACACAAGGGACTGAGTTCCCTACTGTGAATGGAGAAACAAGATGGTCAAGATGAATACATTTTATGCAAGATAATGGAGGGAAGGTGCCAGACTGGTAACCTCATGGCATAAAATATCTAGGTTATTTTCATACAAATTCTCTTTGGATGAAGGGTCAGAATTCTTACAGAAACAGATTACTCTAGGGAGACAGTCACTGCGGTATCTTTTGCACCTTCACCTGCGAAAGGGAACAGTAGCATTTCAGTGCCTGGGTCTGAAGCCACTTAAACTAAGATGACACAGCCTAAGGTGCATGTGGTACACTAACTTTGGAAGAATGTAAAAGGAGCTGCAGTTCTAGGGGAGTGAGTTCTATTCACCTTTGTCATGGTTATTATTTCTCTATTTCCCTCCCCAGAAATACTTACCTGTAATTCATTTGTTACAAACATTTTTTCCCCTGAAACCATTGTTTTAATAGTATCTTTATCTTCATACAACATGCCAAAGGGTGCACAAGTCACTCTTTATTATATTTGGTCTTCCCAGTAATTATATGGAGAAAGCATTATTATCACCTTTGATGGAGGAGGATCTTAGATAAAAGACAATCTTTTTGTCCACAGCCTGACAGTTAAATGCAACACAGAGCTGGAATTCAAGCTCACTTCTTAGTTTTGAGTTATTTCTAATGGACTTTTCTTACTCGCCCAGACATGTATTTATATTCAAGACAGACCAAAACATAACGTTTGGCTTACACGGAATCATTTATCTTCATCTTTTGGCACTGTGATTATATAACATTTATAAACTCCCTGTCCAGTCAAGCAAATACTTGCACTTCTGTGCTTTGGTTTAGTGCACTGGGTCCCACTATCAAAGTTACTAGCCTTGCAAATTGTCATAATCTGAGTCTATGCTTCTAAATCACTTGGCGGAGCACAGAGTTGATATAAGAAAAAAGAAGCACGAGCTGGAAGGGCTGAGTTAGCACCACACATCAGTGAGAAACGAAGTGGCTTGATAGCAATGTGAGTTGTGAATAGAAGCGGCTACAGAGAGAAAAGGGTTGAGATGGAACCAATTGATTTAAACAAGTATCCTTTAGGAAATCACCAAATATCGTAAGGACTGTCGTATAAAAGTTGAAGAATGTTGAGGCAGTGTACTTTTCTTTTTTGGCAAGGTAATGCTTAGAAATAAAATACTTTGTCATTTTAGTTATCAAAAAAATATGACTGCAGAGTATAATATAGTCTTTAAATCTCCCAAAATTATTGTAAACAGAAGCTAATTTAAACTATGAAAACATTTTTGATCAGAGGAACAATCTTTAGTTTTATTTTTGTTTTCCATATGGCTCAGTGTGTACTTGATAAAGGTTTATTTTACACCTTTGACTTTCCCCCCATGACTCAGCATGGATGCAACACCTGTGCATGAGTGTACATATTGCACAGTCTTCACCAAGGCAACAGTCTATCTTCTGAGACCTCTGGGTCCCTGCAATTTCAAAGCAAATTTTGTCCCACTAAAGTCCATATGTGTCCTTCCAGGTCAAGTCATATTTGATTTGTATTGAGAGGAATTTTTACCTGGCTCTTGCATATCAGAAAAGGTAGAATAAACTACAGTATTATCAGAGTTTTCATTCTTTTATTTTTCTAAGGACATATTCTGGAGTGTTGAATAAAACCAAACACAAATAAAACATTTATTTAAAACTTTAAGTTTATATACATGTTTGCACTTTCTGTAAATCTTGGACTTTTATATCCAACTACCTACTATATATATTACCCCATGGGCCTTTCCAACTTGATCTGCCCCAAACCAAATTCATAAGCTGCACAAATGTGGTTCTCTTCCAATATTTCGTTTCTTTGGGATGGCACCATCATATATCCAGATAACTCAACTAGAAATCTAGTGATCATCCCTGACATTCTACATTACCATTCATATCAATTTATTGTCCTTGAGACATAATTTATCCTTGAAATATAAAAATTGCCTTCTTCTGTGTTGTAGGAGAAGTGGGATCAAGGTTTGAAGAGAAAACTTAAGTCCTTCCTAAAAGTTGTTGACTACACTTATCTAATAAAAGATGAGTACATTGGTGCACATTTGAAATAATACTACATAAAATAGTAATAAAGTCTGAATTTATATAAAATATGAAGTAATGTGAATCTAATAAAATTAAAAATTCACTGAGAAGTACATAATTACAAAACTGAAGAATTAAATGAACTTTAAATTATGTTGAAAAACTAAGTGAACTAGAGGTCATGTTTATCATACTGCAATGCTGCAGTGCCATTTCAGCTGCTAAAGAGATCTGACCACTTCTTTGAATTATTTTCTTTTTTTGTAAATTATTTTTTAAGTGAGAGGAGAGGAGATAGTGAGACAGACTCCCACAGGTGCCCCTACCTGGATCCACCCAGCAACCCCCACTGGGGCTGATGCTCAAATTAACTGAGCAACTTTAGCACCTGAGGATGGTGCTCAGATCAAATGAGCTATCCTCAATACCTGGTGCCCCACTCGAACCAATTGAGCCACTGGCTGTGGGAGGGGAGGAGGGAGAGAAAGGGAAGAGGGAGGTGGTGAGAAGCAGATGGTTGCTTCCTTTCTGTGCCCTGACTTGTGGTTGAACCCGGGATGTCCACATGCCAGGCCGACTGTCTAGTCACTGAGCCAGGGATGAATTATTTTCAAGTGACACCTATTTTGAATAACAGGAACTCAGGAAAACACTTTTCCTCTAGAATGTGGCAGCTCCACTCTAGTCATGCATTTGTGAGAAAGATCTTGTCATCAGCTACCATAAATGTACTCAGTGGTATTTCATTATTTGGTACTAAAGTCTCTGGTAAAGTTTTGTTCCGTCTGTAAGTAATATTTATGAGCCAAATCTTTACCATGAAAGCAAATAAAAAAATGAAGAGGAAAATCTATGATGTAACACAGCTTGTGATTCCATGGAAATTTGTCATTTTGGAATTTATTTGAATTAGGCTTTTCTGAGCATTTAAAATGGCATTTTTGTATTGTTTCTAGTGTGAGTTAAAATTTATTCTAGCATTTA
Organism: Saccopteryx leptura; assembly: GCF_036850995.1. NCBI lineage: Eukaryota > Metazoa > Chordata > Mammalia > Chiroptera > Emballonuridae > Saccopteryx > Saccopteryx leptura. The sequence continues at coordinate 83,532,128 of NC_089511.1, forward strand.
GAGTTGCTGCAGTTTTCCACACTGGGGATTTTGCAATCAAGTACTCTGAACAGGGTTATTATTGGCCATTTTAATCAAAATTTGAATGTTAAAGCAACCTCAATTTTGCTTGACAGAGTATCTGAGCAAAATTACTTATTTCTACTCTCCTGTTCCTAGGACCGGGCCTTTTGTGTCATGGATGTTATATGGCCATATCCTCAGTTTGCATGTAGGATGTACCCACTGAATCCCATTAAAAATGATCAGGCTTGCTGTCACAGATCTCTTCACAAATGTAAGCATCCACAATGCGTCCCTTCTCTTTCCTATGGTAAATTATCTGGTAGTGAGATTATTCCATCTTTCCTTTCATTTTCCAAAATAAACTTATGGACCTTGCAATAAATTCTCTGAGCCTAACCATCTCGTTCCCCATGGACTGGGCTGCAGGGACCCATCTGACCTATACTTAGCATTATTGATGTTCCAAGTTGCAACAATAAGTCTGTCTCAGAATCTGTCACAGGAGGTGTCACTGCCTTCTGTTTCTTGATCCTTTACATTCTCCGTGATTTGTTATCATATAGCTGAGACAGGGGAAGAGACAGGTTGTGAAACACCCACCATTCTATGTGAAGTGTCAACTTCCTCTTCTGACATATAAAGATTTTGTAAGAAGAAAAGAGAATTATGGTTAAGTACTTTATAAAATAAGTTGTAATAACATGTTTAACTAATCAGCTTAAATGTATAGAATATAAAAAATATTGATTTGAGTAGCTTTCTTTTCCAGTAGTAATTACATGTTAATAACATTTCTAATCCCTTAGTATGTGTTCTTTCACTTAATAAGGACATTAACTATATAAAGTAGTTGTATAGTCAAGGGGGTTGAAGCCATAGATCATGAAAGTACAAGCAGCAGAGCCAGGGCTGCATTGGTGAAGAGCAGCTAGAGAATATGTTAATCCTTGGTAAGTGGCCAGAGAAGATATTTCTATTAGCTCAACACTGTGATCTCAGGCAAAACCATACATTCTCCCTTGGTGCATACTAGCTTTCCTATCTGGAAAATGAAAGATGAATTGTGTTTGTGATATAGAGATTCTTTGTAGCTTTAGTTCTTTTGATTTTCCACAATTTACCTCTTTTCAAAGCATTCTTTCTCATTCTTCACAGTAAAGCACTACTATCATTGGTCAGATAGCCCAGAAGACTTGTGTACACTCTCAGGGAGGATTAGTTTGGGACCGGGGGAAATGGGAACAGAAAGGGAGCACTCTAGCTAGGGTGTGACCGACGCAAAATGTCTCACAGAAAAAGACTTCTGCCAAATTATATAGGGGAAATGGGAGTCCAGAGTTTCTCCTATCCTGAAACAAGGAGAGCTGAACTTTCATACTGTCATTCTGGTTAGTCAAGCAAGGTTAAGGGCACTCCTGAAATAACTTCCAGATAATACAGGTTCTTTGCATGTTCAATCGAGGAGGGACCACTAGCCTGAAAGCTGTCCCACCAGTGAGAGTGACAATGCAATTCGCTGAGAGCAGAAGCACTTGGAAGCCGGAGAAGGGTCACACAGAGTGGGAAAAGGCACGGGCAAGGATGTGGTCAGAGCACCAGCAGTGTCTGCTACAATACCTAATTTGTATTCAAGGGGGGAAATTACAATACTTACTAAAGAAAAAATTCTGAATACAGAGATTTTGGATTAGAATACCATTTATAATGCTTTGGCATCATTAATATGGAAAACAGAAAGAAATACAAATAAGGTAGATAAAATCAATTGACCAAGAAAAGAAATTAAAATAGTACATATATAAATAGAAAGATAACTAGGTCAAGATTATCTAAGGAACATAAATTTAAAAAGGTTCCAATTTTCACATATTGCATTTGTTAAAAAAGAGAGAGATAAAGAAAAAGGGAGGAAGAGAGGGAGGGAGAGAAGGTGGGAAGAAACAGTCACAGTTTGTAACAGTGTGACTTCATTCTTAAGAGTGTAGCATAAGAAAACTGTTTTAAAAGTTTTACATAAGAATTATGCTATGAATAAATTGAGACTCATTCCAATTTTAGTAGACCTTAGGGGCTGTGATTTATGATTGGGTGACTTAGCTCTTTTTGTTAGATTACTTTCTTAAGAAATAAATGAGAAAAATGCTTATAAAAAGGATTCAAGAAGGAAGCAAGGCAAAATGAAAGTCTGTATATGCCTGGACCAACCAACCCAACCTAACATGTTTTATAATTCACAAAACTATGCTTAGCCTATGTCTCCGCCAGAAAGCAGTAGTTTAGCAACATTGCTTGGCTCACAACCTGTGTCAAAAGTTCTGGCCCTTGGTGGGCTCAGTGTTAAGTGATGTCAACTTCTGTTTAAAACCTTGCCTTTTCAAACTCTTCAGTCACACTCTGTTTTCATGTTTTAAGTTCACAAATATAGAGCATTTATGGGTTGACAAGATAAATCCATGAAAGGTAAGGGGGGAAAGAGTTTATTGAAAACCACAACAAAATACAGTCACATCTAACTCATAAAACCTGATGTAGTGCATTTTTGTATATGAAAATACATTGATGAGCCCCTTGTGTGTGCATGGTGGTTGAGTTCTCAAAAAGTGGATAAGAGAAGAAAAATAGATTTTCCTTAAGTAACAAAATAAGAAGTATAGATTTTCAAGGAGCAACCCAGTGAAAAGAGAAGAGAACTCCTTAGTTAGACAAAGTGGGAAACAATCTGTAGAGGAGGTAACTTACAAATTTTAGAAAGCAGACAAACCTGATAGGTCAATTGTAAGTTATCTGCTCTGAAGTGTTATGATGAATTTCCCTCCCATTACCTTCACATTTTCAGTAAAGGGATCTACACCTACAGCCTTGAGGTAGCCATGTTTTGGAATAAAGGAAGTGGACATGTCCAAAAAAGTGACAGAGGCTCAGTGTGGAGGAGAAAGCAGCATCAATACAAGGTCCAAGGTGCGGCTTACTGTTGAGTCAACTTGATACAAACTTGTCTTCCCCCCCCCCACACACACACACATTTACTAGAAAGGAATGATTTTTTTGAGATCCAGGAGGAGGGAAAAGTCAAGTTATAGAAAGAATGCATAATTTAGTCCTGGTTTTATATGTCGCTGGTACCACCTGTGCTCAGGAAAACTGATATTTGGTGACTTGTATTCATTACATTTGTAGGAATCTTTCATGGTAGCCTCATCACTGTTTCTCAAATGGAAAAGGCGTAAGAATCATGAGAAGTGGGAAGAGTCCTTAGAACGCAGATTCTGATTTAATAGGTTTAGAGCAGAACCCAAGATTTCCTGTTTCAAATAAGATCCTAGCCTGACCAGGTGGTGGCGCAGTGGATAGAGCGTCGGACTGGGATGCGGAAGGACCCAGGTTCCAGACCCAGAGGTCGCCAGCTTGAGTGCGGGCTCATCTGGCTTGAGCAAAGAGCTCACCAGCTTAGACCCTAGACCCCTGGCTCCAGCAGGGGGTTACTCGGTCTGCTGAAGGCCCGCAGTCAAGGCACATGTGAGAAAGCAATCAATGAACAACGAAGAAGTCGCAATGAGAAACTGATGATTGATGCTTCTCATCTCTCTCCATTCCTGTCTGTCTGTCCCTGTCTATCTCTGCCTCTGTAAAAAAAAAAAAAAAAAAAAAAAAAAAAAAAAAAAAAAGATCCTAGGGGATGTTTTGAGATATAAATGAGGTAATATATTAAAGTGCCTATATGTTATAGGCATTTAACAAACATTAAATATTTTCCTATTTTTTAAAACAATGTAAATTCAGTTAAGAATATTTGGCTTTATAATATCCCTCTTTTTGAGGGAGATCTAATTCACACTCCATTATAATTCAGTGATTTATTTTGTATATTTGTAAGATTGTGCAACCATCACTACTGTGTAATTTTAGAATATTTAATTACCCCAAACAGAAACCCTATACCTATTAGCATTCACTCCCACTCCTCCCTCCCACCAATCCTTAACAACCACTATTTTGCATTCTATCTTTATGGATTTGCCTATTGCAGACATTTCATGTAAATGGAATAAAATACTATGTAGTCTTTTAAGTCCAGCTCTTTCACTTAGAACAATATTTTTAATATTCATCTGCAGTGTAACACATATTGGTATTTTATTACTTTCTATGGCTGAATAATGTTTCGTTGTATGGTGATCCATATTTTGTTTGTATATTCATCAGTTGGTGGATATTTGAGATCCACTTTTTGGCCATTATTATTAATGCAATGACAAGCATCAATGTAAACCTTTTTGTATAGACATTTGTTTTCATTTCTCTTGGGTATATTCCAAGGAGAAGAACTGCTAAGTCATAAGATAATTTCATGTTTAACTTTGGAATAATGTCAGTTTTCCATGGCAGCTGCACAAATGAACATTCTTATTATGAGGGTTCCAATTTCTCCAATTTCTTGCAAAGCTTATTGTCCTTTTAAAATTTTTAATAGCCATCATCAGAGGTGTAAGATGTTATTGTATTGTGATTATTAATTGCATTTCCCTAATGACCACTACGTATATTTTTATATGCTCCTTGGCCTCACATATCTATTTCTTCTTTTTTTTTTCTTGAAAAGTATTTATTCAAAATGTCTGCCCCTTTTATAAGTGGAATATTGGTTTCTGTTTGAAAAGTATTTTCTATATCTAGTTGTGGCTCTGTTTGAATATATCCTATTTGTAACTTGTTGAGTACTTAGATTTGTAGATTAATGATTTTTTTAAATCAAATATTCTTTCTGCTTCTTCCTTTCTTTCTTCTTCTGAGAATCTCATTATCCTTATTTGGTATACTTGATGATATCCCACTGGTTTCTGAGGCTCTGTTAATTTTTCTTCCTTTATTTTCGGTTACTCAAATGTGATCATTTCAATATATCTAGCTTTACTTTTTCTGATATCTTTCTTCCACCTGCTCAAATATACTGTTGAGCTTCTCTAGTAAAATTTTCATTTCAATCTTTGTACTTTTCAACTCAAGAATTTTTATTTACTTCTTTTTCTAATTTATATTTTTTACTGATCTTTTAGTGAAACATAGTTCTCATATTTTATTTTAGTTGTTTAGACATGGTTTCCTTTATGTATTTGATCATATTTAAAATAGCTCACTTAAAGTGTTTGTCTAGTAAATCCAAACATGGGCTTCCTAAAGCAAAGTTTCTTTAGATTGTTTTTTTTTCCTGTGTATAGATCATACTTTGTTTCCATGCATGTCTCATAATTTTTAGTTGAAAATTGGTATTATATATAATATGATATATGATATGATATGATATGATATGATATGATATGATATCGTTGTATGGTGATCCATATTTTGTTCGTATATTCATCAGTTGGTGGATATTTGAGTTCCACTTTTTGGCCATAATCCCTTCATTATGATATGATATGATATAAAGCTCTGAAAATCAGTTTTTCTTTCCACCCTAAAGCTTGATGCTATTTTTGTTTGTAGTAGTAGGAATTGTTTGTTTGCTTGCTAAATTTTTTGGCCTAATTCTTTAAAATTTAATATTGTCATTAAAGTTATTGTACAGTTACTTAGTGGCTAGTTAATGATTTGACAGATGTTTTAAAAACATCTGAGACCAGTAAGTCTCCCAATTTTTGCCAAGTAGTTCATGATTTGTTGGGGCATGACTTTAGTGCTGAGGCAATGACATCTCATTCTCTAGTTTATTCTTTTTAAGATTTTTGCTTAGATTATTGTTTTCCCCAACTGTTATCTACTGCTTCACATAGCTACAAAGTTAAACAATTCTCTAATTTTTTAAAAAGAAATTCCTCTTGGGAAAGACTTTTCATAAATCATGAGCTCTGAGTTACGTGAAATAAATCAGCCTATAATTGAGTCTAACAGGAAATCTCCAAATAGGTCAAATAATGACAATTCTCTAACAATGAAGCTTTCAAATGGCTCTCACACCATTTCCCCCCCTTCAGTATTCTGGTTTTCATTGTGACTGCAGGCTGTTGGTTTTCAAGACTACTGCAGAGCTAGAGAGAGAAGGATGGAATTCGGACAACCTTGCAGTTCTTACTGAGATTCAGCCATCTTTATCTTGAATAAATAAATGCACCCCAGATTGCTGCTCTGATTAATTGCTAAAGTTCTAAAATGATGATTTGGGTCATTTTTGCAAATTTCTTCACTGATTTTATAAAGGAAAAGTAATATAATGATCCTTACTCCATCATTTTGTTGACATCACTCTTAGTATTTTTCTTTACTTAAAAAATAGTTATATTGATATACAGGAGAGATTCTTGACTAGTTACAGAATGTATTATCTGGTAGGTTCTTATCATAAGTGTTCTCTAATATATTAAGGCATTAATTCTTCAATTAAGTAGTGATAAGCATGACTTAGATGATTTACTAGATTACCTTAGTGTTCCTCACCTTATAAACAATATGCCGTTTGCATAGCACCAATTTATTACTTTAGATTTCATTATTTCAACCCAGTTGATTAAGCCACCAACACTAATTGAAAGAACTGAAAACATAACTACAAAAGACACGACGCCAAGGTTGCAGGCTTGATCCCTGGTCAGGGAACATACAAGAATCAGAATGAATACATAAATAGGTGGAATAACAAAATGTTGTTTCTCTCTCTCTCTCTCTCTCTCTCTCTCTCTCCAAAAGTCAACAAATAAAATAATAAAAATAATAAATTTTTAAAAATACGAGCCTAAATTCCTGGCCCCAGCAGCACTGAGAGGACTGGAAAGGGTAATATATATAAAAGATCCAAAACAAAGAGTTTGGGCTAAGTGAAGGCAACCTAATACCAAGACAGGGTCCCAGTCAGTCTTTGTACTTCCACCACAGCTCCTCAGGGCAGAGAATGACAGTGCGCACAGTGCTTTGTCTTCCTGGCTATAAACTGTCCAAGGCAGCGTTTTAAAGGAATGGCCCACCTCTTGTCCTGGGTATTTGTACCGTAGACAGCAATGGTCTTCCGGTGGGAGAGAGGTACTCAGATAGAACAAAGGCATAAAACCTGACACATATAATTAAAATTGTGAAAACAGTATTATTTTACATTTCAGTTTGAGATATTTTAATTTAAGTTATTGGGGTGACATTGGTCAATTAAATTATATAGCTTTCAGGTGTATAATTCTATATATTGGATTGTTTTCATCGTGCCAAGTCAAGTCTCCTTTCATTACCATTTATCCCTCTGTCCCCTCTTCTGCATTCCCCACTGCCTTTCCCTCTGGTAATCACCAGCTGTTCTCTGTGTCAATGAGTTTTTTTCATAATCCCTTCACCTTTTTTACCCAGCCTTGCAATCCCTTCCCCTCTGAAAGCTGTCAGTCTGTTCTCTATCTATAAGTCTGTTTCTATATCGTTTGTTAGTTTATTTTGTTCATTATTTCTATATATAAGTAAAATTATATGGTATTTGACTTTCTCTCACTGGTTTATTTCACTTAGCATACTGTTCTCCAGGTCCATTCATGTTGTCATAAAAGGTAAGTAGTTCATTGTGTAAATGTACCACCACGTTTTTTATCTTCTCATCTATTGATAGACATTTGGGCTCCTTCCAAATCTTGTCTATTGTAAATAACACTGCAGTAAACATAGGGGTACATATATTCTTTCAAATATGTTTTGGGTTTCTTCAGATAGATTCCCAGAAGTGGGACTGTTGGGTCATAAGGCAATTCCATTTTTAATTTTTTGAGGTAACTCCATACGCCCTTCCACAGTGGCTGCACCAGACTGCATTTCCATCAGCAGTGAATATGTGTTCCCTTTTCTCCACATCCTCTCCAGCACTTATTCTTTGTGAATTTATTGATAATAGACATTCTGACAGGTATGAGGATAAATCTTACTGTGGTTTTAATTTGAATTTCTCTGATGATTAGTGACACTGACCATCTTTTCCTATGTCTGTGGGCCATCTTATGTCTTTGCCAGGGAAATCTCTGTTCAAGTACATTGCCCATTTCTTGATTGGATTATTTGTTTTTTGCTGGTGAGTTTTATAAGTTCTTTATAAAGTTCAGATATTAAGACTTTATCAGATGTATTATTGGAGAATGTGTTTTATTCAGTAGGTTATTTTTTCTTTAGTTGATGCTTTCCTTTGCTGTGCAAAAACTTTTTAGTTTATTTTTTATTGTTTTCCTTGCCTGAGACTATATATCATAAAAAATATTGGGAAGAGAAATGTCTAAGATTTTACTTCCTATGTTTTATTCTAAGATTTTTATGGTTTCATGTCTAACATTTAAGTCTTTAATCCATTTTCAGTTCATTCTCGTGTGGTGTAACACGGTGGTCTAGTTTCATTTTTTTGCACTCATTTGTTCCAATTTTCACAACACCATTTAATTTTGTTGTTGTTGTTTCCCTTGCCTGGGAATATATATCAAAAAAAATATTGTGAAAAGAAATTTTACTGCCTATGTTTCATTCTAAGATTTTTATGGTTTCATGTCTAACATTTAAATCTTTAACCCATTTTAGTGTATTCTTGTGTGTGTTGTAAAAAGGTTGTCTACTTTGATTCTTTTTTGCACTTATCTGTCCAATTTTCCCAACACCATTTCTTGAATAGACTATCTTTACCGCATTTATCGTTTTTGGCTCCTTTGTCAAGTATTAATTGACCATATAGGAGTGGGGTGACTTTTTGGCTCTCTGTTCCGTTCCATTGATACAAATGTCTGCTTTTATGCCAGTATTGTGCTTTTTGATTACTATGTCCTTGTCGTATATATTTGATATGAGGTAATATGATTCCTCCAACTTTGTCCTTTTATCTTAAGATTGCTTGTGGCTATTGGAATCTTTTGTGGTTCCATATAAATTTTGGGAATGTTTGTTTTAGATCAGTGAAATACAACATTGGTATCTTGATAAGAATTATGTTGAATCTACAGATTGTTTTGGGTAGTATAGACTTTTTTTTTCTTTTTCTTTTTTAGAGAGAGGCAGGGAGAAACAGAGAGACAGGAACATCAAGCTGTACTTTTATGTGCCCTGACCAGGGATCGAACCAGCCACCTTGTCATTTTAGGACAATGCTCTAACTAACTGAGCTAACCAGCCAGGGCCAATATGGACATTTTAATGATATTAATTCTTCTTATCCACAATCATGGTATATGCTTCCACTTATTTGTATCTTCTTCAGTTTCTTCAGTGTCTTATAATTTTCTGAGTATAGATCTTTTACTCCTCAGTTAAATTTATTCCTAGGTATCTTTTAATGCCTTTGTAAATGGGAGTGTTTTCTTAGTTTCCCTTTCTGACAGTTCATTACTGGTGTATTAAAATGCAGTTGATTTCCAGTTACTGTGTCCTGCTACTTTACTGAATTCATTTATTATTTTTAATACTTTTTTTTTTGTAGTGATATTTAGGGTTCTCTATCTTCAGTATTATTTATCTGCAAATAATGACTGTTTTACTAATTGCTTTTCAATTTGGATGTCTTTTAGTTCTTGCTCTTGTCTAATTGCTATGGCTAAGACTTCCAGACTACGCTCAATAAGAATAGTGAAAATGAACCATCATGTAGTGTCCTTCTCTGTCTCTTAATATAGCCTTTGTTTTAAAGTCTATTTTTTCAGATGAAGCATTGTTATCCCAGCTTTTTTTCCTCTCCATTGCATCAAATATCTTTTTTTCATTTCTTTGCTTTTTAGTCTGTACAAATCTTTCATTCTGAGGTAGGTCAACTGTAGACAGTATATATGTGGGCCTTGTTTTCTTCCCATTCAGCTACCCTCTGTCTTTTGATTGGAGTTATTAAGCCATTTACATTTAAAGTGATTGTTTTTTTATTAATTTTAATGGGGTGACATTAATAAATCAGGGTACATATGTTCAGAGAAAACATCTCCAGGTTATTTTGACATTTAATTATGTTGCATACCCATCACCCAAAGTCAAATTGTCTACCATCACCTTCTATCTGGTTTTCTTTGTGCCCCTCCACACCCCCCACCCCCTCACACTCCTCCCCCCCATAACCACCACACTCTTGTCCATGTCCCTGTGTCTCATTTTTATATCCCACCTATGTATGGAATCATATAGTTCTTAGTTTTTCTGATTTACTTATTTTGCTAAATATAATGTTATCAAGGTCCATCCATGTTGTTGTAAATGATTCGTGTCATCATTTCATATGGCTGAGTAGTATTCCATGGTATATATGTACCACATCTTCTTTATCCAGTCATCTATTGAAGGATATTTTGGTTGTTTCCATGTATTGGCAACTGGAAACAATGCTGCAGTAAACATGGAGCTGCATGTGTATTTACGTACCAATGTTTTTGAGTTTTGGGGGTATATACCCAGTAGAGGGATTGCTGAGTCATATGGTAGTTCTATTTTTAATTTTTTGAGGAACCACCATACCTTCTTCCATAATGGTTGTACTACTTTACATTCCCAGAACAGTGGATGAGGGTTCCTTTTTCTCCACAGCTTCTCCAACAATTGCTATTACCTGTCTTGCTGATAATAGCTAATCTAGGTGTAAGGTGGTATCTCATTATAGTTTTGATTTGCATTTCTCTAATAGCTAATGAAGATGAGCATTTTTTTATATATCTGTTGGCCATTAGTATTTCTTCCTGGGAGAAGTGTCTGTTCCTATCCTCTTCCCATTAATTTATTGGATTGTTTGTTTGTTTGTTGTTGAGTTTTATGAGTTCTTTGTATATTTTTGTTATTAGGCCCTTATCTGTGCTGTTGTTTGAAAATATCATCTCCCATTTAGTTGGCTGTTTGTTTTGCTGTCAGTTTCTCTTGCTGTGCAAAAACTTCTTAGTTTGATGTGATCCCATTCATTTATCTTTGCCTTCACTTCCCTTGACTTTGGAGTCAAATTTATAAAATGCTCTTTATAGCCAAGGTCCATAAGTTCAGTATCTATATTTTCTTCTATGTACTTATTGTTTCAGGTCTTATATTTAGGTCTTTGATCCATTTTTAATTAACTTTAGTACAAGAGGACAAACTGTCGTCAAGTTTCATTCTTTTGCATGTGGCTTTCCAGTTTTCCCAGCACCATTTGTTGAAGAGGCTTTCTTTTCTCCATTGTGTGTTGTTGGCTCCTTTATCGAAATTTATTAGACCATATATATGTGGTTTTATTTCTGGGCTTTCTCTTCTGTTCCATTGGTCTGACTGTCTATTTTTCTGCCAATACCATGCAGGGTTTTTTTTTTCTTTTTTATGTTTTTTTTTTGTATTTTTCTGAAGCTGGAAACGGGGAGAGACAGTCAGACAGACTCCCACGTGCGCCCGACCGGGATCCACCTGGCACGCCCACCAGGAGGCGATGCTCTGCCCAGCAGGGGGCGATGCTCTGCCCCTCCGGGGCGTCGCTCTGTTGCGACCAGAACCACTCCAGCGCCTGGGGCAGAGGCCAAGGAGCCATCTTCAGCGCCCGGGGCCATCTTTGCTCCAATGGAGCCTCGCTGGGGGAGGGGAAGAGAGAGACAGAGAGGAAGGAGAGGGGGAGGGGTGGAGAAGCAGATGGGCGCTTCTCCTGTGTGCCCTGGCGAGGAATCGAACCTGGGACTTCTGCACGCCAGGCTGACGCTCTACCACTGGGCCAACTGGCCAGGGCCTACCATGCTGTTTTTTTTTTTTCATTTTTCTGAAGCTGGAAACAGGGAGAGACAGTCAGACAGACTCCCGCATGCGCCCGACCGGGATCCACCCGGCACGCCCACCAGGGGCGACGCTCTGCCCACCAGGGGGCGATGCTCTGCCCATCCTGGGCGTCGCCATGTTGCGACCAGAGCCACTCTAGCGCCTGAGGCAGAGGCCACAGAGCCATCCCCAGCGCCCGGGCCATCTTTGCTCCAATGGAGCCTTGGCTGCGGGAGGGGAAGAGAGAGACAGAGAGGAAAGCGCGGCGGAGGGGTGGAGAAGCAAATGGGCGCTTCTCCTGTGTGCCCTGGCCGGGAATCGAACCCGGGTCCTCCGCACGCTAGGCCGACGCTCTACCGCTGAGCCAACCGGCCAGGGCCTACCATGCTGTTTTGATTGTCGTGGATCTATAATATAATTTGAAGTCAGGTATTTTAATGCCCCCAGCTTCATTCTTTTTCCTTAGGATTGCTTTGGCTATTTGGGGTTTTTTATAGTTCCATATAAACCTGATGATTTTTTGTTCCATTTATTTAAAAAAAATACCATTGGAATTTTGATGGGAATTGCATTGAATTTGAGTAATATGGTCATTTTGACTATATTTATTCTTCCTATCCAAGAACAAGGAATATTTTTCCATTTCATTGTATCTTTTTCAATTTCCCTTAACAATGCTTTGTAGATTTCATTACATAGGTTCTTTACATTCTTTGTTATGTTTATTCCTAGGTATTTTTTTTTGTTGTTGTTGCAATCATTAAGGGGATTATTTTTTTGAGTTCGTTTTCTGATGTTTTATTGTTGGCATATAGGAAGGCAATGGACTTTATATATTAATTTTGTATCCTGCAACCTTACTCTATTGTTTTATTGTTTCTAGTAATCTTTTTGTGGAGTCATTGGTCTTTTCGATGTATAGGATCATATCATCTGCAAGAAGTGAAACCTTTACTTCTTCTTTTCCAATATGAATGCCTCTTATTTCTTTTTCTTGTCTGATTGTTCTGGCTAGAACTTCCAGCACCACATTAAATAAGAGTGGAGAGAGTGGACAACCCTGTCTTATTCCTGATTAACAAAAAAAAAGTCCTCACTTTTATGCCATTTAATATGATATTAGCTGATGTTTTATCATATATGGCCTTTATTATGTTGAGATATTTTCCTTCTATACCCATTTTGTTGAGTGTTTTAAACATAAAATTTTGTTGTATTTTATCAAATGCCTTTTCTGCATCTATTGAAAAGATCATGTGCTTTTTGTTCCTTGTTTTGTTGATATGGTGTATTACGTTAACCGTTTTATGTATGTTGAACCATCCTTGTGATTCTGGGATGAATCCCACTTGATGATGATGTATTATTTTTTTAATGTGTTGTTGTATTCGATTTGTTAGTATTTTGTTTAGGATTTTAGCATCTGGATTCATTAGAGATATTGGTCTGTAGTTTTCTTTTTTGTGTTGTCCTTGCCAGGTTTTGGTATGAGGGTTATGTTGGCCTCATAAAATGTGTTTGGAAGTATTGCTTCTTCTTCAATGTTTTGGAAGACTTTGAGTAGAATAGGAACCATGTCTTCTTTGAATGTTTGATAGAATTCACTAGTATAACTGTCTGGGCCTGGACTTTTATTTTTGGGGAGGTTTTTGTTTTGGTTTTTTTTTGTATTTTTCTGAAGCTGGAAACAGGGAGAGACAGTCAGACAGACTCCTGCATGTGCCCGACAGGGATCCACCCGGCACACCCACCAGGGGCGACGCTCTGCCCACCAGGGGGCGATGCTCTGCCCCTCCGGGGCGTCGCTCTGCCGTGACCAGAGCCACTCTAGCGCCTGGGGCAGAGGCCAAGGAGCCATCCCCAGCGCCCGGGCCATCTTTGCTCCAATGGAGCCTTGGCTGCAGGAGGGGAAGAGAGAGACAGAGAGGAAGGAGGGGGGATGGAGAAGCAAATGGGCACTTCTCCTATGTGCCCTGGCCAGGAATTGAACCCAGGTCCCCCTCATGCCAGGCTGACGCTCTACCACTGAGCCAACCGGCCAAGGCTTGGGGAGGTTTTTAATAGTGTTTTCTATTTCCTCCCTGCTTATGTGTCTATTTAGGCTTTCTGCTTCTTCATGACTGAGTCTAGGAAGATTGTATTGTTCTAGGAATTTATCCATTTCTTCTAGATTGTTAAATTTGTTGGCATATAGTTTTTCATAGTATTCTACAATAATTCTTTGTATATCTATGATATCTGTGGTGATTTCTCCTCTTCACTTTGGATTTTGTTTATATGAGTCCTTTCTCTTTTTTCCTTGGTGAGTCTTGCCAAGGGTTTGTCAATTTTGTTGATCTTTTCAAAGAACCAGATCCTTGTTTTATTAATTTTTTAAATAATTTTTCAGTTCTCTATTTCATTTATTTCTGCTCTGATTTTTTATTACTTCCTTTCCTCAGCTGGTTTTGGGTTGTCTTTGTTCTTCTTTTTCTAGTTCCTTAAGATGTGAAGTTAAGTGGTTTACTTGGGCTCTCTCCTGTTTGTGCATATAAGCCTGTAGTGATATGAACTTCCCTCTTGTTACTGCTTTTGCTGCATCCCAGAGATTCTGATATGTCATATTTTTTTTTCGTTTGTCTGTATGTATGTTTTGATCTCTGTGCTTATTTCTTCTTTGACCCACTCATTTTTTTAAAGTATGTTGTTTAGTTTCCACATTTTTGTGGTTTCTTTACCTCTTTTTTACAGTTGAATTCTAGTTTCAAGGTTTTATGATCAGAAAATATGTTTGGTATAATTTCAATTTTTCTGAATTTGCTGATGTTATTTTTGTGGCCCAACATATGGTCAATTCTTGAGAATGTTCTATGTACACTAGAAAAAAATGTATACTCTGGCACTTTGGGATGAAATATCCTGTAGATGTCTATCATATTCAATTGTTATAGTGTTTCATTTAAGGCCAATATTTTTTTTTTATTGATTTTCTGTTTGGATGAATGATCTAGTGCTGTCAGTGGTCTATTGAGGTCTCCAAGTATGATTGTATTTTTGTCAGTTTTTGTTTTTTGGTCAGTCAGTAATTGTCTTATATATTTTGGTGCTCCTTGGTTTGGTGCATATATATTAAGAAGTGATATAGCTTCTTGATTCAATGTCCCCTTAATCATTATGAAATGACCATTTTTGTCTCTTATTACCTTTGCTGTCTTATAGTCAGCATTGTTAGATATAAGTATTGTTACACTTCCTTTTTTTTTTTTTTTTGGATATTTGCTTGGAGTATTGTTTTCTAGCCTTTCACTTTGAATTTGTTTTTATCCTTGTAGCTTAGATGTGTTTCTTGTAAACAGCATACAGTTGGATTTTCTTTTTTAATTCATTCTGCTATTCTGTGTCTTTTTATTAGTGGGTTCAATCCATTTATATTCAGTGTAATTATTGACACTTGAGGGTTTCCTATTATTATTTTATGTATTGCTTTCTTTTAGTTTTGTATCTTGTCTGATTCTTCTCTTTTGTTTTTCTATCATTTGATTTTGTTTGGTTGTAACATACTTCTTTCCTCTGTTACTTCCTTTTTCAAGTCGTGTGCTTCTGTGGTGGTTTTTTCAGAGGTGGTTACCATTAAGTAATGGAAAGGGTACGTACCTTGTTCATTGTAGTACACTATCTCATGAGTGCTTCTGCACTCCATCCTCCTTTGCTACTCCTAATCTTCGTCCTCTCCCCTTTTTTGTTTTTGTTGTCACAGTTTAAATTTGATTTTATTGTATTCTTGGTGGAGCTTTTACTTGTTGTTTTGTTTTGTTTTGTTCTTTGTATCTGGTCAGAACACTCCCTTTAATATTTCCTGAAGTGGGGGCTTTCTGGTGATAAATTCCCTCATCTTTTCTGTATCTATGAATGTTTTTATTTCTCCTTTGTATTTGAAGATTGCTTTGATGGGTATAGTATTCTTGGCTGGAAGTTCCTTTCTTTCAGAAATTTAAATATTGGGGTCCGGTCTCTTCCAGCTTATAGAGTTTCTGCTGAGAAATTTGATGATGATAATCTAACAAGCCTTCTTTTTACATGTTGTATTCTTCTTTTCCCTAGCTTCCTTGAGAATTTTTTTTTGTCATTGGTTTGTGCCATTTTCATTATGATGTGCCTTGGAGTAGGTTTGTTGGGGTTAAGATACTCGATGTTCTATTTGCTTCTTGAATTCTAGGCTTTAGTTCTTCCATAGGCTTGGGAAGTTCTCATCTATTTTTTGTTTGAATATGTTCTCCATTCCATTTTCTCTCTCTTCTCCTTCTGATATACCTATTATTCTTATGTTGCTCTTTTTGATGGAGTCAGAAAATTCCTGTAGGGCTTTCTCATTTTTTTTTAAATTCATGAGTCTCTCTCCTCTTCTCTCTGTTGTGCCTCTAGTTGCTTGTCTTTTATGTCACTAATTTTCTCTTCTCTCTTGCCTGTTCTATTAGCCAAGCTTGTTACCTCATTTTTCAGTTCATGAATTGAGTTTTTCATCTCTGTTTCAATCATTTTCATAGTTTTAATTTCCTTGGTAATATATTCTTTCTGTTTGTTGAGTTTTTTTTTTTTTTTTTGAGCTCCCTATATTGCCTTTCTCTCTTTTCTTGTATATTTCTGAGTATTTTTAGGATTTCTATTTTAAATTCTCTGTCATTTAGTCCAAGATTTCCAATCTATTAAAATTTGTTTTATAGATTTTTCCTCATTTATCTGTGATACATCTTTGTCTTTTGTACCCATGATATTCAATATCCTTTTCCTTAATGACTTTGGAGGGTGGTTTTGTTAATAACACTAATAAGAATCGATAAAGAATTAAAAAAATGTTTTTTTAATTTGTTTTTGAGAAAATACCATGAAAAACTGGGAATTATATTGTGCTAAGTGGAACAAAAACCACCTAGAATGGAAGACCTGAGTTGGGAGAAGTGACAAAATGGCAAAAAATGAGGTAAGGACCCACAAAATGCTACAAGGAAAAAATTTGGATCAAGAATAAATTAATTTGCTTTTAAATGATGGTCGAATGAGAGATATAGTGAAAGAGAAAAGAAGAAAAGTAAAAAAGGAAAAAATTCTATTGTATTAAGTGGAACAAAACTACATAGAATGAAGAGCCGGGGTTGGGGGGAATACTAATGAGATAAAAAGCCAAGTAAAAAGCACATAAATTGCCACAAAAAAAAAAATTTGAATCCAAAATAAAATAATTTGATTGTGAGTGAGAATCAAATGAGAGGAAAAATGAAAGAGAAAAGAAAAAACCAAAAGAGATGGAGAGGGAAAAAAAGGAGAGTTAAGGTTTTTGGAATGTAACCCTATTAGAAAGAAAAACAAAAGGAATGGGAAATATAACACCTATGGGTAATGAAGTTCAAGATGAAAAGAAAAGAATAAGATGAAAAGAGGATAAAAGGACCAAGGTAGAAGAAAAAAAATAAAGATATAAAATGAAAGAAAAAAAAGTGGAAAAAGTTATAAAGACTGTGGATTATTCTTGATTTTGAGAGGTTATCTTCTTTCTTTTTCCTTCTTCTCTCTCTTTTTGGTCAGTGGCACTGTATCCCACACTCTGCCCCTGTGTCACACTTATGTAGAGATTTGCAGTTGATGTGTCACTATGGTGATGACATATACTGGGCCTCAGTATCGTTGGTAGTCTGGGCTCATTAGCATTTGCAGGCTCCAACAATGGGAGAGTCCATTTTCCTGGACCCTCTCTCCAAGTCTCTCCTTCCTGAACCATCAGCCTTGTGACCCAGCTGTGAAGTTTCCCCTGCCACTGCCTGGAGAGCAGAAGGCCCTAATCAGGCATCCCCAAACTATGGCCTGTGGGCCACATGAGGCCCTCTGAGGCCATTTATCTGGCCCCCGCCGCACTTCCGGAAGGGGCACCTCTTTCATTGGTGGTCAGTGAGAGGAGCACTGTATGTGGCGGCCCTCCAACGGTCTGAGGGACAGTGAACTGGCCCTCTGTGTAAAAAGTTTGGGGACCCCTGCAAGTGTTGCCAAATACCCCCTCTATTCTCACTCAACACAGGGCTTTGGGTAAGGCTTTGCCAGCCAGAGCTTCCAGCATAATCAGGCAAGGCTGAGAGCCAATTGCTCTCAAGGTGTCTTTCTTTGAGCTGCCAGGCATGTCCAGTATGCCTCAGCATTCTGTGAGACCACTCTCCCTAGGCTTTTTGCACTTTGTAACCTATATTGGCTGGCAGGAAGATGCCTAATGCCTGCAATACAGGAGGTCTTAAAAGCTGCCAAGTCCATCTTCCAGGTCCCTTTAGAGCACAGCCCTAAGTATGAAAGCTCTGCTGACCAGAGCCACCAGCTTAAGCAGGTAGTGCGGGGCGAGTTGACTTCTGTTCAGGCTCTTCTTTCTAAGGTTCCCGGGTATGTCTAGTTAAATTTGCCTTAGCGTTCCTTGGGACTGCTCTCTGCAGGCTTCTCTGTAAGAAGCCTACAGCCTAGCCTGCCCAACTTCTGCAGTGTTCTCTGAGGTCTGTTCTGTAGGAATGTGTTTTCTTACCCTGTATTGGCTGGCAGGAAGTTGCCCCAGCCACTACGTGCAGACAAGAAGTCCTAAAAAATAGCACATCTCCCCTTTGGGTTCTCTTAGATCGCTGACTTTAGAAAAAAGACCTGTCAGCCAGAGCCGCTGCCAGCATTAGCCAGCTGGGCAGTGAGCAGACTATGGGTTCGACTACTTTCAGCAATCCAATCTGCGGGTCTGTTCTCCAAAGGCTGTCTGCAAGCTGCCTGCGTGCCCCTCCTCCTAGCACTTCCGTATTTTTTCTTCCCGGGTAATGTGCTTTGTTAGCCTGTATGGCTGGTGGAGGTGCCCTACCCAGAGAGGTCCAAGCATAGGGAAGCCAGTTTTTGCACTCCCCGCGTGCTGTTGTTTGGAGAGCAGGGATTACACTGAGACTCTGGTCACAGCCCATGCAGAAGGCTACTGCTGACAGTCTCTGACCCAGCCCCTCTGTCCTGGAATGCAGGCACCCATGCCAGAGGCGCTAGGAGGAACCACTCGTACACTGTCTCCGCTCACCGACCAGAATATTGGGAGTAAACAAGGCAACTGCTCGCCTACCTCTGCCAGGGTTTGTTGTTGGTGTTAGCTCTGCACTCTGTGTGGGTTGAACCACGGGCACACTCTCTCCTCGGCTTTACCGTCCCTGCCCTAGCCCAGCTTTTTCCATGC
The DNA here is from genome assembly GCF_036850995.1 of Saccopteryx leptura. Taxonomy (NCBI): domain Eukaryota; kingdom Metazoa; phylum Chordata; class Mammalia; order Chiroptera; family Emballonuridae; genus Saccopteryx; species Saccopteryx leptura. The sequence continues at coordinate 83,551,014 of NC_089511.1, forward strand.
TCCCAGTCCTCACTTTCTCTCAGTTCCAAATGAAAGCAGCCCTTGCTCAGGTCAGTGAGGAAAGCAGAATACTCTGTTCTCCATCTTATTTCTTTCAGAGTGGGTTATATAGTCTGCTACCGTTTCACCCAACTGTACCTTTGCTTGGTGTATGTGTATTTCAGATGCTCCTGGAATTGTTTTTTTGTATCTAGTTGTTGAATTTGTTGAAATTTCGAGGAGAGGTATTGGGAGCCCTCCTCACGGCGCCATTTCCCTGATGTCCCCTTAAAGTGATTATTAACAGGTACATTTTTATTGTCATTTTATGCTTTTAACTATATTCCTCCTTTTTATCATCATCACCATCTTTTTCTTCTTCCCCTCCTCCTCCTCCTTCCCCCTATCCTCTTTCTTCTTCTCCCAATCCTTATTCTCCTTCCTCCTTCTCTTCTTCTTCTAAGAAGGTCCTTTAACATTTTTTTGTAATACTGGTTTGATGCTAACAAACTACTTTAGTTTTTTCTTGTATGGGAAGCGGTTTATTTCTCTTTCAGTTTAAATGATAGCTCTGCTGGGTAATGTAGTCTTGGTTGTATGTCCTTGATTTTCATCACTTGTATATTTTATGTCAGTTCCTTCTGGCGTGAAATGTTTCTGTTGAGAAATCTTCTGATAGATAGTTTTATAAACTGTGCTTCCTGAACTTGTATATATTTTTTTCTTTTGACAGCTTAGGGAAGTTTTCAGTCATTATTTCTTCAAATAGGTTATCAACTTCTTACTCTGTCTTTTCTCTCCTGGTATTCTTGAGATGCAGATGTTGTTATGCTACTGTTTATTCATTTCAGTTTATTCTTCATTTCAGATATTGTATTCTGTATTTCTGACTGGTTCTTTTTTATGATTTCTATGTCTTTCTTCATGATGTTGATCATCCTTATAACAACTGCTTTGAACATTATCTGATAAGTTTCTTTTCTTTATTTCCTTTAGCTTTTTTATGGAGATTTCTCCTGTTCTTTCATTTGGGGGTATCTTTCTTTGTTTATTTTGCCTGTTTTTTTTGTGTGTGTTTGTTGCTACATATTAGATAGGTCAGCTATAACTCCCAGTCTTGGTGGGGTAGCCTTATGTAGTAGGTATCCTGTGAGGTCCAATCTCCTTGATCACTTGAGCTGCTGCTCAGGAATGTCCCTTGTGTGGGTTGTGTGTTCCCTCCTGTTGTACTTGAGGTTTGATTGCTATTGGCCCTTTTGTGCATGGGATCAAATCCTCAGGCTGGCTGACTGTGAGGCTCAACCCTGACAACAATGTATAAACTGCTGTGCAGGTGCTGACCACAGAAAGCAGAGTTTGCCTCATCAAGGGCTGCTGTCTGCTGAGATCTTCCTTTGACTATCCCACTTGTGAAGCTAATTAAATCTTGCTTTGATGTTAGCTAAATGTGACCAATGAGAGTGTTGATTCTGAACTTCTTGGGAGGGACTCTGGTGCATGCCAATGTCAGACGCTGTCTGTGAATGGCTTTGAGCAAACTGTTTGGAGCTACAAGCGATCCACAGTTTTTGGCTGCTTCTGCTGGGCTTCAGTGTGCTTAGGAAAGACCAAGCTACATAACTAGTGCTGGGTCCAGGGGAAGTTTGGCAAAAGTGCCCAGGAACCCCAAGGTCCACCTCACCCTGCTTCTGCCTGCTAGCTGCTTGTTAGGTTCAGTTACTGAAAGAGCATGTCTCAGGGAGTTATCAGGTGAGACCAGCAAAGTTTATAAGGCCTAAACAGACTGAGATTTGACTGTGTGAAGAGAGGGCTTTGCTCTAGTTGGTCATAAGAGGGAAAAATTGTCTCTGTCCTGGAGCCTCAGATCTCAGTCTATGCCAGATTCTTCCCAGAGGAGAGAGCATTCAGCAGGTGGGGCTACTGGGAGTCAGAAGAGTCAGAAGGATGAGACTAGTGGATCTCCCATGATGAGGAGGTGCCGGTCAGCCTTTGGGGAAGGTGGGGGATGTGGACTCCACCCCAGAGCTATAAAACTCTGTCTATCCCAGATTTACCCTTGATCTCAGCATGGCAGAGGCATTAAAAGTCTGGTTAGGCTGGTGCCCGAGCCTGGAAAGTAGGTCCAGTGGATCTCTAGTGTGGGGGAAGCACCAGTCAGGTTCATGGGAAAGTGGAGGAATGGCCCCACCCTAAAGCCACACAATTTAGTCACTGACATTCCCTGAGTATTTCCAAACCTGTATACCCTAGCCAAGGCAGCTGACTCCTCAGCAGGGTATAAGCTCTGCAAGGTAGGTTGAGAGAGAATCCAGAGGGTAAGACTATCGCTTTCCCCCAGGTTGATGTCACACAAAAGGGAGTGCTACACCCAAAATGATGGCATCTGTGGATGGGAGAATAACTCACCACAAGGATCCAGGCAGCTCTCTCTTTAGCTCTCTTCCCAGAGCCACAAACCCCAGACATTCTTCATGGGACTCTAGTCTGTTCTGTCCTCTCTCTGCTAGAGTCCAGCATGAGTGGCTATTATCAAAATCTGTGTGTAGGCCCTTTAACAGGCTACCTGTGTCTCTTGCAGACTATTGTCTCTCCCTGACAGACAGGAACCCCAATGATTTTTTTTATACCCATATGTTATGTGTGTTCCTCTTTCCAGCTCTGGTGCTCTGGGCTGGGGAAGCCCAGCTTGGGGTTGAGCGTACAGCTCCTCAAGGTGACACTGAACTGCTGAAATATACCTCTAGAATCTCAGCTGTCACCAGTAGAAGTGGGGGCAGCCCTTCTCTCATCTCTGTCCTTCCCACCAGTCTCAATGTGCTTCTTCTGTAAATCTTTGGTTATAAGACTTCTCTTCAGCTAGTCTTCAGTTGATTATTCAGGGTGATTATTCTATATTTTAGTTGCAATTCTAGTTTAGTCCTAGGAGTAGATGAGTGTAGCTTTTACCCATTCTGCCACAATCTTGAATCCTTTTGCCTCACCTTCATTTTTGTTTGAAAAATATTTTAACTAGTGAGATTCATATAGCCTCCGTATCATCCAATATAAAGTTATAATTAGAAATAGTAACTTTTGGCTGAGTTGGTTGAGTGGTAGAGCATCTGCCCAGTGTGTGGAAGTCCCAGGTTTGATTCCTGGTCAGGGCACACAGGAGAAGTGCCCATCTGCTTCTCCACCCCTCCCCCTCTCACTTTTCTCTCTCTTTCTTGCCTCCCCTCCTGCAGCTATGGCTTGATTAGAGCAAGTTGGCCCTCGATACAGCCTCAGGCACTAAAAAATGGCCCCCATTGCAACAGAACAAGAACCCTAGATGGGCAGAGCCCCTAATGGGCTTGCCGGATGGATCCTGATCAGGGCAAATGTGGGAATCTGTCTCTGCCTCCCCTCCTCTCACTAAAATTAAAAAGAAAAAGAAACAGTAACTTTTCATTAATCATATTATTAGTACTTTTTAATATATGCTTTAATTAGTGCTTTTTAATATATGCACAGTATTTTAACTTTGCCAAATATAATCACATCTATTTTCCACTGTTTACATCATAATAATCCTGGAATTTGGCAGTGCTTCTACATTTTATGGATATATATATACCTGAAATGAATATATATAACTGAGACTGAGAGTCCCATACACTTGCTGAAATAGTAAAGATTCAAGCTTAGGTTTCCGTTTTTCAGTGCCTTTTTCACTGCCCATAACCTTAACTATAATAAAGAAGAATTTACTGATCACAGTATGAACTCTACCTATCGCTTTATTGATACATACTTCCTAAATCCACCAAATATTTAATCCCAGTGTTTTCAGAAACATGTTTTAGCATAACCAAAATGTTTGCAACTCAGTTTAAAGTGTCTTTGAAAGCACAGCATGCTGGAACTACTTTGATGTGTTGAGTTCTCGTTCTCCAAGAGGATATTTCTGATACTGTGCCCAGAGACAAAAGAGGAAACAATGCCATTATGTTCTATCTTCTATCACACATATAAACAAACATTATTTTAATTTAAAAAGAAGAAAGAAATAAAAACAAAATGTTCATTTTTCCATAGGGAAATGGAGTTACTTGGAAAATCTGAATGATGCACGTTTGTCTGAAAGTTTTCAAGATAAAAGTTGTCACTTTTTATCCATTACCCTGGTAGAATGATGAGATCCTGAGTGTGCCTTTCTTTCTTTCTTTCTTTTTTTTATTTAGACAAATAATTTTAACGACATTCATCAATTAGAGAATATAGATTCAGAGAAAATATCTTCAGGTCATTTTGACATTTGATTATGTTGTATAACCATCACCCAAAGTTAAATTGTCTTCCGTCACCTTCTATTTGGTTTTCTTTCTGCCGCTCCCCTCCTCCCACCCCCTCTCTCTGTCTTCCCTTTCCCTTCCCCCTGGTAACCACCACACTCTCGTCCATGTCCATGAGTCTCAATTTTGTGTCCCACCTAATGTATGGAATCATACACTTCTTAGTTTTTTCTGTTTTACTTATTTCACTCAGTATAATGTTATCAAGGTCCATCCATGTTGTTGTAAATGATCTGATGTCATCATTACTTATGGCTGAGTAGTATTCCATAGTGTATATGTGCCACATCTTCTTTGTCCAGTCATCTATGAAGGGCTTTTTGGTTGTTTACATGTCTTGGCCACTGTGAACAATGCTGCAATAAACATGGGGCTGCATGTGTCTTTATGTACCAAAGTTTTTGAGTTTTGGGGGTATATACCCAGTAGAGGGATTGCTGGGTCATATGGTAGTTCTATTCTTAACTTTTTGAGGAACCATCATACTTTCTTCCATAATGGTTGTACTACTTTACATTCCCAACAACAGTGAATGAGAATTCCTTTTTCTCCACAGCCTCTCCAACACTTGTTATTACCTGTCTTGTTGATAATAGATAATCTAACAGGTGTGGGTAGTATCTCATTGTACAATAGTTTTGATTTGCATTTCTCTAACAGCTAGTGAAGATGAGCATCTTTTCATATATCTGTTGGCCATTTGTATTTCTTCCTGGGAGAAGTGTCTGTTCATATCCTCTTCCCATTTTTTTATTGGATTGTTTGCTTGTTTGTCGTTGAGTTTTGTTAGTTCTTAGTATATTTTGGATATTAGGCCCTTATCTGTGCTGTTGTTTGAAAATATCATCTCCCATTTAGTTGGCTGTCTGTTTGTTTTGTTGTCAGTTTCTCTTGCTGAGCAAAAGGTTCTTAGTCTGATGTGATCCCATTCATTTATCTTTGCCTTCACTTCCCTTGCCTTTGGAGTCAAATTTAGAAAAAGCTTTTTATGGCCAAAATCCATGAGTTTAGTATCTATGCTATCTTCTATGTAATTTATTGTTTCAGGTCTAATACTTAGGTCTTTGATCCATTTTGAATTAATTTCAATTCAAGGGGACAAACCGTATTCAAGTTTCATTCTTTTGCATGAGGCTCTCCAGTTTTCCCAGCACCATTTATTGAAGAGGCTTCCTTTTCTCCATTGTGTGTTGTTGGCTTCTTTATCAAAGATTATTTGACCATATATATGTGGTTTTGTTTCTGGGCTTTCTATTCTGTTCCATTAGTCTGAATGTCTATTTTTCTGCCAATACCATGCTGTTTTGATTGTCGTGGCTCCATAATATAATTTGAAGTCATGTATTGTAATGCCCCCGGCTTCATTCTTTTTCCTTAGGATTGCTTTGGCTATTTGGGGTTTTTTATAGTTCCATTTTTTTGTTCCATTTCTTTAAGAAATGACATTAGAATTTTGATGGGAATTGCATTAAATTTGTATATCACTTTGGGTAATATGCTTATTTTGACTATATTTATTCTTCCTATCCAAGAAAAAGGAATGTTTTCCCATTTCATTGTGTCTTTTTTGATTTCCCATAACAATGTTTTGTAATTTTCATTATATAGATCCTTTATATTCTTTGTTATGTTTATTCCTAGGTGTTTTTTTCTTTTTGTTGCAACTGTAAAAAGAATTATTTTTTTGAGTTCATTTTCTGATGTTTCATTGTTGGCATATAGAAAGGCAATAGACTTCTATATGTATTGGTTTATTGTTTCTAATCGTCTTTTTGTGGAGTCTTTGGGGTTTTTGATGTATAGGATCATATCATATACAAAAAGTGAAACATTTACTTCTTTTTTCCCAATATAAATGCCTTTTATTTCTTTGTCTTGTCTGATTGCTCTGGCTAGAACTTGCAGCACTACATTAAATAGGAGTGGAGAGAGTGGGCAATCTTGTCTTGTTTCTGGTTTTAGATGAAAAATCTTCAGTTTTAAGCCATTTAATATGTTAGCTGATGGTTTGTCATAAATGGCCTATATTATGTTGAGATATTTTGTTTGTATACCCATTTTGTTGAGTGTTTTAAACATAAAATGATGTTGTATTTTATTGAATGACTTTTCTGCATCTATTGATAGGATCATATAATTTTTGTTCTTTGTTTTGTTGATATGGTGTATTACGTTAAGTGTTTTACGTATGCTGGAACATCCTTGTGATTCTGGGATGAATCCCACTGGATCATGATGAATTATTTTTTTAATGTGTTGTAGTATTCAATTGTTAGTATTTTGCATCTGTATTTATTAGAGATATTGGTCTGTAGTTTTCTTTTTTTGTGTTGTCCTTGCCAGGTTTTGGTATGAGGGTTATGTTGGCCTCATAAAATGTGTTTGGAAGTATTGCTTCTTCAATTTTTTGGATGACTTTGAGTAGAATAGGAACCAAGTCTTCTTTTAATGTTTATTTGAATTCACTGGTATAGCTGTCTGGCCCTGGACTTTTATTTTTGGGGAGGTTTTTTATTTATTTATTTTTTATTTTTTATTTTATTTTAATTTTATTATTATTTTTTTTATTTATTCATTTTAGAGGAGAGAGAGAGAGAGGGAGAGAGAGAGAGACAGAGAGGAGAGAGAGACAAGGGGGAGGAGCTGGAAGCATCTACTCCCATATGTGCCTTGACCAGGCAAGCCCAGGGTTTCGAACCGGCGACCTCAGCATTTCCAGGCTGATGCTTTATCCACTGCGCCACCACAGGTCAGGCCTTTTTGGGGAGGTTTTTAATAGTATTTTCTATTTCCTCCCTGCTTATGGGTCTGTTTAGGATTTCTGCTTCTTCATGACTTAGTCTAGGAAGATTGTATTCTAGGAATTTATACATTTCTTCTAGACTGTTAAATTTGTTGGCATATAGTTTTTCATAGAATTCTATGATAATTCTTTGTATATGTGTGATAATCTGTGGTGATTTTTCTTCTTCTCTTTGGATTTTGTTTATGAGTCCTTTCTCTTTTTTCCTTAGTGAGTCTGGCCAAGATTTGTCTGGCCAAAAAGATCAATTTTGTTGATCTTTTCAAAGTACTAGCTCCTTGTTTTATCGATTTTTTATAGGTTTCCTGTACTCTATTTCATTTATTTCTGCTCTGATTTTTATTATTTCATTTCTTCTGCTGGTTTTGGTTTGCCTTTGTTCTTTTTTTAGTTCCTTAAGATGTGAAGTTAAGTTGTTTACTTGGGCTCTCTCTTGTTTGTGCATATAGGCCTATAGTGATATGAACTTCCCTCTTATTACTGCTTTTGCTGCATCCCAGGGATTCTGATATGTCATATTGTCATTTTTGTTTGTTTGTATGTATCTTTTGATCTCTGCTTTTATTTCTTAGACTCACTTATTTTTTTAGAAGTATGTTGTTTAATTTCCACATTTTTGTGGTTTTTTTACTTATTTTTTGCAGCTGAATTCTAGTTTCAAAGCTATAGTCAGAGAATATGCTTGATATAATTTCAATCTTTCTGAATTTGTTGATGTTAGTTTTGTGGCCCAACATATGGTCAATTATTGAGAATGTTTCATGTACACTTGAGAAAAATGTATACTTTGGTGTTTTGGGACGTAATGTCCTGTAGATGTCTATCATATTCTATTGTTCTAGTGTTTTGTTTAAGGGTCATATTTCTTTATTGATTTTCTGTTTGGATGAACAATCTAGAGCCATCAGCAGTGTATTGAGGTCTCCAAGTATGATTGTATTTTTTATTTTTTTATTTTTATGTCAGTTAGTAGATGTCTTATATACTTTGGTTCTCCTAGGTTTGGTGCATATATATTAAGAAGTATTATGTCTTCTTGATTCAATGTCCCCTTTATCATTATGAAATGACCATCTTTTTCTCTGATTACCTTTGCTGTCTTGTAGTCAGCATTGTTAGATATGAATATGGCTACACCTGCTTTTCTTTGGATGTTATTTGCTTGGAAAATCATTTTCCAGCCTTCCACATTGAATTTGTTTTTATTCTTGTAGCTTAGATGTGTTTCTTGTAAACACCATACAGTTGGATTTTCTTTTCTGATACATTCTGCTACTCTGGATTTTTATTGGTGAGTTCAATCCATTTACATTTAGTGAAATTATTGACACTTGTGGGTTTTCTATTGCCATTTTATATATTCCTTTCTGATATCTCTGTATCTTGTTTGGTTCTTCTCTTTTATTTTTCTGTCATTTGTTTTTGTTTGGTTGTATTCCATATTTCTTTCATCTCTTCTTTTTTTTTTTAATAATTTTATTTTTTTAATGGGGCGACATCAATAAATCAGGATACATATATTCAAAGATAACAAGTCCAGGTTATCTTGTCGTTCAATTATGTTGCATACCCATCACCCAAAGCCAGATTGTCCTCTGTCACCTTCTATCTAGTTTTCTTTGTGCCCCTCCCCCTCCCCCTTTCCCTCTCCCTTTCCCCCTCCCCCCGTAACCACCACACTCTTATCAATGTCTCTTAGTTTCACTTTTATGTCCCACCTACGTATGGAATAATACAGTTCCTGGTTTTTTCTGATTTACTTATTTCACTTCGTATCATGTTATCAAGTTCCCACCATTTTGCTGTAAATGATCCGATGTCATCATTTCTTATGGCTGAGTAGTATTCCATAGTGTATATGTGCCACATCTTCTTTATCCAGTCATCTATTGACGGGCTTTTTGGTTGTTTCCATGTCCTGGCCACTGTGAACAATGCTGCAATGAACATGGGGCTGCATGTGTCTTTATGTATCAATGTTTCTGAGTTTTGGGGGTATATACCCAGTAGAGGGATTGCTGGGTCATAAGGTAGTTCTATTTTCAGTTTTTTGTGAAACCACCATACTTTCTTCCATAATGGTTGTACTACTTTACATTCCCACCAACAGTGTATGAGGGTTCCTTTTTCTCCACAGCCTCTCTAACATTTGCTATTACCTGTCTTGTTAATAATAGCTAATCTAACAGGTGTGAGGTGGTATCTCATTGCAGTTTTGATTTGCATTTCTCTAATAGCTAAAGAAGATGAGCATCTTTTCATATATCTGTTGGCCATTTGTATTTCTTCCTGGGAGAAGTGTCTGCTCATGTCCTCTTCCCATTTTTTTATTGGATTGTTTGTTTGTTTGTTGTTGAGTTTTATGAGTTCTTTGTATATTTTGGATATTAGGCCCTTATCTGAGCTGTTGTTTGAAAATATCATTTCCCATTTAGTTGGCTTTCTCTTTATTTTGTTATCAGTTTCTCTTGCTGAGCAAAAACTTCTTAGTCTGATGTAGTCCCATTCATTAATTTTTGCCTTCACTTCTCGTGCCTTTGGAGTCAAATTCATAAAATGGTCTTTAAAACCCAGGTACATGAGTTGAGTACCTATGTCTTCTTCTATGTACTTAATTGTTTCAGGTCTTATGTTTAGATCTTTGATCCATTTTGAATTAATTTTAGTACAGGGGGACAAACTGTAGTCCAGTCTCATTCTTTTGCATGTGGCTTTCCAGTTTTCCCAGCACCATTTATTGAAGAGGCTTTCTTTTCTCCATTGTGTGTTGTTGGCCTTTTTATCAAAAATTATTTGACTATATATATGTGGTTTTATTTCTGGACTTTCTATTCTGTTCCATTGGTCTGAGTGTCTATTTTTCTGCCAATACCATGCTGTTTTGATTGTCGTGGCCCTATCATATAGTTTGAAGTCATGTATTGTAATGCCCCTGGCTTCATTCTTTTTCTTTAGGATTGCTTTGGCTATTCGCGGTTTTTTATACTTCTATATAAATCTGATGATTTTTTGCTCTATTTCTTTAAAAAATGTCCTTAGAATTTTGATGGGAATTGCATTAAATTTGTATATTGCTTTGGGTTCTTTCTTCTTTTTTTAAGCCATGTGTTTCTGTAGTGGTTTTTTCAGGGGTGGTTACCATTGAGTAATAGAAAGGATACATATCATATTCATTGTAGTACTTTATCTCATGAGTGCTTCTGCATTCCATCCTCCTTTGCTACTGTTAATCTTTGTCTTTTGCCCTTTTTTGTTTTTGTTGTCGCAGATTAATCTTATTTTTCTTGTCATCTTGGTGGAGCTTTTACTTGTAATTGTGTTTTGTTTTGTTTTTTGTATCTGGTCAGAAAACCCTCTTTAGTATTTCCTGAAGTGGGCTTTTTCTGGTGATGAATTCCCTCATCTTTTCTATATCTGTAAATGTTTTTATTTCTCCTTTGTATTTGAAAGATAGCTTTTATGGATATAGTATTCTCAGCTGGAAGTTCCACCCTTTCAGTATTTTAAATATTGGGGTCCACTCTCTTCTACCTTGTAGAGTTTCTGCTTAGAAATCTGATAATAACCTAATGGGCCTTCCTTTACGTTGTATTCTTCTTTTCCCTGGCTGCCTTGAAATTTTTTTCTTTGTCATTGATTTGTCATAATTTCATTATGATGTTCATTGGTCTGTTTGGGTTAAGATAACTTGGTGTTTTATTTGTTTCTTGAATTTAAGGCTCTAATTCTTTCCACAGGCTTGGAATTTCTTATTGATTATTTGTTTGAATATGTTCTTCACTCATTTCTCTTTTTTTTCCTTCTGATATACCTATTATTCTTATGTTGCTCTTTCTGATAGAATCAGACAATTCCGGTAGGGCTTTCTCATTTTTCTTAATTTGTGAGTCTCACTCCTCTTCTCTCTGTAGTGTCTCTTGTTGCATGTCTTCTATGTCACTAATTCTCTCCTCTATCTGGCCTGTTCTATTAGCTAAGCTTGTTACCTCATTTTTCAGTTCATGTTGTGAGTTTTTCATCTCTGTTTGATTCATTTTCATAGTTTCAATTTCCTTGGTGATGTATTTTTTGTTCATTAAATTGTTTCTTGAGCTTTCTAAATTGCCTTTCCGTACTTTCTTGTATTTCACTGAGTTTTTTTAGGACTTCAATTTTTAATTCTCTGTCATTTAACTCCAAGATTTCAAAGCAATTGAAATTTTTTTCTGGAGATTTTTCCTAATCTATTTGAGCTACTTCTCTGCCTTTTGTATCCATGATATTTGATTTCTTTTTCCTTAGTAGCATTTGAGAGTGGTATTGTTAACAACACTAATGAGATGATTTTAAAAGATTCAAAAAATTTAAAAATACAATGAGAAAATTAAAATTCTATTATGCTAAGTGGAACTAAAGTTACATAAAACAGAGAGTCAGAGCTGGGGGAAAATGACAAAGAGAAAAAAAACGAAGTAAAAAAAACACACAAAATGCCACAAAGAATAAATATGAATCTAGAATAAAATAATTTGTTTATAAATGACAATCAAATGAGAGAAAACGTAAAAAGGAAAAAAGAGAGAAAGTGAAAAGGAGAAGAAAAATACAGGTTAAGGTTTTTGAAAGTAACCCTCAAAAAAAAAAAAAAACAAGAATGGAAAATGTAACACCTATGGGTAATAAAGTTCAAAATAAAAAAGAAAGAATAAGATGGAAAGAAGATAAAATCACCAAAGTGGGGTAAAAAAGATTAAAAAAGCAAGAAAAAAATGGAAAAAAAGTTATAAAAAATGTAATTTTTTTCTGGTTTTGAGAGGTAGGTTTTTCTTTTCTTTTTCTTTTCAGCAGGTGGCACTGTACTACAGATTTTGCCCCTGCGGCACTCTTGAAATTTGCAATTCATCCGTCATTATGGCGATGACATAAGCTAGGCCTCAGTCCCGTTGGTAGGCAGGGCTTGTTAGAGTTTCAGGATCCAACAATGGGAGAGTCAGTTTTTCATATGCCTCTCCCCTCATCTCTCCTTCATGAGCCAGTAGCCTGGGGACTCAGCTTTGAAGTTGCCCCATCCTCTGCTTGTAGAACAAGAGGCTCTAAGAGCTGCCACATCTTCCTCCAACACCACTCAAAGCACAGTTCTGGGTAAGGCTTTGCCAACCAGAGCTGCCAGTGTAAGTAGGCAGAGCATGGAGCTGATTGCTGAACAGGTGCCTTTCTAAGGGCTCCTGGGCATGTCTAGTATGCCTCAGCACTCCACAGGTCTAATCTCCACAGGCTTTTCTCCCTTATGCCCTGTTTGTAAGCCCGCAGTCCAGCCCCCACAACTTCCACAGTGCTCTCGGAGGTCTGTTCCTTGGGAATGTGCTTTGTAACCTGTATCTGCTGGCGGAGGCACCCTGCCCAGACAGGTGCAGGCCTAGGGATCCCAGCTCTTGCACACTTCCAGTGCTGTTGGTTGGGGAGCCAGGACCATACAGAAACTCTGGCTATAGCCCACACAGAAGTCCACTGCTGACAATCTCCGGCCTAGCCCCTCCACCTGCAAATGCACATGCCCAAGCTAGAGGTGCCAGGTGGAGCCACTTGCACACCACCCGTGATCGCACACCAGGAGTGAACAAAGCCCAAAGGCCACTCTGGTACCAGCCTCTGCAGGCAACCTGCTCTTACTACCCCCGCCAGAGTCTGCACTTGTGCTAGTGCCACATCCATGATCTCAGGCTGAGCCGCAGGCACGCTCTGTCCTCAACTTGATCATCAACCTTAGCCCAGCTTCTTCCCTCACCTCTAATCCTCCATTTCGCTCAGTTCCCAGTGAAAGCGGCCCTTTCTCAGATCACTGAGGAAAGCGGGATACTCTATTCTCCATCTTATTTCCTTCAGAGTGGGTTATATATTTAGCCAGCTTTTTGCCCAATCATACCTTTGTTTGGTGTATGTGTATTTCAGATACTCCTGAGATTGTTTCTCTGTCTCTAGTTGTTGAATTTGTTGAAATTTCAGGGGGAGATATCGGGAGCATCCCTCACAGTGCCATTTCTCTGACCCTGAGTGTGCCTTGTACTTCAAAGAGTCACTATAAAACAGCTTCCAGAAAAGACTACTTGAAAATATTTTGTGAAGGAGGTGTAGGTCTCTCCACAGCCTTCCTTCAACACACTTGTAAATTGCTACAATTTTTTTTGTTTTGTAACAGAGACAGAGAGAGGGACAGATAGGGACAGCCAGACAGGAAGGGAGAGAGATGAGAAGCATCAATTCTTCATTGCTGCTCCTTAGTTGTTCATTGATTGCTTTCTCATATGTGCCTTGACCGGGGGCTACAGCAGAGCAAGTGACCCCTTGCTTAAGCCAGTGACCTTGGGCTCAAGCTGGTGAGCCTGTGCTCAAACCAGATGAGCCTGCGCTCAAGCTGGCAACTTTGGGGTTTCAAACCTGGGCCCTTTGCGTTCTAGTGCTATGCTCTATCCACCATGCCACTGCCTGGTCAGGCAATTGCTACAAATTTTAGTATTCACAAACTTTTTGATGTAACTTCTAAATCTTTCTGGGTCCCTCTTATAAATTTTCATATAAGATGTGAGGTATGTTTTGTCTTTTTTCAGGACCAGATGGGATTACTAGAGTTTTTACAAGGGTTCACTCTGATGCCTCAGTGAACAGAGAAGGTCAGGGTACATTTAAATTCAAATTCAGGGTGCTAATATTCCTTTGCCTAAAAGTTATCTTGCTGTTCAGTCAGTTGTCCAAAGAAGTCAGATTTGTGCCATGGAGAATCACTAGGAATGCAAACTGTAATTTTACTTCTTTAGAACTTCCAGAGAGCGAAAGGACAACAGGTAGAGCTGTGTGTGGAGTGACAAATAGTGTGTAATTATTTGCAAATCTGCCTTAATATAAGAGGGCACCAACATTTTCTATTAAGTCTGTGTGCCGGGGGAATACTTCCTTGTTAATTAAATATTTCCCAAAGTCATGCTTCTGATATTTTTGCCTAATGTTTTCTTTAATATTTAAACCATTAACCAGAAAGTACTATTTTGCTCTTTAAAATTGTCCAATATAGCAGAGATTATAAATTGTTTCTGTTTACTGTGATTCAGAGAGGTCGGATTTGGGTGGATTTTCTTATCCCAGTCACAGGTGGAGAGTTTTTCACATAAACAATGATCAGTGCTACAGTTGGCTGCCATTCCAAATTCTTCTTATCTGCTTCCGAAGTAAAGTTGGCTCTCCTCCGATAGTGCAGTGGAAGCCAGCTGGCCTGGTTAGTCTCTCAGGGAGTTACGTTTGCATTTACCAATACTGAGAAATTACTTTGGATAAAATAAGCCCAAAGAGTTATATTTTCACTTTCTGTCTCTTACTAGTGTTTGGAATCTTATCATAACTGTCCAGTATACAATCTCATTCCTATTCACTTTATTCCCTATATACTTAATAAAAAATATGCTCCTATGCCCTCCCTTACATATATATATGGAAGCTCAAAAAACAATTTAATGAACACATATACACAGTATACACACACACACACACACACCCTGAGCATAAATATGTGCAAAATTATTCGTCAAATATGTTAGTCAAATATCCCAAAAAGTTTATAATCAATAAAAGATTTTCTCACACATTTACATTCCAACATTAATTAAAGACAATGATTTTTAAGCTCTTGAATTAAAATAGAAGTATGTTAGTCAAACTCCCAAGAAAGACAGCAACAACTTTGATATTCTTTGTGTCTTTTATAAATTTTATAGGCTCATATCTATGGTGTTAAACAATTAACTGATATAGTTTTATGATTTCTAAATTCTTCATATTCTAAAATATTGCCTGTTAAGCTAACTGGAATATAAAGAATGTTCTGTCCAATTCAGATACACATTTTGTCTCGTCCCTATGGAATGTCTATGCTTTTTCACTGTTTTTCAAAGGTACTAAAGATTGGGAGATGATTTTACTTCATGTTTACCATGTCAAAAGAAAGCATAATTCTATGTGACATGCTACCATTCTTATTTTAACTATTAGCATATACACATTTAAAAATGCTGACAAGAGAGCTATAAATTTATGTTAGTATCAACGTTAAACTTTACCTGAGCCCTGTGCTCCTGAAAAGCAGCAATGTGTAAGAGAACTGTTCCTAGAATTTTGATTTCCAAAAATCCCTTTACCCTTAGTCCTGGCCAGGTGGCTCAGTAGATAAAGCATCGACTCAGCATGCCAGAGGTTGTGAGTTTGATACCAGTAAGGGCACAGATGAGAAGCAATCAATGACTGCACAACTAAGAGAAACAACAAGGTGATGCTTCTCTGTCCTTTCACCTCTCCTTCTTTCTCTTCCTCTCTCTCACAATCAATGGAAGAAAAAAAGATTCCTTCACCCTTTTATGTTCCAAGGAGTGGCTGCCCACCACAACTCCCTTCCCTCTATGACTAAGATAAGATTTCTTGTCAACTTCTCATGGCTACCAGATGACCCCGTGTTTACCTATGCTGAGGCCAAACAAGGACCCTTTCCCTTCTCCTGAGCCTGCTGCTGTAAAGGGCAGATACAGACTCTCTGATTCTTGTTCATCTCATGAGGGATTACCCAACATTAGGTCTTTCCCCCTAAAACTATTGACACAGAGATCATCATGTCCCATTCAGCTCACTGACTGAGAGTTCTCATCACTCTTTGTTCCTCCATATGAGAATCAAAGGCAAAGCACCACGCTGGTAGTCTGATCTTCAGGTGTTCTCATTACTACAATTGCTTGAATAAAATCAGTTTCCTTGCTTCTCTCTCTCTCTCTCTTTTTAATCAGTGATGCTGAACAAAACTAAGTTCTGTTTGGGTAATTCCAAACAAAACTCTGGAGCTAGTTGTTAAGTTCATCACCAAGCAGTCCTTGAATAATCTTTTTGTTCCTTCACTATCTGCATCTGGCCCCAGTTCTGCATACAAGCCTGCTCACACAATAATATAAACACACATCTGTACTTTTGTTGAGCTCTATGTTTAAAATAGGCGATTTGTCCTCTTCCAAGTGGTGAGTCTCAAAAGGCAGAATAGAAAATAGGTTTTCTAAGTCTTCAGAACCCCTCTCACAAGGGGTAAGCATTGTTAGCTGTTTTAGTTTTAGTTGACACTTTTTATAAATAAACTAAGTGGTGTTTTCCTTCTTTCTTCTTTAATTTCTAGGCACCAAGCAAGTTCTGTCCTCTTGACATAGCCTTTTTGGAGACAAAACTATGGGCCAAACCTGTAGCTCCCAGTATTTATTACTGGATTTCTTCTGAGGGGCTCATGCAGTGGATGAGTTGGAGGGCACACAGAAGGAATAAATGCACACTAGTCACCTGCTGCTATGAGATCGGTGCTTCTCTCTGGTGCCTCTTTGCTGGTTTTGAAACATACATACCTTACTAGGATCTAGTTTGTTAATGGCAATGTGGCTGTGCCAAATTCCTGTATCTTCTGCAAAACTTGTTGGAAAAGCCAAGCTCTCAAGATATCACTCCACAGAGGTGAAGTGGAGTTTCATTAAATAAGAATACTTGATGCTATTTCTGAGCTGCCTACCACATGCCATCCAAAGCACTAGCCTCTCACACATGACGTTTTTCAACTGCACAATTATGTGCCAAAAGTCAGATTCAGGTCAGCCTGTCTCCAAAATTCTTGCTCTTTCCTGTACTGATGATTGATCTATGTTAAGAATAAATTTCTGCATCTGTCACAGAAAAAAGAGATAGATTGTGAAGTACCTGAAAACCTTCATAGACTACCAACAATCCTCCCAAGAGAATGTGTGTGTGTGTGTGTGTGTGTGTGTGTGTGTGTGTATGTGGGTTAACTGTAAATTCATACTTGTGTTTTAATATTCTGTTAGTTAAAACAAGAAGTTGGATTCATATTGGGCACATCAGCTACTGTGACCCAAGGTCTCAGGGGTTGGTGTCAATGCAAGGGTGTCTGTCCTTGGGTTTCTCAGAACAGCTCAACAGAGAGTGCCCAGGGTGCAGTCATCAAGTAAAACAATGGAGAAATTGTGGGAAATTATCTGATTGCTCTTTTCCTATAGTGTTATGAAAACCTTATCCTCATATCTAAAGAAGTATAAGGTAGAATTCTAGAAAAGGCAGGTGAGATGAAGCCAAAGTATTCTTTATACAAACATGTACTCACATCAACTCCTTCTGAATGCACCTGTATTAAGTTGCCTTCCTTAGGAATGATGAAGTTTGAGACAAAGATGTTTGTTGCTCAGTTTGTGAGAAAACATTTCAAGGACTTGGCTTTCTGCATTACATCTCTTCCACATTGCCGTGTCATGTCTATGAAACCCCATCTGGGATCAGTGAGAGGGCTGCGAATCACCAAATGGAATCCTGTAGTCTGGAGAGATGAAAGGGGGACATGAGCCCATGCGCTTGGTTTCTGACCACACAGAGAAGACATTTCCTTGGCTCCTGCTAAGGCACCGGGTTTTCTGCTGCTGCTTGATCCAAAATTTTCAAGACAGACTTGCATCAGTCAATCATCCAATTTCAGACCCAATGATTTTTTTTTTCTCAAAAGAATAGAGTTTACAGTGAAGTGTTCTGAGAAACTTACATCTATCAATAGTTGGGAAATATTCCAGGGATAAAAAGGCAAAATTACTGACAAAGAAACAAACAAAAAAGCCTAGGTAAGGCAAACACTAAGAGAAACTTTGAGAGCCTGAAATAAAGTACTCATGTTGGTACCTGAAAGTACAGGCAGTTTGAATTCAACTTATATAAAAAAGTTACACCAATAGCACTATGACACTCTTCAAAACCAAGTTTCCACTTCCTTTCTGTTTCCACTTCTCCTCTGCACTCACCCTACATTCTAATTGCACTCTTACTGCTATAGGATAGCTTCGTGCCACCTCGGCATGGTCTCTTCTGTTGGCACAATCCACATTAGCCATGACTGGTATGGTCCTGCCAAACCCGGGGTGGGAGTCCTGTATTGCATGCCCCTGGACATTCTTCTGAGGCCTCCTCCCCTGTGAACTTAGCACAGCTGCTGCCAAAGAAATCCTCTCCACAAAATCCCTCCCTTGGTCTCCAGGGTGCTATTCACCCAGTTCTCAGTTCACCTGTTTTGAAACTCGGGTATTCTGGCAGCTCCCCGTTTCATCTCGTGCCTCATTCAGAACTTCTCATTGCATCATGCTATACACGGAGAGTGCAATCAGGGGACATCCCAAACACTTGAAGTCTGAGCATTGTTACAGTCATCTTTCTGACTAGGGTAGAGTTACAGGAATTCTTCACCTGTCCACTTTAAGCTTTTTGCTCTGTAGCATTTTTGAACTCTAGTGTTTGTTTATGTATATCATTGGCATATAATGTGCAAATCCTTAAAGTAAAGATGTGGACAGACGAATCTAACCAGGGCTTTGTTCAGTACATTTAGGGTGGGTCCTATGTAAAAGAAATCAAGTGTCCATGAGAAATACATAAGGTTACTTGTTGAGACGTATGAAGAAAATAATCTACTTCTCTTTTCTAAAAAGGCCACAGTGAATTTACTACTAAACTTGTATGTATCATTATAATAACTATAGTGGACTAAACCAAGAGAGAATCAGAAATATTCAATCCTAAGGAGGTTACCCTCACCAGCACTTTGGATAGTGTTTACTTTGTAAAATGTTTTGAGATACTACACTGCTCACAAAAATTAGGGGATCATGGAATGTGCAGATAGTCCAGTACTTTTAGCCTTTTGAATAGTGCATTTTTACTGATGAAATAAAAGTTGGTTTTGCATCTCATATGCATAATCAAACAACTTTCTTTGACTTGTTTGCTTTTCTGATGTTCTTGCTTAATAAAAAAGAATCAAAAGCTTTTTTTGTTGCTTCATATTCATTTTGAAATATCCCCTAACTTTTGTGAGCAGTATATATTACCTACACACTTGACTCCAGAGGATATTATGAAGAATACTACGATTCTGCAGTCCAGAATGGCTTCTGCAGCAATTACATTTGTCCAAGGCACCCACAGCGAATAAAAGAACACCCTGGTCCTCCCAGGAGCATCAAGTCCTTGTGGCCTGTGGGAATGGTAAGTTGATTAGGGATACTGGGATTGACGAAGAGAGGTCTCGTGTAATTAATTACACCACAAAGGCATGCTCTTTGCGGTCCCAAACAGCAATTCTCATTTTCTGACAGACTGTATAATTTATTTATTTTTTAGTTTGTCCATCTCTCCTCCTACTAAAATGTAAGTTTCAGAAAGGTAAGGAGCTTTGTTTTGTTTTCTGTGGTGTCCTCCATGCCCAGCAGCTGGTTCATGAAAGGTTTCCATCACTAATAGCCTGAGGTAAAAGGGTAAAAGTATGATAAGGTAGATTTTGGGCTCAACACAAAGATCTCTCCAATTATGTACACTATCTACAGGCTGACTAAGCTTCTCCAGGAAATGTTGTCTTCTCCAGAGCTCCAGAGGAATCCAGATGACAGTTGGGCTGGAACTATCTGGGGAGTACACATTAGAGGTATTTGGCAACCAGGTTGACTTCCATCTTTTGGTTCTAAAGAGGGAACTTTGCCAAAGAATTTATAGTGAACTCAGGACAGTCATATTGTATTGTTAATAATGACTACTAAGGACCTTGGGGTCAGGAGTCAGAGATAGCACTGAGGCTCATGGCCTGGGGCAACTGGTGGCATCGAAGGGAAGAACTGAAGTTCAATAGAAATGCTTGTTTGTGGGCAAACTATAAGCAATAATTAGAAAATTTGAGTTTAATATGTCAGTGGATCACAAAGGAGACATTCAGAAGGTGATTATTATCAGGCAAATATGGAGCTCTGGAGAGGCTAAGGAAGGTTTCTGATAATGATGCATAAAAGGTATCATAGGTAAACAGTCCATTTAGTGGTATAATTTCATATAATTATGTAGAATGTAGGTATTTTAGTATCACTTCACAGATGAGAAACCAGAGGCCCAGAGTAGTTTCATTGTTATAAAGGGCAGAGCTCTCACTTGAATATCCTGTCTTCAAAGTTTGAGAATAAAGCTTTTTCCAGCTCTCTGCTTCAGAGCTGTAACTAGACTGTGACTCCTCCTTCCCAAGGGACTAACTAGCTGGCTGCTCAGCAAGAGTCCACCATTTGTCCTTGACCTCAGCTGTGGACACACCCACTCCACCCCCATTTCTAGTTCTGTTGCTTACCATCCGCTACCAGGGAGCTTCGCAATAAAACCGCAAATTAATGATAGTTGCACCAGCCAAACTTTCTTGGATGAGCTGGTGCAACCTGCTCCCCACATGCAATGGACTATCTCTTTTTCTTTCCCTATAGTGATGTTCACTAATTGGTAGTCAAGTGCAGTGGTATGGGATCTGGGAGAAAATGAGCTCAACAGGGAACCATGAATAAGTTGCTGGAGCCAAGTTGAAATAAGTGGAGGGAATCTGGATATGTAGATGCGGAAGGCGCTGTGGAGCACGGAGAAGACATGAGGTGAAAGCAGTGTGAACGCAGTCTCAGGGGAGCGTTTGCCCCGCTGCAGCATCATAGCACCTCTTTTTTAATTTAAAACCTTATTTTAGTGTTTATTGATTTCAGAAAGTGAGTTAGAGAGAGAGACAGGAATATCAATCTGTTCCTGTATGTTCCCTGACCAGGGATTGAACCAGCAACCTCTGTGCTTCAGGATGATGCTCTGAGTCATCTGGCCGGCGTTTAAAGTGAATTTAAATCAGCCTGGAATGAAGGAGGGAAAGGCCACAGGAATAATAGGGGAGGGGGGCAATGCCCTAGGAGGGTTTTGGAGAAGTAATTTTCTGTCTCATATAGGGGGTAGCACCTACTATATAATTTCACGTTTTATGTGAAAGCTGACTTTTATTTGCTATTCAGAAAAGGCTGGCCAATAACTGCCCAGAAATCACGAAAGGGAGAGATTGGGTCAGTTTTTACTTAAGAGGACTGTGCCTAACACTGGAAAAAGCTGGAGGAATATAGATTCAAGGGTTTGTGGTCTTTTGTTCACTTGAAATTGTTGGAATCACAATTCAGCACTACTGGATTAGGGTATGTTCTATCAAACTGAAAAGCAAAAGCTTTCTTATGGGGAAAGTCTCAATGCTACAACTGAAGAGGTGACAGCCGCATTACTGCCATCAACAATAATTTATTAAGCGTATCTGTGCAAAATACTTTGGTAGGCACCCAGCCCCAGAGGTTTCCTGTTTCAGTGAATCCTCTGCTCTCTGCAGTCTTTTCAGTGTACTGTTCTGCTCTCACCCAATGAAAAAAATGGATACCTTAAAAACTTATCTTTGTGGAGATTGCTACAGGGTGAGAGAATGTTGGTTCCATCATCTGTGCTAATTATACAGTGCAGGGGAGGAGTATCAGGAAGCTGTCATCCTCAATTTCTCCTTTTTTTGGAGCTTGTAAATAAAAACATTTTTCGGGTTTCCACTTTCGACCAGGCAATCTGGGTAAAGTTGAGAAGCAAGATTTTTGCACCATCAGCATAAACCATGCTGATGCTAGCTCCTTACACCCTCCTGCCTTCCTCTCCCTGTCCCCCCAGGCAGCTCCCATACTGCACCTGAGATGGAGGTACTCAGCTGCCTCTCTACCCAAGGGAAGAAACTAGCAACATAATTTCGGACACCAACCCAAATGGTTTTAAAATTTACCTCTCACAATCATTTGCCTTGTGATGTGTGTGCCTGTGCGTACATCTACATTTAAAGATAGTACTTGTTAAAAAGGTAAGTTTTCATAAATCGGCTTGAGGACAGCTGCTAGGTCCGACAGCACAAAGGTCGTCTGCTTTACTAGCATCTCTCTCTCCGGAACTCGGAGGGCAAGGTGGCTCTCCAGACCCAGCAGCATCCGCCATCAGGCCGCGGAGTGCAGACACCCTCCCACGCGCACACGTCCCCGCTCGCTGGCCCCGCAGCGTCAGTCTCTTGACCCCATTGCAGCCGCGCCAGAGACGGGCTCACAGTTGGTCGGGAGCTGCTTTTGCCACCACACTTCCAGGCGGGGATTTGCTTGGATCATTTATCTTGTGCGTAGTGAGAAACCATCATTAGGTGTTGGTGGGAGGTGCCACCTTGCCTGAAGCCCAGCCCGTGCAAGGCGGCTCGGCTCACCCCGCACCCTCCCTGCGGCCAGAACCCGCCTGGAGCCGCCTCGTCCTGGTCCGCGTCGCCTGGGATTCCCGACGCAGCTACTCGCTTCGTCTCCCCAAGCGCGACCCGGTAGTGGCGCCGGGGAGCGGTTTCGAATCCACTGCGGCTAGTTGGGTTCCCTCTGCAGCGAGTGGTACCGCACTCGCCTCGTGCGCCCGGTCCCGGGCTCGCTGGAGTTAGAGTCGGGCGGCAGCGCGGAGCCGCCGGCGGCAGGAGCGGGCGAGGCGAGCCCGGCGCTCGCCCTCCGCGCTGCGCTCGGATTGGTCTCTCCCGGGAAGAGCTGGCCGAGGGTTGGCTGCGGGCCGGCTGAAGAACAGGTGCACTCGCCGCCGGGCTCGGCGCGCCAGGTGCGGCGGGCGGCGGCGGTCAGGCCGGCCCCTGTGTCGGAATGCGGTTCTCCGACGCCCGGCAGTCCGCGGCCGGGCAGCGCAGCCCCTGAAGGCGGCAAAGGCCCAGCAGCGGCGCGGGCGGCCGCCGGGGAGCGGGCAGGCGCGGCGCCCCGAGGATGCCGACGCGGCTGGAACGCATGCAGGCGGCGGGCGGCAGCGGCAGCGGCATCAACAGCATCAGCATCAGCATCGGCGGCGGCAGCAGCAGACGCGGGGTCGCGGTGCGCGGGGGGCCGCTGGGCGGGCTGCAGACGCGCCCCGCCGCTCCCTGACCGGCCCGTGGCGCCGGGCCCGTCTCGCCCCTCTGCCGCGCTCCTCGCCGCCCCCTCCCGGCCCGCGTCCCCTCCCCCGCTCCTCTCCTCCCCGCCCGCCGCCCGCCTCTCGGGGGGAGGGGCGTGGGGGCAGGGAGCCGATTTGCATGCGGCCGCCGCGGCCGCCGCCTGCGCCCGAGCCCGCTGCCGCCGCCGCCGGAGCCCGTGCCCGCGCCCGGCCGGCGCGGCCCCATGCCTCTGGCGCGGCCCTCGGGGGGGCGAAGGTGAAGACCGGCTCCTAGGATGAGTGAAGGGGCGGCCGCTGCCTCGCCACCTGGAGCCGCTTCGGCAGCCGCCGCCTCAGCCGAGGAGGGCACCGCGGCGGCTGCGGCGGCGGCAGCGGCGGCGGGCGGGGGCCCGGACGGCGGCGGCGAAGGGGCGGCCGAGCCCCCCCGGGAGTTACGCTGTAGCGACTGCATCGTGTGGAACCGGCAGCAGACGTGGTTGTGCGTGGTGCCTCTGTTCATCGGCTTTATCGGCCTGGGGCTCAGCCTGATGCTCCTCAAATGGATCGTGGTGGGCTCCGTCAAGGAATACGTGCCTACCGACCTGGTGGACTCCAAGGGGATGGGCCAGGACCCCTTCTTCCTCTCCAAGCCCAGCTCTTTCCCCAAGGCCATGGAGACCACCACCACCACCACCACCACCACTTCCACCACGTCCCCCGCCACCCCCTCCTCCGGCGGCGTCGCCTCTTCCAGGACGCCCAACCGGATTAGCACCCGCCTGACTACCATCACGCGGGCGCCCACTCGCTTCCCTGGGCACCGGGTGCCCATACGGGCCAGCCCTCGCTCCACCACGGCACGGAACAGTGCGGCCCCCCCGACGGCCTTGTCCACCACGGCCCCATTCTTCAGTAGCAGCACGCCAGGCTCCCGACCGCCAGTGCCGGGAACCCCCAGTACCCAGGCAATGCCCTCCTGGCCCACTGCGGCATTCGCTACCTCCTCCTACCTTCATGATTCTACTCCCTCCTGGACCTTGTCTCCCTTTCAGGATGCTGTCGCCGCCTCCTCCTCCTCCTCCCCCACCACCACAACCACCTCCACCTCGTCTTCTTCCTCGACCACAACCACGCCAGAAATTAGCACCAGCCCCAAATTTCGTAAGTAAACACTGTGTCTGAACTCTGATTTACTACTGAGTTTCCGTTTTTTCCTTCTGCTGTCTTTTCTCCTCCCGTCTTTTAGCGTCTTCGACCCCCCACCCCATTCCAGTTTTGGAGCATATAGTGAATTGTTAAAACTGGCCACAAGGGAGGAAAGAGGTGCTTGTCTGTTCTGGGTCCATGTGTGGGGTGGGGGGAGTCGGAAGTGTAGGGCGGTTGTCAAGCTCCACGGGTCCTGCTTCTGTAGGTCCCAAATGAGAACACTCCTTAACTCCCTTCAAAGGGTTAACGCGAGAGCGATGCCTCTTCACTGCAGACCTGCTGGTCAGCTCCAGGATCGGACTTCTTTCGCGAGCTGGGGAAGAAGGTGGGGGGAGGAAGGGAGGGGGAGGAAGGGAGGGAGGGCCTTCCCAAACGCACTGAGCCCTTTCATTGCATGTAGGGTGGAAAGAAAGAAAAGCAAATGCAAATTGACCTACGGTAAACCACAGAGGGAAGTTTTGTCCCTGTGGGGCGGTGGAGGGTGGTGGGCTGAATCTGTGCTGGAGATGTTAGAAAAAAGCTGCGGGCACTTAGAACAGCCCTGACCCAGGCGAGAATCGGGAAGGGTTAATTTGAAGCTATTGGGAGAGATAGGGAAAGGGGGCGATCCATAGCAAAGGGCTAAACTGATCACCATCCCCACCCCCCACCCCCAGCTTTCCTGTGGCCATTCGAGGTGTAGAAATTGATTTTGTGGTCATGAAAAGTGAGTGAACTGGGGGGAAATATGAAGGGAGCCCTGCATAGCTGCTGCCTCTAGGGTCCTGACGGAGGAGGAATTTTTTTCAGCTCTGCCCAGCATTTGCTTTTGTTCCTTCCCAAGGGTGGGGTGTGAACCTTATTTCTCCTCCCTTTATGCCTAAAAATATAGGTGGAATGGGGCAAAGCTCTGTGTACTCAAGGATGAGCACATCCAACCCCTTTGAAACGGGTCACACTTTTAATGTAGCATCTTTAACCTCTGCTCAATTGCTGCCAGTATTGGCCAGTTTACCACAAGCATGATAGCTTTCTAGTTACTTGTATAGGAAGTAGATGTTTCTCTTCTCTGTATCTTTAGAAACTGATTGAGCTCTCATCCCCACTCCCCACTTAGTTCTTATACTAAGGAAATCTTAAGAAGCTTCTTAATCTGACTATGGATCAGGATATGGGGACAGTTTGTACAACCTGTGAAGGTTATTTAGGACAAACCTTCTGTCTGCTAGTTCAAGTTCTGTGCAAGGCTATTCTCCAAACACTGCCTGGTTATGCTGTCTTAGTAGTGTATTTCTGTCCTCAGCCTTAACATCTAAGCAGGAAGAATAGTGCTCACCATTAACTCTTCAGTAGGAATAATACCTGGATTGCTTTCAGTCGTCTGGTAATTTTTCATTTCCCTGTTCTCTGATTTTACCCTGGTATTAGTTAACCCTTGAAAACTTATTTATTTTTAAATTTAGGAGTTGCTGTATTTGTGGATAAGGTCTCAGAAAGAAATTCCTTATGGGTTTTCTTACTCTGTTTGGGGGAAAAAATAGGCTAGAAGATAAATTGGGAGACGGTGAGAAGAGGGAAAGGAGAGAATCTGCCACAAACTAGAGTGGCAGTAGAACCAGTAACTTGCTGCTTCTCTCTCCTTTGCCTAGAGCAGTCATTTTTGAGAACATAGCTTCTAAAGAGGTGTTTAGAGTCTTCTCTCAACAAATCCAGTTTGAGTTCTGTGAAGGGATAGAGGATGTGCAAGTATATATGTGAACGTATTCAGTGGATTGAAAATAGACATCTGTCCCAAAGATCCCGGATTTTTAATCTTTTGATACAGTTGATACTGTTAATGGAGCGTGGGTATACTTCTCAACCTTGTATTTGTGTGTGTGTGTGTGTGGGGGGGGGGTCCTGCACACAGGGCTGGGGCGGGGGAATGGGGTAGGGAGGTATTTCATGTTCTCTTTCAATTGGTTTCCTTGCGTTCCATTCCATGGTCTTTAAAGAAAAGCCCAAGGTAATTATTTCTGCTCCTCCATGCTTCTTTCCTACATTCTGTAGGAGGAATGGCAGGCTGTTTAATAAGTAATGATTATTGACGGGGCTCTCAGCCCCAAGGAAAACGGGGAGGGATCTGTTAACGGTGCCAGTGTTCACGTAGACATATAAACAGTATTTATTCTCTGTGTATCTGAAGTCCAGGTCTTGCTCTGTTGTAAACCTTTAATAAGTTGAATTAAGGGATAAAATGCAAATATACAAATCCAGCAGAAACTGACCTGGTTTGCATATATCAACAAGGGAAATATTAATTAAAAAAAGATTATGTAGTTTCCATAAAAGGTGAGTTTAAATACATAGGCTGTATGGTATTTAGAGAAACAGTATGGTTTAATTATTTTTTGGTCTAAGATTTCAGGATGATTAACAAACTGAAATATAAAGATTTCTTTTAAGAGACTTTTCCACACTGCTACTGTGGGCTGAAGAATGGCCTGCCTATCTGGTATTTATATTTTTCATTTGTTTTGATTATGTCACTAAAGTTACTTCCCAGGAGAGAAATTCCTCTTTGGCCCACCTCCTACATCCAGAGTTCAGCAGGTTTTCTCCCTTTTCTTTTCTTAAGGAAAGTCATGGATTTTACTGTATAGCACTATGGACAATACATAAGGATGATGGTCTGTTTTTTTGGACTAACCAAATCTTTAATGACCAGAGTCTTTGCTTTTGACTTGAGCAGCTGATGACTTATAGAATCACTGTCTTTGTGTTTACCCTAGATCTGTCAGAAGGAGTCTGTGTATAAAGGGAGCTGAAGAGTAGAAGAGGCCAGTTCACTCTAGAATAAACACTTGCTCATGGACAATAGGATTTTTTTTTTTGCCACTGAAAGCTCTTTTGCTTTGTGGAAGGGCCAGTGCAGAAGTCTGTTTCTAATATTCTGTAGGATCAAAGAGAAAGAAATGTCGAACTTGAAAGGCAGAGGGTAAAGAAGGGTTTGGAAGTGCATTCTTCTCATCTTCCAACCTTCAGACCTTGAGCTGAACCAAAACTGTTCTCTGTTACTGGGACCTCCTGGGTCCCCAGTTAGTTGCCCAGAATATGCCTCTCCTTCAGATGCTTTAGAAACAAGTATCTTAAACATATTGCCACTAGTAGGTTATTTTACCAAAAACATCTCAAGTATTTTGCATCTGAATGTGTAGATCAGTTATAGAGAACAGAGAAACAGTGTTTTTTTGTTTTTGTTTTTTAAAGTTGATTTTTAGAAAGAGACAGAAACAATGATCCGTTGTTCCATTTATTCATGCCATTATTGGTTGATTGTTGTGTGTGCCCTGATTGAATCCTCGACCTTGGCATGTAGGGGTGACACTTACCAACTGAACTACCCCACTAGGGCCAGAACAGTGATTTTGAGCAGTGTTCAAACAGTATTTTACATCACATTGAATAGTGTTTTCAGAGTTGAAACATATATATAGAATGTTGTCAATGCAAATTTGAATTGTTGTTTTACTTAGCAAAAACGCTCTAACAGGTAAAAGATGAGAACCATTGGTTAAATTCAAATATTAAAGACCAAAAGCCAGTTTTAATTGGTGATTCTTGTGGAAGGTACATAGTTAATTCCAGTGAGTAAGATCACAAATCTTAAACAGCATATTTCGTGAAGAAACATGTAAAATATACCATTGATGTTTAAACATAGCACTGGAGTAATTTTTATATAACCAAATCTATTTCAATTAAACTTCACCTCAGCGTACACATACCTTTTGTCATTTTGAAGAGCGCCATTGATAACTTGGACTCTTTTCCTATCTATTCTTTTAAAGATCTTTAGTCTTTCAATAAGAGTACTCTCGGTTGCTCTTATAAGCAGCCTTCAATATAATTTGTTTAAATAAACTTACTCCTATACATTGTCTTCTGTCTAGGCGAATCAGGCCCTCAGAGGGATTTCAGCAGAAAAGATGCTGACCCCAATCATGTGTTGATGCCAAAGTGAGAGGTTGCAGAGCTCCAGATCAATATTTCTTGTGAAATCCAGTTGAGAGCTTTTTTTGTGATCACATACTGCACCCTGAGTGTGTTGGGATTTCTTTCGGCCTTAATACAGGAGTATGAGACTTCTCTGCTCTACTGAGTCTTACTCTTTCACTCTATAGACACTTAGATTGTACTTCATGGTCCAAACTGAGAAAGAGGGCCTGGGGATGGGCATGGAATTGATAAGGCTTTTTTAGGGCCATGTTTGGTGTGGTCTCAGTGCATTGTGACTGTGTTTAGAGCCTTCCTTTCCAGTTCCTTGTGGCTGAGATAAGGGGTTAGCAGTGCTGTGGCTACTTGAGAATTCTTTTTTTTGCAGGTCTGATGTGTGACTCCAGCCACCTGTATATTTGCGGTATTTCCCTGCTAGCCTTTTTTAACGAAAAATGTTGAGCCACAAGCTTGTCAGAGAGAAAGAAAAACAGGCAAGCAAACAAAGCTGGTTTGTGGCAACCTCTCTGTTACTAAAGGAAACAGCTTTTCTAAATCCAGGTTGGGCCGTAGGCAAGAGTGCTGGTGCAGAGTGTGGAACCAGTGTTGTCCTGGGACGTCTAGTCTCTCTCCCAACCTGTCCTGCTTCCCTACTGCAGTGAAAAGAAGGTTGGTTTTGGTAGTTTGTGTGTGTGTGTGTGTGTAAATTCTTTCTTATAACCTCTCAGATCCAGTGCCAAACATATCTCAATTTTGTATCTGGGATGTTGAAAATGGAACATGAAAGTTGGCCCTGAAATACACAAGAGCAAGGGAAGAGCCATAAATCTACGTCTGCAAAATGCATTTGAATTGCTTATGAATAGAGCCGAAATTCATTCTTCTCAATTTGAA
This sequence comes from Saccopteryx leptura, assembly GCF_036850995.1. NCBI lineage: Eukaryota > Metazoa > Chordata > Mammalia > Chiroptera > Emballonuridae > Saccopteryx > Saccopteryx leptura. Next base: position 83,579,994 of record NC_089511.1, read on the forward strand.
TCTTTTTATCTTCAGACTTTTGTGTTTGGTGAGGCACAGAGCTGGCACTGCATTGATGAGTACACTGAGACATTTTGAAATCCTAGAACTTTTACTTTTCTGCACGCGGGAAAGTGGTTCCTCTAGCAGCATGTATATGTTCATTCTCCCATATTATGTTGCAGGGCCAGGGCTTTTCCTTGAGATGTATCTATTTGATCATAACATCTTTTTTGTTTTTTCTTTTTTCATTAACCATACCTCTAATTACCCATTTCTTCTTTAAAGATACTTGTGAGGGAATCTGAACTCCAATTCTGCGTAGATACTACAATATATCCCTGCCTTGAAATCTTTTACAGTTAGTTTCCTTGTGCATATAACTCAAAAAAATTTTTCTATTTTTTTTAAACAACTCACCATTTGGAGAATTTCTTCAAAGCATTCAACTACATTTTAATAGAAACTACAGTGACCTTACATTTCCACAATCATATATCATTGGCTTACATTGAATTGAACTAAATTACATAAATACAATGAGAACAGCTGGCATAAAATGGTTTGTTACCCCGATGGGTATTGGTAAGCACTCAGCCCAACAGGTGGTTGTAGAGCTGTGCATGCATGTGTAGAGTTGTGAGCTTGACCTCGGGGGTGTGACTGGTTCACCATGTTCATCACCCCGGAGGAGTGCTGAATGACAAGCCAGATAAAGGGAAGTCGTTTGAGAAAGTGACTCCTTTAGTGGGTTTTGTATAGAAAATGTGAGTCACACATGACCTATTTCTTAGGGACTTTTGTTGGAGGAAGACAGAGTTGCATATATGCATTAAAAACAAGCAAACAAACAAAAAACCTGTAGCCTGAATTCTGCGGTAGCTATGTATCCTCAAAGAGCCAAGTGAATGTCTTCAAACTTTGACTTCTTCCTCCCCTGGGATAATTGAGGGAGACCTTGGTAATGTGCCTTTTGTACCACTTGTAAGATAGCTTGCAAACTGCAAAACCCTCTACCATTGTAATGTCAAGAGAAATGGAAAATGGACAGACTACGATACGGTTGAAAGATACGGTTGCCATCTTTCTGGCCAAGCCCCGTTTCCTCCTCTGGGTATCTCTGGTCCAGGCCAGTTGGTTGTGTTTTTTTACCCAAGAACCCATCAGGTCATTGAATTCAGTTTGAATGTTGGAGCTAGTTTGCTACCAGGCTTGAGGGCTCATTCATCACAATGACAGATTATTGTTCCCGTGTGCCCTTGACCCTCCCCTGGGTTCCTTTCTGCTTCCTGGCACACACAGTAGAACATGGTGAGGAAGTCTACCCAAACCACCTTGGAAGTTTAGTCACAAAAGACAGCCCACCATTTCGCATCCTTTGCCTGGTAGATGTTTTTCAGAGTCTGTTTGGACCTGTATTTTTCAAAGAGAGGAACTGAAATTTTGGGGAAAATGAGTGATATTGTTGGATTACTTGGAAATCTGAAATGTATAGAAATCTGAAAATTCTTGATACAAGAAAGAATGCCTCATGGCTCCTTTTTGTTCCTTCCCCACACTGTCTTCTGTCATTGTGCCTTCGGAGTGTGGAGAACTGCAGTAGAAACAGGCAGCTCCGCAGTGCATTCTGCTCCCCTCTCAGTTTGGGAGTTACTCCTGTTCAGCTTTCAAGGATTCATTGCTTACATTCATCAAAGAGCTCTCTTAGATGTATGCTTTTGCACTTTGGGGAACTTTAATGTTAACATTTTGAAAACGTCTTGCTTCAAGTCTGTATTGGTTGGAAAGTCTATTCTAACTTATATCTCAAAATGCTACTTTTTTGTTATAAGCCTTTATTTTTCAAGACAGGTTGGTGATTGTATATAAATCATAGATTGTCATGCCCAGGCATTATTAAAAAGACTGGTCAGAAACAAACCTGTGAGGAAATTCAGAAGTAAGTTTAATAATAGAAGTTTAACGGCTTCTAATGATAAAATTTAGACTTTGAGACCTTTCCTAGAAGTGACAGTGTGTATCATGGATACAATATAGGCTGCAGGAACATATATAAAGATAAAAGACCATCTGAATTTGTGCAGCTATTTTATATTACTACTTCACAGCCAGGGTTATGAAAATAGGATTTTTATGCAGAGCATTTGTTGAGTTCCTTAAACGTATCAGCCTGCCTCCCAGGAGACCCCTCCCATGGCCATGTGTGACCCTTGGCACAGTATCCCTATGGATTGCCAGGGAGTTTAAAGTTCACCAAGAGAAAACAAACAAACAAACAAAAACAAAACACACCCTTCTCATCATTTTGGAGTCTGATTCTTTTGATTTCTGTGTCTTGAATTTTCCTTTTAAAAGTGTGGAAGGATTCTTTGCAGAATCCCAGTCTAGGAAGGGGACTGAGAATTCAGGCCCTAATGGAAACAAGATCTGTCATTTGTGGAGTTTTGCTGTGTGCCAGGAGGACCAGCCCTTTACATACTTAGTCGTATTTATTGAAACAGAGACTCAGAGTCAATCAACGAGGCAGACTGCAGTGTAGGTGTGATTATCTCAGTCATGTGTGGAATTGAGCTGGATTTAGTGCTTTTATAATTTGCCCAGGATATGCCCATGATGCATAGTTTGAAGGATCAGGAAGGTCAGAATATCATTTTCCAGGTAATCTCTCCTGCCTCCAGTTCTGGCCCATTGATACAGTGTGGCCACATCAGCACACACTGCCTCTTTCAAACCCATAGTTCATCGACTATGGCACAGGCCATTTTAAACTCCATAAATGGCACACCTGCTCTGTACTTCTTTTTTGTGCTGGTAAAAGGGAGCCATTATAACCAGAGAAATTACCCTGGTTTCAATCCACAGAGAAATTTAGGGGATGTTTCAACTAAAGATAAAGAATGTATTCCTCTATGCTTTATCCCTCGATAGCTCTGCTTTCTCCTGTGGCTGCTTGTGCATGATTCAATAGAACAATGACAGAAAAGTTACAGACTCTCTCTGCTTCCTGAAAGTCTAGCCAAAATTGTCTTTTTTGCCCAGACCAAATTTGCTTCGATTATAGCAGTTACTGCAAATTAAGCTGAGATTGGCCAATGAAATGTGTCAGAACATGAAGAGTGATAGCTTTGTTAATTCTCTAGAGAGTCAAATACCAATTCTGCTAAATCAGGGTTGGGTGTGGCACTCCCTGCAGCGTCTCCTGCAGAGCGTCTGAGTTCCTCTTGTCACCTCGACAAAGTACCCACCTGTGACTAGCCAGTGGTCCTAAGAAGAGGGGCATAGTGAAGACTCGGACAGTCTATGGAGGATGCCAGTAATTGGACCTGATCATTGCTTATTTGTTTGACATTTTTGTGTGGCGAAGGTCACAAAGGAAAATATCTTTTTAGATATGTGTGGGTTTTCTATTTTGGCAAACCCATAAAAAAGAAAACAAGTAAGTCAAATACTGAGATTGGGTCAAACACCCTTTGAGCAGCCATACTGAAGGGTAGGAATGTATGTGAATCCTGCAGACAAAGAATGACAGCTGTGTTCATAAAGACAAGGGGACATGATACTGCTTCAAAATTTATGGTTAAACAAACATTTTTGTCAGCATGATGGCAAAATCTAGAGATTCCAAGAATAAAGAAGTGCAAATGGGCTGCAGGAATGCTTGTAAAAACTATCTGGATTGAAATCTATTTAACTGACTTCAGTATATGAGACTATTTCTGTGTTGAAAACTGGTAACTGCTCACTTCATGCTAAGTAGCCCTAATTGGTATGGCTTTTGCCTTCACCAAAATGAGAAGTATGTTCCTAATATGACATGTTTTATTTGTTCTCAAACCTGTTTATTCCAATTGTTGTATTTAAATAGTATGCAAACCAGTGAATTAGTGGTGGTTTCTAATAGAAATAAGTTGAATACTTTGGATATCCTTTATAAAGATAAGTCACTTAAAAATATACTAGCTAAAGAAGTGGGCAAGTGTAAGGGTCAATATATTTAAATATCCAGAAAAATTTGCACTTGGCTTGTTTCACATTTGGCTTTGCATTCTCATTCTACTATAAATACATTGAAACTGAAAAATTGCAGTACACATTTTGGGTATGATTTTTCACAGTAAGGATAAAATAAATTTACTCAGAGAAAAAACTTTGTGTTCTTTAGCCAAACATGAGACAAAAGTATGTGCATTTGTATATTTTAGGTTAAAATAAAATAATAAAATAAATTTTACTTTACCGATATAATAGGTTTACAAAGCCATTAAATTAAGTTTTTAGTAATTTTAAATAGATTGGAAAATGTTTATTATATAGTTATCTGAAACTCTGGGTTGAAAATTATATTAGATGTCAATTATAGTAAGCTATGTAAATTATTAGATAGAATTTATACATAGTAACTATGTTCAAAGGAAGTATATCAAACTGTTAACAGTGGCAATTTGGATATTGTGTAAATGGAATGCTAATTTATTGTACTTTGCTCTATTTTCTAAGTTGTACTTAATAGTCATGAATTACCTCCCTAATTAGAGATTTTTAAACTTTTGAAAAAGTAAAGAGTATGCTGCACGAATCAGTATTAGTTCAGTCATTGGTGAAAACTTCATTCTACGGAAACTTCCTTTTCTTTGTCTAAGAGTTTGTGTCTTAATTGGTGGTGTCAGCAGTAAGGTGTTGACTGACTTGTTTTCTTGCTATGAAATGCAGATGTATAGAATACAAACTCATCTTCTTTGCTCATGGAAAATATTACCATATTGAAGGCAGAGTATCTTAATCTAGGCCTGGGAGTATTAGCCTTGACCCTACAGAAATGAAGATGGATGTTTAATGAGTTACTTAGTGGCTTTTCAAGTCTGCAGATATAAGACAGTCTAATAGTATGGCTACAGATGAATATAGCCAATAGAAACCAATCAATTTTGTGTATAGTAACCAGTTACCTGGTCTATTTTAAGGATCAAATGAAAGGAAAATGTAAAGGCTCATAGTTGTGCTGGCTCTTAGAAGGGAGGGATTAGGTCAAAGAAAAACAGGTAGAATGACCAATTCAAACATTTACTAGATGCTGAAGGTTGTCATAGAATCACAGGTAGTCATTCAACTATAATAAAGTTTGATGGTTGGACGATAGATGGATAAACTCCATAGGATAATGGAATCTATTAGTAGAACATATAGCCCTTTAATTTGGTGATGAGTTGTACTCACATTCTCTTTTTTTATATTGAATTTGTTGGGGTGACATTGGTTAACAAAATTACTTGGGTTTCCGGTGTACCATTTCACAACACATCACCTGTACACTGTAGTGTGCATTCTGCTCCCCAAGTCAAGTCTCTTCCCATCACCATTTACCCCCCTTCACTCTCTTCTAGACCCCACCCCCTTTCCTCCTGTAGTCACCACACTGTTGTCTGTGTCTGTGAGCTTTTTTGTTGTTGTTGTTTAATCCCTTCACCTTTTCCACCTACCCACCAATCCCTTTCCCCTCTGACAGCTGTCAGTCTGTTCTATCGATGAGTCTGTTTCTATTGTGTTAGTTTATTTTGTTCATTAGATTCCACTTAAAAGTGAAATCATATGGTGCTTGTCAAATTCTTTTCGAATAGCTCACAAACATGTTGGTGAGCAAAAAGAGTCAGAACAAATAATGATTCTGTTATATGCTGTTTTATGTTAGAAGTCAAGATAGTGATTTTCTTTGGGGAGAAGGCAGGTAGTGAATGGAAGGAGACCCAAGATGTGAGGCTTTAGGGTATTGATAATATTCTGCTTCTTGATCTGGCTGTGAATTACATGGGTTACATGGTTCTACTTGAGCCGTGTGCATGTGATTTGTGTACTTTTTCTCTATATCAATACAAACTTAAAAATAAAAGAAATATTTCAAAAATGTTCCTTTGGCCTTTGCTTTATGCTACTGGGGTCGTGGCCTGAGTTAAAGGGTTTTTCTGTTTACAGACTCTGGATCCTAACTGTTTCTCATGCCTGAAAGTCTGATACACTAGACGGAGGGGCTTCCAAACTTCAGCTTCCTTTATTCTCAGCATCCCAGCTCAGTGAGAATGCAAGCAGCCCATGCTCCCTGTCAGTGTAAGCCTTTCTGAGTGGATACTTTGTGTTTATGTTACATAAAACTTTCTGTCACCATATCTGGAGTGTTGTTTCTGGTACAGCAGGGGTCGGGAACCTATGGCTCGCAGACAAATCTTTAATAAAAAAATAACATTAAAAATATAAAACATTCTCCTGTATTACAATTCATTCATTTCCTACTGCTCATGTTCATGGTTGCGGGTTCCTGGAGCAAGTCACAGCTGTCCTCCGGGACAACACCAAATTTTTATTGGATAATGCATAATGTAAACAGGTCATTGTGAGGTCAGGAAGTAAACTTCCCTCCTTTTAATCAAATAGCTAGCTAATTGCAGAAACCTTTTTGACAAAGAAGATGGCTAAAAAAAAAAAAAGATGAGGAGCATCCGTCTTTTCAGCAGGAATGGACAGAGGAATTTGCCTTTGAGGAAAGAGCAGGTTCTGCAGTGTGTCTAATATGCAATGATAAAATTGCATCAATGAAACGGTCAAATATAAAGTGGTACTTCGACACACACCATACTACATTTGCATGAAAATATCCAGTGGGGGACAGCAGGAAGAAAGCATGTCAAGAGCTTCTGTGCAGAGTGCAAGCTAGTCAGCAGCAACTCTGTGTTTGGACCCAACAGATGACTGGAATTTGGCTAGCTTTGCTGGTGCTTTAGCAATTGTGAGAGACGAAAAGCCATTCACAGATGGGGAGTATGCCAAAATATTCATGCTTGATGTTGCCAATGAACTTTTTGACGACTTTTTGGATAAAGACAAGATAACCAAACGAATAAAAGACATGCCTCTGTTGGCAAGAACTGTTCATGATTGTACCATGATGGCAAATCAAATTGAGGCAACACAAGTGAAGGACATAAATACAGAATCATTCTTTTCTCTTGCTCTGGATGAGTCAACAGACGTAAGCCATTTATCCCAGTTCAGCGTGATTGCAAGGTATGCTGTCGGTGACACACTACGTGAGGAAAGTCTTGCTGTTTTGCCTATGAAAGAGACAACAAGAGGGGAGGATTTATTCATGTCTTTCACTGAGTTTGCTAAAGAAAAAAATATGCCAATGGATAAACTTATTTTGGTGTGTACTGATGGTGCTTTGTACAAAGAGGGGAAAAACAGAGGATTCACAGAGCTTCTTCATGAACATGAAAAGAGACCCAACCTAAGTTTTCACTGCATCCTACATCAGGAGGCGCTTTGTGCTCAGATACGTGGTGAGCAGCTTGGTGAGATGATGTCGCTAGTCATTTGGGTGGTCAGCTTTATTGTTGCCTGAGCTTTAAATGATCGCCAGTTTAAAACACTGCTGGATGAAGTTGGGAATAATTATCCTGGTCTGCTTCTGCATAGCAATGTGCGTTGGTTGTCAAGAGGGAAGGTGCTCAGCCGTTTCGTGGCTTGTCTGAGCGAAATACGGACTTTTCTTGAAATGAAAAATGTCGAGCATCCTGTGTTAGCTAACACTGAGTGGCTCCTGAAGTTCTACTATCTCGTGGACATGACTGAACATCTGAACCAGCTCAATGTGAAAATGCAAGGCGTTGGAAATACAGTCTTATCCCTTCAACAAGCAGTGTTTGCTTTTGAAAACAAGCTGGAACTCTTCATCGCAGACATTGAAACAGGTCATTTACTACAGTTTGAAAAACTGGGAGAGTTTAAAGATGCATGCACAGCAAGTGACCCTGCTCAACATCTTGATCTCCAGCAGCTAGCAGGCTTCACATCTAATCTCCTGCAGTCATTCAAAGCGCGCTTTGGAGAATTTCGTGAGCACTCGTCTTTTTAAGTTCATCACCCATCCACACGAGTGTGCAGTGGACAGCGCCAACCTGAGTTACATCCCCGGTGTCTCCATCAGAGATTGTGAGCTACAAGCTGCTGACCTGAAGTCCTTAGACATGTGGGTGAATAAGTTCAAGTCACTGAATGAAGATTTGGAAAGACTTGCACGACAGCAAGCAGAGTTGGCAAGCAAACACAAATGGGGAGAAATGAAAACACTTCAACCTGCGGACCAGCTGATTGTCAAAACTTGGAACGTGCTTCCTGTCACATACCGCACACTGCAGTGTGTGAGTATTGCTGTACTGACAATGTTTGGCTCTACGAATGCATGTGAGCAGTCTTTCTCACATCTAAAGAATGTTAAGACCAACCTATGATCACGTTTAACAGATGGAAGTCTCAATGCCTGCATGAAGCTTAACCTCACAACATATCAAGAAAACTACAAAACCAAACAAAACCATGCAGCACCATAAGTTGCATTAATGGTAAGAAGTACTTTATTTCTCATTGGTTAGCACCAGCATAACAATGTTATTAAAAAGAATTCAGAGACTTACTGTACTTTAAAAGTGTTGGTCTTACATAAAATGCACACATTTACTTGTATTTAGTGTTAAACATATTGAATGGCTCTCATGGAATTACATTTTAAAATATGTGGCCTTCATGGCTCCCAAAAAGGTTCCCGACCCCTGTGGTACAGTGTAAGTCTCCGCCATTTGCACAGCTTTTACACCTGTAAAACCATACTTGTGTCTGAGACTATCTCAGTTCTGCAAGCGCTTGGGTACATGATACACAAGAAAGATAATTAATCATCTGCATTTTTGGTTTTGTTGGAAAGACCAGAACATATGTTCTGGAGAGTAATTAGGTGCTGAGTTGTGTGATTTCAGCTGAAAAGTACATTAGGCCATGTCAGAAAGCAGTTATCAGAACGGACGTAGGTAGATAGTTTAAAAGGAGGTTTATTGAGGCAGAGAAATGGAGAATTAAGGCTGGGAGAGTGAGAGGGCATTGCCAAAGGTGGCAGTGTGCATGTACCCACCCGTGTGGGAGCGGGCATGGGTCTGGTTTGGTGAGCAGAGAGGGTCTTTCCTGGAATTAGCGAGGCAGCCTCACCTTTTTCTTAGGGGAGGGCCCGGTGGAGAAAGGTGGGTTTGGGAGGACATGACTAGGCTGGCTGGGAAGCCACAGCCAGCATTGGTACAAGGAGTTGGCACAGTATCTGTGGGATTTTCAGAAGAGGTAAGGTCTCTAGGCTGATTTTGAGGGGGGAACGAGAAGGATATTCCTAAAGATTCTTCAAGGATACCTCGTCCCACATCATTTAAAGAGGGGGGTCTTTGACGTGTGCTGAGTATTTCTGAGTACTGATACTTCATTCCAGCGCCTCTTCAAAGTGCTGCAAGAAGCAGTGGAATGGCTCTTGTTTAAAATGTTTAGTTTTTCCATAGTCACATCAACATGCCCTAGATTTAACCCAAATTAAGTAGTTTTGAATACTGAAATATTTGCAAGTAGAGATGAAAGGAGACTAACAAGAAGAAACTCTTGATTTTATTGCTTCACCTAAATTAACCTGTGACTGCCATCAGATTTTTCAGAGGCAAAATTGACTTTGTCAATTGGTGGCCACTCATCCCCTGGTTTCATATGAGATCCTCTTTCCATAAGCCACTCGGCACCTTTTGGGGTCACATGCTGATCCTGCAAAGCATGCACAGGGCGGTGGGCACACCATAGTATGCTGATGGTGTTTTGTTGAGTTGTACACTGGAAGCCTGTATGGTTTTGCAACCCAATGTCACCCCAGTAACTTTAGTTTAAAGAAAGGCAGTGGCTCTGCTCAGTCCCTGGATGCACTGTTCACAGGTGAGGAATGAGAGAGGGAGGATGCTGCTTCCTCAGGAGCCTGGAAGACGAGTCTGTAACAAGATGAGGCTCCCACTGGGCTGAGCTCTTCGGCAGGCCCAGACGGCTCCTGTTGTAGACAGGAGAACTGCATCCGTTCATTTACATATATTGATAGCGAAAATTAGTTGTCAACCACTTTGAAGAACCTTCAGATGAGAAGCACATTCATCGCTCTTTCTGGCTCACTGGGAAGCCTGTTGTCACCAGACAGAGGGGCTGTAACACTGAGCAAATGCAGATGTTAAATTATTTTAATGGCCCACAGCGCCTCTCCTCTATTTTTCACTGATCAGATAATTTTCATGGGTGTCAAAATTTATAATAAGCCAGCTGACATATACTAATGTCACTTGCTTGGAATATTTTCAGTTTATATTTTATTTACTTAAAGGTACCCTTTTTTTTGTTATTTGTTTGGGTCTTTGTGTGTACGATCAGAAGAGATTTCTGAAAGGAACGAAGCAGAACTGTAGATGGGGTCTTAGTGAAGTCGTTATTAAATCTGTTTCCCCTTCATCACTGGTTTTGGAGGCTTCTCTGTGACCTTCTGTGGTACTACAGTGATGCTCATCTTTCATTGTGAGCAGCTCTGAGTAATTTATGATAAATAATGAAATGCTGTTTCCTACAATGCACTGCAAATGGCTGAGTGTTGTAAAAGTCTAAAGAGCTCTATTACTTCTAAATGACTAGATAACACAGAAATGTTAACCCTAAAAGAAAAATGGTCCAGCAAAACATGCTGCTGGCAAAGCCTAGGCCCTCCTCTGGCTGCCTTTCTGCTACTTTTCTGTGCCTGGACTTGCAGGGATTGGTGTCTGAACACCTCCTTCTAGCGTGGCAGGGAAGGGATTATTCCTTGGGTTTACTTGAGCTGGCTAGGAGCAATAGTGGTTCATTGATTTGGAGTGGGGGAAGGGAGAAGCTTGCAAAATAGGTTTACAAATTGAAATCCTTAATGAAGTTTTTAAAAAATGATGTTATCATTGGTAAGGACTTTGATGCTAGGCTGCAACAACTTAAATATTTTGTTTGAGCAAACATATTGAAAAGATATTAAAAAGCAGACATTACAATAATTTCATCAGAACAAGCTTTATTGATGCATGCCTTTTTTTAAAATTAACTCTTACCATGATGTTTGCATTTTTTCCCTCTTATCCACGTATACAAAAATGGAGACATATCACACATACTGTCCAGTTTGTGATTCTCAGCTCCCTCATATTCTTTTATTGATTTTAATTTATTACGTTTACATAGATTCTAGTGTTGCCCAAAATGCATCCCTCCTCCCCCGTATTCCCCTCAACATCTCCTTTGCCCCCCTCCCCAAACCGCCTTCCCCCCTTCCCTTCAGGTTTATCCCATCCTATCATCCCCCTTCCCTCTGTCCTCTTTTCCTCTGGTCCCTTTGATCTCTCCCCTGTCTCAATTCTGTTCCTCAGTTCACATTGTTCATTGGATTCCTCAAATGAGTGCGGTCATATGATATTTTTCTTTTTCTGCCTGGCTTATTTCACTTAATATAATAGTTTCCAGGTCCCTCCATGTTGTCACAAAAGATAAGATTTCTTTCTTTTTCATGGCCCCATAGTATTCCCTTGTATATATGTATGAAAGCTTTTTAATCCACTCGTCCACTGAGGGACACTTGGGCTGTTACCAGATCTTCACTATTGTGAACAATGCTGCCACAAACATAGGGTGCATTTCTCCTTTTCAAACATTGTTATGGTGTTCTTGGGGTACATTCCTAAAAGTGGGTTAGCTGGGTCAAAAGGCAGTTCGATTTCTAATTTTTTGAGGAATCTCCAAACTGTTATCCACAGTGGCTGCACCCAGTCTGCATTCCCACCAGCAGTGCAGGAGGGTTCCCTTTTCTTCACATCCTTGTGAGCACCTATCATGTGTTGTTTTGTTGATGAGCGCCATTCTGACTGGTGTGAGGTGATATCTCATTGTGGTTTTAATTTGCATTTCTCTAATGATTAGTGATGTTGAGCATTTTTCATATGCGTATCGAACATCTGTATGTCCTCTTTGGAGAAGTGTCTATTCATTTCTTTTGCCCATTTTTTGATTGGATTGTTTATCTTCTTGGTGTTGAATTTTACAAGTACTTTATAAATTTTATTAACCCCTTATCAGACATGTTGTCAAATATGTTCTCCCATTGTATAGTCTATCTTTTTATTCTGTTCTTATTGTCTCTAGCTGTGCAAAAGCATTTTAGTTTGATATTGTCCCATTTGTTTATCTTGTCTTTTATTTCCCTTGCTCGTGGAGATAAATCAGCAAATACATTGCTGCGCGAGATATCGGAGAACTTACTGCCTATGTTTTCTTCTAAGATGCTTATGGTTTCATGGCTTACATTTAAGTCTTTTATCCATTTTGAGTTTATTTTTGTGAATGGTGTAAGTTGGTGGTCTAGTTTCATTTTTTTTGCAGGTAGCTGTCCAATTTTTCCAACACCATTTATTAAAGAGGCTGTCTTTACTCCTTTGACAAATATCAGTTGTCCATAGAACTGTGGGTTTATTTCCGGGTTCTCTGTTCTGTTCCATTGATCTATATGCCTGTTCTTATGCCAGTACCAAGCTGTTCTGAGTACAACAGCCTTGTAGTATAACTTGATATCAAAAAGTGTGATACCTCCCACTTTATTCTTCCTTTTCAAGATTGCTGAGGCTATTCTTGATCTTTTTTGGTTCCATATAAATTTTTGGAATCAGTGTTCTATATCTTTGAAGTATGTCATTGATATTTTAATTGGTATTGCATTGAATTTATAAATTGCTTTGGTTAATATAGACATTTTTTTGTGTGTGTATTTTTCTGTATATAGACATTTTAATGATGTTTATTTTTCTTAACCATGAGCACAGTATATGCTTCCACTTGTTTGTATCTTCCTTGATTTATCAGTGCTTTATAATTTTCTGAGTACAAGCCATTAATCTCCTTGATAAAATTTACTCCTAGGTACTTTATTTTTTTGGTTGCAATACTGAAGGGGATTGCTTCCTTAATTTCTCTTTCTGACAGTTCTTTGTTGGTGTATAAAAATGCCTCTGATTTCTGAGTATTAATTTTATATCCTGCCACCTTGCTGAATTCATTTATCAGGTCCAGTACTTTTTTGACTGAAACTTTAGGATTTTCTATATGCAATATCATATCATCTGAAAATAATGAAAGTTTTACTTCTTTTTTCCAATTTGGATGCCTTTTATTTCTTCTTCTTGTCTGATTGCTGTGGCTAGGACTTCCAGGACTCTGTTGAACAAGAGTGGTGAAAGGCGGCACCCCTGCCTTGTTCCTGATCTTAAGGGGATTGCTTTTAATTTTTGCTCATTGAGTATGATGTTGGCTGTGGGTTTGTCATAGATGGCCTTTATCATGTTGAGGTATGTTTCCTGTGTTCCCACTTTGCTGAGAGTTTTGATCATGAATGGGTGCTGTTTTTATCAAATGCTTTTTCTGCATCTACTGAAATTATCATGTGGTTTTTGTTTATGTGATGAATTACATTGATTGATTTGCAAATATTGTACCAGCTTGCTTCCCCAGAATAAATCACACTTGATCATGGTGCATGATTTTTTTCATATATTGCTGGATCTAGTTAGTTAATATTTTGTTAATATTTTTAATTATTTATTTATTTATTCATTTTAGAGAGGAGAGGGGGAGAGAGAGAGAGAGAGAGAGAGAGAGAGAGAGGAGAGACAGAGAGAGAGAGAAGGGGGAGAGGAGCAGGAAGCATCAACTCCCATATGTGCCTTGACCAGGCAAGCCCAAGGTTTCGAACCGGCGACCTCAGCATTTCCAGGTTGACGCTTTATCCACTGCGCCACCACAGGTCAGGCTAGTTGGTATATTTTGTTGAGAATTCTAGCATCAGATTCATCTGGAATATTGGCCTATAATTTTCTTTTTGTGTGTTGTCTCTGCCTGGTTTTTGAATCAGAATTAGGCTCGCCTCATAAAAGGAGCTTGGAAGTCTTTCTTCCTCTTGAGTTTTTTGAAATAGATTGAGAAGGATAGGAATAGTTCTTCTTTGGTAGAATTCACTTGTGAAGCCATTGGGCCCTGGACTTTTGTTTGTTGGGAGTTTTTTGATAACTGTTTCTATCTCATTTGTTGTAATTGGTCTGTTTAGGTTTTCTAATTCTTTTAGATTGATTTTTAAAAGATTGTATGCTTCAAGAAATTTGTCCATTTTTTTTTTAAAGGTTTTTTTTTTAATTTTTATTTATTTTTTATTTATTCAATTTTTTAGAGAGGAGAGGGAGAGAGAGAGAGAGGAGAGATGGAGAGACAGAGAGAGAGAAGGGGGAGGAGCTGGAAGCATCAACTCCCATATGTGCCTTGACCAGGCAAGCCCAGGGTTTCAAACCGGCGACCTCAGCATTTCCAGGTCGACGCTTTATCCACTGGGCCACCACAGGTCAGGCGAAATTTGTCCATTTCATCTGGGTTGTCTAACCTTTTTTTTTTTTTTTTAATTTTTATTTATTTATTTATTTATTTATTTTTTACAGAGACAGAGAGTGAGTCAGAGAGAGGGATAGACAGGGACAGACAGACAGGAACGAAGAGAGATGAGAAGCATCAATCATTAGTTTTTCGTTGCGCATTGCAACACCTTAGTTGTTCATTGATCGCTTTCTCATATGTGCCTTGACCGCGGGCCTTCAGCAGACCTAGCAGACCTAGTAACCCCTTGCTGGAGCCAGCGACCTTGGGTTCAAGCTGGTGGGCTTTTCCTTAAACCAGATGAGCCCATACTCAAGCTGGCGACCTCGGGGTCTCGAACCCGGGTCCTCTGCATCCCAGTCCAACGCTCTATCCACTGTGCCACCGCCGGGTCAGGCTGGGTTGTCTAACTTTTTGGCATACAGTTCTTCATAGTATTTTCTTACAGTCTTTTGCATTTCTGTTATGTCAGTTGTTATTTCTCCACTCTCATTTCTACTTTTATTTGAGTCCTCTTTTTTTTTTCTTGGTGAGTCTGGCTAAAGGTTCATCGATCTTGTTTACTTTTTCAAATAACCAGCTCCTGGTTTCATTGATCCTCTGTATTGTTTCTTTAGCCTCTATGTCATTGATTTCCACTCTGATCTTTATTATTTCCTTCTTTCTGCTACCTTTGGGCTTTACTTGATGTTTTTTTTTCTTTTTTTCCCTTTTTTTTCTTTTAGATACAGGGTTAAGTTGTTTATTTGAGCTTTTTCTATCTTCTAAAGGTATGCCTGTAATGCTATGAACTTCCCTCTCAGTACTGCTTTTGCTGGGTCCCATAAATTTTGAGTTGTTGTATGCTCATTATCATTTGTTTCTAGGAATTTTTAAATTTCTTCTTTGATCTCGTTAACCCATTCGTTATTTAATAACATGCTATTTAGTTTCCAAGTGTTTGAGTATTTTTCAGTTTTTCTGTTGTGGTTGATTTCTAGTTTCATGGCATTGTGATCAGAGAAAATGCTTGATATGATTTAAATCTTCTTAAATTTGTTGAGACCTCTTTTGTGCCCTAACATGTGGTCTATCCTAGAGAACGTACCATGAGCACTTGAAAAAAATGTATATTTTGCTGCTTTAAGGTAAAAGGTTCTGAAGATATCTATTAAATTCAGTTTGTCTATTGTGTCCTTTAAGTCTGCCGTTTCTTTGTTAATTTTCTTTCTTGAGGATCTATCTAGTGATGTTAGTGGGGTATTGAAATCCCCTACTATTATAGTATTGCTGTTGATCTCGCCCTTTAAATCAATCAAAGTCTGCTTTATATATTTATGTTCTCCTATATGAGGTGCGCAGATATTTATAACGGTTATATCTTCCTGTTGGATCTCACCCTTTATCATCATGTAGTGACCTTGTTTACCTCTTACTATAGCTTTTGTATTAAAGTCTATATTGTCTGATATAAGTATTGCTACCCCAGCTTTTTTTTCATTCCATTTGCATGAAATCTTTTTTTCCATTCTTTTACTTTCAGTTTATGTGTATCTTTTGTTTTGAGGTGTGTCTCGTAGACAGCATACTGTTTTCTTTTTCTTTTTTTTGTATTGTTTTGAAGCTGGAAACAGGGAGGTAGTCAGACAGGCTCCCGCATGCGCCTGACCGGGATCCACCCGGCATGCCCACCAGGAGGCGATGCTCTGCCCATCTTGGGGCGTTGCTCTGCCACAATCAGAGCCATTATAGCGCCTGATGCAGAGGCCACAGAACCATCCTCAGCACCCGGGCAAACTTTGCTCTGGTGGAGCCTCGGCTGTGGGAGGGGAAGAGAGAAACAGAGAGGAAGGAGAGGGGAGGGATGGAGAAGCAGATGGGTGCTTCTCCTGTGTTCCCTGGCTTGGAATCGAACCCGGGACTCCTGCACGCCAGGCCAATGCTCTACCACTGACCCAACCGGCCAGGGCTGGGTCCTGTTTTCTTATCCATGTAGCTACCCTATGTCTTTTGCTCGGATCATTTAATCCATTTACATTTAAGGTTATTATTGATATGTAGTTGTTTATTACCATTTTATTCTTTAAAGTTGTATTCCTCTTTTGCTGTATTCTTTTCCCCCTTGATCTGTTTACAGCAGGCCCCTTAAGATTTCTTACAGCATTGGTTTAGTTTTAGTGAATTCCTTGAGTTTTTTTTTTTTTTTTTGTCTGGGAAGCTTTTTATTTCTCCTTCTATTTTAAACAATAGCCTTGCTGGATAGGGTAGTTTTGGTTTTAGGCTCTTGTTCGGCATTACTTTGAATATTTCTTGCCATTCCTTTCTGGCCTCAAGTGTTTCTGTTGAGAAGTCGGACGTCATCCTTATGGGGGCTCCTTTGAGGTGATAGCCTTTTTTTCTCTAGCAGCTTTTAATATTTTCTTTTTATCACTTAGCTTTGGTATTTTAATTATGATGTGTCTTGGTGTAGATTTCTTTGTGTTCTCTTTAATGGAGTTCTCTGTGCTTCTTGAACTTGTGAGATTTTTTCCTGCATCAATTTAGGGAAGTTTTCAGCTATTATCTGATTGAAGAAAGTCTCTATGCTTTGTTCTTTCTCTTCTTCTTCAGGAAACCCTATGATGTGGATGTTATTTCTCTTCTTGTTGTCACAAAGTTCTCTTAGAGTTTCTTCAGACTTTTTGAGTCTCTTTTTCTTTTTTCTGCTCTGCTTCCATGCCTTTGTTTATCTTGTCCTCTAACTCACTGATTCGATCCTCAGCTTCATCCATCCTGCCTTTTTTTTTTTTTTTTTGTATTTTTCTGAAGCTAGAAACGGGGAGAGACAGTCAGACAGACTCCCGCATGCGCCCAACCGGGATCCACCCGGCACGCCCACCAGGGGGCGATGCTCTGCCCACCAGGGGGCGATGCTCTGCCCCTCTGGGGCGTCGCTCTGTCACGACCAGAGCCACTCTAGCGCCTTGGGCAGAGGCCAAGGAGCCATCCCCAACGCCCGGGCCATCTTTGCTCCAATGGAGCCTCGGCTGTGGGAGGGGAAGAGAGAGACAGAGAGGAAGGAGAGGGGGAGGGGTGGAGAAGCAGATGGGCGCTTCCCCTGTGTGCCCTGGCCGGGAATCGAACCCGGGACCCCTGCACACCAGGCCAACGCTCTACCACTGAGCCAACCGGCCAGGGCCCATCCTGCTTTTAATTCATTCCATTGTGGTCTTCCTTTCTGATATTGTATTTGTCATTTCTGACTGATTCTTTTTTATTATTTCAATGTCCTTTTTTATATTTGCTATCTCCTTAATTAGGTGTTCATAATGACCATCTATTGTTGTTCTAAGATCTTTCAGCATCCTAACAATAATTATTTTAAACTCTGCATCCAGTAATTTGGTTATATCTGACTCATTCAGGTCCTGGGGATTTCTCTTGATTCATTTGGGTTGCATTTCTGTGCCTTCCCATTTTGTCTGTGTATAAGAAGGTTTTGGCCACTGGAGTCCAATGGGTGTGGCCTCTGTGTTCCCCAGGTGTGGTCAGTCTGCAGGTCCACCATCCGCTCTGCCACTGCCTAGGGCGTTCAGGAATGGGAGTTGTCGGCGTCAGCCTGCTGTGGCTGTCACTGCGGTTTCTGCCTCTCCTCCACAGGAGTGGCTGTGTTCACGTGCCTGGGACTACAAGCCTCAGCCAGCCTCGGCCTTTGCCCCTCCCCAGCTGGTGGGGTTATTCTTTGTGCCCGATCTGCAAGCTTTGGCACTGCATGCAGAGGTGAGCACCTTTCTCAGCTGCGGGTCTCCGCTTGTTCCCAGATCCCCACCCTGCCCCTGCGGGAGGAGCCAGCTCACGCATGGGTCTGCAAGCCTTGGCTCTGTGGGCCGGGTGGGTCAGCTCCCTCGTATTCTATAATATGAAGTCCAGTTGTTAAAAGTTGTTTCTGATGAGTATGTGTGTTCTCATTCTGGTTGCCATAAAATAGCTATATACCTAAGTGGTAGTATTTGAAGACTAAGAGCCAGGTACAGAAGGTCTTAATGTACTACACTCCCATTGTGAAAATTGAATTCTATTGCCAGCCTGTGAGCTCTGTCTACTGACAGGACAGTCTTTGTGAGCGACTCAGAGAGAAGGGCAAGCTTTGGCCAGTGACTCTTTTAAAATTACTTTCGGGAGGGAGTCTGTCTCTGTCTCTCTTCTTCTCAGGAAAGAACGGAAGAGAGAAAGAGAGAAATAAAGAGAGAGAGGGAGAAAGGGAAGGAGGGAAGGAATGAAAAGAAAAGAATGATGGATGGAGGGAGGAAAGAAAGAAGGAAAGAAGGAAAGAAAGGAAAGAAAGGAAGGAAGGAGAGAGGGAGGGAGGGACTGAAAGAGGGAGGGAGAAAGGAAGGAAGGAAGGAAGGAGGGAGGGAGGGAGGAAGGAAGGAAGGAAGGAAGGAGGAAGAGAGAAAGAGAGAAATAGAGAGAGGGAGAAAGGGAAGGAGGGAAGGAATGAAAAGAAAAGAATGATGGATGGAGGGAGGAAAGAAAGAAGGAAAGAAGGAAAGAAAGGAAGGAAGGAAAGAAGGAAAGAAAGGAAAGAAAGGAAGGAAAGAGAGAGGGAGGGAGGGAGGGAAAGAGGGAGAGAGAAAGGAAGGAAGGAAGGAGGGAGGGAGGGAGGGAGGGAGGGAGGGAGGGAGGGAGGGAGGGAGGGAAGGAAGCCAGCCAGCCAGCCAGCCAGCCAGCCAGCCAGCCCTGGATGATTGGCTCAGTGATTGAGCATCAGCCTGGTGTGTGGATGTTCCAGGTTAGATTCCCGATCAGGCTACACAGAAGCCTCAGGTGCTAAAATGGCCCCGGTTGCAGCAGAGCAAGGGCCCCAGACGGGCAGAGCATCACCCCCTAGTTGGCTTGCTGGGTGGATCCGGGTCTTGCAGATGTGGGAGTCTGTCTCTGCCACTCTTCCTCTCACTGCATAAAAAATAAATAAACATACGAAATCGCTTTGCAGAAGTTTGTCACTGACTTTTCCCATGTTTCCCCAGACATTACTTGGCCAGATGAAATTATCTGTTCCCCTTACCAGGACTTGTTCCTTTTCTCAAAATATCAGCGACAAGATAGGAAATGAATTGTATAAAAATAAATTACAGTTGTGCTGCATTTTGGGAGGAATCCTCTAGTGGCTCCATCAGTTTCTTTTCACTGCTGTGCTGGGAAGTTCGCTCTAATCTTTAGGTATTGGTCACATGCAATTAGTTTAACCTCTGATTCTTCCCACAGTAGAGATGTTTTTGTGTCAGGGAAGTAAGACTGTTTGAATGTTTGAGAACACTTTTGCCTTGGATGAGGACGGGCTGTTGCCATGTGCCCTGGGAGAGAGAGATTCCAAGATGGAAAGCTGTTCCCGGAAGCCTGTTTGATGGACGGTGCTCCATGGTACAGCTTCCTAACCATGACCCATCTCGGAGGTTCGGTGTGGGTGGCACCGTGGTGTCAGCAGCACAGGTACTTTAGATGTCTGAGAAGGGCCTCTGGAGCTTGTAGATTATGCAGGCTTTTTTATCTGAATATTTCTAGTCTACCATTTCCACTTGGATGCTCTACCATATTGTAAACTGTGAGCAAGAGACTGGTGTACAGGAGGTGATGTCCTTGGAGACTGGGAGAGGCTGGAGAGTTTTACATTAGGGAACTTTATGTTCCTTTGCCTAATTTTATTAATGGTTACTTTTTTCCCTCCTTAGCTTCCAAGGAAAATTGGAAATAAACTAATTAGAAGAATGATTTCTGAAGGGAGAAAGGAAATTATGGCCCAATGGGAAGGCCACTCACTGAACCTGGTTTGGGAATGGGGGCCCAGCTCTCTCACTCGGTGGTTTGTGCCCTCATGTTAGACTGCTCAATCTCGGAGATTCAGGTTTCTTCTAGAAATGAGGCTGTTGGAAGAGACATTTCCTGAATCTCCTTGTGGTAAAGAGTTCCTGGGGCCAGGTTCTAAATCTGAGATGAAAATCTTAGTGGAATTTTTGATTTACTAATTCTACTGGCTGACCTCTACCATCCCCAAGAAGGGTTTCTTATTTTTGGTATATTTTTGGTGGAATATTTGGCAGTTCAGCATTTAGTAATACATGTTTCAGTGTGCTAATATAGTGCCCTAAAGTCCCTTGAACTTTGCTTGTTTACAACTTTAAAAAGAATTCTTTATTCTTATGACAGATAACATACCTTGGTAGCCAGGTTCAGTATATTATTGCAAAGTATATGTATATATATAAATACATATATATGTATTACGTATATGTATATGTGCACATATGTGTGTATCCATATGGTATGTCACATACATATGAAAGTAAATTGAATGCAATAATATAGAGGTATGACGAGACCTGGAGAAATTACTGGCACACACAAAATATTTTGTTTGAAAGTGTAAATAAATTCATCCAGCTCTAGATATAATCACACTATCTTTCTCCCTTCATTGAACAGAATTCCTAGTTGCTGAATTTTACAGTTTTACAACAGAGGCCTAAGAAATGGTATTTCACATGACTTCTTGCATGTTGTTTGGTATGGGGATTTTGCTAACAGAATGTGGTTCCATCTCTTAGAACACAGCTCTGGCCTGACCTGTGGTGACGCAGTGAATAAAATGTTGACCAGGAGTGCTGAGTTACGGGTTTGAAACCTGAGCTTGCCTGGTCAAGGCATGTATGAGAAGCAACTACTATGAGTCGATGCCCCCCCCCTTTTCTCTCTCTCTCCTCTCTCAAAATCAATGAATAAAATCTTTAAA
This sequence comes from Saccopteryx leptura, assembly GCF_036850995.1. Taxonomy (NCBI): domain Eukaryota; kingdom Metazoa; phylum Chordata; class Mammalia; order Chiroptera; family Emballonuridae; genus Saccopteryx; species Saccopteryx leptura. Next base: position 83,601,028 of record NC_089511.1, read on the forward strand.
AATAAAAAAAGAACACAGCTCTGAGTTGTGGCAGTGTCAGGGTGACATTTAATTTAAACTCAAGGTGGCTAGTGTTAATAGTTTATGTATTTTTTAGAGCACCTTCCTGTTTGTTATTAAACAGGACATGTTCACTGTAGAAAATTAGAAAAAATAAGCAATAAGAGGAAAATAAACCTCTACTGTCGTTCTGCCACCCAGAGGTAATTACTGCTATCTTTCTGCTGAATAATAGCCCAATTTTTTGCTCTATGAAATGTCTGTGTTTTGTAAAAATTAAGTATTACTATAATATTCATAGAAGACTTTTTGCACTTTATTTTAAAATGTTCTTATGACCTTATGGTGCTGAAATATTTTGACATACTAAAATATAATAAGCTTATCACCTTTTGAAAATTTAGTTCAAATTTGGCCATTATTATATAAAATTTAGCCACATATGGAAACTTTAAGCCAATAGATGCCAAAAAAAAAAGCCACGGCACTTAAAAAAATGTCTACCTATAAAAATTACAGCCATTTTGAAGATTTGTAAAGGAAATTATTAAGCCAAACACTTGCCCATTTCTTCTTATATCTTTCATATGTTTTTAAAATATTTTTTCCAGTTTTATTGAGAAATAGTTGACATACATCACTGTATAAGTTTAAGGCATACAGTATGATGCTTTGATTTATACGTGTTGTGAAATGATTACCACTATAGGTTCAGCCAACTTCCTTTTTCTCATATAGATGCAATAACAAGGAAAGGAAGAAGAAAAGAAAAGAATATTTCCTCCTTGTGATGAGAATTCAGGATTTACTCTCTTATCAACTCCCCTGCATGCCAGACAGCAGTGGTAACTGTAGTCGTCATGTGTCTGTGAAGCCCCTGCTTCACTTATTTTAGAACTGGAAGTTTGCACTGTTGCCCCATCTTCTTCCTATTCCCCCGCCCTCACCTTTCACCTCTGGTAACCACTGTCTTAATTGGTGTTGTTTTGGTTGTTGTTTTTTAGAGTTAACGTATTAGTGAGACCATACAGTATTTGTGTTTCTCTGACTTACTTCACTTGGTGTAATCCCTTCAGGGTTCATTCATATTGAGGAAAATGGTAGGATTTTCTTTTTCTTTTTCTTTTTTTTTTTTTTTTTGGCTGAATAATATTCCATTGTGTGTCTATATACATAGCTTTTTTATTCCTTTTTCAATGGATAGATACTCAGGTTATTTCCATAATTTAGCTGTTGTAAATAATGCTGTGAACAGAGAGGTATAGATATCTTTTTAATTTCATTTTTTTTGGATATATTCTTTGAAGTGGAATTGTTGGGTCATATGATAGTTATAGTTTTAATTTTTTGCTAATCTTCCTTACAGTTTTCCACCAGTGACTGATGCAATTACAATCCCATAGAAAAAAACTTGTGATTTTGAAAACCAGATTCCTACATTTCATTTACAGTCTTAACATTACAATGGTAGACTGTCCTTTCATCCCTTTCTCTCTCCAGTCCCCTTGATCAAAGGTGTTATATGCCATGAAGCACAAAACTAACCAGCTAACCAAAGAGCCCTTTGCCAACCAGCTAGTTTTAAAAGTGTCTTGTTAGTGTTCTATCTATATTTCTTTAATTACAGATGACAGTAAACATTGTTAGATAGTTATTAAGATGGAGGGTGGCTTTCATGGGGAGGTTGTGAGCATTTCCTGCCTGTGTACACTTTAGGGCCAGACGCCTCTGTAGGCCCAGGGCTTCACTGTCACCCAGGAGGCTCTAGGGAAGGAAGCGGTGAGGCCTAGAAGTACTAAAGCTGCCCAGAGTCACTTAATAACAACGTTTCTTCACCCTTAAGCCCAGCAGTAGTGTTGAGGATAGAAGGTGGGTCATGGTCATGAGGAGTCAGCAAGTAAGGACTGAAGTACAAGTATTTTTGACTAAGAGATCTTAGGGGCTGGAGCATCTTGGGTTATTGAGCATCAGTAAAGCCACAGTGCAAACTGTTAATGTGCACTTAACATAGCTTGTGAAATTCTGACAATGAACACTGTTTGAACTCACACATACACATTGATCAAAAATAGTACTTTCTGAAAGTCCAGAGGACTTCCGTTGTAGCTTTTCTGTGCATGTATGCTGGGCACGGCCCCTGCTCCTCTGTCCCTGTCCTCTCCAGGGTGTCCGTGTTCTGTTCTTTCGGGGCTTATTCCCACTGTTCTGCTCCATAACTGGATGTTCGAAGAGCAGCATAAGCTGCTCTGTACCTGGGCCTTGTGACAGCCACTGCCTCCAGCAGCCACAAGTCTGCTGTTCCCATTAGTAAGTGCCATGGAAACCCAGGGAGCTCCAGCGGCGGTAGAGAGGTGGGTGAGCATCAAATCACTGAGTGACATTGGATTTTCAGATGTCACATTATAAAAATCGAACCACCTGAGAAAGAGCCAGGCCTCAACAACAACCCACAGCTCCCTGCTCTTTGGCGTCTGCTTCCCTTTGGCCCAGCCTTCTCCATAAGGGGCAGGGAGACTTGGTGCTTCAGTCACCCACTTGGGTTGGTCTGGCTGAGATGTCGCTGTTCTGGCATATCACTGACACTCGAACCAGACATGGGTAAATTCTAAGGACACCTCCAGATGAATAGATCTGCATATCACAGTACTGGTCAAAGTCCCATCAGCCAGCTTCGCCTCAGCTGTCTCGAGGGAACTCCATCAGTCTGGTGGACTGTGCAAGTTCATTTCATATGCGTGTTAACTTTTTGTTTTGTCTTCCATTTTCCAAAGCTATTACCATCTAATTAGGTTGAAAATCAGCAATTAGAATTGGAATGCTTATAATAGTTGTTTTTCTTTTGATCATGGTTACTCTCTTAATGGTGTGATTTATCCTCTGTGTGTGTGTGCTTCAGAAAGAGCAGTGGGTATTAAGTCTGGAAGAATTCAAGTTTTGCTTCCTGTTAGATATCTGAGCTAGATGGAGTGTCTCACCATGAGTTTTAATGTCTTTATTTTCAAAAGCTGAGATAATGCTGGTTTTCAGCACATCAGACTGCTGTGACAACTGTAGATACCAAACCATCTTCTAAAACAAGGTGCTGAACAGTTTGATAACTTAAGCATTGGAAACCAAGGGATGTGTGGATATATGAGAATTGGAGCAAATTGAAGTCATTATGAGATGCTGAATATCATTTATGTTATGAGCTAATGTTTTCGGGGAGCTAAATTTAACCTTAAATATTTAGTTTTGTACTTCGAACTGATGGTTTGAAAACAAATTCAAGCTGGAAAGCACTGAGGAGAGGAAGAGAAGGGTAATGTGAACATTTAAGGTCCACAACAGGGGTAACTAGAAAAATACCGGTTTGCAGGCATCTGGACATGGATTTCTCAGTCCTTGAGGAAGGCAGACTCAACCAGCATGCCCTTGCGGTATGATTGCCCCAGATGTGTGGGATGCTCATTTTGACACAGAGCTCTGTGTTGGACTCTCACGTCTCACTTTCTGACACGTTAAACAAAGCAGCCGAGGAAATGTGCCTCTGCAGAGTGAAGAATCCTCTCGTTTTTTCTCACTCTCCCGTCTCATGCCTTTTCTCTAAGTGAATTGCTCTTAAGAACCCATTCTCAATGCTGAGTAAAGAATGTTTTCCCAAAGTGTTTTTACCCCCAAAGTGTATCTTGATAGATCCTGCAGACTATTAAGCAATATGTTATATGCTGAGATAAAAATCAGATGATCTGATGTATCTGAAGAAAGCTAAATTTCATCTCACTGACTTTTTCTTATCTCTCATTTCCCTTTTCCCATATAAATGCATAAATGGCTTTTAAACATTTAAATATTATAGTAGATTTAATTTCCACAGAATGAGAATGTAGGACTTTGTTTTCTTCTGTGTTGAAACATTACATGATAAAACGCGTTTATTATGGCTTAAGTGGGGACAAATCTGTTCCAATAAGTTAGTGACATGAGCAGGCATGCTTAACTCCCCTTCCACACAAACCATATCAAGATCCTTTATTTTTCAGCTATTGATTAAGCAGCACCTGCTAGTTACAAGATGTTTCTGGCCCCCGGCTACAGGGCTGCAATAGGAAGACTGACTCCAGCGCTGTCCGCCCGGAGCATTCTGGCGGAGGATTCGTGTAGGAACATGGAAATGAGTAAGGTAATTTCAACCACTGAGAAACGCTGAACGGGATTATAGGATAGAAAGTTTAAATATGGATAGGCATTCAGGGTGGCCTTGGATGAATTTGTGATAGCTGAACTGAGTCCCAGATGATGAGAGGAAGCAAGGTATGGCAATACCCGGAACAGAAGGGTACAAGAAAGAGAAAAAATAAAAAGCCCAGGGCTTTGAGGGACAGAAAAATGCCTGGGCATAATGAGTATGCCCAGAGTGCTAGAAAGTGAGGTGGAAGAGATTGGCAAGGTAACACACTTGAGGACGTATATTAGATTTTTATTGACTGGAAAACCATGGGGGATTTGTGTAAGGAGGAGGTTTTTTTAAGGGTCCCTGTGAGTGCTGTGTGGAGCTGCACTTTGGGGACCACAGCTGGAGACGGAGACGTGAGAAGCCACTGCAGTGGCCAGCAGTTCCTGGCAACTAGACTCGAGTGGAGACAGGTGTGGTGGGAGTGATGCTTTGTGAGATTGAACATGCTTTGGAGGGCGAGAAGAAGGACTTACTGTGCAGGAAAGATGGGGATGAATGAAGGAAGACCCCCTCCGAGGTTTCTGTCCTAAGAGGAGTGATGGTGGCATTGTTAGCTGAGATGGAAAGGACGATGGACCTGGATTTGGGAATGGGAACGAGGATGAAAGAGTTGTTTTAAGCATCTGTGTTCTCTGGTTTTGTTAGATGTGCAAATGGCTATTTTGAGAAGAAAATTGGATAGAGAGTGGACTGGAGGGGAGTAGACAACCATGGAGAGCAGACACTCTGCAGAGCAGGGGGGTGTGGAGGGCGGGCAGGTGTGGACTCCGCATCAGCACTGAAAACCAGGGAGAGGGAGCACCCTCACTGCAGACACTCTGCAGAGCAGGGAGGTGTGGAGGGCGGGCAGGTGTGGACTCCGCATCAGCACTGAAAACCAGGGAGAGGGAGCACCCTCACTGCAGACACTCTGCAGAGCAGGGGGGTGTGGAGGGCGGGCAGGTGTGGACTCCCGGGAGAGGGAGCACCCTCACTGCAGACACTCTGCAGAGCAGGGAGGTGTGGAGGGCGGGGCAGGTGTGGACTCCCGGGAGAGGGAGCACCCTCACTGCAGACACTCTGCAGAGCAGGGAGGTGTGGAGGGCGGGGTAGGTGTGGACTCCCGGGAGAGGGAGCACCCTCACTGCAGACACTCTGCAGAGCAGGGAGGTGTGGAGGGCGGGCAGGTGTGGACTCCCGGGAGAGGGAGCACCCTCACTGCAGACACTCTGCAGAGCAGGGAGGTGTGGAGGGCGGGCAGGTGTGGACCCCGCATCAGCACTGAAAACCAGGGAGAGGGAGCACCCTCACCGCAGACACTCTGCAGAGCAGGGAGGTGTGGAGGGCGGAGCAGGTGTGGACTCCCGGGAGAGGGAGCACCCTCACTGCAGACACTCTGCAGAGCAGGGAGGTGTGGAGGGCAGGCAGGTGTGGACTCCCGGGAGAGGGAGCACCCTCACTGCAGACACTGCAGAGCAGGGAGGTGTGGAGGGCGGGGTAGGTGTGGACTCCTGGGAGAGGGAGCACCCTCACCGCAGACACTCTGCAGAGCAGGGAGGTGTGGAGGGCAGGCAGGTGTGGACTCCCGGGAGAGGGAGCACCCTCACTGCAGACACTCTGCAGAGCAGGGAGGTGTGGAGGGCGGGGTAGGTGTGGACTCCTGGGAGAGGGAGCACCCTCACCGCAGACACTCTGCAGAGCAGGGGGTGTGGAGGGCGGGCAGGTGTGGACTCCCGGGAGAGGGAGCACCCTCACTGCAGACACTCTGCAGAGCAGGGAGGTGTGGAGGGCGGGGTAGGTGTGGACTCCCGGGAGAGGGAGCACCCTCACCGCAGACACTCTGCAGAGCAGGGGGGTGTGGAGGGCGGGCAGGTGTGGACCCCGCATCAGCACTGAAAACCAGGGAGAGGGAGCACCCTCACTGCAGACACTCTGCAGAGCAGGGGGTGTGGAGGGCGGGGCAGGTGTGGACTCCCGGGAGAGGGAGCACCCTCACCGCAGACACCAAGGGACTTTCTTCCAGTTGCACTCCAGCAAGGATCTTACCAGTACCTCTCACACCCGATGCATTTTGAATGTCGAGGGGAGCTATAAAATATATATGCCCACGCCCAGGCTCCATCCTGTCCAATCAGAATCCCTTTTGTGGGGAGGGCAGTGGTAATGTCAGAAGTTTTTATTGCTTTCCAGGTGATTCTCATGTGTTGCCAAGGTTGTGGGCAGTTTGATTAAAAGAAAGGGAGGGATGACCTGCTAATCCCATTAAGGTAGTGGTCTGTAACTAAGAAGTAGAAGCACCTCCCGATTTCGTCACTTGGAGAAGATAAATGATGGCAGTGAGGGAAGGTCCAGTGTTGCTGGGGTAGGGATGGGTCCCCTGGTCTCTACCTGCACAATGGCTGGAGACCAAAGGCAGTCAGGACCCTTCGATCAGATTAGTGTGGTTGGCTGTGTGGGGGAGATGGGCAGGTGGCCCCTAAGAAGGCAACAGTCAGTGAAAAGGAAGAGAGCAGACTTCCTCTGGGGCTCCTCCCTCCCTGCCCGGCCAAGCCCGGAACTCCTTCAGCCCCGGGCGAGGCTCAGACTCGGGGTCCTTGCCTTCTCTAGGGCTGACTGAATCTACTGTCTGAGCAAAATTACTTACAGAAAATCTAAACCTTTTCTGTCTCTAACAATTTGGAAATAATATTCATTATAATGTCCAGCATTCTTAAGTGGAGAGTAAAGTCAGTGGAAATTCATTTGATGTGAAAAATATTTCAATGTGAATCCTTACCTTTGTCCAACAGTTCCACTTCCAGACCTCTATCTGGAAGGAAGGAAGGGAGGGAGGGAGGCATTTTGTGTTTCAAGATTTTTGTGTGAGGGGTTTCAAAATGGAAATACTTGCAAAGGTTTGCTAACACAGGTTTTCAGCCCTCTAAGGTGTTACAAATCAATTCTTTAAAATCATGGGGAAGCATTTACCATGTAATGTGAAGTATGAAAGGCAGGCTTAAAAACCATGTATAACTCTGGTCACACATGAACATTTTAGAAAACAATCATTGGTAATAACACAAAATTGTAAAAAAAAAAAAACCAGTTCTTCTGGATGATGGGATTATGGTCCACTTTAATTTTGTTAAATTTCTCACTTAAATTTTATTTTATCACATTTAAAAGTTTTTAAATCTCTCATGCAGTTCAGGAGTCCCAGGGTTTTAATAAGAACAAAAGTTAAAATGGTATTTTTTTAAAGAAATTGATAAGTCCTTAATTTTTCATGATATTAATTATGAGTTTTATTACCCGATTCTCTAAATTTGGAATAATAATGTCTGCCTTTCAGAGCTGTTACAAGAATTACGCGGGTGAGCAGCGGGAAAGTGCACGGTAAAACCCTTGGCAGCTAGACTCTCTTCACTGTTAATGCGCTCCTGTTTCCATTTCTAACAGTGAACGTCATTCCATGGAAGCACTGTTGCTTTACCGAACATTTTGTTAGTTTTGGTAAAAGAGTGAAAGAGATGTGAACTCGTTTCACTGTCTGTGCTAACTGCTGTGCTGGTCCTGGGTGGAAACACCGTCCCAGAGAGAAGGAACTGGGGTCGGATAAATGTCCGTACTGATTCCATTGCTTTTTATCAGTGAATGGCTTAGGAATGGTCATTGTTCTGGTTAAGGAGAGATATGAGAGAAAGTGCTGGAAACAGCAGGAAGGGTTTCTTACCCCACTGAAAGGGGGAAAAGCCACCCGAGGACTTGTGTGCTTGCAAACTTTCAGTAGGGTTGTGATATCTGGAGCTGCTGCATCCATCCTGAGACCATCAGACCGTAGGCCCAGGGATAAAGCATCTGGCCTTCGACTCGCTGGAGCTCTGGAGCAATGGGAGGCTGCTCACCTTGGGGCATCTCGTGGAGTAAGCAGCGTAGCGGTCAGTATATAGGCCTCCACTGGTCGATGCATATCAGAGGCAGCCAGTGGCCACTGCAGTTGACTCCATCTCTGGGATTTGACATCTGGTTCCTAAAAACGAATAGAAAGTCAAGGAAAAGCTGTATCTCGACTTATTTTAAACATGTATGACACCAGTATTTTCTCTTTTAACAGACTTTTTTTTCTTTTTATAGATGCCTAGCTACATTGCAAAATAATTTCATTTAATGTTGATACATATTTACTGCTCTAAGTTACTCCAGACATCAAGCCCGATGAATTTGGGAGTCTGAGAATCTAAACAAATCCAGTGTGAATTACAGCTTTGCAGAATGCCCTGTCACATGCAGTGTCCTCAGACTTAGATGGCATGCCAGTCTGATCACGCTGAGATTTCTAGTAGGCACGAATTACCACAGCCACCGAAAATTTCGTTTAGCTGGGTTTCTGTACAGTGTTTCAGATATTTGCATTCTGATAATATAGAAGTCTGGAATTAAAACTAGGCTATCCTAAAATAAGATTATATGTGTGATCTAAAGCAAATTTTGTTGCTCAAGGCAGGAAATGCTACAAATGATAGCTAGATTCCTCAATCCTTTGACAAAGTGCTGTGAAAATATTCCGGGCATGTGATATTATTTATGCTATTGCTGAAATATGGGTTTCTTTTTATTTAGAGAGTAATAGTCATAATAGCAAGTGAAAAATGTTAGAAGAGGCTTGTCTGAGTATTTTTCCCTCAAGATTAGGCAAGATTTTCATTTATTTTTAGCAAGAACTAGTGATATAATGAACCCATGTTGTGTACTGATGAAATGTGAAGTTTAGGTGAAAAATGAAATGTTTATTGATATTTAAAATTATTTCCCTTTTCCCTCCTTCCTCGCTTTCCTCCCTCTGTTGCTTTCCTCCCTCCCTTTCTCTCTATTTCTTCTTGGTGAATCAGGGACCTTTCCCCCCACACTGTCCCACAATCAAGAAATCCCAAGGGAAAGAAAGATGTGGGTGCTGAGAGAGTAATGCTGATGGTGTAGCTCTCCTGGGACCCTAAGGCAGTCACACACTGTAGCACTTGGCTGCTGCAGTCTGGGGTTGGGACTGAGACTCTGTCCAGGCTGCCACCTGCTCTGTGTCCTGGGTGGAAGCAGCTGTCTCTGGAGCTCCCCTGTGTTTCCAGCATCATGAGAAGAGGACCAGTGATGCCGGCTGGCTCTTAGCACCGATGTGGTCACCTGTGCGGTTTCCTATAGGGAGGACTCATTTGTGCTAATAAAAGATGTAGTTTATCTATCTAAAAGCCTCACCATTGGATAGTAAGATTTCAGTTCATGAGGTCTTAAAATTAAATGGAATCTTTGGCAAACTCAAATAGTAACTAAAGTTAAGAGGAGAGATTGCAAGAGGCGGGAATAAGGTTAGTCTATTCTGAAAATCACCTGATCGAATACAGAAAAAACCCAGACAGTACACAACTGAGGGTTACCTGTGGCCACACTCTGGGCCACTCATTTCATGTATGCATTCACTTAGCCTGGCAACAGTTCCAGAAAGTATATGTATATTTGTGTGTCCGCTTGATGGGCAGTATAAGCTCATTTCAGAAGTGAAGCTGGAATTCTGACACCATGTAATTACCATTAGCTGATAGAAGAGGGCTTTCATGAAATTGGCGAGGCGGTCTCTGTATGTTTTTTATGTTCTCTCTGACCCTTCTATGATTGATATCACAAGGGTTCCTTGGCCCTGGCCGGATGGCTCAGTTGGTTAAAGCATTGTCTGAAGCACAGAGGTTGCCAGTTCGATCCCCGGTCAGGGCACCTACAGGAACAGATGGATGTTTCTCTCTCTCTCTCTCTCTCTCTCTCTCTCTCTCTCTCTCTCTCCTTACCTCTCTTTCTAACATCAGTAAAATCAACATTTAAAATAAATAAGACATTTAACAAGGGCACCTTGGTATTTCCTTTTTGTTATAGGAGCACATCACAGGGATGGCTCTTAAGCCAAAATCTCAAAATTGGGATTTCTTTTCCAAATAATAAAGGGAGAGAGATTTTCTTGAAGTGATGGACGAGAGTTGGGAGGAGAGTAAAAGAAGGCACAGCTGTGCTTGACACTGTGGTGGGCTTGGATTGCAGAGCGAGTGAGGGCAGAGGGAGGCAGGTCGTTTGCAGGTGGCCTGGGATGCAGAGTACGTTTGCCAGTGCTGTGATGACAGGCCAGCACCTCTCTAGCTTTAACGTCTTTTGGGCACTGGAGTGAATTTTACCTTCTAGCTTCCTAAAGGATACCACTGAAAATAACATTAATGATGACTGTAAGGCAGGGGTCCCCAAACTACGGCCCGCGGGCCACATGCGGCCCCCTGAGGCCATTTATCCGGCCCCTGCCACACTTCTGGAAGGGGCACCTCTTTCATTGGTGGTCAGTGAGAGGAGCATAGTTCCCACTGAAATACTGGTCAGTTTGTTGATTTAAATTTACTTGTTCTTTATTTTAAATATTGTATTTGTTCTCGTTTTGTTTTTTTACTTTAAAATAAGATGTGCAGTGTGCATAGGGATTTGTTCATAGTTTTTTTTTATAGTCCGGCCCTCCAACGGTCTGAAGGACAGTGAACTGGCCCCCTGTGTAAAAAGTTTGGGGACCCCTGCTGTAAGGGAACTCACTTCCGAGCTGAGCGCGGCCTCAGAGGCAGGGGTGTCCGGGAGGAGCTGTGCTGCCGTCCCTCTGCTCCGTCACGCTGGGCCAACTACTCCAAGCCAGAATGTTGCCCAGAGACAAACGTCATGTCCCAGGAGGCAGGTTAATGAATGTATAGAGTGTAACAACGGCCTGATGTTATCTTTTAACCTAGAAATACACTGAAACTGCTGGGCCTCAATCCCAGTAATTACAGATTCTGTAATCTTCATACAACATCAGGTGGTTAACTCTCCTGTGGACCAGCACCAGTCCATGGACCGGCCGTTGAAAACTGCTGGTGTACATGACTACTCACCTTATAGTTGTACTATAAAAAGGGGACCCAGTTCTGGGAGCGGTGTGGATTTTGCCCAGCCTGGTGCCACTGGAGCAGTTGCTGTGCCCGTGTATATAAGTTTCTCCTTATGAATTCGGATGAGGCTACGTGTAAGTTCTTTAGAATCAGTCCTGAGTTTAGACTTCTGGGGCTTTTCCTAACATGGCATTTTATTGTATTGAGCATTTTCCTAACTACTTGTCATGGATTACAGATGATCTCTCATTTAATTCTCACTAAGGTCTAATGGGCCATGGACTATTATTACTTCCACTTCACTGTAAAGGAACTTGAAGTGCAGAGTGGTTAGATTACTGGCCCACGTTCTCTGTGCTGGTGATATGAAGGGTTGGATTTTGTACCTAGGGTTGTGATTTAAAGATCTCTGTTCCATGGCCTCTTTACTTAAACTCTAAAATATCTCAAAAGATGTTTCTGCTACACATGATGTGGTACATACGGGGACGTGTGTTTTCCTTTGTATTTTACAGACTCAGGGCCCCTGTCCTCCTTGCACGTGTGGTTCCACCTCAGGCCCCATCTGACTCACAGGTGCACGGCATGTGAATTTACCTCAAGTTCATTGCTAGGGATGCTGGGGACAGTGATAGGACCACCTGTGTTTCTCAGAAAAGATTAGGCGCAAGTCATGGAGGAGCATTTCTTTTACTCTAACTTGTGAAGGGCCGAGGAGTAGGTTAGTGTGGTGAAGGAAAACAGAATTAAATAAGCTGCTCTGAACACAGCGCAGCTGACTTCCAGAAGAGAGATAAATGTTGCATGGATGCAGCAAATCCGGGCAAATTGCTGTCTTTGGTATTTCTGTTTGGCTAATATTGCTTAATACTGGTTGAGTGATAAAAGTATGCCGAGAACCAGTATATCATATGGTCAGCTTTGCATGGTTTCAAACACTCCAGTGAACCCATCTGGAGAGCTCCATCCCCCAGGGCCTGGCAGCGCATTAGCGGTCTCCGAAAGACCTTGCCCAAGCAACAGTACACATCACTGTTGTTTCAGGCGGTGATTCAGAGGGAAGGAAAGGAAACGTGGTCAGCTGTTTTGTGTTTTCCATGTTAAAATCTAAAGATGGACACAAAATTATTCAGTGATTCTGGCAAAGTACTGTGCCCTTACCTTAACCATTTTGTAAGCTATCAGTGCTTCTTTGGGGAATGCTAATTAAGAAAAGGCATCTTTTGATTTAGGTGACAAACATGAATCTGCTTTTGAGACTTCAGAACTTAATCTTAGTGTTATCACAAATTCTTCTCCTCATGGAATCTCAGAATTTGGAGGTGATCCAGTGGGCTTCAGCTCATTTGATCCGTTGACTACCTCCCTCCAGCAGAAAGGGCTGCTCAGCTGCTGCTGGGACTCCTTCAGGGACAGGGCTCAGGGTCTCTTTAGACTTTCCCTTCTATTATCAGCAGGTGCTAATAGTTGGAAGTGCTGTCTCCTTCCTACTCAAACTCTGCCTTCTACTCCTGCTCCTGATTCTACCTTCTAGAGCCAAAGAACGACTTTGTCTCTGCTTTTCAGGGCAGGCTTTCACCCGTGTGAAGACTGCAGTCATTTTCACTGGGCCTTTTCACCTCTTGGATAAATCAGTAGTCCTACCAATTTCTTTTCGTCGGACAGGACTTCACCTCCCCACAGCATCTGGGTTGTGTCTTGGGACGTGCAGTTGCTAATCACCAACTCTGGAGCCGCCTCCCTTGTAAGTAGCTATGATCTTTGCCAAGTCACCTTCTCTCAGACTAAGTTTCCTCATCTTTGTGGTAAAGGATATCGTAGCTACCTCGGAAGTTTATTGAAAGAATGCAAGGATGTAAATAGTGCTTGAAAATTGATAGCTGTTGGCCTGACGAGGTGGTAGCACAGTGGATAGGGTGTTAGATTGGGAAGCAGAGGACCCAGGTTCGAAGCCTAGGGTCACCGGCTTGGGTGCGGGCTCATCTAGTTTGAGTGGGGCTCGCCAGCTTGGGCCCAAGATCGCCGGTTAGAGCAAAGGGTCACTCGCTTTGCTGTAGCCTCCTGGTCAAGGCACATATGAGAAAGCAATCAAGTCAAGGCTGTGGCCATTTGGCTCATCAGAGCATCGGCCTGGTGTGCAGGAGTCCCAGGTTCAATTCCCGGCGAGGGCACACAGGAAAAGCGCCCATCTGCTTCTCCGCCCCTCCCCCCCCTCCTTCCTCTCTGTCTCTCTCTTCCCCTCCCGCAGCCGAGGCTCCATTGGAGCAAAGCTGGCCTGGGCTCTGAGGATGGCTCTATGGCCTCTGCCTCAGGCCCTAGAATGGCTCTGGTCGCAACAGAGCAACGCCCCAGATGGGCATAACATCGCCCCCTGATGGGCATGCCGGGTGGATCCTGGTCGAGCGCATGCAGGAATCTGTCTGACTGCCTCCCCGTTTCCAACTTCAGAAAAATACAAAAAAAGAAAAAAAAGAAAAAAAAAGAAAGCAATCAATACCTAGGGTGCCACAACGAGGAGTTGATGCTTCTCATCTCTCTCCCTTCCTATCTGTCCTTCTCTGTCTCTGTCATAAAAAAAAAAAATTAAAAAAAAAAAAAGATAGTCGTTGTTATTGTTGGTTTCTCTTCATTAGTAAGCCCAGGACTGAATACTAGGTCTCCAGACCAGGAGTGTCCTTAGCTTTCATGCAGTGTATTGACTGTTCTTCACAGCTTTTTGGCATTCATGGTTTTGGCATTGTGTACCATTATCTTCACTTTAGCAGAAAAGGAAAAGGCGTTCATTTGGCCTCATTCATTCTCGGTGAGTCCACATTGGCCCCAAGTGATCACGAGTTCTGTTTTTCATGCACTCACAAGTCACTCTTATTTTTCCTCGGTCATGGAGTCTGTTCTTCCCCCTTTATTGCAGTCACACACTGCACTCAGCTATCTTCAGACTTCTGGTCTTTTCCCCTCTGCCACATTCGTCCCGGTTTGTGAAACATGCTTTTATCTGCAAACCCTTTGGCTGCCGGGATGTTTCATTTCTTGGACAACAGGCCTAAGTTTTAGGGGGTCAAGGATTGTGGTTCCCATTCCCGTGTACCAGCTTTCCTTCCCACCTCCCCACAGAACGTGGCATTAGATAGCAGTTGGAAAATACAGGGGATCCTCAGACTACGACACAGTTCTGTTCCTATGACAGTGACATAACCTGAATTTTGGTGTAAGTCGAAACACACCCTAGCCTAAGTCACTTATCTATCCTAACCCAGTTGTAAAATCATAATCTAGAACATAAAAACACAACTGAGCCACAGAAAAAGGAGAAGAACATAAATATACTGTACTTCATAGTGTACTGTAGTAACAGAAAAAGTAACAAAAAATGAGTGTAAAAAAAGTTCCTTACCTTTATTCCTGTGGTTGGCTTGCACACTGGAAGGGGCATTGCAAGGCGGGAGAGAGTGACCCATTGGAGACGCAGGAGAGCCAGCAGAAGGTGCTGAGGTACTGCATCGGTGAATCAGGGTTGCCTAGCAACATGCAGGACATGCTGGAGATGACTCTACCTGTACTACAGGTGTTTTATCTTGAGAAGCAGCTGATGTAGAGGGCACAGGATCTGTCACAGGCCTCTCTACCTTCTTAAAGAATTGTGCCAGGCTAGTCTGGAAGGTTGATGACTTCTCTTCCAAAATCTGCCCATAGCATTGCAAGGCATCCATAACAGCCGAAACACTCATGTCTCAATTTTTTAAAGTTTTTTGGAAGTGAGCGTTGTAAACTCGAAATGTCGTATGTTGAGACTGTTGTAACCGGAGGAACCCTTGTATTCTCTTTCACAGCTGTTACTGTAATTCACAGAGGATTACCTAAAACGTTCTTGTTAGACTCAGTAGAACATTAAGGAACCACTTTGGTTGCTCTTATACTTTTATGATAATTTCAGTCTTTCTGGAAATGTATGCATTTTTCTCTATATTGTTTATAGGTCATTACTGCTAATCAGCCAGCTGCCCTGTGCCCAGTTTTTGGGTTTTTCCTCTCTAAAAATCATCCCTTACCTGATGGCTGGATGCGCACTTTGAATGCATTCTGTTCTATTCTTGGAATTATTTGTGACAGCATGGCTGAAATTTGTGACATTTTTCCTTTATTAGAGAGAGCAGCCCTCTATAAACATAAGTAGACTTTAACTTTTGCCTTACATTTTATAATTAATTATGTTCTATCCTGTTTCCTTTAAAAGCCACCTTTATCAGATTAACTTGTTTGGGGAAAAGAAAGCTTCTCTAGATATTCTTTGTATCTTAGTTACTTAATCTATAAAAAAGAAAGAATAATAGACCTACCTCAAGAGTTGAAAGAATTAATGGATTTTACAATTCACCGTAACTGGTGTTGGAGACTGTTGCTGCTGTTATCATCGTCATCATCATCATCGTCATTTTCATTAAAAATAGAAAATTTCATTTTTGAACAAAATCTAGACCCGTTCTTCCATACCGTATGCAGCCAAATGTTCCTGTTCCAGATGCTGTCGTCTTGTCCTAAATTGTCATTCCTGTAAAGAGCTTCTCTGTTCATTTGCTATTACTGAGGTATTGATTTTAAATAGGGTGGTTGGAGAAAGGACTATTTGAGGAGGTAGCATTTTTGAGAAAGTTCTGAGAAGGCCACAAAAACGTTTGTGTAAAAATGCATTCTAGGCAAAGGGTGGGGGGATGACAAGCACGTGCCAAGAGCTTCATGTCAAAGTCTGCTTGTCCCGTCCTGAGGGAAGAATCCTGGGGACAGAACAGCAGCATGTGCGTTCTGTGAGTGAGCCAGAGTTACGTTACAGCAAGAACTTTACTTTTTTCTGTGAGAGGTGGGAAACAGAGACTGCCACGTAGGGTGCGGTTGTCCTGTTGTACAGAACAGACAGCGAGAGGCACGATGGGAAGTAGGGGCAGGAGGTAAGCAGCTCTCGCGTTGGTCTGCGTGAGAGGCACCGTGGGCCTGGGCTGGAGAGCAGGAGCGGGAGGGTGGGCAGAGGTGTTCTTATGTGGAAGGTATTTTAGAGTGGTGTCTACACTAAAGATGTCTATGGAACAGGGAAGTCCAAAGGGATTAGGGAAGGCGAGCCATTGAATATGAGTTGAGAGTATTTTGTCTGTTTTCTTCCAGCAGGACGACTGGAGTAGAAGAGTTTGGTAGTGAGGAAGTCAGTAGTTTGGTGGGGGACCTGTTAAATTGGAGAAGCCCATGTGGAAGAAAAAGGGCCGCATGCTGAATTTGACAAACTCCAGGGAGGCCTGCACGATAGCCTTATGAATTTAGGGACCTAAGTAAACACACAGGATGCCTGAAATGAAAGCTTCCTAACTAAAAGCAGTTCATGGTGGGGAGTCATGTCTTAGGGAGGGAGAGGTGGTGTTCTCTAGCAGAGGTCAGTGCTTACCTTACTCAAGCCTGTCTGTGGTCTTTTACATCTACAATAACATACCTAATAACATATCTTTGAAATGCAAGGGTCATCTTCTTTTCCTGCCCTCTGAGGGCAGGCATCCCACCAGAGCAGGAGAGACAAACCTCCTCATGTTAATGAAGTTAACTGTCTTATGCCTGCCCATGTAAAAGAACTTTCTGTATATACATTTTTTCTTTATATCCAATCCCAGGTTTAACCCCTAATCTAATCCCTGCCTCCCTAATCTAGGCACCAGTATTCTGATGTATGAAATGAGTAATAAAACTGCTGTTTTCTGGAGCAAAAATTTCTGAATCCATTGAAACTTTACTTCCCAGCAATTGTCGACAGTTTGACTCAAATAAACTCATAAAAATTCTTACAGGTTTGGAAGTTTCTTCCGTTGACATCTGTTAGACTTCCAATAGGGTATGTGTTCCTAGGAAAAGTAACACCATTTGAAGAATCTTTCAGCTTCTGTTTACTACCTGTGTCTTATTGTTTTTGGGAGGACATGAATTATTTAGGGGAAAAATGAAAAATTTAGAGAAAACAAGCAGTAGTTTTGGTTTTAGAATTCTTGCCTGCTTATTGTAAGAATCCTCGGGGAAGTACATCCACTGCCTAGGAGGAAGAAGTCCTTCTGGGAGCCTTGCTGATCAGAAGCTCGGGGTTCCCCTCTGACTGCTTTAGGAGAAGAAAAAGAATCATCGGTGTACGTTGTGATATCTTCTCAGGTGCAGACTGAAAAAGTGGAGGATGATGGGAATTGGCAGGTTATAAATGCTTAAGTAATTCAATCTTAGGAAATAATAGTGGGACATACCTCACTGGTTGGTTAAAATTTTAACATGTACGTGTGTTTTGTTAGTTCATTTATATAATTATTTTTAAAAATGAGAGAAGTACTACCTAAATTGCATTATGAAAACTGAATATCACCTTGGTAAAAGAAAAGGAAAGATTTCTAGTAAAACTATTTCTAAGGGAACTGATTTTAAGGAAACTACTCTATTAAAACTTTTTTTTTAGCTGGGAGTCTTCAGATTAACTGGATAACTGCAGGTTTGCTCATTTTTACTGTAAATGTGGAACTGAATTCTGCAGAATTACATCTTGCTTTGGGGAACTAATCTTAACAGTTATTATTAGCTTTTTAAATGGTGAGGCTTCTCTGTGCATCAAAATCACACATTCCTCAAAACTCTTCCAAAATTTTCAGAAGTTGCAGTTAAGTATCATTTCAGTATTAGAGAATGCATTTTAAGGCACTCTGATTTGAAAGCTTCTGTAGTTCTGTACAATGATATAACTTTCAAAGAACAAAAGGAATAAATATGCCTAATTGTATTTATCATTTGTGTTGTCTTTACCAGATGCTTTAGAAAACAGAGGCCTCTTTAATTTGTTGGTGCTTAGGTGCATGATGTAGATAATCTTCATTAACATACTGATCACATTCTCATCATGATTCCAAAGTTTATTCTTCCTGATTGCTTGATAAGAATTTTACTTCAGATAGGTTTTGAGAATACCTCCCATCTTTTCAATTTTATATAGGTATATAGAATTAATATTAAGGATACCCCCCCTTACCAGTGGGGACATTTTCAGTTATCTATTGCTGATATAGAAAACATCTTTCTTAACTGCCACCATTGATATCATAGTGAATATTTGAGTAATTTTATCTTTGGGCCTGGTTTGCATGTTATTTTGGTAAGACAAAATGAGACTTAAATGAGCCAATTAGTGGGAAACAGGTTGGGGAATATTTATACTTTTCCTATCTATCTTCCTAATACTCAGTAGTAGGTTATAGAAAATACTGCATCTACTCTGTAGAGTTCATAGTGTGAATTGGAAGTCTTAGTTCTGTGGTGGAGTGTGCTAGAAGTTGCTTCACTCACTGTCCTTGTACTTACATTTCACCTCCCTGAAGATCCTTACCAGTACTCGCTGATCATGGTGTTAAAATGAATGATCTTTGATGTCTCTTTCCTGTTCATCCATCTTTGCTCTTCCTTGTGTGGAAATGGGAAAAAGTGGGCACATCAAGCTAAAGCTAAAAGTTTAGGGATAAAAAAAGAGAGACACTAAATCTGTAACCCCAGGAACAGGGGTCAGATTAATGGTGGTTAAGGTTAAGATACTTGCTGGAGCCCACCCAGTCTGGGGTGTCAGCTGCTGACCACTAAAACTAAGTCCCAGTGTTGACTTGAAAGGGTGTTATCATCTTTCCCGTCATGTTTCTATAGTAGTGGCAATAAGGAGGGAAGTGGTGCTGATGGTGGGAATGATGGGGATGGCTGAGGTGACATAGTACTATTAGTTTCTTAGGGCAACTGTGATAGAATACTACAAAGTTGGTGGCTTAAAGCAATAGAAATCTCTTCTGTTAAGTGCTGGAGCCTAGAAGTCTGAAGTCAAAGTCTTGGTGGGTTCACATTCCTTCTGAAGGCTCTAGAAAATCCTTGTAGCTTCTGGTGGTTGCCAGCAGTCCTTGACACTCCTTAGCTTGTAGATTCATCACTTCAGTCTCTGCCTCCTTCTTCACTTGGCCTTCTCCCTTGTTTGCCTGTTTCTGTGTGCAATTTTTCCTCTCCGTTTAGGGACACCATACTTCAGTATGGCCTTACTTTGATTATATCAGCAAATATCCAAATAAGGTCAGATTCCAGGGTTCCACATGGACATGAGTATTTCTGGGGATAAAATTCAACCCAGTAAATGGATGGTGGTAATGGTGGTAGCGGTGGGGATGAGACAGTGGTGATGGTCATGGTGATGATGGGATAGGGTTGTGGTTGTAGTGATGTATGGGTAGGCTTAAGGCAAGATGACCGCCTGAAAACCAGGCGTAAGAGGTTTCTGAGTGGTTTCTGTATAGGCAAGTATCTCCTAGCACATTCTCATAACCATAGTGAACCGAGGAGGGTCTGGTTCTTGATACTCTCTTGAAGGCTTCCGTCTGCCATGAGATGAGGCCGTTTACAGGATACTGGTTTAGGAGAGGGGTGCTGTGGCCACTCGGGTACAATTAGCACAGTTGTTTTCAACTATGAACGCTAAAGGAATGTTTGCAAGTATGAACTAGAAATATGGAGGGGAGGTTTCAAAAGAATAATAGATTCAACACAAAATAAGTAAGAGATGAGTACAAGCTATGGCGACCGTAGCCTGAAGGAAAGCTTTGCAGCTCCACTGCATGTCACCATTCCCTGGGTTACAGCTTGGGATGGGTTGGCAGTGGCCCCAGATCACTCCCTCACAGGCTCACAGGCAGCATTCTCCTATGGTGTGGGAACAAGGCTGTGGCTCCTCCGTACCCAGAGACTGTTCCGTGTTTTACCTGCTCCATTTGAGTTGTTTATCCCAGACTTCCATCTCGCAGGATATGCAGTCAGCTGTAGCAGAAATGCTTATTGCATTGATCCAAATTTGGCTCCAGAAACAGTTCTTGGCACATGAGTTACTACAGAGTAGCAAAGAATAGCCTATTGGCAATGTCTTAAAGGCTCTTGGGAGGGAGAAGTTAGTTGTATCAACATGACAGCAATGCAGACTCCTCTCTCTAGGAATAAAGGCAGAACTTGAGTCTACAAAGCAATGTCAGTTTTTCAGAGAACAATAATAGTTAAATATAAGGCACACAGCTTCTAATCAAAATAGGGACAGGATAAGAAACCCTTTAGTAGAGTGAATATACCTGATAATTCTGTGAGATCATCTTTTCTTTTTTTTAACTGAGATATTGGCATATTAGTTTCAGCTATAATTGGTAAATATAATGATTTGATATAATAAATGATTCAACATCATGAACTATATATTGCAAAACGATCACCAGGATAAGTCTAGTTAACATCCATTATCACACGTAGTTGCAAATTTTATTTTCTTGTGATGAAAACTTTTAAGAGCTATTTTCTTTGCAGTCTTTAAATATATAATACATGCTGTCCATTACATCCCTTGGACTTACTTATTTTATAACTGGAAGTATGTTCCTTTTGATCACCCTCAGTCATCCTGCCCATCTCCAAACCCCTCCTCTGGCAACCACCAATCCCATCTCTGTGTGATGAGTTCATGGGAGTTTTGTTGTTATTGTTTTAGATTCCACATGAATTCTTGTGGTACTTGTCTTTTTCTTTCTGACCCATATTTCACTTAGCATAATGCTCCTTCCATGTTGCCACAAATGACAGGATTTTCTTCTTTTTATGGCTGAATATTTTATTACTATTTGTATATATTTGTATATATGTACATATTATATCTCTATATCTATCTATCTATATCTATCTATCTATCTATCATCTGGCTGTCTATCTATCATATTTTCTTTATCCATCCAGTTATCTATTGATGGACATTTAGGTTGCTTCCATGTCTTGGCCATTGTAAATAATGCTGCACTGAACAGGGGGGTGCAGATATCTTTTTGCATTAGTGTTTCGTGTCTTTTTCTTAGTTCTAAAATATTTTACATATTCTGTCCTTCTATTGTTCAGTGGCCCTAAAATTGTATTTGTTTTTTCCTGCTCAAAAACTTTTGTTATAAACATGATCTTTGCAATGTTGGACATTATAAAAAGCCTCTTTCTAAAATTTTACAAAATATCTAAACTGTGCCTGGCCAGGTAGCTCTGTTGGTTAGAGCATTATCCTGATATGCTGAGGTTATGGATACGATCCAGTCAGGGCACATGCAAGAATCAACCAATGAATGCATACTCTAGTGGAATAACAAATCAATCGCTCTCTCTCTCTCACTCTCACACTCTCATTTTCTCCCTCCTTCCCTCTCTCCTATCCCCTCTCCCTCTTCCCCTCTCCTCCTCCTCTCTCCCTCCTTCCTTCTTATCCCTTCTCCCCCTTCTCCTCCCCTCTCCCTCCTCCCCACTCCCTGCTCCACTCTCCCTTTCCCTTCTTCACTCTTTAAAATCAATCCATAAAGAAATACAAATGGCCAACAGATATATGAAAAGATGCTCATCTTCTTTAGCTATTAGAGAAATGCAAATCAAAACGGCAATGAGATACCACCTCACACCTGTTCGATTAGCTGCTATTAGCAAGTCAGGTAACAGCAAATGTTGGAGAGGCTGTGGAGAAAAAGGAACCCTCATACACTGTTGGTGGGAATGTAAAGTAGTACAACCATTATGGAAGAAAGTATGGTGGTTCCTCAAAAAACTGAAAATAGAACTACCTTATGACCCAGCAATCCCTCTACTGGGTATATACCCCCAAAACTCAGAAACATTGATACGTAAAGACACATGCAGCCCCATGTTTATTGCAGCATTGTTCACAGTGGCCAGGACATGGAAACAACCAAAAAGCCCATCAATAGATGACTGGATAAAGAAGAGGTGGCACATATACACTATGGAATACTACTCAGCCATAAGAAATGATGACATCGGAACATTTACAGCAAAATGGTGGGATCTTGATAACATGATACGAAGTGAAATAAGTAAATCAGAAAAAAACAGGAACTGTATTATTCCATACGTAGGTGGGACATAATAGTGAAACTAAGAGACATTTATAAGAGTGTGGTGGTTACGGGGGGGAGGGGGGAATGGGAGAGGGATAGGGGGTGGGGAGGGGCACAAAGAAAACAAGATAGAAGGTGACAGAGGACAATCTGACTTTGGGTGGTGGGTATGCAACATAATTGAACGACAAGATAACCTGGACTTGTTATCTTTGAATATATGTATCCTGATTTATTGATGTCACCCCATTAAAAAAATAAAATTATATAAAAAAATTAAAAAAAAAAATCAATCCATAAAAATTAAAAAAAAATATCTAACCTGCTCTTCGGTTGAGTAAATGATTAAGTTTCTGTCCTGATGGTTTTTTCATTTAACATTTTTAATAGTGTCAAAACCTCACTCTAGAATCCTGAAGGAGGGCCTCTGCTGGTTGTGGCAGGTGGTTACCTGTGAGGCACCCTCTTTCCCACTCCCCAGGCGGCTCCTCCAGCTGTTCACCTCCTGGCACCAAGCGAAACGGCCCATTTCTGCTCTCCAGCTCGAGAGCGTGCAGGGAAGGGCAGAGGGGGCACACCACCAAGCGAGACTGCAGTGGGAAAGGACATCGAGACCCATCCCTTCAATGGGGAAACTTGAGAGTGAACCCCTGTAGCCCCGAGTCCTGATCCTCATAATGTTCTACGAAAAAGCTCTTCAGAAAATTGGATCAACATTAATTTATAACCTGAATTAAACCACAAAATATTCCTTTTTGCATATTTTTTAAACTCAGTGATAGAGATGCTTAGACCAGAATGCCAATTCCCAGGGTTCCCTGTTTCTCTGAGGAGCCCACTCATCCTGCCCGGGGGGCACTGAGCCCCACCACTGTGTTGGCACAGGTGCCCCGCATGCTCAGTTCTCTGGGAAATGAGAGTTGCTAAACACAATTATTATTATTATTATTTTTTTTTTTGTATTTTTCTGAAGCTGGAAACGGGGAGAGACAGTCAGACAGACTCCCTCATGCGCCCGACTGGGATCCACCCGGCACACCCACCAGGGGCAACGCTCTGCCCACCAGGGGGCGATGCTCTGCCCCTCCGGGGCGTCGCTCTGCCGCGACCAGAGCCACTCTAGCGCCTGGGGCAGAGGCCAAGGAGCCATCCCCAGCGCCCGGGCCATCTTTGCTCCAATGGAGCCTTGGCTGTGGGAGGGGAAGAGAGAGACAGAGAGGAAGGAGAGGGGGAGGGATGGAGAAGCAGATGGGCGCTTCTTCTGTGTGCCCTGGCCGGGAATCGAACCCAGGACCCCTGCACGCCAGGCCGACGCTCTACCACTGAGCCAACTGGCCAGGGCCTAAACACAATTATTTTGATAAATTCCTTAAAATGAGTTACATTTTCCCCTCAAATTTCTCCTTGAAATAAAGCCAATTTACTCAATGGAATTTACCCTTAGAATTAGTGTAACTTTGTGCCAGCAGATATTTTTTAAAATGTCCTTTTTATTTGGTTGCCAATATTATGATAGCCATTTATTTCCGGTCAGTTCGGTGGAAGGCAGACGTGTAGTTCAGGATCCTCCCTGCCTGGTCTGTATCAGCAAAGCCTCAGGGGCATTTTGGCATTTGACCAAATAATTGCAAATTCTCCCAATTATCAAACTGGAGGATTCATTTGTTTCTGAGCTATTAATGGATTTTTAAAATAGGGTTTTCAGGTAAAGCACTTTTGTGGATTAACAGCTTGCTGTGCAAGTCCTGGGAGTTCACAACGAGCTGGTCCTGCTCCTCCCTTCCTTCCTCAGGAGCCCTCTCCCAGGACACTTCATCTTTCCTCAGCTGTCCCCTGAGGGAGGGTTACAGCTGCTGTGGAAACGGCCTCTCTATGGGATTGCTCCTCTGAGGGTTGGGGCTGGCAAGGTGGGCTGTGAGCAGCCTCATTTGCTGCTTTGGCTTGGGGGTTGATTTGTGTGTGCTGCATGCCTTTGCACAGACTTGCTGTTTTATTCTTTCTCTTTAAGGGATAAGACTATCATGTTGGACATTTCTTCCACTGCCGCTAATTGTTGCTGCTTTTCTTATTAAAGCCATCTTTTCTGCTTGCAGCCCTCTCCTGATCCCCAAGAAAGATTCTCTACAGGGCAAAGGCAACACAGTTTTATCCCTGAATTTCTGGCCATGACTTTTGAATACCTAATTGAGAGAGAACCCAGGCATTTGCTCAAGTAGAAATGTTTTCTTGAAAAAAAACCCCAGATGATTGTTACTGTTTATTTTAGAGTTGCCATTATGCTTTTGAAATGTACTCCGAGAATAATATATGTTAATTGCCAAAGATTAGAAAGCACAGGTAAGCAAAACATAGAAAATCTCCAAAATTTTATTCACCAGGAAAAAGAAATCTTGTTAAAAATCTCAGGATAATGCTTTCCAGATACCTTTCTTTTTCCTTTTCTCACTTATTTTTTTTTTTCTATTTTATTCCGGGCTTTGGATGGAGTATTGGTATATCTGAGGGTATTGGGGGGCATACTAGTGCATTTTTACATATGGAGTATTATTTTGTACTGACTTCAAAAACCTGCTTCCTTCATGTTTTCTGGGGGTGAGGGGTAGAGTGCTATCAGAGAGAATATACTAGAATGGATGACCAGGGCAATCCTTTTTGATGAGTGATATTTATGAATCTGGAGAAGAACATTGCAGGTGGAGATAACAACAACTGAGAAGGTCTTTGCATGTGTGGAACGCCCTCAGCTTACTCTTGCATCAGAAAGAGCGTCGAGCCGGAGCCCGGGACACTGAGAGAGTAGAAGCTTGTCAGGGATCACATCCTCCAGCTGCCTTCTAGACCAGGCTCACTTAACTTGATACATTGTCACTGTCTTTCCTTGGTCAATATTCTGAAAGCAGTAGAATGTGGTATTAAGAGCCTGTCCACTGGAGTCAGATAAATCTGTTGTGTAAATTTAGCTGAGCTAATTAATGTCTTCAAGTCTTAATTTCCCAGTCTTTAAAATGGAGGTGCTTATAGACATTGCCTGATGGGTCTTTGGGAGGAAAAGTCAGATAACCTGTATAAAGCAGTGAAGAGCCTGCACCATCTTGAATCAGTTTTATGATAGAATTTATTCAAGGTACTTTGACAGAATAAACAAAGGTTATTAAGAAAGGTTATTTAGCAGAAGTTATATGAAACTTTAAATAACAAAGCAATAATAACTAATCTGCAACTGTCTTTCTTGATACTGTTGGAATAATGATCCAAGGTGTGCCTTTGGCCAGTGGCCTCATGGAGAGTCAAGTGCGATTACCAGCTTTTAAGATATTTAGGGCAGACCATGGCCTTTCCAAGTCTTTTGTATCGAGCACCTTACTCAGCACTTTTAAAGTTGAAGGTGGTCAGTGAATGCGTGTGGAATGTATGAAAGCAGTCAAGGCAACCAAGACTCTGTATATAGAAAAATTGAAACATGCTTTAAGCATGCTTAGATTATATGGTGACATTTCAAAAGGAGGTTGCAAATCTACAAGATTGTATAAGTTCATGTGACACATACACCCAGAGGAGCTGGGGCCATGTACCAACTGGCCCAGCTGTGCAGACTGTCTGAGGGCCCTCTCCTGAGATGCCACATTGGCTTCTAAAGATCCTGAAGATCACCTCTGCATCTACATCAGTAGTTAGTGACATGATGGTGATTTTCTGTGGTTTGCGAAATTAGAATTCTTTAAATATT
Source organism: Saccopteryx leptura (assembly GCF_036850995.1). NCBI lineage: Eukaryota > Metazoa > Chordata > Mammalia > Chiroptera > Emballonuridae > Saccopteryx > Saccopteryx leptura. The sequence continues at coordinate 83,626,816 of NC_089511.1, forward strand.
GTTTATATAGTAATACCTTGGTTTTTGTTGACTTTGGTTATTGTCGGTTTTGGTTTCGTCATTTTTGCTGTGAAAAATTTGTCTTGGTTTTTGTCGGTTGCCTCGAATTTCATCAGATGCCCACGTGACCTTGCTGCTAATTTTGCGAAAACAAAGGGTGACCCACACGTTCTCCTGCTCAGTGTGGTGGTGGTTCTGGTTGTGTGAGCATCACCCCATGCATCTAGCCGAACAATTCCATTGCTTTCCAGTGTTTTTGTGCTTTTTTTATTGATTGCGAGTGCTGATACTACGATTACATGTAAGTGATTACTGTGTATGCAGTATTCAGTGTAATGTGTTTATTTTGCATTTTTCAGTTTCAAAATGTACGTAACTCACGTAAGATAAAATCACATGTGCTCAAAATCTCATTGCCCCTGTTAAGTGTGTCCCTTGCTAATAAGTTAACCATTTCCTTTTAGCTCCATCATGGGGCCAAAGAAAGTTTCCATTTATTCTTTAATTTTTATATTCATTTTATATTAATTTCTTATTGTTTTTAGTATTGAACAGTACATTTATTCTCTATACGATGTGTTTTTGGAGTGTCTAGAATGAATTAATTGGATTTACATTGATTCATACGGAAATAATTGCCTCAGTTTTCATCGGTTTCTGATTTTGCTGATTGTTTTCAGACGAATTATCAATGAAAACCGAGGCATCACTGTATTTTATGATGAACATGGATTACTTCTATAATGAGAATAATAAGTAGGAAAACACTCAAGAAATAGTAGCCTTCAATTTTTGTTTTACACACAACTCTTCCTACAACTTTACATTCGTAGGTAGCATTCCCAGCCAGGACCACGTGTTCCTTTAGAGTTTTAAAAATTAAGTCCCTGAGTCTTCCAGATACTGAGGTCTCCACACTGAGGTGGGTACCTGAGGGTATCATTTTAAAATGTACAGTTTGTTCTCAAGAGACTTGGATTTTGATTCTTGCTTTGGTCATTTGCCAGGTGGAAACTCGTGGGTCTTCATTTGAAAAACTGGGAAAATAGTGCCCCCCTCAGTTTATTGTCGTAACCTAATGATTCAAATTAGATATGTAAGTACTTCTACGATAGCAACACAAACACCAGCTGCTGTTTTTTGTTATGACTTATTATTGTAGTATCTTGTGAAGGCCTAGGCTGGCTTTATTTTTATCTGAGATCACTTAGGCAGATATTTGCACTGGGATAATTGATCATTTATTAAAAGTTTATTCTTTGTTAATGCCCTATTCTCTTTGGAAATTGAATATTAAAATATATGGTTTTGGTGATTGCCCTCACTGCTCCTCTGTAAAGACATTGTTTTTTTCTGTTTTAAGTGCCAGTCAGGCCTGACCTGTGGTGGCGCAGTGGATAAAGCATTGACCTGGAAATGCTGAGGTCGCCGGTTCAAAACCCTGGGCTTGCCTGGTCAAGGCACATTTGGGAGTTGATGCTTCCAACTCCTCCCCCCTTCTCTCTCTCTGTCTCTCTCTCCTCTCTGTCTTTCTCTCTCCTCTCTAAAAACGAATAAATAAAATAAAAATAAATTTACAAAAAAAAAAAAAAGCATCAGTCAGATCTGGAGACCTTGGCTTTTCTGACTTCAGACCAGTGAATTCCCATCTTAGGATCGATGGTACCTGATGCGTAGTGCTGAATGTAGAAGGGTCTCCTCTGTCTGCGGTTGCTTGCTGGCTGGGCGAAGCTGGATTTTTGACCATACGAAATTACAGAACAGAATGGGTCGTAGGCATTGAAGGAAATGAAATGGGTGTTGAGCAGTTAGGAATTTATTTAAATTTTCATAAAATGGGTCAGCTAAGCTCTGGATATTTCTTCATTTTATTTTTCACCAAAATGCACAATGTCAAATGTTTGAAAACTTCTGCGGTACTCAGCTGTGGAGATGGCTTGACTCAGTGACTTAAAAGGAGCTGCTTGACACTGTTAAATACGGAGTGTTGGTTTATCTCACCAGTGAGTGAATCAGGGAGACTACTGCATTAGCTACCTGCTGGTAACCCCCACTGCACCCCCAGTCCTGTGATACCTAGGCTTGGCTAGCACCTCTGGGAGACTCCCGAGAGTCTCCCAGATGACTGCGCACATTCACTCCCTCTTCCTGCCTGGCAGACCGAAAGAGGTGTGATAATTGCTCTGTCTTCTGGACATCGGGGATATCAGAGGAGTGATGTGATTTCAGGAAATGCTTAACTCTGCTTTTAGGACAGGCCTGCGCCTCTCTGTTAAGGTGAGAGACTCCCTCTAGCTCAGCGCTGCTCAGTAGGAATATGTGAGCCACGCATGTGACTTAAGGTTTCCAAGTAGCCATATTAGAAAAGTAAAAAGAAACAGGTGAGCTTAATTTTAGTTATGTATCTAATTAAACTCAGTATAACTAAAATATTTCAATATGTAATCAAATAAATTGTGAATGGGATACATTTATTTTGTGTACTAAGTATTCAGAATCTGGTGTGTAATTTACAAATATCAGATGGATCAGCCACATTTCAAGTCCTCATTGGCAACCATTTGGGCACTGAGGGTTGAGTTTATTCCTTACCAACCTGGCCCATTGGGGAAAGTGCTAATTCCATGTAACAGCCTTTCCCCTTTGATAAACACTTACCAGATATCCAATGTTTGTAAAATTTACTATGTTTTGGTTATGTAATCATAGAACTTAAAGTTTAGTCAATAAATCAAATTATATAAAAGATGGTAGATAATATAAATAAAATGAAGTTTCTGTGTATCTTTTCATTGCATCATTCTTATTCAGCTAGATATGACTTTTCAAAAATTGAAGGGTAGTTTGAGGTCATTCCAGTTAAAATCATAGGCCATATGAAGTATATATAAGACACTGGCTTTATGGGGCTCTGGGTAGTATCACAGCATTAGTCATCTTCCAAAAGCAGGTGAAATTAAGGTAGATTGATGAACAGATGGGACTTCCATTGAGGCTCTTTAGTGTACTCTTTAGAAGTGAGACACAGAAAAGTAACAATGCGGCTGAAGTTGGCTGTGAACACACGTTCTAGTACAGGGTAGGCCTTGGCATTCACAGGCAGCAGTTTGGATATGAGGTGCACCTTTGTTGGGCATCCTCTGAATTACGTAAATGAGGAAGGCTAACTGGCAAGGCGTAATAATAATACTGTCTTTATTAAGTTTTTACTTATGTTAGTCAACATTCTAAGGGTTTTATATACTTTTAAGACTTAATTTTTACACAAATATCACCGAGTAGACTGTTATTATCTCCATTTAATGAATGAGAAGATTGAGGTACAGACGTGTTAAGAAATTGGCCAAGAATAGTGTGGACATTAAGTGGAGAAACCAGTACTTTGGTCCATTTCTGTCCAATCCTAAAACTTGTATTTGCAGACTCTTGTTTTCCAAGTTAGGTATTACCAAAACATAAATAACAAGTAACAGATTAGAAACACGTGTCTGGATTAATGGAGAAGATTGATTATATGTTGTCCGATTTTAGCCAGGTTAGATGGAAATTAAATTAAGTGCCCTTAAATCATTTAACTTATTCAAGAACTAATTCAGATGCCACTTTCTATAAAGAGTCCTACTTCAGACACTTAATTTGGAATTCATCTCTCCTTCCTCTGATTTCCCCAAACAATTTACACATCTCATGGTGCATAATAACCTTCTCCTTTGATTGTATTTATAGATGAACAGATTTCATCTGCCTTTTCTCTCCCAACCTGCTCCAGCCCCTAACAGTGGATTCATTCATTCATTCATTCATTCATGCACAGGCTGGTTGTCTATATATCATCTGTCTGTCTATCTATCTGTGTATCTATCTAATATATCATTTATCTATTTGTGTATCTATCTGGTCTATCTATCATCTATCTATCTATCTATCTATCTATCTATCTATCTATCTATCTATCTATCTATCTAATTTTCTCTTCTTCCAAAAAAGATTTAAGCTAGCCCATACATTCATTGTATTTAGAATGTTCCTGTACAGGTCAGGAGCTACAGTTTCCCAGTGAATTGATTTAAGGAATGACAGTCCTCTGGTTCAGAAGTGAATTCAGTTATGATACTATTCTTCTTTTATTAAACAGTATATGGACAGAATAAAACACAAATAAAAATTTGTGACAGCATTTTGGGTTTCTCATATAAGCCCTTTTATCACCTACTTTCAGTTTTGTATGAAAGAAATGCAAAACCATCTTTTTTTAATAACCATGTTTTCTGGATTTTTTAGTTTGTAAACGATATTCCTATGCTCTATTTCAGCAGTTAGTAACGAGGCATAAAGATAAACCATTTGTGGTATGTATTCCTTTTTATTGATATCTTTGGAAAGTTGTTTTAAATTCCGTCAAAGGAAGGGGCTTAAGGAAAACAAAGACTTGCTGATAAAGAGTTGTATTCTTTTATTTTACTAATGAAGTACCATTACATTTTTTCCTGTATTTTACCTGCTGCAAATGGTTTTTTGGACTTTGTTCATGCTTTTATATTCCTCACACAGCATCTAACTGACCAAGAGCAGAGCATGAATTTGTTGCCTTTTCCTGTTAAGCCAGTTGTGCAATATATACGACCCCTAAAAAGCCATTGCTTTTCAATTTATTTCATCCTATTAACTATTACTGCATCATAACAAAAATCCTGTTTTCATTCAGTTATAGTATAGGCCTCCCATTCCCATAGTTTTTTTTTGGCAGTAAATATAAGAAATAATTCATCCTTCATTCAATAGCTATTTATTGAACCGCTGTTAGGGTCAGCTGAGAGTTTGTATGGAAGGAGCGTGTTCTGGAGCTTGATGGGTAAGGGTTATGGCACCTGGTACCAGGGCTGAAGAAAGTATTGAGCAGCAGAGAATGTCAGAATGTATGGGAGCTTTGAAAGTCAGATGGGCATTTGCCTCAGAACCAGGTGCTGATACTGGATCTGTCTCTTTTTGAGTTTACCTAATCTGTGAAGGCAGAATGGTAACACTTAATTTGAAGGTTCATCAGAACTGGCATTCACATGTGAGGCACATAGCACATGTTAGGATGTCATAAGTAATGTTGCCTGGGTGTTATTTTTAATAACATTCATTGTCATCATCATCAAATATGGCTTATTGCTTCTAATAACTGCCGTGTAGTTGGGGAAAGGAAGATTGTATGAGAGTGTGTGTTATATTAAAATGGGGTGGAAGTTTGTGTGGGGTCAGGTTCATTGCCAACACGGACTTGGTAAGTGACCCACACCCCTCCTCCTTACTGAAGGGGGAAGCTGATGTTGGAAAGGGGGAGGAGTTTAGGACACCAGAACCAAGGCAACTAACAGACTTAGGAGCTAGGCAAAATGTGACTCCCGTGAATGCCCAGAGGGGCCGCCGCTGAGGTCGGTCTGAGGAATAGAGTGGAAGTGTGCAGCAGCGGTCTGGTGGAGGGCGTAGCTGTCAAGGGCAGGGTGCCATGGGCTGTAGTCCACTCCAGATGGGGAAACCTTCTTTAAAGATTTCCTTCTTGATTTGCTGTTTCTTTCACCACTACTGCTGACCACACCTGACAAAGATACTACTCTGTGAAAAATTAAGTATCAATAAAAATAACATCGTAAGACCTGCCTCAAGGCAGAATGGATGTCAAACTCCAGATATTGGAGGGATGAATTCTAAAGGACCTGAGGTGTAAGGAACCTCTCTCAGGCGGCATGGGTGTGGCTTCCATGGAGTGGGGCAGGGTACCCTGGGGACGCAGCACCGTGGGACAGCTGGGTCTGACCAGACAGCTGCGGCGCCTGCTGCTGCACGGCCGGACTAGAAATCTGTCACCTCTTTTCAACCCTGGCACCCTGCAACCAAAAAGAAAATGGGAAGAGGGACTCACTCCAGTTGATTTAATTTCTGGCAAATGCCAGCATTCATTCTGGAAGCTTTGCCGCTTGTCCCCTCGCCTGTCCCCCTGCCTCCCTCCACACAGGGTATGTCCGTCCAGCCCTATTCCTCCAAACCACTGTCCCCTGGGCACCAGGTTTAATAAGCATTCTAGTCCTTTTATTTCCCTTTGAAATATTTTCTGACATTAATTTGTAGCAAACTTTTAGTTTTCCAACTTTTCTCCCCCAAAATATATGCGTACCCAATCCAGAAGATTTTGAAATAGGTTTAAACAAAATGAAATTCCAAGAATTGGTAATTATGTCAGCCCTCAAATGCTAACTACAATGATTATTTTTACACATACTCCAAATTTATAATAAGTAATATTGTGACATCAATGAGAAGAGAGTCATCATATTTCATTAACCATGGAATCACTTATTTCTAATCTGTTTCCTCTACTTAGTATGTTATGAACATCTTCCTTGCTCACACATTTACTTTAATAGCACCCTTTTTTCAAGAGTAATTTTAGAAGTATATACTTTGTGGTTAAATGGTAGGCACAGTTTTTTTCTTTTTGGTATGTGTCATCAAATTGCCTGGAATATTTATATCGATTTATGTCAATTGGGAGTATATGAGTGCCTCTCTTTGGAACCCTAGCCAACATTAAAAATGAATAAAATAGAAGCCTGGCTACTTTAGTGGGAGGAAAATGGAATTTTATTATATTATCATGCTAATTTTTTCATTTTTCTTTAGTTTATCTTTCTTATTATTTATTTATATTTTCTTGTGATTAGTTTACTCTTATTTGCCCATATTGTTTTGAAAGAATTCCTACTTATCTGATTTGAGATATGCAGTTTATATAAAAATAATACCTATGTTAATATATATTAAGAATAGTAACTCCATCTCTGTCACACAATACTTTTGGTTCAGATACCTTTTCTTTCTTTCTTTCTTTCTTTCTTTCTTTCTTTCTTTCTTTCTTTCTTTCTTTCAGATTTTATTTATTCATTATAGAGAGGAGAGAAAGAGAGAGAGAGAGAGAGAGAGAGAGAGAAGAGGGGAGGAGCAGAAAGCATCAACTCCCATATGTGCCTTGACCAGGCAAGCCCAGGGTTTTGAACCGGCAACCTCAGCGTTTCCAGGTTGACACTTTATCCACTGTGCCACCACAGGTCAGGCCAATACCTTTTCTTTCAATATTTAGATTATTGCCTTTGTTCAACATCTTTGTTTTTTATGGTTTATGGCTTCCTACCAGATATTTCCCACTCCCTACTCACTCAGATCTGTATCTGTATTTTTTCCTAGTATGCTTATGATTTCATTTTTTTGTATTTAAGTTCAAATGTTTCTTCAGTTATTTTGGATGACAATCAAGGATCAGTGCACAGTTTTGACTCTTTATAGATATCTAGTCTTTATCATTCTGTTTCCTGTTAGTGGCATACACTGTAACATTAAGATGACTTTTCAATACCTAATGCACACTATTTAAAAAAATCTGTTTTTACTTTTCTATATAGAATTTATATTTATTTGTTAAAACTCCAATATATATAAATAGTAGGGTCAGTTTGAGTGGAGGTGATATTTGTATAAATAAGAGAACTGTGCCCTGGCCGGTTGGCTCAGTGGTAGAGCGTCGGCCTAGCGTGCGGAGGACCTGGGTTCGATTCCTGGCCAGGGCACACAGGAGAAGCGCCCATTTGCTTCTCCACCCCTCCGCTGCGCTTTCCTCTCTGTCTCTCTCTTCCCCTCCCGCAGCCAAGGCTCCATTGGAGCAAAGATGGCCCGGGCGCTGGGGATGGCTCTATGGCCTCTGCCTCAGGCGCTAGAGTGGCTCTGGTCGCAACATGGCGACGCCCAGGATGGGCAGAGCATCGCCCCCTGGTGGGCAGAGCGTCGCCCCTGGTGGGCGTGCTGGGTAGATCCCGGTAGGGCGCATGCGGGAGTCTGTCTGACTGTCTCTCCCTGTTTCCAGCTTCAGAAAAATGAAAAAAAAAAAAAAAAAAGAAAAAAAAAAGAGGAAAAAAAAAAAAGAGAACTGTGTCTTTTGTAATGTTATTTTGCACAATATTGTTCTAGCTCTGTGTATTGAGGCCTTTTCTGTCAATTAGTAAAAATGTGGTGTTTTCCTTCATTTAATAAACCCTTATGCAATATTTTTTAAGTGTTTGTATGTTATCCTTGTCTCATTTAAATTTAAATGGAATGCCACAGTGTTAAACTATCCAGTATGATTTTAAGGAAAATGCTTACTATTGTTATTTTACTAGACATTTTTATTAGGAATGAATATTGAAATATTTCAAAGGCTTTTTTGTCACCTCTTGTGATTTTTTCCTTTTATGACTTAGTTACATTAGAGATTAAATTTAGACTACTGTACCTTGTATTGAAACTTTGATTTTTGAACAGATATTCCTATTACAATATTTTGTATTATGTGATTCTTATTGATTTATAACACTTAGGATTTTATATTTGGAGTCATATGAAAAATTAATCTCTAGTGTTCTATTTTGTTTTTGTGCCTTTTTTGGGTGTGAGTTTATGCTGTATTCTTGCTCAATTTGCAAACCATTTCATCCTTTTCAGCAATTTAGAAGATAAGATATTTGAAAGAATTCATCCACAAGCAGGTTTCGAAATGGTAATCCTTAGAAAGTATTTTAAATGTCTCAATTATTTTTTGACAAAGTTATAGAATGTCTTATTTGTGCTTAAAAATAATCCCAAAGGCAGTATAGGGAGAAAGTATGTAGGAATAATATGACACTGAATATATGGGAGTTGGTTTATTATACATTTTTTCAAATTTGACATATTCTGTGATAAAAAGTATCTAAAAATTAAATAGCCTGAAAAATGTTTTCAATGGTTACGGTTTTATTCAGGTATTTTAGTACCTTTAGTTGTTTGGTAATTTACATTTTATTAGGAAATAGCATGGATTTTGATATTCTTATATGTGTACTTTTATCAAGTGTCCCAAATCTAACTGTCCATTTCGATTTTATTTCTTTTAACTAGATTAGAAATATCTCCGATCATATCCCTCATGTGTGTAGAGTTGTTCAGATTCGTTGCAAGGATGAACCATGTCATGTCAGTGAGCATACTTGGTGGAAGGAACCCAGTCATGTCCCACGCCAAGCGGCTTGGTTAGGTTGGCCATCCACATGTGCAGTTAGCTGCCTTTCCAGCTGTGGAGTTAGTTTTAGGTTTCTGGCGATAGTTCAGAAGTAATATTTTAGTGCAGCCTTTCGACCTTTTTTCTAGTTTGCTCATTTGCCTCTTGGTTTGTTGGTATTATTTGGATTAAAGAAGGTCTGCTGTTGAATGTAGATGGCCAGAATTCATAACAACTGTTAAATTCTCTAATTAAATGATAATAGTTACTATTCTCTGGTCCTTGTATGTGTGTTGTGTGTGCGAGAGGAAAAAGGTATGTGATATTTGCATACTATATATTTATAGGAAAAATAAGGACCTAAATAGCAAATTGATTTTAGATTGTTCAGGGTTTTTTTTTTTAATCTAGTGCTCTGTGCATTTGCCTCATAGATTCATAGAAAAAAATGATCATTTGACTCTGGTTTCTTTCTCATTGTCCTGCAGGCCCCAAAAACCTTCCCAAATAAATTGCATGTGGTGTCATCACCACTTATGTTGGCAGCTGTCAAAGTGACCTGTCTTGAAAAGCATGCATGCTGGCTGGCTCATCTTTGGAGGAACTTCAGGCCCAAGCTACTGTACCTCTTATTTCGACTACTGCCTTGAGTGTGTGTAAATGAACAGAGCATGTGGGGACACTGTTAAGGAAACAGAATTTTAATTGACTGTACACTTTTCCAAAGCAAGAGAATGAACTAAGCGTTTCTATGTTTTTAGGACCTGACATAGTGCCTGGTGTTATGTGGGTAAACAGTAGATATGTATGGAATTAGATCTGATTCTGAATAATTGATTACAATGTCATACTCCAAGGCAATTTGTAAGGGCTGACATACTGAGGTTGTGCTTGCAAATATGGAGTGCAAATTGGAATTAATTATCCTAGCCTTTTATAGGGAAGTAGTTTTTCTTGTCAGTCCACATGAGTGATGCAGAAGCACCTTCTCGATTTGAATTAGCTGGATAATTCTTGACTTTTCTCAAGACTTTAAACTGGTGGTAGCTTTAATGGATATTAATTAGTGTGAAAGCTTTTCATTCTTTGAGGATTTTTTTAAAGGGAGATTGGCCTTGATTGACAGATGGATCCCTCTGTTTCATGTTTTATTGTTTTTGAAGAAAGGGGCTTTGATTTCCTGCCAGGGAGCTTTCGTCAAAGGACCTGAGCATGCTGAGCCTGATTAATGTTGGGGGAGGTGATGATTCTTTTGTGTGGCGCTCTCCTGAAAGGTGACAAGGCCAAATTACAGTGACTCTGGGAGAGGTGTGTGCTGAAGGAGCACTTTCAGGCCTAGAAAAATCACCCATGGCATAAACAGCAGTACAGTTGGGATGTAGATGCAATTTTCTTCTATTTTATGAAAAATCTGTAGAAGAAAGGGTCATCATTGGTGCCTTAGATTTAGAGGAGGGAATTGTTGGTTTAGTTTTATACACTGCTGTAGAGGATCGACCTCCAGAATTGAGAACTTTTTATAATTTAAAATAGATTTTTATTTAAGGATCCTGCTAATTTTAGCTGCTCTAAGCAATTAACATGACAAATGTGTTGTATAAATTCAGCAGCTCACCTTGTTTGGGTTTACTATTTGCTTCTAAATCATTTGTTGTGGCAGTCCTGTTTGTTAACCCTTTCCCCTATTAACCCTTTCCCCTAAAATCAATCAGTATCAAATTTAATTTATAAATAAACAGAACTGGCTTATGAGCAAGGTCAAATATCAGAGAGAGTGGAGTGCTGAGTTACAGGAGCATCAGATTTAATCTTCAGAGGTGGCCTGACTCTGTCCTTTCCTGCGTTTATCCTTGGGCGAGGTTTTAACTGCTCCAAATCTCAGTAAAGGTATAAATGAGATAGAAACATTTACCTGGCAGAGTGATTGTGAGGACTTAATCAGATAAAGTGCACAAAGGGCATAATGTGCTTTGGAATTTATAGCACTGCATGTGGTGACAATATTGTAACATAATGACAAAAATAAAACTAACCAAAGAGAGGAAAATCGATGGTTGAATCGTTCTTATTCTTTACCCAGAGATAAAAATAAATTACTGGAGAATTTTTGTGTCATTTGCAATTCTTTTTATCAAGTATAAGAGGACCATGATAATATGCTATTTATTTACTCTGGGGTTAAACCCAAAATATATACTCCAGAGATGATCGAGAACTACTTACAAACCAAATGCCAGTTTTTCCTTTCTTGCTTTTTCTTACTTGTGTTCATGAACTGAATTCTTAATGTTCTATCTGCTGTAATTTCCCTTTTTACTTGCTGGAACTTTACGTTGGGTCAAATGTTCTGAAAGGAATATACCTTGTTAATGTGACTAATTACAGCTAATAAAAGTGAGTACTGCCTGACCAGGCGGTGGCACAGTGGATAGAGCGTTGGACTGGGACGTGGAGGACCCAGGTTTGAAACCACGAGGTTGCCAACTTGAGCACTGGCTCATCTGATTTGAGCAGGGCTCACCAGCTTGAGCCCAAGGTCACTGGCTTGAGCAAGAGGTCACTCGGTCTGCTGTAGCTCCCTGGTCAAGGCACATATGAGAAAGCAATCAATAAACAACTAAGGTGCCACAATGAAGAATTGATGCTTCTCATCTCCTTTCCTGCCTGTCCCTATCTGTCCCTCTCTCTGTCTCTGTCACACACACACAAAAAACTAAGTACTAACTATATGTTACAACTGGGATGTTTGATCTGTTATTAATGCGAAATCAAATAATGTATGTTTAGGAGCATAACAAAAATCACTACCTGACTTTGTATTTGTTTAAATTAATAAGCTTTGTTTTAGAGCAGTTTTAAGTTTATAGAAAAAGGACCAGAAAGAACAGAATTCCCGTAAAATTTTCTTCCACTTGTGTCCTCAGTTTCCCCTAATTAAAATCTTATTAATGTGCTACATTTGTTATAATTGATGAACCAGCATTGATACATTACACTGGGGAACAAAATTTTTGTTGCATCCACAAAAACACTTGTTCTTACCTAATTTGAGTGTGCTGATCTCAAATCTGACATTAGTTTTTCTCTGTAAGCTACAGTTTTTTTGCAATTCAAGATTTTAGGTTTTCATCTTATTGTAAAATTTTCAACATTTAGTTTAACATAATGAAGTAGAATGTCTTCTTGGGCATCATCTTTATAAAAATATAATTTATATAATGCAGTAAATACACGAATATACTAAAATATATGATTGCATCAAAATATGTCTACAATTTTGAAATAGAATATATTAAAACACATTTTAATCATAAATATTGCGCAAAACTTATTTAAATTCTATTCAGGCAAAACTTTGCGTTTGTAGCTCTTGCATTTGTTGAGGACAATCTCGTTTGATGCTCCAGCAGTAGTTTGCTCATCACTAATAGCTCCATGATTTTTGGGAAACTTATCAAGGTGACTGTTCAGGAAGTGAATCTTAAGGCTCATGTTACATCCAGTGTTGCGGAAAGCCAACAGTATCCTTTGAACCAGAAGTTCATAGTTTTCTGCTTTTTTGTTGCCAAGGAAGTTCTTTGTAACTGCCACAAAGGACTGCCATGCTGCTTTCTCCTTCTTATTTATCATCCTGGCAAATTCTTTGTTACATATGAGGGTTCGAAATTGAGGTCCATCGAATACACCTGTTTTTATCTTCTTGAAAGACAAGGCAGGAAAAGCAGAAATAATATGTTGAAAGCATTCACTTTCTCTATTCAAAGCCTGAACAAACCGCTTCATTAAGCCAAGTTTGATGTGAAGTGGGGGGAAAATGATCCTGTCTCGATTAACTACACATTTATTCACAGTATTTTGCATTCCTACTTCCAGAGCTTCACGTTTCGGCCACTCCTTCTGTGTCCAGTGTTTCTCCCGAGCTCCGCTGTCCCACAAACACAGAAAGCAAGGATACTTCATGAAACCTCTCTGTTGTCCTAGCAGGAAATTTACCATTTTAAGATCCACACAAATGATCCAGTTATGCTCCTCATACTTCAGAAAGTCGAGGACAATTTTATGTCATTATAATCTTCTCGCAGATGAGTTGAATAACCAATTGGAACCGCTGCATAAACATTACCATGTGTAGAAGAACACATGTCAGACTCCGTTTAGAGCTGTCAGGAAATAGCCGCCATTCTGTTGGACTGTAAGTGGTAACACCTAGCTGGCTGAGAAGACTGCTGATATCATCACAGTAAACAAAGTGTTTGTCTTTGGAAAAAAAGTCCACAAAAATTTGTTCACACTTCCTGAAATGGGATACTTTAGCTGACCGGTGAAGTACATTCTTTTCTTGAAGCCTGAAGGGTAATAACTCAGCTGCTTTCTTTGATAGGCCCACATCTCTTACTAACTCATTCAATTCGGGTTGGCTAAACTGCTGAGGGGTTAATGACTGCTTGGCTTCAGAAGAACACCCTTCAGATTCTATAACCATTTCTTCATGCATCTTATCAAAATACACTTGATCACCATGTTCACTTTCTTTGTCCTTAGAAGAAATAAAACCATTGAAAACTGGAACTGGGAGTGTCTCAGAGTGTGGGCTAGGTCATATTGTTGAAGGAATATTAGGATATGCGATCATATGCTGTTTTTTCTTGCCGATGCCCTTTGTATGGATCAGACAGAAATAACAGTCACTGCTGTGGTCCTTAGGTTCACGCTAAATCATGGGAATACCAAAAGGCATTTCTTTGTGTTTTCCTTTTGTCCAGTCATGAAGCATTTCCTCACAATTATGACACACAATATGAGGAACCCAATTCTTGTCTTGATCGCCAAGGGGAACTTGAAAATAGGCAATATATGCACGTGTCACAAATGATGAAATATTGTGCCTTTGACGTTGGAGTGTGTAACAGCCACATATATAACAGAAGGTGTCAGGACTATTCTTACATTTACACCTACTCAAAGAAGCCATGGTTCAATCTTAAAACAAAATAAGAGGGTGTTTTTATCAGATAATTTTTTACATTTAATAACAACTACAATTATGTAAAAGTGATGTTTTTAAAACATTAATTGCCTTGTGGTTATGTTTAATCCAAGAGTCATTGCCCTTTAACTCCAATTTAAAAACCAGTGCATGCCATTAACTGTAACAAAAAGAAATTAAAATTGCATAAAAACTAGAGCATACACCAAAAAATGGATTTCAGATTTGGAATCAGTGATGCAGAAATATATAGAGACAATTCTAAAACGTCATGCAACAGAAAATGAAAAACAAAAACAAAACTGTTTCCCAATGTTATTAACTAAAGTCCATAGTTTATGTTTAGAGTCAGACTTTATGTTGTTCACTTCCATGGTTTTCAGCCAGTGCATAATGTCGTGTGTCTGCCAAGAATATTACACGGAATCATTTTACTTTCCTGAAATTCTCCTGTGCTCCGCCTATTAGTACTCCCACCTGTCTGCAGCCCCTTGCAGCCACTGAGCTTTTTGTTGTCTAATGTTTTGCCATTTCCAGATTGTCATATAGTTGGAATCATACTGTATATAGCCTTTTTAGACTGCATTCTGCCACTTAGCAAATTGTTTTTAAGTTTTTTTCCATGCCATTCATGGCTTGATAGCTCATTTCTTGTTAACATTGAGCACTGCTCCACCATACGAATGCATTGCAGTCTGTCTTTTCAGACATCTTCATTGCTTCCTGTTTTGGCAACTATGAATATAGTTGGTGTAAACATTTATGTGCAGGTTTTTGTGGACATAAGTTTTCAGTTCACTTAGGTAAATTCTACTGAGTATGATTATTGTATCATATGGTAAGAGTTTCTTTAGTTTCATAATAAATCACCAAGGTAGCTTCCAAAAGTGGCTACACCATTTTGCATTCCCACCAACAAATGCGAGTTCCTGTTGCCCCACACACTTACTAGCATTTGGTGTCATCAGTATTTTGGATTTCAGATATTTATTTAGTTAGATTTAGTTAATTAATTAACTTTTTTAGTATGGTGTGTGTAATTGCAACGAAGGCATAGATTTCAGCTTTGTTTGCTGCTGTATTTCCAAGTTCCCAAAGTGGTTGATGACATATAAGGAGTGCTTAATAAATATTTGTGGGGCCCTGGCCGGTTGGCTCAGTGGTAGAGTGTTGGCCTGGTGTGCAGGAGTCCCGGGTTTGATTTCCGGCCAGGGCGCACAGGAGAAGCGCCCATATGCTTCTCCACCCCTCCCCCTTTCCTTCCACTCCTCCCCCTCTCCTTCCTCTCTGTTTCTCTCTTCCCCTCCCGCAGCCAAGGCTCCATTGGAGCCGTTGGCCTGGGTGCTGAGGATGGCTCTATGGCCTCTGCCTCAGGTGCTAGAATGGCTCTGGTTGCAACAGAGCGATGCCCCAGATGGGCAGAGCATCGCCCCCTGGTGGGCATGCCGGGTGGATCCTGGTCGGGCGCATGCGGGAGTGTGTCTGACTGCCTCCCCGTTTCCAGCTTCAAAAAAATACAAAAAAAAAAAAAATTTGTGGAAGGGACAAATCAATAAATCACAACAATGAAAAGTAAACATCCTTAGGGATAAGTCCTGTAAACAGATGCTATTGCTAACAGTTATTATTTTATTAAGAACCAATAATTGATGTCATATATGTTTGTTATAAATAATGATAAATTGGTGTTCACATTCTGACTTGTAGTTGTCTTCCAGGTCTGTAAATCTTTGCACTTTAGTTTCAAACAGATTCAAATTTAAATCTTTAAATATAGACTTCATAATAATCTAAAGTTGCAATTTTGTAAGCAAGAGAGACAGAGAAAGAGAAAGAGAGACAGACAGACAGAGGATAAATAGGGACAGACAGATAGGAAGGGAGAGAGATGAGAAACATCAATTCTTCATTGTGGCACCTTAGTTGTTCATTGATTGCTTTCTCATATGTGCCTTGACCGGGGGGCTACAGCCAAGCCAATGACCCCCTTGCTCAATCCAGTGACCTTTGGGCTCAAGCCAGAGACCATGGGGTCATGTTTATGATCCCATGCTTGACCCTGCGCTCAAGCTGAGGACCTAGGGGTTTCGAACCTCGGTCCTCTGCATCCCAGGCCTACACTTTATCCATTGTGCCACGGCCTGGTCAGGCTTGCTTAGCCACTTTGTAAAACAGATTCTTTGTTAGTTACAGTTAAAGGAAGCAGTAAAATTTATAAGCACCATTTCACTGAACCTAGAGGGTAACGCTGCCTGCACGTTCACATCACTCGCAGAGCTCTTCACAGAAGCCCCGTTGCCGCTACTTGCCCGCAGGGATTGATGTCAATGTTCAGTGCCCAGCCCCTCCCAGGTTGTTGTGTGTAGTTCTGTTTCTTCCAAAATGCTTTCAATGAGAAGCTAGTGTGAAGACCAACACCATTGGGGTCTTAAAGAACTCAGTATTGGTTCTAGTTAAGAGATTTTAAAGGATTTGATAGAAATAGCTATGTAAAAATCCATGGTGAAGAATTTAATCCTGTGTTTTAAAACACAAAAAGTTGCATCTTATTAGGCATTGTGTCTGTGGTCTTCAAATGATAAAACCACGCTGCAAATTATAGGAATAGTATGATTTTTTCCTTCTTCTTGTTTTGACTCTACCCCAAAGCTTGGTAAGAAGTGTGAGCGAAGAATCTCTGAGATGATGGATGTTTCACCTCTCTGTAAGCTGTTTGGAGGGCTGAGGCCATAAGTAAACTGGTATTTCTTTTTTCTGGAAGTCATTTAGGAATATTTAAAATTCACATACCCTTTAGTCCAGAACTCTATGCCAAAGGGTTTACCCTGATAAAAATATATTTTCGTTGTGGCACTAAATGCAGAAGTAAAAATTTATATGTATCCTAAATGTCCAACAAATGGGAAATGATTGAACAAACAGGTGAAATCATAATATGGGCATATCCTGTATATTTTAAAATTTAAAATAAGTATACTTATATGTACTGAAGTGAATTATATCAATTATATATTAAGCAACAGAAACAAGTTTAAGAACAATTTTTAACCTGTGATGCTGTTTTTATAAAAGTAGACTCATTTTTACCCACTGTAAAAAATAAAAAATTCTCTGC
The DNA here is from genome assembly GCF_036850995.1 of Saccopteryx leptura. Lineage (NCBI taxonomy): Eukaryota > Metazoa > Chordata > Mammalia > Chiroptera > Emballonuridae > Saccopteryx > Saccopteryx leptura. The sequence continues at coordinate 83,643,970 of NC_089511.1, forward strand.
CTGACCAGGCAGCAGTGGTGCAGTGGATAGTGTTGGACTGGGATGTGGAGGACCCAAGTTCGAAACCCCAAGGATGCCTGCTTGAGCGTGGGCTCATCTGGTTTGAGCAAAGCTCACCAGCTTGATTCCAAGATCGCTGGCTTCACTTGCTCTGCTGTAGCCCCCTGGGTCAAGGCACATATGAGAAAGCAATCAATGAGCATCTAAGGTGCCGCAATGAAGAATTGATGCTTCTCGCCCTGGCCGGTTGGCTCAGCCGTAGAGCGTCGGCCTGGTGTGCGGGGGACCCGGGTTCGATTCCCGGCCAGGGCACATAGGAGAAGCGCCCATTTGCTTCTCCACCCCCCCTCCTTCCTCTCTGTCTCTCTCTTCCCCTCCCGCAGCCAAGGCTCCGTTGGAGCAAAGATGGCCCAGGCACTGGGGATGGCTCCTTAGCCTCTGCCCCAGGCGCTAGAGTGGCTCTGGTCGCGGCAGAGCGATGCCCCGGAGGGGCAGAGCATCGCCCCCTGGTGGGCAGAGCATCGCCCCTGGTGGGCGTGCTGGGTGGATCCGGTCGGGCGCATGCGGGAGTCTGTCTGACTGTCTCTCCCCGTTTCCAGCTTCAGGGAAAAAAAAAAAAAAAAAAAAGAATTGATGCTTCTCATCTCTCTCCCTTCCTATCTGTCTGTCCCTATCTGTCCCTTTCTCTGTCTCTGTCACACACAAAAAATTTTTGTGTATATGTGGTTCTAAATGTTTTGGAAAAGATTTAAGAAGATATCCACTAAATGGTTGGCAGTGATTATATCTGGAGAATGGGTTTGGGGAATGAGGGAGAATTTTAATGTAACTAACATTTCTTTTTTAATACTTATAGTCAAGGGTTATTATATTTGAAATTTAAAGAAAGTAAAAAAAAATGGGACAGGCTTCCAGAGCCCTTGCAATTTCAATTTTTTTTTTAATTTTAGTTGACATTTCTGTTAAACAGAATGCACGATGTTGTAACACTCATGGAAAAATTCAGCCAATCACGGCTAACATGCTAGTAAATATTTAGTTTGTGTGCAGATGCCCTCACTCCACATCTGCTCAACAGCTCAACAGTTTTTAAGTCTGCAGTGCTAATAGGAACAAAAATTGGATTCCTCACCAAGGGATCTGGATCATGTACCTAGGAATTAAAACATAATCATTTGAAGAAAATAAATAAAAAGAAAAAGGAAAGAAAAAACATGATCTTTTGAGAAACATTGTGAAAGTGCAGTGCATCATGTTACAGAATGAGGAAAAGTGGTTTGTTGCTTCTACAGAATGCTGGGATTGGATTCCATTTCCAGATGTGCAAAGGCCATTTCATACGATGTCCTGGGGCTCTAGAGCCTGAAGTCCTATTAATAGGTGGGGTGATTGAGACCCATTTCCCCTTCCATGGGATAATGAAGCCAGTCATCAGTTCCTTAATGAGGCTTTTCCCAAGTTTAGAAAGAAACCGATCTCAGTGTATTTCCATAGCATGCCTATGCCCATGAGCAAAGACATGTTCAGGAGCTTAGTAGAGCCCCAGGCTCCAGAGGCTCTTTAGCTCCCATTATACCTGCCCAGTGGTTCTCAGCCCCATCACAGTAGACTCACCTGAGATGATTCCTCAGAGATCATGGTTGGAGTAACCTGGCCAGGCTTTGCTTATTTATGACAGCCTCACAAGTGATCCTAATCTGTAGTCAGGACTGAAAACTACTGGATTTCTTTCAGTACACTAGGAGTTTTAGCTATCAGCAAACATCTGTCTGTAAAGAAGCTTCATTAGCCAAGGTACAGGTGAAAGAGACTCTCCCACTTCATCCCAGGGTGTCCCTACTCCCACCCCGGGGCCCAATATTCTTGGCCTGACTGTTGTCTTAGAGCACTGTAGATTGCTTCCATGTGGGCTGTCCACCTGGAATGAGTTCACCGTGGGGCTCAGATCATCATTGTTTGCTGTACTGCTGTAGCTAGCACTCTGTAATGCTGTGTACATGACCACTGCCCAGGGTGCAGGCTAGGGTAGGTATACTAGGTATTCTGTTTCAATCCCAACTGACTGACTGCAGTTCAATTCTGAACTACCCATCTGGAGTTCGTGCAGACCCCACAAGTTAAAGGGTATCGTTTCCAATAAGACTGCTTTCGCCAGACCTGTGGTGGCGCAGTGGATAAAGCGTCGACCTGGAAATGCTGAGGTTGCCGGTTTGAAACCCTGGGCTTGCCTGGTCAAGGCACATATGGGAGTTGATGCTTCCTGCTCCTCTCTCTGTCTCTCTCTCTCTCCTCTCTCTCCTCTCTCTCCCTCTCTCTCTCCTTTCTAAAATGAATAAATAAAATAAAAATAAATAAAAATAATTTAAAAAAAAGACTGCTTTCACTCCAGAGCAAGCATACTGCTCACAAAAATTAGGGGATATTTCAAAATGAATATGAAGTGATTGAAAAAAGAAGCATTTGATTTTTTTTTATTAAACAAGAACATGAGAAAAGCAAACAAGTCAAAGAAAGTTGTTGGATTATGCAAATAAGATGTAAAACCAACTTTTATTTCATTGGTGAGAATGCACTGTACAAAAGGCTGAAAGTACTGGAGTATCTGCATGTTCCCTGATCCCCGAGTTTTTGTCAGCAGTGTACATGTCCAGGGGTTCCTGTCACCACCCCCACTGTGGTAATTAACTTGAATGAGTCATAGAACTCAGGATAGTGCTATACTTAAGATCACAATTTTATTATAAAAGATGCAACTCAGGAACAGCTAAGTGAAGAGACAGAGCAAGTCTGTGACAGTCCCAGATAGCATCTATGCCTTCTTCGTGTGGAATCAGAGTTTATCCCCTCTGTGGCACATCAGGGTGCTCACCTATCAGAAAGCACCAATGTACAATACTTTGGAGGTTGTTTTTTTGTTGTTTCATTGCAGAGGCATGAGTGATTGAACATTGATCTATGAATGAACTCAGTCTCCAGCCTTGCTTCTTTCTCTGGAGGTCAGGCTGGTTCAAAGCCTCTACTCACATGTTTGATTTTATCTGTTGAACAGACCCATGTTGAGCCCTCTGATGCCATCTCTTTAGTATAAGCTGTAGTGGTATCCACGGGGCTCATAGTTAACAAAAACACTCTACTTGGGCGATTCCAAGGATTTAGATTCTCCCTCCCAGGAACCAGGGACAAAGACCAGTAAAATTCTTTATTATACAACAGTAGGTCTCTCTTAAGCCAGACTGGACAGTAAGAGGTGGGTGACTTGGCTTCTATATATTCCCTGGGCTTCCGAACAATGATGCTCTTGGTGGTCCTCTCCCGGTCCACCCATCTTGAGTTGTGGTCCCTATTTCTTCTTGGGAACTTCCAAGGATCCGTGTCTTCTAGAGACTGTTCTTTTCTTTCTATGTTGAAAGTCACCCCTGATTTACCCTCTCTTACATTTTCATCTCACATCCTATTAATTCCTAAATCCCCAAAAACCTAAACAAACCAGAGCACAACAAAAACACCTACTCTCCTTCTTCCCAGTAGAACCTAATTGCCTGTTAAACTTGGAACAAATGCAAAGTTTCAGGAGCTACCAGTTCCCATTCCTAGAGAGAGTGATGGGCTTAATCTGCACTTATTTCTAGGTCAGGGAGCGAAAGCTTTTGCATTTCATTCTTCAGAAAGATAATGAATTAAAAGAGAGCCTTTGCATCTCTTTTTATAATAATCTGAACTCAAAGAAGAAGAAAAGAATCTGAACTCCTAGCCATTCAAGAAAAGGCATAAAAAAAAAAAGACACATAAACTTCTGCTTGACAGAAGTGGTAAAGATTTTCAAAAACCAGTCCAAATTTACTTTCAAAACCAAAGTTAGGTGACACAATCAATTGTATTGAATTTGCTCTAAAGTTATATTTACGCATGTATCATCCCTTTGAAATGTACTCCGAGGATGACACTTTATATGATCTTTTGCCTTAAGTATTTCACTTACCTTTTAGGCAAAAACAGTGCAAGAAAGTATTAATTATTTCTCGAAAAGTATCACATTGATCTACTCCCAGTTATTTCTCAACGTTGTTTTTAAAGGTACTGGGTGTCTGATTGCTTCAAGTAACCTTCCTTTGAGTCACGGTTTTTCCCATCTTTCATTGTAACTCAAAATCTAACGAAGAGCTTTAAGCCTCTGAGAAGGATAAATGGAAACTAGCACAATGATATGTCTGCTATATGACCATGACAAGCTTCATACTACACATTTTCAGATCCATGATTTTATTTAATCACATTTAATCCTCACAGCAACTCTTGAAAGTATTCACTGCGCCCCAATTTTACAGATCAGAAAATGTAACTGGGGAAGATATGTTCACTAATGGCATAGTTGGGAGACACAGGATTTAACTACTTTGATTATTCAAGCTTCTGCAATGCCTTATGGGTAGTTGTTTCCAAGTTCTTCTGTACAGCAAATAGTTAGTGTTACCACTGAATCTCACGTATTACGTTTGCAAAATTGTTTTCATTAATATAAAATCAGTGTATTCTCAGTAGGTTATTAGAGATAACCTAATGATTAGGTTCATTTAGGGAAGTCTTACTGAGTAGCCTGTATTTGCCACGGTACTGGGTACATGCATTATACTCATTTTGTCCATTCTTTAGCAAACACTGAATCGCATCATTCCATGATATTGCATGTTGAAAATGGTCAAAGTATGTCATGACAGACTAAGTTGACTTTTTGAAATGCCCTAAATCATGAAATAAAAAGTGATTTCTTATATAGTTAGGTCTTAGAGATTTAGAAATAGTATTTTGAATCTTTTGCTGGAATTGATATTATTTAACCGGTTTTACTTATTTTTAATTTTATGAGCTTTCACATTGATATCTCCAATGATCATGCCAGGCAAATGCCAAATTCTGAAGTTGTAGTGCCTTTGACAGCACTTACAACAACTAATAACCAGATTCAATGACAGCGATCCATTTCAGCAGGTTCTGTGATTGCAGATTACACTCTTCATGGTTTCTTCTTTGTGTGAATAGTAAGCGTATGAAATCTTGAGTCAACATTTCCTTTTCTGTTGCATAAACAGCGCTGAAAGCTTAATGATCAGCTGGAGAAGAGGTGTAATGAATAGTTCCAGCATTGTTCATTAAACACCGCGGCAGTTCTTTTCTTTGCCATCATTTCTTCTGTGCTGGAATTTTGAATTTTCTTCTAGTCTGTCATTCTCTTTGAGCATCGGACACGCCCCCGAGGTACTTGCTGGAACACACATGGGCTGTTGTTATCTTACAACAATGGAAACGTCACTCCTCCTCGGGTTTCCTTTATTGGAGAGGATGCTTTTTTAGGATGGTAAATTGGCAGAGTGACTCATCTGATCAAACTGTAATAGACTTTTTTTTAGGTATATGTGGCTTTTTGGATAATGAAGCACTGTGTTGCTTTTCTGTAAATTAATAGGAAATGTTTAATTAAATTGGGGCTGGAATTTGCAGTTTTTATTTGCTATAATTGGTTTTAGGTCACTATATATACATATATGTATTTATAATTTTGTTTCCACTCTAATGTACTTTGTATTCTAATCATTGAAAAATGATGCTCTCTCTGTTGGGTACATGAGATCGCTAAATTACTGAAATGTTAACATACAGTTATTTGGTATTGCCTTTAGTAGCCTGTTAGCAGATGATGACAATGTGCTGTTCACATCTCCATGGGCCGAGGCTCAGTTAGGTGATAGCTCAGCAAGACATCTTGTCCCAAACATGGTTTCCAGAAGACATGATGAAATGAATTGAATTAACTTTTATTTGACCCAATGTATTGAAACCATGGCTGTTGATTATGTTATGCTCTCTTTTATTTGCATATTAAAGTAACAGTAAACAGTTCCTGGAAACTGCCATTGAACTCGCCAAGTGTACTTTACTTTAAAGTGTAGAGCAACAAATTTCTAAATAAATAGGGAGTGAGCTTCTTTGTGTTGTTCTTAAGAAAGCATGTTTGAAAGAATGTAATTATCTGTAAATATGAGTTTGTTAGACAGGGCACTCCCATGCATCCTTAGATTCTAAGATGTCATTTTTGGGGAGAAATAACTCAGTGAAGTTCTATTCATTATATGAATAATTGGTGATGAGAGATTTCCTGAGCAACATCAGAAGTTTCCAGATGAAACTTTTTTTAATTTGTAAAACATTAGGATAGCAAGCTTGTTAGCAAAAGAAAGGTATAAGTAGCTAAGAACCTTTAGGATTAGGTTATATTTTGGTTGATTTTAATGCCAAACTTTGTTATAATCGTTAACATAGACTATTTGTCATCTGTGGTCTATTTTAGGGAAACAAAAAGCTTGGTGAAATCAGTCCTTCCCTGACTTTGTTTTTCTTTTCTATAACATTTTTGACAGAAGGATTAACTGCTTAAGAGAGTTGGAATTGTTTTGGAAATCTTGCTTATTCAAGAAATAAAATTTTACATAAACTAGATTTTTAAATAAAAAGACATTTTTTCATTCAGAGGCACAGCATAACATAATATTTCATAGTGACGTTCCAGAAATATGAGACCAAAGTTACAACCCTAAAAGTCACTAGTTCCCCAATTTATTTTCTTTTTTTCTTTTTTTTTTATAAATAAATTTTTATTAATGTTAATGGGGTGACATCAATAAATCAGGGTACATATATTCATAGAAAACATGTCCAGGTTATCTTGTCATTCAATTATGTTGCATACCCATCACCCAAAGTCAGATTGTCCTCCGTCACTTTTTATCTAGTTTTCTTTGTGCCCCTCCTCCTCACCCTTCCTCTCTCCCTTCCCCTCTCCCTCCTTCCCTCCCGTGCCTCCCCTCCCCCACACCCCCGGTAACCACCACACTCTTGTCCATGTCTCTTAGTCTCATTTTTATGTCCCACCAATGTATGGAGTCATGTAGTTCTTGGTTTGTTCTAATGTACTTATTTCACTCCGTATAATGTTATCAAGATCACACAATTTTGTTGTAAATGATCTAATGTCATCGTTTCTTATGGCTGAGTAGTATTCCATAGTGTATATGTGCCACATCTTCTTTATCCAGTCTTCTATTGAAGGGCTTTTTGGTTGTTTCCATGTCTTGGCCACTGTGAAAAATGCTGCAATGAACATGGGGTTACATGTGTCTTTACGTACCAATGTTTCTGAGTTTGTGGGGTATATACCCAGTAGAGTTCAAAAGGTACTTCTATTTTCAGTTTTTTGAGGAACCACCATACTTTCTTCCATAATGGTTGTACTACTTTACATTCCCACCAACAGTGAATGAGGGTTCCTTTTTCTCCACAGCCTCTCCAACGTTTGCTATTACCTGTCTTGTTGATAATAGCTAATCTAACAGGTGTGAGGTGGTATCTCATTATAGTTTTGATTTGCATTTCTCTAATAACTAATGAAGATGAGCATCTTTTCATATATCTGTTAGCCATTTGTATTTCTTCCTGGGAGAAGTGTCTGTTCATGTCCTCTTCCCATTTTTTATTGGATTGTTTGTTTTTGAGTTTTATGAGTTCTTTGTATATTTTGGATATTAGGCCCTTATCTGAGCAATTGTTTGAAAATATCATTTCCCATTTAGTTGGCTGTCTGTTTATTTTGTTGTCAGTTTCTCTTGCTGAGCAAAAACTTCTTAGTCTGATGTAGTCCCATTCATTTATCTTTGCCTTCACTTCTCTTGCCTTTGGAGTCAAATTCATAAAATGCTCTTTAAAACCCAGGTCCATGAGTTTAGTACTTATGTCTTCTTCTATGTACTTTATTGTTTCAGGTCTTATATTTAGATCTTTGATCCGTTTTGAATTAATTTTAGTACAAGGGGACAAGCTTTGTCAAGTTTCATTCTTTTGTATGTGGCTTTCCAGTTTTCCAAGCACCATTTGTTGAAGAGGCTTTCTTTTCTCCATTGTGTGTTGTTGGCCTCTTTATCAAAAATTATTTGACCATATATATGTGATTTTATTTCTGGGCTTTCTATTCTGTTCTGTTGGTCTGAGTGTCTGTTTCTCTGCAATACCATGCTGTTTTGATTGTCGTGGCCCTATAATATAGTTTGAAGTCAGGTATTGTAATGCCCCCAGCTTCATTCTTTTTCCTTAGGATTGCTTTGGTTATTTGGGGTTTTTTATAGTTCCATATAAATCTTATGATTTTTTGTTCCATTTCTTTAAAAAATGTCATAGGAATTTGATGGGAATTGCATTAAATTTATAAATTGCTTTGGGTAATATGGCCATTTTGATTATATTTATTCTTCCTATCCAAGAACAAAGAATATTTTTCCATCTCATTATATCTTTTTTGATTTCCCTTAACAATGCTTTGTATATTTTCATTATATAGGTCCTTTACATTCTGTGTTATGTTTATTCCTAGGTATTTTATTTTTTTTGTTGCAATCATGAAGGGTATTATTTTTTTTTAGTTCGTTTTCAAATATTTCATTGTTGGCATATAGAAAGGCTATGGACTTTTGTATGTTAATTTTGTATCCTGCAAAATTACTGTATTGGTTTATTGTTTCTAGTAATCTTTTTGTGGGGTCTTTGGGGTTTTCGATGTATAGGATCATATCATCTGCAAAAAGAGATACCTTTACTTTTTCTTTTCTGATATAGATGCGTTTTATTTCATTCTCTTGTCTCATTGCTCTGGCCAGAACTTCTAGCACCACATTAAATAAGAGTGGAGAGAGTGGACAACCCTGACTTGATTTAAAGTGGAAAGTCCTCAGTTTTATGCCATTTAATATGATGTTGGCTGATGGTTTATCATATATGGCCTTTATCATGTTGAGATATTTTCCTTCTATACCCATTTTGTTGAGTGTCTTAAACATAAAGTTGTGTTGTATTTTATAGAATGCCTTTTCTGCATCTATTGATAAGATCATGTGGTTTTTGTTCTTTGTTTTGTTGATATGGTGTATTACGTTAACCGTTTTACGTATGTTGAACCATCCTTGAGATTCTGGGATGAATCTCACTTGATCATGATGTATTATTATTTTTAATATGTTGTTATATTTTATTTGCCAGTATTTTGTTTAGTATTTTAGCATCCGTATTCATTAGAGATATTGGTCTGTAGTTTTCTTTTTTTGTGCCGTCCTTGCAGGTTTTGGTATGATGGTTATGTTGGTCTCATAAAATGTGTTTGGAAGTATTGCTTCTTCTTCAATTTTTTGGAAGACTTTGAGTAGAATAGGAACCAAGTCTTTGAATGTTTGATAGAATTCACTAGTATAGCCGTCTGGGCCTGGACTTTTATTTTTGGGGAGGTTTTTAATAGTTTTTTCTATTTCCTCCCTGCTAATTGGTCGGTTTAGGCTCTCTGCTTCTTCATGACTCAGTCTAGGAAGGTTGTATTGTTCTAGGAATTTATCCATTTCTTCTAAATTGTTGAATTTGGTGGTATATAGTTTTTCATAGTATTGTACAATAATTCTTTGTATATCTATGATGCCTGTGGTGATTTCTCCTCTTTTATTTTGGATTTTGTTTGTATGATTCCTTTCTCTTTTTTCCTTGGTGAGTCTTGCCAAGGGTTTGTCAATTTCGTTGATCTTTTCAAAGAACCAGCTCCTTGTTTTATTATTTTTTTCTATAGTTTTTCAGTTCTCTATTTCATTTATTTCTGCTCTGATTTTTATTATTTCCTTTCTTCAGCTGGTTTTGGGTTGTCTTTGTTCTTCTTTTTCTAGTTCCTTAAGTGTGAAATTAAGTGGTTCACTTGGGCTGTCTCTTGTTTGTTCATATAGGCCTGAAGTGATATGAACTTCCCTCTTATTGCTGCTTTTGCTGCATCCCAGAGATTCTGATATGTCGTATTGTCATTTTCATTAGTCTGTATATATCCTTTGATCTCTGCGCTTATTTCTTCTATGACCCATTCATTTTTTAAAAGTATGTTGTTTAGTTTCCACATTTTTGTGGGATTTTTTTCCTCCTTTTTGCAGTTGAATTCTAGTTTCAAGGCCTTATGATCAGAACATATGCTTGGTATAATTTCAATTTTTCTGAATTTGCTGATGTTATTTTTATGGCCCAACATATGGTCAATTCTTGAGAATGTTCCATGCACCCTAGAGAAAAATGTATACTATGTTGCTTTGGGATGAAGTGTCCTGTAGATGTCCATCATATCCAAGTGCTCTAATGTTTCGTTTAAGGCCACTATATCTTTATTGATTCTCTGTTTGGATGACTGATCTAGAGCCATCAGCGGTGTATTGATGTCTCCAAGTGTGATTGTATTTTTGTCAGTTTTTGTTTTTAGGACAACAAGCAGCTGTTTTATATATTTTGGTGCTTCTTGGTTTGGTGCATATATATTAAGGATTGTTATGTCTTCTTGATTTAGTGTCCCCTTAATCATTATGAAATGACCATTTTTGTCTCTGAATACTTTTTCTGTCTTGTAGTCAGCATTACTAGATATGAGTATTGCTACACCTGCTTTTTTTTGGATGTTATTTGCTTGGAGTATTGTTTTTCAGGCTTTCACTTTGAATTTGTTTTTATCCTTGTTGCTTAGTTGTGTTTCTTGTAGGCAGCATGCAGTTGGATTTTTTTAAATTCATTTTGCTACTCTGTGTCTTTTTATTGGTGAGTTAATCCATTTACATTTAGTATAATTATTGACACTTGTGGGTTCCCTATTGCCATTTTATAAATTGCTTTCTGTTAATTTTGTATCTTGTTTGATTCTTCTCTTTTGTTTTTCTATCATTTGTTTTTGTTTGTTTGTATTCCATACTTCTTTCCTCTGTTGCTACCTTTTTTAAGTCATGTGCTTCTGTGGTGGTTTTTTCAAGGGTGGTTACCATTAAGTAATGAAAAAGGTACCTACCATAGTCATTGTAGTACACTATCTTATGAGTGTTTCTGCACTTCATCGTCCTTTGCTATTGTTAATCTCTGTCCTCTCTTCCCCTTTTTTTGCTTCTGTTGTCACAGTTTAAATTTCGTTTTATTATGTTCTTGGTGGAGCTTTTACTTGTGGTTTTGTTTTGTTTTGTTCTTTGAATCTGGTTGGAAAACCCCCTTTAGTATTTCCTGAAGTGGGGGTGTTCTGATGATAAATTCCCTCATCTTTTCTGTATTTGTGAATGTTACTATTTCTCCTTCATACTTGAAGGATAGCTTTGATGGGTATAGTATTCTTGGCTGAAAGTTTCTCTCTTTCAGGGCTTTAAATATTGGGGTCCATTCTCTTCTAACTTGTAGAGTTTCTGCTGAGAAATCCAATGATAATCTAATAAGCCTTCCTTTATACGTTGTATTCTTCTTTTCCCTGGCTGCCTTGAGAATTTTTTCTTTGTCATTGGTTTGTGCCATTTTCATTATGATGTGCCTTGGAGTAGGTTTGTTGTGGTTAAGAAAACTCGGTGTTCTGTTTGCTTCTTGAATTTGAGGCTTTAGTTCTTTCCACAGGCTTGGGAAGTTCTTGTCTTTTATTTGTTTGAATATATTCTCCATTCCATTTTCTCTCTCTTCTCCCTCTGATATACCTATTATTCTTATGTTATTCTTTTTGTTGGAGTCAGACAATTCCCATAGGGCCTTCTCATTTTTTTAAATTTTTGAGTCTCTCTCTTCTTCTCTCTGTTGTGCCTGAAGTTGCTTGTCTTCCATGTCACTAATCCTACCTTCTATCTGGCCTGTTCTATTAGCTAAGCTTGTTACCTTGTTTTTCAGTTCATGAATTGAGTTTTTCATCTCTGTTTGATTTGTTTTTATAGTTTCAATTTCCTTGGTAATATATTCTTTGTGTTCATTGTTTTCTGAACTCCTTAAATTGCCTTTCTGTTTTTACTTGTATATCTCTGAGTATTTTTAGGGTTTCTATTTTAAATTCTCTGTTATTTAGCTTCAAGGTTACCAATACATTAAATTTTTTCTCCATAGATTTTTCCACATCTATCTGTGTTACTTCTCTATGTTTTGTATCCATGATATTTGATTTCATTTTTTTTAATGGCATCTAAGGGTGGTCTTGTTGATAGCACTGATGAGAATTAATAAAAAAATAAAAGTAAAAAACAAAAAAAGAGAAAAAAATGGAAAAATAATTTGGAAAAAAAACCCCACAAAAAAAAACAATGAAAATTTATTATTTCCCCCCTTTTCTTTCTTTTCTTCCCCTCCTCTCCTTTCCTCCTTAGGAAAATATCATGATGAACTGTGAATTATATTATGCTAAATGGAATAAAACCTGCCTATAACGGAGGACCTGAGTTGGGGGGAAGTGTTCAAGGGGCAAAAAAGGAAGTAGGGACCCACAAAATGCAAAAAAGAAAAAAATTTGGATCAAGTATAAAATGGTTTGCTTGTACGTGATGGTTGACTAAGAGATATAATGAGAGGGATAAGAGGGAAACAGGAAAAAGGAAAAATAAGTATTGTATTATGTGGAGGAAAGACTAAATAGAATGCAGATCCTGGGTTGAGAGGAATGCTAATGAGTTAAAAAGCAAAGTAAAAAGCACCCAAAATGCCACTAAAAAAAACCTTGAATCCCAAATTAAATAATTTGTTCATGATTGAGGATTGAATGAGAGGAAAAGTAAAAGGAGAAAAGAAGAAACTAATAGAAAGGGAGAAATAAGAAAAAGGGGAAAAGGAAAGGAAGAAAAAAGAAAAAAAAACAGAGAGAGAGAGAGAGAGAGTGTTAAGGGTTTTGGAGTGTAACCCTCATGGAGAGTAAGGAAAAGAAAAGAAATAAAATGTAACACTTATGGGTAGTGTAGTTCAAGAAAAGGAAGAATAAGACAGGCAGAGAATAAAAGGACCAAGGTGGAAGAAATAGAAATAATAATAATAAAGGCAAGAAGATGAAAGAACAAAAAAACAGTGGAACAAGTTATAAAGTCTGTGGATTTTTCTTGATTTTGAGACGTTAACGTCTTCTTTCCTTTTTCTTTCCTCTCCCTCTTCCTGGTCAGTGACTCTGTACCCCAGGCTCTGGCCCTGTGGCACGCTTAGTTAGGGATTTGCAGTTGATGAGACTCTACGGTGATGTTATATATTAGGCTTCAGTCTCGTTGGTAGTCAAGGCTTGTTATCATTTGCAGGCTCTGAAAATGAGAGAGTCTGTTTTCCCAAAGCCTCTCTCCTAGTCTCCCCTTCCTGAATTGGCAGCCTGATGATCTAGCTATGAGGCTGCCGCTGCTGCTGCCTCTGCCTGGGGAGTAAGAGGCTCAAAGAGCTGGCAAATCCCCACTCTAACCCCACTCAAGGCAGGGCTCTGGGTAAGGCTCTGGCGGTCAGAGCCGCCAGCGTAATCAGGCGGGGCTGGGAGCCAATTGCTCTCAAGGTGACTTTCTATAGCCCAGAAATGAACTCATGAGTATATGGTCCAATGATCGTAGACAGGGGTGCCAAGGATATACAATAAGGTAAAGATACTCTCTTTGTTGCCAATGGTGCCAAGTGAACTGGATATCCACATGCAAGAAACCAAAGCTAAACTTACCTGACCTTACATCCTGTACAAACATTAACTCAGAATGGATAAAAGACTTACATGTAAGTCCTAAAATTATAAAGCTTCTGAAACAAAGGGAAAGCTTGATGACATTGTATTTAGCAATGATTTCTTGAATATGACGCTAAAGCACAACAGGCCTCCAAAGCAAAAGTAGACAAACGACTGCATCAAACTTAAAAACTGTGCAACAAAGGAAATAGAATAAAAAGTATAACTCAACAACAACAAAAATACAAACCCGTATTTTAAAATGGGCAAAGAACCTGAATAGACATTCCTCCAAAGAAAATATACAAAGAGTCAACAAACACATTAAAAATTGCTCAACATCACTAATTACCAGGGAATGGAAGTTAAAACCACAATGATATTAACTTACACCTGTCAGGATGGCTATTATTTCAAAAAGAAAAGAAAAGAAAACCCAGAAAAATAAAACCATGTCAGAAATTGGAACCCTTGTGCAGTAGTGGTTGCAGAAGGAAAATATAGCTGCTGTGGAAAATAGTACGAAGATTCCTCAGAAAATTAAAAATAAGAATTATTTGATCCAATGTAAGGCCTCTAGCTTTATTTTTCTTTCTTAAGATCATTTTGGCTATTCAGGGTACTTTAAGATTCCGTATAAATTTTATGGGTTTTTTTTTCTATTTCTGGGGAAAAATTTATTTGGATTTTGATAGGAATTGCATTGAATCTGTAGCTCACTTTGGGTAGTATGTACATTTTAACAATATTAAGTTTTCCAATGCATGAACATGGGATATCTTTCCATATATTTGTATCTTTTTAAATTTTTTTGTTTTGTGTAGTTTTATTTACAGTGTATAAGTCTTTTTGAATCCTAATTAAATTTATTCCTGAATATTTCATTATTTTTGATGCTGTTGTAAATGAGATTGTTTTCAATTTTCTTTTCCAATTATTCATTGTTAATGCATAGAATTGCAACTGAGTTTTTTGTGTAGAGTCTGTATCCTGAAAATTTGCCGAATTGCTTTATTAGTGTGTGTGTGTGTGTGTGTGTGTGTGTGTGTGTGTGTGTGTAACCTTCAGGGTTTTCTACATACACGATTATGTCATATGTGAACAGAGATAATTTTGCTTCTTCCTTTCTATATTGCATGCCTTTTTTAAAAAAAAATTGTTCTGGCTAGACCTTTCTGCACTATATTAAATAGAGGTGGGTGAGAGAATCCTTGCTTTGTTCTTGATTTTATACGAAAAGCTTTCAGTTTTTCACTTTTGAGTATGCTATTATTTGTGGCTTTATACATACATATATATATGGCCATTATGTTGAGGTAATTATCTTCTCTCCCTGCTTTGCTTAGTTTTTATGACTAAAGGGTGTTGAATTTTGTTAAATTCTTTTTCTGCCTTAATTGAGATGATTCTTTAGCTTTTGTCCTTCATGCTGTAAATGTGGTGAATTACATTGACTGATTTTCACATATTGAACCATCCTTGAATTCCAGGGATAAACTCACTTGGTAATGGTGTGTAATCTTTTTAATGTGTTTTGAATTCAGTTTGCTAATATATTTTTGAGGATTTTTGCTTCAATATTTATCAACAATATTCCTTTTTAGTTTTATCTTATTGCAGTATTTTTGTCAGGTTTTGTTCTCAAGCTAATGCTCGCCTTATAAAATGAATTTGGAATTATTCCCTCTTAGATTTTTGAAAAAGTTTGAGAAAGATTGGTATTTATTTTCCTCTAAATGTTTTTAGACCAGGCGGTGGCGCAGTGGCTATTTTCCTCGAAATGTTTTGTATAATGCTCCAGTGAAGCTATCTGGTCCTTAGCTTTTCTTTGTTGGAAGGTTTTGATTACGGATTCAATATCTATATTAATAATTCACGTATTTAAATTTCCTATTTCATAATGATTTAGTCTGTATAGGTTGTATGTTTCTAGAAATTTATCCATTTCTTCTAGGTTATCCAATTGTTGATGTATACTTGCTTGTGTTAGTCTTTTATGAGCCTTTTTATTTCTGTGTCATCAGTTGTAATGTCTCCTCTTTATCATTTTTTCCTTCTTTTAACTTTAGGTTTAGTTTAGTCTTTTCTAGTTACTTGAGATATAACTTAGATCGCTGAATTGAGAACTTTCTTCATTTTCACTGTAGGCATTTACTACTATCTTTTTAATCTTTCTATTTAGTACTGCTTTTGTTGCAGTCCACAAATTTTGATATGTTGTGTATTCATTTTCATTTGTTCAAAATATTCTCTAATTTCTGTTGTGATTTCTTTTTTTGAGTGTGTGTTTAAAGAGTATGTTGTTGAATTTTCACATATTTGTGGAATTTTCCAGTTTTCCTTGCTATTGGTTTCTAGTTTCATTTTGTTATTTTAAGAAAATATATTTTGTATGATCTTTGTCTTTTTTACATGGTTAACACCTGTTTTATGATGTACTATGTAATCTATCCTGGAGAATGTTCCATGTCTGTTTGAGGAGAATGTTCATTCTGCTGTGGTTGGGTGGAATGTTCTGTATATTGTTAGACTAAATTGGTCTATAGCAGTGGTTGGCAAATTCAGTAGTCAACAGGGCCAAATATCAACAGTACAACGATTGAAATTTCTTTTGAGAGACAAAATTTTTAAACTTTATATAGGTAGGCACATTCCTTATCGAGGTAGCCCCCACACGTGGTATTTTGTGGAAGAGCCACACTCAAGGGGCCAAAGAGCCTCATGTGGCTCACGAGCCGCAGTTTGCTGACCAGGGGTCTATAGTGTTGTTCAAATCCTCTGTCTCCTTCCTGATCTTCTGTTGGATTGTTCTCAAGTTTTTTTTAAAGGGAGTTCCCAGATGCTGCTTGCAGCACACTGGCTTACTCTCATGGGCTTTCTTTGGTCATGCATTACTGCAAATTAGGCTTGTAAAGGTAGTCTCTGGTTGTTCGTGTGTATACTTTAAAGTGAGGGTTACATTACTAAGGTAAAATTGGAGAACAAATATTGGGGTGCATTTTGATTAGAACCTAATATTTAAGGTACAGACTCAATATCTTATTACATCTTAATTCTAAATGAGTTTACTCATTTTATTAATGGAGGAAGCTCTCAGGCCCTTTCTTGTATATCTGTGATATATGAATTCTTACCTTCTCATTTACGAAGTTACAATGGATAGATAACTCTTACCTTATTAGGTATTCTCTAAGAAGCACAGTAAAAATAAAATGAAGCTTTAAAAATTTTAAATGATGCTTCAGGGAATCCAAGATTAAAAAGATATACAGTTCTAAATTACTTCCACCCATGTTGTTACATACCCTATTAACAGTGTGCACAAGAGAGATTTTAGATTTTATTTTAAATTTTATTTATAGATTTTACCATACCATTTCATGTTTTTTGCTCTGACTACCAGAAAATATGAACCAGAAGGATGGTATGTTGGGAGACATTATGCATTTGTCATTGAATCTCATCACAGAAAATTGTGCTTATTAATCGTTTCTCCATCTCTAAAACTTGATAATAGTAATAATAAAATAAATTTTAGTAACTAATTTTATATTTTGTTTCCTAAATTGAAATATGAACTTTCAATTTGAGGGGATGATGATTCTAGGAAATTTATATTACTTTCTTTATATGCATATATAAAATTTTGAAGCAATATAGTGAATGGAAACTGTCCATGTATGAAGTGGTTCTGATCACACCATTGAAGCACTGGAGTAAAAATTCGGTTGAATCTTTCTTATGTCAGGCTACAGATTATTTGAAAATTTATTTGCACCAATTCTGTGAATTTGGTATAACTTAAAGAGGAAAAAAAGAAGAACCATAGAGAAGTCACACCAGTGAATGAAGGACCCTGCTTTTCCTACCAGTGTGGTCAGATTTTTCATAGGCTACTCTGCAGTTCTGGGGCATTCTGGAGAAACCATTCCAGGATTAACACAAGATAAATTCTTGGAGCTTGAAGAAGAGGTAAACAGATTTTCTGGGGGCCAGACTCTGGGATATCCAACTTCTTTCAACCACAGAGTTCTGCTTTGATATTTTTATATATTGAACTTAGGCATCCACTTTTCCCTTAGGAAAAGAAAAATACAGTGGTTCTGAGGCAAAACAAACCACCACCCTAAATCATGCAGCTTTTATCTTGCTTGCGACAGAAGACCACATTTCAGCAGCCATTTCATCTAAGCTTAGCTCTTCCTCCTCCCTCCCCTCTCTGCCACCTCTTTGTGGGCCTAACATTTCATGAGTTATTCCTGTGCTTTAAAATATATGTCTCACAGAGGAAGGTTTATGTTTGCACAAATGAATAATTCAAAGGATAGCATTTTCCTGAGATTAGTTTACAAAGTGAAGACTTCAGCCCAGGGTTGAAATTTCTAAGGTATCAAAGATGTTCGTGCCGTTTCCTCTCCCTGTGAGCTGTGGCTGGGTTTCTGTACTGGGTTTCGCCGCTGCGAACAAACTCTGGGAGGAGAGAGGTGGAATGCACACACCGACAGCACAGGTATCGTCTAGACTGCAGACACTACCCTCTTCTGGAAAGACGGCTAGCCCTCTCCTGCTATGAGTGGGACTTACTATACCAGCTCTTTACTTAGGTTTTAAACAAACATAAAGTTGCTTCCAAAATAATATACCTCCTTGATAATTTAGGTGAAGAAAACAACTGTTATCAGTCCACGGTCAGTGACGTTTCGTTTGAAATTTCCACTTTTCTTATACGGACTTTCAGTGTATCTTGAATTGGCTTGATTTTTATTTTAAGTTATGAAGATTATTTGAGTTCCCCAGCTCTTCTGACTCAATACCAAGCCCCTGAGCTGCCCTTAGCCTAGTGTTCCAGTTTTAAGCTCTCATTCAGTTTATACTTTTGTTAATTGCATTAGGGGATCTTATGGAGCAATAGGAGAACCTCCTAATATGCCAGCACAGAAGAGCCCAAGGCCAGCAGTGGCTGTACCCAGACAGCTGATGTATAATGAATTTATTTACGATATAATCATGTAATATCAGTAATGCTAGTGATTAACCTTCTGAGGTTTAATAATTAAGGGATCCACAGAGATTAACATCAAGTACCTCAATGTTTGGAATATTAACATTAGATTCTTCTAATAATGGTTCTCTGTTGGCCAGTTTGATTTTTCTCTCTGTAACACCTATTTTATGTAACATCTTTTTCCTTATTAATAGACCCCCCCTACACACGCACACACACACACACACACACACACACACATTACTTCCTACCTCCTGTTTTAGTGCATATAGAATTAGTGGCATTAAATTTTTGGTTAGTGTTTTTCATCCTTAAAATTCCCGCCTTCTCATTTATCAGTGCTTTTGGAGCACACCTTCAGAATAGCCTCTTCCAGTTGCCCACTGAGATGCCCACTGGAAGAACTCAGAACTGCCCTCCTGGTGCCAGCTCCTGCACTGGAAAGGTGGTGGGTATGGAGTCAGTTTGCCTAGATTGAGAATAAAACAGAAGAGACTTCACCTGGATATGGACAAGAAAGTAAATAAGACCATTTTGTAAAAGGAAGAAACCATTTATAGCCACCATTAGAGTTTATAGCCCAATTCAGAGGCAAAAAGCTTCACCAGCTGGAAAACGGTGTTTTTCCATTATAGACACGTGGCTTTCACCATAGGTAACTTGGTCTTCTTCTGCCACTGTCGATCTTTCCCTTACATTCTGGATTGCACCTTCACGATGAGAGTGGGGTGCCCCCCCAGGGATAGGAATTCGTGGAGCCTCAGTGTAGTGTGGCGACTGCAGTCTACTCGGGTTGGGCTCAGACAGGAAGAACCTGGGTGGAAGAGTGTGTGTGCGCTGAGACGGTCACGCTTATGTAGCAACAGCTATAGACAGCGCGGGAGAAGTGCCCACCTCAGTCTGGCAGAGCCACAGGGATGAATGGCTTCTGCTCACCAGACAGCCTGTGGTGAAGGAGATATAACAGCCACTCAAATGGAAGGAGTCAGCGTGCCATGCCCCAAGGCAAGCACTGGATAAGACCACAGTGCCTGTGACTGATGGAGGGCTTCAGTGTGCTAACCACCTATGCATTTAGGGGAAGAACATATTTCTCATGTGCTGGGGAGAAACTAAAATAACATTTTAGGAAGTAATTCAATGTTTTTATAAATCACATAATATGCAGAGTCTATAGATATATACCACCATATCCTTTTTTTAAAAGAAAAAAGGAAAACTTAATTTGATTTCCAGGGAAAAAGCAATGAATAAAAATAAAGTGCTAAAAACTGAGAAATTTCACTATAAATGGAAGGAAGATATTGTTTGAAAAGTGTTGAACTTGATAGAAATGTGGTTACAAAAGTCAGTGTTGTTTAAAGGCTGTAGGGGTCAGGGAAAGGCAAGGCAGAGCAGAATGTTCCTCATCTTTCATGGCACGGTTCAGGAGATACAATTTTGTGCCGGACTTACATAGACTGAAAAATAGAGGTGACAGTGACTCAGAGGGAGTCATTTTGAATAATATGATGAATGAAACTACTACACATTTTGAGCTGATAAGTCACAAATGGATATTACTCATCCTATTAAAGCATTCAGAGCACATTTTCAAAAAATAGTGGAAGTATATTTACTATAAACACTGTGATACAAAGGCAAGGCCCTCAGCCTAGCGTGATATAGACCCCTGGGGAATGGCTTCTGCCAATCCAGGCCTCCCTGACCATTCCTAGCGTCAGCTCTGGCTCCAGCCAGATTCCTCCTCTGCTACTAGGCTCAGGTTTGAACCTACCACTGGGAAGAACTGATCCTCCCCTCAGGCCACTTACACGTAAGACTTACTGAAGCACATGCTCTTCAGCACGGGCCCTGTGGCTCACTACCTTCTCAGTGGTCTTTCTCCCTAATCGGTGTTCTGGTCACCCTCTGAAGATCTCACGTGACAGAGTCCGATCGGGCCTTGTATTGTTTCATGCCCACTGTTTTGTTTTGTATTCATGATTTAATTTCAATTTCTGGAAGGTCTAGCTGGCATCATCTTTACCTTTCTTTTATTTTTTTATTTATCTTTTAAATCTTCAAGCATTAGCCCGGTATTAATTGGTTAGTTCACCAGATAAACAGGGTAAAGATAGCATGTCTCTTTGCCATAAAGCCACTTTTAGCCACGCTGAATTGCATTTATCTTCATCTCCCTGTGCTAAACTATGATTTTGCCGTTCATGTCATCTGGGAATTGAGCCATGGGTGTTTTATAGGATACATTCATATTTTTACCCTGAAAACAAGGCTAATCTTGTATCTCAAAACCTTTATATAAGTAAAGTTAAAGAAGGCAAGCTTTTACATGGTCATGCAGTAGAGGATGGTGTTATGGGTGGACTTGTGTCACGCCTGCCCCCCAAATTCGTAAGTTGAAGTTCTAAATTCTGGTACCTAAAAACGTGACCTTATTTAGCAATAGAGTCATTGCAAATGTGATTAGTTATCATCAGAGGTGGTCCCACTAGGGTAGGGTGGGCCCCTAATCCAATATAAGTGGTGTCCTTATAAAAAGGGGATATTTGACACAGACACGGACACAGAGGATGCCATGTGAAGAAGACAAGGATCAGGTAAATATATCTACAGTCTACGTAATACCACAGATCACCAGCAAAGCTCCAGAAGCGAGAAGAGAGGCATGGCAGATTCTCTCTCACATCCCCAGAAAAGACTAACTCTGTCGATACCTTCTTCTCAACTTCCAGCCTCCAGGACTGAGAAACAATACATTTCAGTTGTTAAGCCACCCAGTCTGTGATACTTTATTACTGTAGGCTAGCAAACTACTACAGAGCGTATATTGATTGAGAAAGAGAAAAGGAAATGTACACTCTTGTCTGTAGATTGTGTTCCTAGGTTAGCAGAGCCCAATGTGGTCGTAGATAAAATTTTTCTGTTGTACACCTGAAGGATACCACCTCACACAATCATGGACTGTGGAAACAGTGGCTAATGTGATGGAAGTATTGTCAGGAACCAGGGTGCTCTGTCCTCTCAGGGATGACCTGTGAGGGTGGACAAAGGTGACATCTCAGTAAGAAACTAAGAGATCCCAGATTCCAGTATTTTTTAATTGAAGCCCATATGTGTGTCATATTTAATAACATTAAGAAATTGACTTAACTTCTCCCTCTGAGTGTTTTCATTTTTAAAATAGCATTATTAATGCCTCCCTTGCAGAGCAGAGAGTGCTTGACATAGAGGAAGTGTGCCTGGTGTGAGAGCTGCATAGTCCGCTCCCCAGTCATTGTGTGTACAAATCAGTCCTCAGGCCCAAGTTCATTGCAACCTGGGACCATCGCATATGTCGAGTCCTCCCTGCTCTTCTAAAGCAGACAGGACACTTAAAAGTTGCTGTTGTTGTTTTTTTTAATTCTTATAAAGCCATTAGATTCCAGGAGAACATACATACATTTTATAGAAGGGAAGGAAGTTATAGTACGTTTTTCTTGAGGTCATGCCCTTCTTGCCCAGGCCAACAACTCTGGCCATGTGAGGATTTCGCTACTTTTCACCTCTTTGGAGCTTATCTCATTCACAGTAGAATGAGGGACTCTCGTTTGCCATTCAGCCCTTTCTGCAAAAACATCCTGTGTTTCTGGCAGGCTGTCTGGACTGCAGGACGTCGGGGAGGGGAAACAAATATCAGGGGTGTGGACCCTAACAACAGTACTCCTTAAGGAAGCTACTTCACTTTAGCAACTTTAATGTTCTCCAAGTGTGAAGTGCAGGGCAGTCTACAGGCCATCCTTTTTTTTTTTTTTTTTGTATTTTTCTGAAGCTGGAAACGGGGAGGCAGTCAGACAGACTCCTGCATGCGCCCGACCGGGATCCACCCGGCACGCCCACCAGGGGGCGATGCTCTGCCCATCTGGGGCGTCGCTCTGTTGTGACCAGAGCCACTCTAGCGCCTGGGGCAGAGGCCAAGGAGCCATCCCCAGCGCCCGGGCCATCTTTGCTCCAATGGAGCCTCGGCTGCGGGAGGGGAAGAGAGAGACAGAGAGGAAGGAAAGGGGGAGGAGTGGAGAAGCAGATGGGCGCCTCTCCTGTGTGCCCTGGCCGGGAATAGAACCTGGGACTTCCACACGCCAGGCCAACGCTCTACCACCGAGCCAACCGGCCAGGGCCAAGCCATCCTTCTAATACCAGTTAATGCAGTTTGGGGGTCAAACGCCAACTAAAAAACCTGGGGTCCCGAAGACCACCCTGAGGTTCTGTAAGAAGGACTCTCAGAACATGCTTAGAGCTACTATCCGCACAGTTTGAGATTTCTCTCAAGGAAGGGGTACAGAATGGAAATTAGTCAAGGGAAGAGGTGCGTAGGGCAGAGGCCAGGACACTTGCATCATGGAGCACCCAGTTGTCTTCTCTCATGGGGTATGGACAGCGTTACTTTCCCAACAATGATGTGTGACAAAGTGCACAAAGTGTCATCAGCCAGTGAGGTTCACCCAGCTTTGGGGTCCTGAGTTTTCATGGAGTTCACTCATGCTGATGTGGTTGACTGCATGTACCTGGTCTTGGAGTTGAGCCAATGTCACCAGAACCTCACTCTAAGCCATGTTTTTAGACTACCGAATGTGTCCAAGGTTCCCAGGTACACAAAGATGCCTACCGGGAATGATATTCTAAGGGTAGCGATTACCTCCAGGAAGCCAAGTGCAAATCCAGACCTTATTTTGGGCCAAGTTAAATTCTTTACTACATACTCATAGAAGAAGGGGTTAAGTTTCAGGGTTTTTCTAGTCTTTATGATACGCAGTGGTGTCAGTGTGAAGCCCTGCCTAAAGCATGGCCACCTCTGCCTCTTCCAGGAACCGTAGGCCTGCCCCTTGAAGGCCTTCTTTCCAGCTCACAGTGCGGCCTTTCTCGTGGCCAGCTTGCCGAGGCGGTGCTCTGTGCAGTGTGTCCAAGGAATTTAAGGCTGGCCAGTGAGCACCTGTTAATTATTGTATGAAACTATTTTCTGCATTTGGTGCTTAAAGTTTAAAGCAGGCACAATATGTGAAAAATATGTGTTAAGAGGATTTTAGAATCCTCACATTTGTGCCTGGAGAAATTGGTATTTATTAAATGCCAATTACCTATGTCTCCAGGGTGCTGGATGGATGAATTAATATTCTCTTTTATTTGTGGAGATATTCAGAAACTTTAGTCTTTTTTCCTCCCGGGGAGCTGGGGGACCCCAGGAAAATGGAAAGCATTACTGTAGTAACTTTTCTGTGAGCTCTGGTGTTAATTGCATCCACCTTTGTTGGTCAGAAGGTTTCTCTGATTCAAATCAAACCCCAGCAAACACATGCAGGGCAGCCTTGATAGCCACACCACCCCCGCCTTAATTTCCCAGGGGATTTAGAAATTAGGCAAAAGCCCTAATTCTTCAGGCAAATGTGTTTGCAAAGAGGTTCTAATATGCTACACTTGTAGATGCTTCTGGGAACCATTGAAATGACGAATATTCCAAATGCCCTGGCCTGGCTGGGTCCCACCCTTTCTATACAATGAGATTTGGCTTTCTACTTTCATCCTCCGCCCTCACCACAGTCACATTCATATCATACTCAAGAGTGTATGCAGATTATAAAAGCTGGTTTCAATTTAGTACAACCTGGGACGAGAGGAGGATACTGTACATGGGAAAGAATGAGAGCGAGCCTTGTAGAGGAACACGGACTGTGTGTCCTGTGATGTTGTCATCAGAATCTCCACCTTACGGATGCGGAAGTCAGTCTCAGATGGGTTAAGGAAATCACAGACAAGCAAGGTTAAGTGGAAGAGAGGGGGTTTATTGGCACCTTGGGCCTGTGTTCCTTTTCACCCCTCCGCGCTGCAGAATCTCAAACACACGCTGTCTCTGCTGATAAGCACGTGGACTGCTCAGGGCACTGCAAACAGGGCAGCTTTGTTCTGTGGGAGCACTAACTGCCACCTTCCATTTGGCTTTGTGTATGTATGGAAATCATCTGTGTTATCTGAAAAGTGTTTCATTTTATTCACTAGCATGTTCATGGTGAAGAAAATGACAAGAGACCATTATTAAATTTTCTTCTTTGCTGTCTTCCAACACAAGTATAAAATGAAATAAATGCTTCATAGAATTGGTGATTGATTTAAAAAGCAGTTATTTGTCTTTTACTAACATATCTTTGGTTTGTATGTGCTTGTATATGAATTTATTTAATGATACACCGATAACCTTTGGGTTTGAAAATTTTAAAGTGATTTTGCCTTTGAATGAAAAAACAAACAAACAAGAATTGCTGTGTAGTGCTTGCTACTACTAATTCGGATGTGCCCCCCATCAACTGCGTTTCTGAAATTGATCATTGGAAGGTTTTAGAAGGTCAGAATACCTGCTGACACGACCTATTCTTACGCTGCCAGTCACGGGCTACCGAACTTTTCCCTGAAGTCAATGTTTCCATATTTCCCTAAGTAGGGGACTTCTGCGACCATTCAACTTAGCATCAATTAGGAAGGGCGGGGGAATTCCTCCCCTTGCTGAGTGGTTTTCTCAGGCAGGGCCAAGAGAAGCTGCAGTAGTGGGTCAGCCCTTGTCTTCTCTTCTCCCTGTAAAATAGTTCCTGGTTTGCAGTTATCTCCCTCCCTCCACACATTGAAACAGAGAAATAGAAACAAATTAGATGTGTATCAGGATGGAAATACCTCCTGCTTATGTAGAGTTTAAAAATCATCTTTGCGATTAGCAGTTTCTCATCCTGCAAACTGCTTGTACATACACGGGGACTTTTCCTACTCAGTGTCGCCAGCACCCAGTCACCTGGAGAAGGCAACTGCTCCCATAGTAAATAGATTGGAATTATTTTATTCAGTTTTAAACAGCACATTGTGGAGCCTCGCAACCTTTAGGAGCACAAGCACGAAATGAATTTCTTTCCTTCTACCTCTTAACACCTCACGTCCCTGAAGTTGGGCTGTGGGCTCCTTTTATGTTATCTCAGACAAATTTCATGACTTTATTATATTTGATTATTAAAAGAGAGTCATGCTAGTTATTATGCTAGAGTCCTGCCCATTACAACTTAAAGCCAGAGTTGAACAATTTCTTCTCCTTCTCTCAGTTGGCCGAATGTGTGGTGATATCACTTAACTCCTGGAGCTTTGTGTGTATGTGCAGGGGCAGTATCACAGAGAGAACACACAGGTTGGGAAGAACACAGGTTGTTACGCTGTGGATAGAATCAGGAGGGGGTAGGAGGAAACGGGCACCTCTTTTGTGACCATGCCAGGTTCATTTCAGATCACTTATGACCTAAATTATGGACTCAGCCTCAGAAGCCAGCCCCCTAGTTGGTCCCACTGATAAGTGGCCCAATTCTGAGGGCGTGAACTGGCCTCTGTGGAGACCAGGCTGTACGGGGCTGGCCAGGCTAGTGTTTCTCTGATCTGCTTGCCTCTTCAGGTCCAAAGGCGGCGGCAGCCCATCAAGTAGGTGGTCTGCCATCCCCAGCCCTGATTCTGGGACCTGCGTATGGAATTTAAGGAGTCACATATATTTTCCTTTCTCCTTGTAGCTGTACTGCTGGGCCATCTTTGTCCACCACTCCTCCTTAACTCTAGGAGCCATGGGGAGAGCCTGCCAGCCTGTGGCTGAGGGGCATCCTCAGCAGCACTCCTGGTGGTCTTTGCTCCTGAAGACCTTCTCAGACTTGACACGTGTGTGTCTTGAGCACCTATACCTTCCCTTGGGATGAGATGTTTATGGGGAGGGCTATGCCGCCAGAAGTAGTTCCCATTAGTTTCTTGGTCCTTCTCCAGTGTTTGAAATGGCTGTTGCCTTGGGAGGGAAAGAAGCCTTGCACCCACCTGGGGAATCTCACAGCCTGGTTCTCAACAGAGCTCTGCTTTTCCTATAATGGCTACCCATTCAGTAATTGCAGGGGCCCGGAAAGACCGAAATCTGCTCCGTCTATACCATTCTGATCCTCCTGTGAGTCACCAAGTCCATCTCTTTTTCTGTGCTGTTGTGTAACCTGAGAAAGAGAGAGATTGATAAAGTATCAAGTTACAGAACATTTAAATAGTGTCATAGTATCCATTGCCTTGCTTCTCAGAATATGAGTCATTGCCTTCCTGATATTATGACACAGTTTATAACAAACGTCAAATGGCACAGTTTCATTCTGCTCTTGTGGTCATGACCTGGGAACAAAACCTCACTAGGGTTTTCTATTCTCTTACAGTCTTGAATTTTAAATGTCTTTGATTTTTCAAAAATGAAAGCGGAATGTTTTTCATCCTGCCTTTGTTAATGGCTTATGTTGTCTAAGGAAGAAACTGACTCACTAAAACCTCAACATTTTTGATAAAACTATGAGGTGCCTTTTTCAACTTTTTAATCTATTTAGGAAATCATAGATTGAATTAGACTTAGAATTAGATAATGAGCATTATTTCTTGCTGTGTTTTCATATCAACCTGAAAGATAAAATGCTAAAATCAATAATATTTCCTTCCTCTTTGCATCTTGTGAAATGATTAGGCAGGCATAGAAGATTCAGGGCATTTCTAGCTATCTAAATATATTTTTAAAATAGATCTAATAGAGGACATTTGGGATAAATATTAGTGTGGAATGAGCGGGTTGTGAAGAGCTGAAGTCATTGAAGCAGAGTTAATTTAAGAAGCATTCCAGTTAGGGATGGGAGTTGTTCTCTGCTAATATCACTGTTTATCTGTGCTGGGGCTGACAGATGTTTTCTTTTTGTTTATTATCTCCAGCCTTTTGAATACTAGCAGGCATGACAGTTACAAAAATTTATACTTTATGGTTAGCGTTCTGTTACTTTTTTATCTTTTGGAATCCAAGTGTTTCCTGCCTTTGATTATATCCATGCAATAGATACTTGTAAAAATCACCCTCAGGTGATTCAACCATTAGATTAACACGCCCATTTGCCAAGCAGGCTCCCTGGATTCTTGGAGAACAAAGAAGAAATCACTGAAAAATGAGCTGAGCTCAAGCCCTTTCTTTCTCCCTTTCCTCTTTGAACCGCACAGTTTCCTGCTGTGTCTGGGGACCCGCTGCAGACCAGTCTGCTTGTACAAGAACTGTCTTCTGCACTGAGACTAAAAAATAGAAAAGCCCTGCATTGCCGAAAGGGGGAGTGTAAATAAGGATGCTCTAAAAAGACTGTAGACATGTGTTCGAGAGAGTTGTTAAAAGTCAACATGCGGCCTGACCTGTGGTGGCGCAGTGGATAAAGCGTCGACCTGGAAATGCTGAGGTTGCCGGTTCGAAACCCTGGGCTTGCCTGGTCAAGGCACATATGGGAGTTGATGCTTCCTGCTCCTCCCCCCTTCTCTCTCTCTCTCTTCTTTCTAAAATGAATAAAAAAAAACAACAACAAAAGTCAACATGCATGCCGACAGCCGGAAAAGGAAAGACCATTTCAAAGGCAGGCTTGTGTCTCTGCCCAACAGTATCCAACCCGCCATGGCTGTGCTAAAACCAGCAACAGTTCCCCAAAGTGATGATATGGATTCCTCCTGGGTTAGTGTGTCATGTTGATTGGCTTTATCTAATTTCACGTGTAGTCTATGTAAGGGTTTAGATTCCTGAACAAGTATAAGTTGTTTTCATGAAAAAGTATAGATAAAATTTATATTAGTGTTTGGTCTCCAGAGAAACAGAACCAATAGGATATCTATCCATCCATCCATCCATCAGAAGGGATGGATTTATTATGAGAAATTGGCGTACACTATTATGGAGTCTGGCAAGTCCAGATTCAGCAGAGCCAATGTCCCAGTTGGAGTTCGAAAGCCAGAAGCTGCTGTAGAGACAGAAGGAGCCCAGGTCTCAGCTTGATGGCTGTGGGCGAGAAGAGCGAGCGTTCCCCTGGGTGGCTGAGTCATGGACCACGTCCACGGAAACCATAGTGTCATTTATTATTTTATTTTATTTTTTTTCATTTTTCTGAAGCTGGAAACGGGGAGAGACAGTCAGATAGACTCCCGCATGCGACCGACCGGGATCCACCCGGCACGCCCACCAGGGGCTACGCTCTGCCCACCAGGGGGCGATAATCTGCCCATCCTGGGGGTCGCCATGTTGCGACCAGAGCCACTCTAGCGCCTGAGGCAGAGGCCACAGAGCCATCCCCAGCGCCCGGGCCATCTTTGCTCCAGTGGAGCTTTGGCTGCGGGAGGGGAAGAGAGAGACAGAGAGGAAGGAGAGGGGGAGGGGTGGAGAAGCAGATGGGCGCTTCTCCTGTGTGCCCTGGCCGGGAATCGAACCCGGGTCCTCCGCACGCTAGGCCGACGCTCTACCACTGAGCCAACCGGCCAGGGCCGTGTCATTTTTTTTATTCCTGAGTGTCATTGTCTTCTGAATGAGTTGGATTAGGTTGTAAGAATTCAGTGTAGATCCTATAGATCTTGACCGGTGGCAAAATTGGCTTACTATCATTTTACCTATGTTTCATTGCCAATCTCTTATACTTAACGTTTTTTTAAATACCTACTCAGTACTTGAAGATTAGGCTGAAAATAAAAGTCACAGTGGAGTAGAAGTCGACTCTTTTCAGGTGTGTGTGCACCTGAGCTCCCCGTCAGGCTCTCTGCCTCAGCTACACTTACCTCTGGGCAGCCTCGTGAGAGTCATGACTTGACTATTGTCTTCACACTATTAATGCCCAAATCGCTTCTCTGGCTCTCACTCCTCCAGTTCACTCCAAACTCACTCATCCCACTGCTTATCCTCATCTCCAATTAGATGTCTAATAGACATATTGAGCTTTATCAATCTAGGACAGAATTTTGAGTCTTTTGCCCAGAAAAATCTGATCATCACCCAGTCCTTCCAGTATTAATTAACGACCTCACTGTATCTTGTTACTGGGATGTGGCAGATTGAATTTCTCTAAGTGATCACAAGAAAGATACTGGATTCCACATGCTTTTCTTACAGGGTGACTTGTGCTGTCCTTCTATGAGAGGTGGGGTCTGTATTCTCTCTGCTTAAAGTTGGTGACTGTCACCACAGAGTACAAGTAGACAATGATATTTGGTGACATCCAAGGCTAGCACAAAAGGCAAAACTTTCTGTCTGGCTCTCTTTCTTCGAATGCTCACTCTGGAATAAGCCAGCCACCATGCTGCGAGGAAGCCCAGAGTAGCTAGCTCACAAGCTGAGACAATCCAGAAAAGCTGGCATAGAGAGGCAGTGAGGTCCCCAACTTAAGCCAACATTAATGGCCGTGGATCATTCTTTCCTACCCCCAGCTTTTGAGCCATAGAGCTGAGGGCCCAGATGCTTTGGGTAACTTGTTATGCAGCATAGTAACCAGACAATTGCAGAAAATGCACTAGCCATCTTGGTGTCTCTTAGTCACTCACCACTCACATCAGCACACTCTAGTATACTCTAACTCTCTTTCAAAATATAGTCTGAGTGTTGAACACTTCTTAACTCCCTGAGACTGGTCCTTAACACCATTATCTCATGCCTTATTTATGGCAGAAGTCTTATTCGTTTCCCTGCTTCTGCTCTAGTATAGATAACATTTTCCAGGCAAAAGCCAGATTGATCTTTTTGAAACCTGAATGAGAGAGACTATGTTTCTGTTTTGCTTAATACCCCTCACATCTTTCTACCACATTTAATATACTGCCGAGTTCCTTGCTCTCTCTGATGAGGCCCTACATTATCTGATGCCCATCTTTTTCTCTGATAATCTATCTGAATCCACCACTCTCCTCCATACTCACAATGCTCAGTCACACTGATCTCTTACTTTTCCTTAAAACATCTATTTCTGAGCCTGTGATTGTTAACAGCAGAATGCATACCCGTCCTTCCATAATAGCTGGATTGCACCTGGTTCTGCAGTGCCCATCTTGCTTTTCACCCATTAAATAAAATTTCCCCAATCACATGGTACTTCCAAAATAGTACAGCTAAGGAACAGCTGTGCTCCCTTCACTGTCTAGACACAAACACTTATAGCCTAGGTGACGGCAAAACTACAAAGTTTAAAGGGCCTAGGTCCCTGAATCACCACGTGGGGGAAAGCTGTCCACCAACCAGGAACACCTGTATTCAACTGTTAATGTGAGTGAAACTTACTGTGTTAAATTTCTGGAGTTTCAGGGTTTATTTCTTATAACAGCTGTTCTCTACTGAATACAATGTTCTTCCCTCTTCATTCCACTTCAGAGCCCTTATATGTGCTACTCTTTCTGCCTAGAGTACTCTTTCTTCCCTTAACTATCATTAAGGACCCTGTTGCATTTAAAATAGTCATTTCTTCCATACCCTCTATACCCCCCCCAACCCACTTTCTATTCTATTACTCTGTTTGACTTTTTCTTTCACTAGAAAGTAGGCTTTATAATAAAAGGGATCTTGTCTATCTTTGCTTCTTTACCCCAGTACTTACACAGTATTTGGTGTGTAGTTGGTGTTCCACAAATGCCTACACAATGAATAGATAGGAGCAAATCATATCAGGTACATGGGGAACGGGGGTAGAATGTTGGGAATTCAAGTCCTTAGTAATGAGCGTCACCCAGTAAATTATTCAGCTTCTTTGTACCTTAAGCCCTACAACTGTCAGTGGGGATAATACCATCTGTTTCATGGAGTGTTTGTGATGACTAAGCAAAAATGGTTATGACATGCTAAGCTGTTGAGAGTGTTACCAGTAATGTGTTCTCACTTCTCTAAGTTGCTCTTATTTCATGAAAAGTTGAGGGGCAAATAATTGCTAACTGTAGGCAGCTATAGAAGAAGAGTCAGGGCATTCCTATCTAGTTAAATGCATATTCTTTTTTCCTTCTTTTCCAAGTGAGAGGAGGGGAGATAAACTCCTGCATGCACCCTACCAGGATCCACCTGGCAACCACCCATCTGGGGCTAATCCTCTGCCCATCGAGGGCCATGCTCACAACCGAGCTGCTTTTAGTACCTGAGGCAGAGGCTCCACAGAGCCATCCTCAGTGCCTGGGGCTGATGCACTGGAACCAATTGAGTCATGGCTGCAGGAGGTGAAGAGAGAGAGAGAAGGGGGAGGAGGGGGAGGGGTGGAGCAGCAGGTGGTCGCTTCTCTTGTGTGTCCTGACCAGGAATCTAACCTAAGATGGATATCCACACACTGTTCTGATGCTCTACCACTGAGCCAACCAGCCATGGCCTTAAATACATATTTTAAAATATGTATTTTTGTTATAATTTTTTACATAAATAGTGAGGACACTGACATATTTGACATAAGTCTCATTGGGAGGTATTTCTGGATTGGAGTAGTCAACCACTGAGAGCGGCTTATATATTCATAATTGAGGATCTGTTTGTCTGCTCCTCTGACACATACTGAAGCCTGAGAGCTAAGCCCTGGCATGTGTTTCAACCCTCATACCATCCTTGGATGATATGTTAGACGGGCCACATAGGATTCAGAGTGGAACATGAATTCACAGTTTGGGGACAGAAGATATGTATATGACAGATCTTTCATTCAGATCTCTAAGAAGCAAATAGTATTTTTGGCAGAGTGGCCATTTCAGGAAAAACATGTTTATAAATCATTATTATTTTGCTTTCTGATTAAACAAGAAAGTGAATAATACATGTGAATTTTCTTGTGATACTTAAAAATACTCAGCAAGCATGACATTATCCCTTCACCTCTTCCAGTTCCTGTTCCAGGCAAAGTTGCAACTGTTCAGAAATTTAGTGAGTAAACATCCAAAGGAGGTGATTCACCCACAGGAGCCTAAGGTTTGCTTTCAGGATGAGTGAAAATATTTAATCATTTTATGTGTAAAGTATAGATATACAGTACATATAGTATATAAACAGATACACAATGTATCTGGGTATTAAAATTTCCAGGGGAGATTTAATGGAAATGATAAGGTAATTAATATCTAAAAATAATCCTTAGAAAATGATCAGATAATGAAATAATGAAAAATGTGATAATGAAAAAAAGGATCAGAAATACTGGTTGTTAATATTTTCCCTCAAGTACCTCCCCCCCTTTGTGCTTGTATGCACAATATGTATGTATAAATATTTTTGTTGTCAACTTTTCTCATCATTAGAGAAGTAATAGTGTATTTTATGCAACTTTGCTTTCTAATTAATTTCATTTAGGTCTACCCCAAATTGTTGATAGCTTTTTGCATTCTGGAATGCATGGCCTATAATTTAGGCATTGCCCAGGTGGTGGACGTTTTGTGATTATAATGTTAATAGACATTGCCTAAGCTTCAGGGAAGGACCTGGATGATGGGAGAGCAGTTCTATCACTTTGCCTTGGGTATTGGAATGGGCAAGGGAAAGCCAACTGGGGCCACAGAGAAATAAAGAAAATTCTGCTCACGGATTCCGGGACAGAGAATCCAGTCCCTCTCTCTTCCATTT
The DNA here is from genome assembly GCF_036850995.1 of Saccopteryx leptura. NCBI lineage: Eukaryota > Metazoa > Chordata > Mammalia > Chiroptera > Emballonuridae > Saccopteryx > Saccopteryx leptura. The sequence goes on from NC_089511.1 coordinate 83,676,916, forward strand.
CTGGTAGCCATCTAATGACAAGGGGACCCAGTCTAGGAGGAAAGCCTGTATTATATAGCAGCATAAGTAAATGGAGAGACGTCACTTCTTCTGTTATCACTGTGCTGCCGAAGCTGCTAAACCATGAAGCACACCTTTACAAAGACTTCCTTTCCTCATTGTTTGAACCAATTTGAGTTATGTTTCTGTTACTTATTACCAAACATGTCTTATCTGTAACCATCCTATCTTCATTAACATTTTATATGCATTTATGTATTCATATCTATATGCGATTTTCTTCAGAGGCTTCATCCACTTTTTCCAAGACACTGTCACTGGTCTTTCGTGCTGAATATTTACTTGCTGAATAAGTGAATGAATGGATGGATGAATGAATACTGGTTTACACTTCACACTTATATCTCAGTTTGCTATATTTTTTATATTTACTTCTTAAGCTATCCAGTCTAAACTTTAAATGATGACAATATTGGAGCAGTGGCATTTTGCCATTAGCGGGATGCAGGAGTAACATGGGAGGAGAAACAGACTTAACTGTGTCACTTTGGACAGTTTGTTCTTTGTTTGTAAGGTCTGTGGTGAAATTGGACATGATTCAGCACATTTTGCATTAATTAGGGATTAGTGGTAGCTGGTAATTTTTGCTCCTGTTGGCATACAGTGAGTTTGTTCTGGGTGAACTGTCCCAGGACAAGGCTTGTCCTCTCAGAGAGCAAATCAAAATTTGTTGTATATTTTCACCAAGTTCCTGCTCTGAGAAGATCATTGCCAGCCAGGGAAAGGCTGCCTGGTCTGGTGCAGGGCTGTGCGGAGGAGCCTGGCAGTTGGTTAGGAGCTCACTGTCAGGGCTGTTCTCCAGACCCAGGGACTCCAAACCTCTGGAGGCCAGATAGTCTGTTTTCCAACAAGTCCACCGTGTGATTCTGGTGGGTGCTGAACCCTGAGAACCTGCATTTTATTGGAAAAAAAGCAGTAAGGTCTGAACCTACCAGATCTGGATCAAATGTGTTGTGTGACTTCAGCCAGGTTAAGTAATTTGAGCCTTGGTTTCTTCATTTATAAATCGTGGAGACTGATACTTCTTGTCTCCCTCAACTTTATAATTGACATATAAGTTGTGTACATTTAAGGTGTACAGGTATTGATTTATTACACTGATATACTGCAAAATGATTAGCACTGTTGCTTTAGCAGTACCTCCATCACATCACACCATTGCCACTTCTTTTTTTGTGGTGAAAACATTTAAAGTCTACTCTCTTAGTAACTTTCAAGTGTATGTATAATATTCTTAATCATAATTACTATGCTGTATATTAGATCACTAAAAGTTATTTATCTTATAATTGGAAGTGTGTACCCTTTGACCATTACTTCCCCTTTTCCCCAACCCCCAGCCCCGGTAACCGCCTATCTACTCTCTGTGTCTATGAGTTTGGCTTTCAGAATTCCACATGTAGATGATATTGTGATAATTACTCCCCTGAGTTGTTAAATAAGCTACAGAAACTCACGCTGCGCCTGCCATTAGAAGCCAGCAGCACACGTAGGGTTGTCTTCCTATCGCCACCACCATTGTGATCTCTAAAGTAGAAATTATTTTTAATCCTGTAGGACGTACTGTTACATATAACATATACTTTCTAGACTCTGGCCTTTGGACTAAACACTTTGCTGAGAAAAAGAAATCAGATTACTCATGTATTTTAGTTCAGCAATCCCGGATTAAAGTGTGTGTTCCCATCGCCCTGAGGAGAGTAGTCCTGGCACAGGCTATGGGCCTCAGGTTTGTTCTGGTTTTCTATCACTGCAAATGATCGATCTCAAAACTTAGTAGGGCGTCGGCCTAGCGTGTGGAGGACCCGGGTTCGATTCCCGGCCAGGGCACATAGGAGAAGCGCCCATTTGCTTCTCCACCCCTCCGCCGCGCTTTCCTCTCTGTCTCTCTCTTCCCCTCCCGCAGCCGAGGCTCCATTGGAGCAAAGATGGCCCGGGCGCTGGGGATGGCTCTGTGGCCTCTGCCTCAGGCGCTGGAGTGGCTCTGGTCGCAATATGGCGACGCCCAGGATGGGCAGAGCATTGCCCCCTGGGGGGCAGAGCACCGCCCCTGGTGGGCATGCTGGGTGGATCCCGGTCGGGCGCATGCGGGAGTCTGTCTGACTGTCTCTCCCTGTTTCCAGCTTCAGAAAAATGAAAAAAAAAACAACTTAGTAGGTAAAACAGCTGCTTTATTTTGCTCATGAGTTTGCAGGTAAGAAATTTGGGAACAGCTTGGCAAGGCATTAGTCTTCATACACGTGGCCTCACCGGGGCGATTGGGGCTGGAAGAGTCCCACACATCCGACACATCTGACACACGTGCAGGCATTTCGTGCTGGTCGGCCTTGACCTCTGCACGGAGTTCCTCTTTCAGTGTCTCTGTGTGGCTTGGTATTCCCATCGCGTGCTGGTCTCAGAAAAGATGCACTTTTTGCATAGGACCTTTCAAGAGGTAGGAAGTGGAAGCTACTAGGCCAGTTAACACCTTTATTGAGGACCAGCACAACTTCTAATGTATTCAGAGATTCCACATCTTTTTTGTTGTCGTTGTGTTTTAACTACACATCATGGTGAACATTTTACAATATATACAAATATCGTATCACTATGTTGATACCTGAAATTAATATGATGTGGTTTGCCAGTTACACCTGAATAAAAAGGATCACAAGAAAAATTTTGAATGGACTAAGAACTCAAAAGTACACTAAATTGATAAAATAAAGTGTTAACAGATTCCACATACTGATGTGTGAGTGGCAAGTCACCAGGCTAAAGAAGACACATACTGGGGCTGTTCCTCTGCCCATCTCTGGAAGTCTCAGTCTGCCACAAGGGGCCCTGGGGGCGAATGGCGAGTTGTTCTTTAGCATACAACTGTTACTGAAAATACTTAAAATAAATTCACTCCAGCCATGGCACCTAAACATGTACGTTTAAATTATATTTATGTGAATCCCACCTTTTAATCTTTAGCAGTTAAATTCCAGAGTCAGGTCGGTTGAGTTGCTTGTATAAGAGTGGACGGGCATCTGCCCATCCATCAAGCCCCCGCCGGAGCTGCTCCTACAGCTGGAACAGGTCCGCACTGCTCAGTGCAGCGCTCAGGTTGCTCTGTCCCTGTGGAAGCCTGGTCCAAGCCTTCAGGGCACGGAGCCTGACAGCGCCATGGTAGAGCTGCATGCTTTGTTGCTGAAAGAAGTAACATTTTCATGGCTTTGTTATGTTCCTTTATTTGTTATGTTACTTATGGAGAAGCAGAGAATATTTCTGTCCTAATCCACCCCCAACCCAGGAAGCATTAATCACTCCTTCATCTGTGTTTTCATAGCATTTGGATTATTACATTATTGTTTTTTGCTGATTAATTTATTTTTAATCATAGAAGACATACACAAGAACATTCTGTTTATAAAAATGTCAAACAATAATGATAAAATAATTTCTTCCGTTCATCTACATCCCTTTCCCCACGCTGATCCCTTCCCAGAGATAAGCAGTCTTATCAGTTTGTTAGGTAGCCCTCCAGCTATTTGCTCTGCATCCATACAAATGCATACATATGTTTGTGTGTGTGTGTGTATGTGTGTGTGTATATTATTTACTCAAATGGATTCAAATTCTACATATTGTATTACAACTTAACCATATTGACTTGGAGAAGTTTCCATACAGATCAGCTTTACTTTTTAATCTGCGTAGAATCTTTTGTATGAGCCTGCAGAAGTGAATTACTCTTCACTGCTGTTTCCATGAAATACAACCATGCCTAAGTTGACATTTCTGATATGGCTCTAGGTGCACAGAGTGAGTGTGTGCACAGATGTGGAGTGGGCTCCTGAGGGCAGAGTGAATGCCCTTGTCAAACATACTCCTACGTTGCTTTCTAGAAAGGCCATTTCATAGAGAGAAGTCCACATAGCCTAATCAACACTGGTTATTATTGAATCTTTTTAAGTTTCACATATTTGATAGGGAAAATATGTATATATCTTTCTTGTTTTCTTCCGTTTCCCCGAGTATTAGTGAGGTATCACATATTTTCCTGTTGAATGAACATTTATGTTTCCTGTTCTTGAATACGTTTTGCCTACTTTGTTATAGTTACCGTATAGGTGTGCGTAGTGCCCCTGGCTCTCTTCATTTTCTTCCACAGCTAATTCTTTTTTCTGTTCTTGGACCACAGTGGATATAGCATCGGATTGGGATGCAGAGGACCCAGGTTCGAGACCCCAAGGTTGCCAGCTTGAGCGAGGGCTCATCTGGTTTGAGCAAAAGCTCACCAGCTTGGACCCAAGGTTGCTGGCTCGAGCAAGGGGTTACCTGGTCTGCTGAAGGCCCGTGGTCATTTCATCTACCCTGCCAGGTGTCCATTGTCTAGTCTGGATTCCCTTAGCATGGTACCCACAGATGTGGATTTAAATGCAACTAATGTTTTGGAGAGGTGATTCTAGGAAACACTAGGAGAGAGCGGGAAAGTGAGATGGCTAAAGGGAAAATGTAGACATGGATTACAGTGGCATTATCAAGAAAGTCAACGCTGTAGGCAACTAGCGTTTCATCCCATTGGGAAATTCTGGGATCAGTGTAGACTGGCCGCAGAGCTTCCCCACTGTTGTAGACAGAATCATCTCAAAAAAGCCCATGTTCTGATTCCCAGAATCCTCAAATATATCATGTTCTGTGGCAAGGGTGAAGTAAGGTTGCTATTCAACTGACCTGAGGTAAAGAGAACATCCTAGATTATGCAGGTGGCTCGGTGTCATGAGAAGGGCCTTTTAAATGTGGGGGAAGAAAGAGTAAGATCTTTGATAGAGACTGTGGCCGTCTCCCAAAGAGGAGGGAGAGCCAGAAGGTCAGGTGTGAAGGTGGCCTTGGAAGGGGCAGAGACTCTCCTCAGAGCCTCTAGCAGGGACACAGCCCTGGTGGGTCCTTCATTTTAGCCCAGTGAGACCCCATTTTATACTTCTGACGTCCAGGACTATAAGATATTATATTTATATTGCTTTTGAAGTGAATCAATTTGTGGTCGTTTCTTATGTCATCTATAGGAAACATATACTCACTTAAGGGGTCAAGGAGGTAGATTGTTGATAACGGTTTTAGGCATGGGTTAAAGCCTGCTCCCGCCTGGTTGGGCTGAAATAACTTTTATTTGAAAAAAGTTTTCTGTAATTAATTCACCAGTAACTAATTCACCAGATACTGACATTTTGGAAAGCAAATATAATATCAATAGAGAAAAAATCATTTCATATATGCCTATTGCTAAGTTGAATCTTTTTTTGTGTGTGTGTGACAGAGACAAAGAGAGGGACAGACAGGGACAGACAGACAGGAAGAGAGAGAGATGAGAAGCATCAATTCTTCGTTGCGTTACCTTAGTTGTTCAGTGATTGCTTTCTCATATGTGCCTTGACTGGGGGGGGGGGGCTATAGTAGACCAAGTGATCCCTTGTTCAAGCCAGCGACCTTGGACTTCAAGCCAATGACCTTTGGGCTCAAGCCACTGACCATGGGGTCATGTGTATGATCCCACTCTCAAGCCAGTGACCCCACGCTCAAGCAGGTGAGCCTGCCCTCGAGCCAACAACCTTGGGGTTTCGAACCTGAGTCCTCAGCATCCCAGTCTGGTGCTCTATCTAGCACCGCCTGGTCAGGCAAGATGAGTCTATTTGATTATACTTGTTATGGTCTCTCAGTCTAAAGATTTTGAGGGGTTTGTGAATGTGTGTGTGTCTTTAGAAGGGTGAGGGGTTATACTCTGTAGACTTTTAATTCAATTTCTTCATAGTACTTTGTCACCCCATTCCAGCATTTAGTAAAGATATTGCACTATTTTCTTTTAAACTGTCTCTTCTAGAAGATTTATCAGAGGGGCTCCAATATAATCTTCTAATTTTTGTTTCTATTGTAGCATCAAACACATAGTAGGTACTCAAGAAAACCTAATGTACTCTCTATTTATTTCTCTATTTCTATCTTTATCTTAATGGTAACATCTGTTTATTTTTCTATTTTCCCAGAACCGGTTTGATGATACTTTAAAAGTAACTACTCTAGATTATCAGTTAATACTTCTGCAATTTTTTGCAGCTACAGAGGAAAAATAAAAATGAGAGAGGAAGTACTGTTATTTTTCTGCATCTAGCATAGTTAATGTGTGTTATGTAACTGGCAATTACTGGTAAGTCAACATGTCAGAGATATGCTGTTTGTTACTCGCTCTGTGAGTAATTACCCCTCTAGGTATAATCAGTGTTGAAGGTAGTGAAGTGCAAAATAATTGCAACAACAAGGTCTGTGGCTCATTTCAACTAGGTTTATAGAGAAGAGGACTTTTTTTTCTCTTAACTCAAAAACATTGGCAGTGTTTATTCATTCTGTAGTTTTACAGTGGAGAGAAATGTAATTTTTATCTATCTCTTTTTAAAAATTATTTTAAAAATTTTGTTTTTTGCTTTTAAGAGAGGAAGGAGAGTGAGAGGATCACTGATTTGTTTTTCCACTTATTTATGCATTCATTGCTTGATTTTTTTTGAGAGAGAAAGAGACAGGGAGAAAGAGAAGAACATCAAGCTGCTCCTGTATGTTCCCTGACCGGGGAATTGAACAGACAACCTCTGCACCCCAGGAGGGTGCTCTCACTAACTGAGCTATCCGGCCAGGGCTTAATTTTTATTGATTTTTAGAGAGACAGAGAGAAAAGGGAGGGAGACATTGCTTGATTCTTGTATGTGCCCTTATGGGGACCAGACCTGCAGCCTAGGCGGGTTGGGGCAGTGCTCTCACCAACTGAGCCACCTGGCCAAGGCTCGCAGCTCTCCTTCTGTCATCCAAACTTCATATTTAATCTATGTTAGACATTTCATATTATAGAATAATATTTTGGGGGCAAATTAAGTATTGAGACTTCACCATGTGCTGAGTGATATGTATAGCAAGGATGTGGCCAAGCCAGAAATGGCTTTGTGTTGGAAAAAGTATGTCAGACCAAGATATGAGGAGCCAGCTACATAAAACTGCTGCCTCGTCTGAGAAGAACCCTATTCCCAGGAAGAAGGGCAGCTTTGGTGGGGTCCCTACCTCATACAACTTAGGGAACTCACTTGAAGATAAAGAACACAGAATTGGGAACACAACTTGTAGTATAGAGCTTGTGCACGTGAAGGCCCTGAGGCAAAGGTATCCTGAGCGTCATGGTCAGTGTGTCTTTTTCTATATCAGGTCAGGCTTGAAACTTTTCTTTTGTGGCATGCTGATATTTGGAAGCCTATTAATGTGCATAGAGGCTTTGGTATATGGGCCAGTACAAAAGAAAGTGAAGGCCTGAGTGGGGAAATTTCTGAGCATTAAGATGAAAGGCATTATTTTCCATTGTTAGAGAACTGTGATTACAGTATAGAACTGTGATTAGAAACTACAGTGAATATATCATTTATTTAATAAGTAATGGAAAAAAAGGAATTATGATGACAGGAACTTCTATTTCTGGCCTCGTTGAAGTAACAGGGCTGCCTGGCTGACCCAAGAAAAAATGAATATATGAAGCAAAAGTTCTTAGGATACTAGAATGAATTCAGGCGGTACGGACAGTGATCCTGAGAGATGGTAATGCAAATGCGGGAGCCCTGTGACTACTGCAGCTGATGGTAATTCCCAGGTATGGCTCAGGGAGACCCTGGCCAAGCCCATTGGTTTCCTTGAGTTGAGGAGGTGGAGCTGAGATAGGGAGACCATGGTGGCTAGAGTGTACAGGACAGAGGACTTGAGAGAGAAAGCTGCACACAGAGGGGACACCAAGGGTCTTTCCTCTTGAATGTTTAGTAAAGTGCCGATCAGTGCGTGCCCGTGAGGAAACCAACAAGGCCAGAAAAGAACTGCTCAAAGTATTTACTTGGCATAGCACTCACTTTGGGCCAGAAATAGAGCCTGCCCCATCTACTGGCCAGACTGGAGAATATAATGCTTAAGACATGCGCTAGAGTACCCAGAAGGGTCTTGCCTCAGTAGTCGGGATTAATTAGCTGTAGACTAAACACTGCATACTATGTAGACTGTTTAACACTATGTAGACTGTTTAAGTCATACATAAGAAATCATACAACAAGACATGAGAGATTAACCCTTTCTAAGTACTTCCTAGAAAAGAGAGAATATTTACAGGAATACAAAAGTAAATATAAGAGCATTTAACAAAGTAAAATAGGATCCAGTCAGGCCCTACTAAGTATGCAAAGAAACAAGAAAACATGATTATAACAATGAGAAATATTAATGAAAACTAATCTAAAACAGACATTAATATTAGCATTAGTAGATAAGGATATTGAAACAGTTATTATCACTGAGGAACATATGTTTAAAAATCAAGTACAGTCATTGAGAGAGAACCTAACTGGATGTCTAGAAATGAAAAATACAATGGTTTAAACAAAAAGTACACTGGATGAGATTAATATTTGATGAAAAAGTATAGAATAAAAGATGAACATACTTGAAGACAGAGCAGTAGGAACTACAGAATGAGACACATAAAGAAAAAATGTCAGGAAATGAAGATGGCATCAGTGAGTGGTGAGGCAACTGTAGACACTGTAATACATGTGCATATATTCTCAGAGGACAGGTGAAGACAAACAAGAAGTTAATGATGACTGAAAATTGTCCAAATTTGTCAAAAACTAGAAATTCATAGTTCTAAGTAGTTCAGTGAACCCCAAACACAAGAAATCAGAAACTAAAAAAGGCACATCGTAAGCAGATTTCTCAACACTAGAGGTAAAGAGACAATTCTAAAAATGGCCAGAGGGGGGAAAAGATGAATTATATATAAACCAATCATGATAAGGAGGGCAGAGCAATTCTCATTGGAAACAATATAGATGAGAAGCCAGTAGAGCACTGTGTGTCTTTACAGAACTGGAAGGAAGAAATTATCCATCCAGAATTATTTTATCCAGAAATATACTTTATACTTTTCAAAAATGAAGATAAATAAAAGATTTTAAATATCCAGAAAACTGTAAGTATTCATCACCAGCAAACCCTACACTATAAGAAATTTTCAAGGAAGTACTTCAACCAATAAGATATATCAGATTGACATAATGGGTCTACGCAAGGCAATGACGAACACTATAAATCCTGATTTACAAAATATAAAAATAGGCCTGACCTGTGGTGGCGCAGTGGATAAAGTGACAACCTGGAAACGCTGAGGTTGTCGGTTCAAAACCCTGGGCTTGCCTGGTCAAGGCACATATGGGAGTTGATGCTTCCTGCTCCTCCCCCTTCTCTCTCTCTCTCTCTCTCTCTCTCTCTCTCTCTCTCTCTTCCCCCTCTCTATAATGAATAAATAAAACCTTAAAAAATATAAAAATATGATAACAGGATAAAACTTGTTCTATCAGGTGCCAATGCTCCTCTACTATTTGTGTGCCACAGTACAGGACTCTCAGAGTCAAACCAAACGTGTGGTAGACACAATCCCCTGTCAGTAGTTAGAACAACACAAGTAATTTTAAGCAAGGACACAAGAATATGTAATGTGGTGTGTGTGTGTGTGTGTGTGTGAGAGAGAGAGAGAGAGAGAGAAGATCATATCATCTTATATCAGGGTTAATCATTATATCAGGGTGGTACATTTCATCTACCCTGCCAGGTGTCCATTGTCTAGTCTGGATTCCCTTAGCATGGTACCCACAGATGTGGATTTAAATGCAACTAATGTTTTGGAGAGGTGATTCTAGGAAACACTAGGAGAGAGCGGGAAAGTGAGATGGCTAAAGGGAAAATGTAGACATGGATTACAGTGGCATTATCAAGAAAGTCAACGCTGTAGGCAACTAGCGTTTCATCCCATTGGGAAATTCTGGGATCAGTGTAGACTGGCCGCAGAGCTTCCCCACTGTTGTAGACAGAATCATCTCAAAAAAGCCCATGTTCTGATTCCCAGAATCCTCAAATATATCATGTTCTGTGGCAAGGGTGAAGTAAGGTTGCTATTCAACTGACCTGAGGTAAAGAGAACATCCTAGATTATGCAGGTGGCTCGGTGTCATGAGAAGGGCCTTTTAAATGTGGGGGAAGAAAGAGTAAGATCTTTGATAGAGACTGTGGCCGTCTCCCAAAGAGGAGGGAGAGCCAGAAGGTCAGGTGTGAAGGTGGCCTTGGAAGGGGCAGAGACTCTCCTCAGAGCCTCTAGCAGGGACACAGCCCTGGTGGGTCCTTCATTTTAGCCCAGTGAGACCCCATTTTATACTTCTGACGTCCAGGACTATAAGATATTATATTTATATTGCTTTTGAAGTGAATCAATTTGTGGTCGTTTCTTATGTCATCTATAGGAAACATATACTCACTTAAGGGGTCAAGGAGGTAGATTGTTGATAACGGTTTTAGGCATGGGTTAAAGCCTGCTCCCGCATGTGGAAACAATGAGCTGGCTTTTGGGAGGGGCACGTGCCAGGCTGGTGGAGGTTGGCAGGATAAAGGGAACCCTGAGGGAAAATGGGCTCTCCATTGACCTTCCATTACTGCCCTCCCTCTTTCTTTCCCTCCCACCTTTACTTCTTTCACTGAACAATTTATTGAGTTTGTGGTATGTACTAGACTAAATGTTAGATGCTGGACATGGAAAAATTTCAATATTTACTCTGAGAGGTTCATCAAAGGGGAAATCTACCTTTCTTAGATTCTCAGTTCTAGAATCTAAGACAGCTCGCTAACGTATTTTCCAACCATGAAGGGTAATGGATTTTTATTACGTTATCCAAAGATGTCAGTGTGATATGCAGTTTTTGCAATGAATAAACTGGAAACACAAAATAAACTGGAATAGATACACCTTTGTACCCAAGGGAAGGCACCGTCCTAAGCCAGGCAAAGCAGCTCTTCTTCTTGATGTGTGTGTAATGCTGGACATCTTCCTCGGACCCTCAGGGCTAATGCCCTTTTGGAAGGGATTTATTAGACTAAGGTGTCTGGGTGCCTGCTTGTTTTTCTTGCAGATGGAGCACGAAAGTAAAAGTACTGGCATTTCTTATCATCTCACACACTAAACACACACACAGATCCTCTTGAGGTATATCTCAAACTAATGTATCATTACACTTGATTCCCAATCCCAGTTTCTGAGTATTCCCAGAGAACACAGCATTTTAGCATGAATATGGCAACGAATATGTTATAATAGAATTGAAGTGTGCAGTTGATGTTATTACAGTATATTTTTTACCGTTTTTGTACTTTAAACAGTCTGTGGCATTCAAATGTGAAGAATTGCCTATTTCCATGCCTCCCCACCCCAGGCTAAGTGTTTCCTTCCTCATACTCTTGTAACAGTCTTTAGACCTATACTGTTTTACTCACCTGTATTTCAAGGTAGCTGTTCATTTTATGTCTGTATTTCTAAGTTGTGTGTGCACCTCAAAATCAGATTTTCATCATCTTAATGTGCTTTCTCTAGCAGCTAGATCAGCCACTGGCATTTGGTAAACTCTTAATAAGATATTCATGAAATCAGTGGATAGATGAAGTTGCCAAACTAATGTGATGTATTTATTATTTTATCTTTTCAATATACACAAATTGTTTTCTCTATTGACTGAGATCATTATTTTTTTAAATGATGCAGCTTTTTTTATAGATTTTATTTATTCATTTTAGAGAGAAGAGACAGACAGAGAGAGAAACAGAGAGAGAGAAAGGGGGAGGAGCAGAAAGCATTAACTCCCATACGTGCCTTGACTAGGCAAGCCCGGGGTTTTGAACCGGTGACCTCAGCATTCCATGTCGACATTTTATCCATTGCGCCACCACAGATCAGGCTGAGGTCATTATTTTTGAGAACAGAAAAATTGTATTGTTTCGAACACAGGATAACTTTCTGTTGTGTTGAGCAGATCAATGGGTGTATTAATCTTGTTGCTAGTAATGTGCTTTACACACACTTTTCCAAAGTACATTTTGTCTGTAATGAAAGCCAACAATATAATAGTACCATGTCATCTAATTATTTTAAATGAAGACACTGTTGTGGTCTGAAAGGTTGGTTTCTGCCTTTGCAAAATAATTGTGTACTGTTACACATACATAATTTGAGCCTCAATTTCCCTATCTATTAAATGGGGAAAATAAAATTATTATATGTTTACTTGACAGGGCTAATGTGAGAATCAAATAAGTTGAGTTACATGAAAGCAAATATTCTTTGACAATTTTTAATCTACAATTGGTTAGAGAAACACAAGAATGTCGATTTTGATGGTGGAACATCTTTCTAGAAGGAATGGGTTCATCCTGCATGCACCTTTTGGTGTATGTGGATATTGCTTCTTGTGGTGTGAGTTCTGTAATGTAGGCCAGCACTTCTAGAGACCCCCAGGGAGCCATACCCTGTCACCTTATCTTGCAAAAGCTAGGAGAACTTCTTTATTCATACCCCAGGAGGGTGTTAAGGTCATGGCAACTCACAAGGTAAGTATTTTTTAAAATTTAGGTTTTTCCCTAATGTGCATTATAGTGTCATGTATAGCTTCTTCCCAGCTCATCTGTGATGAGAGTGTTATGCCAAGTGAAACAAGTCAGAAAAGAACCAACACCATCAGATTTCATTTTTATGTGGAATGTAAAAAACAATCAAACAAACATGAAGGAAACTCACAGATACAGAGAACAAATTTATGATTTCTAGAGATGGGAGGATAGACAGAAGAGGGGAAGGGGGTTAATAAGTGTAAACTTCCATTGATAAAATAAATCACAGTGATGTAATAATATACAACATGAGGATTGTAGTCAATGATTTGAAATTGTGCTGTGACAGATTGACAGATGGTATGTTGAGTTACTATGTTGTGTACCTGAAACCACTATAATACTATATACCAACTATAATTAAAATTTTTAAAAGTAACAATATTGTCTGAAAATAACGGTATCTTTGGTCATCAGCATATTTATACAATGATCTGAATTTTGTGGACTTTTAGTGTCTTGTCTTGTGCATTTCCACGTTTGTGGTATTGCCACAGCAGCACTGCACTTCATGGTACCAAAGTCTGTATCAGTCTGCTTGGGCTGCCGTAACAAAATACCAGAGATCGTGGCTTAAACAACAGGTATCTGTCTCACAGTTCTGGGGACTGGAAGTTCAAGATCAAGGCAGGTTGGATAGTTTCAGAGTCCGCTCTTCTTGGTTTGCACGTGGCCACCTTTTTCCTGTGTTCTCTCATGGCTTTTTCTGTGTGCCTACACATCTTTGATGTCACCTTTGTGTGTCTACTTCCTCCTGTTATAAGGACACCAGTTAGATTGGATTAGGGCATGTGCTAAGAACTCATTTGAACTTAAGCAGCTCTTGAAATGCCCTTTCTCCTAATGCAGTCACATTCTGAGGTACTAGGATTAGGGTTTAGTATATGAACTTGGTGGGTGTGGGGATAGGGGACACAGTCTTCATCATACTATTAAATGGACAATTTAAGTTTAACAAAATGGTAACATTAGGAAGTGATATCACCTCGCTATAATAATGCTTCTAAGAAAGAGCCAGCATCTTAATGATTTTAAAACCTTGTTTCCTTGATTCCTGGGCAGCGGGTGAGGAGGGCCATGTGGCGTGTGGCCATCGAGCTGGAGAAACTGATGGGTTTTGGCTCTCAGACCCGTTGGATACAGATGGTCCACAGCAGGAGAAAATGCTAAATTGCCTGTGAATTCACTGGCACTTCAACACTCTATCCAAGTCTGAAACAAATGAACACAGAGTCTGTGATCATATTAATTGAACCAAAAACTGGGCTAGGAATATTAGACAAAACCGAGCAGTTACAAGCAGCACTATGCTAGAATACTGGGAACCCACAGAAACTGCTTTCCTTAGGGGTTGGCTGCCTTCAAAGCTTTGTCTGCCTTTCTCTTTACTGGGCATGCTTTCCCTAACTTGTGGACATCAATAACTTTAATATGGAAAAAACCCCTCATATTTGGACATTTGTTCTCTCAGTTTTCAGATGTTTTTGGGAAAATATTTTGTGTGAGGCAGTCTTTCACATGAATTTTCTTAAAACTAAAAATGTTGATTTATTGAGTCAATTATTCTTCACTTCTTATAAGACAAGTAATTGCTGCTATGTCCCAGGTCTCATACAAGGAGATACCAGTGGAGTGATGAAGTCATATTCCCTCCCCCAAGGCTCTCATAATCTAAGTCAGTGCTTTTCCTCTCCTAGAGAAAACTGCCTCCGCATGTAAAGACACCTGCAGTGTGGCAGAGCTCAAACAAACTCGGTCTCTTCCCTCCTGTACTGGATTTCCTTTTATCACTATGGGCTGCTGAATAATGACACCTCCAAATGTGTAAACATGTTAATCCCCGGAACCTGTGAATGTTTTTATTTGTATGTGATTAGGTTAAGGAAGTAGATATTAGCCCCAGTTATGCAGGTGGCCATAATCTAATCAATTGGGTTTTATAAGATGAATTTAAGAAGAATCGAAGTAGAGGAAAGGCAAACTGATGAGAGAACTGGGCTTGTTGTGATGCAGTTTGAGAAAGGAGGAAGGGGCCACAGGCTGAAGAATATAGCAGGCCATTACAAAAAGCCAGCTGAAGAATGCAGGAAGAAGTTTCTTCCCACAAAGCCCCCAAAAGGAACCAGCACTACTGACAGCTTGGCATTAATTCAGAGACTAGTTTTGAACTTCTGACCTTCATAGTATAGCAAGAGAATAAATTTATGTTGGTTTGCACCAAGTTTGTGGTAGTTTGTTGCAGTAGCAATAGGATACTAATAGAATCACATTATTACTTAACAGTCAAGCTCAAAGTCTTATAATTTACCTGTGTTCCTCTTTATCATCTGCTTCATAGATGATCACCACTAACTCCTGTTAATTCATGCAGTCACACTTAATCTTTATTTTCATTCCATCCTTCCTGCCTCGGTTCCCAGCTGGGCAACCTTCCCCTTGAATATTCCGGTCATTTTGAAATTGTATCTGTTTTTAACCTCATCCCTCCAAATTATCTTCCAAATTCCTTCTAAAATTTTCTTATAAATGCCAAACATCCTGTGATGCCTCCTGAACTTCTCATTTGCCAAACTTATTCACACTTCAAGGCAATTTAAGTATCCTCTTTTCCATGAATCTTTTCACAGACATAAATATTTGCATCATTCCCTGTTTCCAAAGCATCTTTGGTCTATTCCTCTGAATAACTCTCTATATATTTGTTTTGTGTTCATTCAACCTTACCTGGTAAGATTCAACAATAGATGATGAAATACTATACATTAACTGCAAGTTCTTCTAGAAGTGGCATTATAACATATGCACATGCTGAACACCCTGGCTGGGTAGCTCAGTTGGTTAGAGCGTTGTCCCTATATACCAAGTTTGCAGGTTTGATCCCCACTCAGGGCACATACAAGAGTCAACCAATGAATACACGAATAAGTGGGACAACAAATCAATGATGTTTCTCTCTCGCTCTAAAATCAACCAATAAAAACATCTATGCTAATAATAGAAGAAAAGAGTAATAAATACAAAAGAGTGTTTTCAAAATGTGTTTTTTATAAACAACAGAGGCATTAGAGGACATACCTTACAATGCTCACAAAATGTTAAGGAAGAAATTATGTAAATATACAGTTATTAACATCCATTGTGTGTTTATCATGTATCAGTGCTATTCTAAATGTTTTGTACATGTTAACTCTTGTTTATTCCCTGAATGATTCTATGAGATAGATGTTGTTATTATCTATTTTTAAACTAGGGAAACTGCCCAGCAATAACACAGGTAGGAAGAGATTGAACCCAGAAAATCTGATTCCAGAGCCTGTCCCTCTTACCCAACATACTACGCCATCTCCATGAGGTTTCCCATCACCCCACTGTGCTGAGCCTGATCACTAGAGCAGCCCAAGGTTATCTTCAGAGGTTTGGATGGATAGTGTCATCCTTAATTCCAGCTCGAAGATCTGCCTGGAATTCTCAACTATCTCAAATATACAACCACTAAAGTCTGTATAGTCATTATCATTAATATTGCTAACACATTATAACAATTTTTAAAGAAATAAACTGTTCTTATTTCAAAAATCCTAACTCGGTGAGTATGAATACAGAGCTGAAACTCTGGGTATGTGATTAAAAAGTGGTTGGCCGGCAGGCAGAGGTGAGCTGAGGCCACACCAGAGACATTCTGTTTAAGGCAGGCATTTTCAGTGCGATACGCCCAGGCTTTAGGTGTATGAATTTTTTTATGCTTCTTTTCATCATCCATTGCATCCTTCTTACAGCATGAAGCAGTGTTTTTTGAAAGTGCTGTTTGTGACCCATGAATGCGTCATAAAATAAATCTTGTAGAATACAATCGGCATTTTAAAAAGGAAAAGTAAAGTAGAAGAGGACAGAACAGTATAATATATTGCAGCATAGCTTTGAAATATTTGCATAAATCCTTACCAAGAATTGCACACTTGATAAAAATTACTGCAACGAATTGAAATTTACAATGCGAGAGAGCCAGTTAGTAGATGGAGTGCACTGATGTAGAAATGGGTTGTTTTATCTTTTTTCCATTAACTTCTTATTTGATTTTGTGGCCTGTGGGAGTCAGTTTGATCATTACTGTAAAAAGAGGATACAGTTATTATTATTTTAACATAATTCCTTGTTAATTGTGAGGTAAAGCCAGGAATTATTTTTCTGTATTAAGTAAAAGTGTTGATAATTTCAATCAAGTTTTGGGCTTCAAGATATGAGTGTTTTAGGTTTTTGTTTTTGTTTTTTTTGGTTTTGTTTATTTTTTTTGTATTTTTCTGAAGCGAGAAGCGGGGAGGTAGAAACAAACTCCCGCATGCGCCTGACTGGGATCCACTCGGCATGCCCACCAGGGGGCGATGCTCTGCCCATCTAGGGCATAGCTCTGTTGCAACCAGAGCCATTCTAGCGCCTGAGGCAGAGGCCATAGAGCCATCCCCAGTGCCTGGGTCAACTTTGCTCCAATGGAGCCTTGGCTGCAGGAGAGGAAGAGAGACAGAGAGGAAGGAGAGGGGGAGGGGTGGAGAAGCAGATGGGCATTTCTCCTGTGTGCCCTGGCCGGGAATCGAACCTGGGATTTCCACACGGTGGGCCAACGCTCTACCACTTGGCCAACCAGCCAGGGCCTTGAGTGTTTTTCAGAAAGAATATTATTAAGTTTGCAACAACTGCAACATCTTGATAAATATCATATAAATTGCTTTTAAGGTGGATTGTTTTAGTATTGAGAAGAAAGAGTGATGAACTTAAAAAGTATAGAGATAGGGCTTCCGGTCAGGACAGTGGTGTAGGTAAATGCAATACTCTCATCACCCCACAACCACATCAAAATTACAACTACACTACAGAACAACTGTCATTCAGAACCATCTAAAATCTGGCTGAATGGAAGTCCTACAACTAGGGAATTAAAGAAGCCTCACTGAGACTGGTAGGAGGGGTAGAGACACTGAACAGGCTGGTCCCACACCCACATATAGTGGATAATATTCAGGAGGGGTATCTCAGCTGCACATTTCACCCCTGAAGAGCAAGGGGTCCCAGCCCCATACCAGGCCCCCCCAACCCAGGGTTCCATGCTGGAAGGAGAAGGCCCTATAACTTCTGACAGTGAAAACCAGTGAAATTGTGGTTGAGTGAGATGGAGGCTTCTGGAGTCCCAGGTGTTCTTCTTAAAGGGCCCGTGCATGGACTTACTTGGACTCACAGGAGCTCAAAAGGTGCCGGTGGCAAACCTTGGCACTGAATGGTCCAGCAAGTGCTGGAAGGGCAGCTTTCTCCCTGAAAGACAGAGTGCTGGCAGAGGCCATTGTTCCTGTGCTAAGCCCTCCCCCAACAGAGCTAGCAAGTGGGCACCATATCTGAGTCTTCGTCAACCTGGCTGACACTGTTTGCCTCACCCTGGTGATTCCCTGAGACTTCGTCCCTCCCAACTTGTGGACCCGCCCAAGCTGTTTCCTGTGCCTTTTCTATACAAACAGACTGTCTTGGCTTATGCTTGGACTTTGCTAAAATCTTTCCAACTAGCAGCATCTGGACTTGATGTGCCCCATACCTCTTGCTCAGTGGCCCCAGGCCTGGCAGTAGTAGCAGCAAACCTCTCCATGGCACCTCCAAGTCTAGCACAGACCACTCCAAAGCAACACCCAACCTCTTCTACACTTGACACACTCAAGAGGTAGACTCAGAGGGCACTCGAGTCCCATACAAGCCAGTCCTGCTTCATGGAGTCGGCCCCTACACATCAGATTCTTCTCCATCGCGGTCATGACCAGTGCTTGTAGCCAATCAACCTGATGGTCAGTCCCTCTCATTGATATACCAACAGTAGTCAAGTCTCAACTACAACACAAGGGTGCACACAGCCCATGGTGGGGAGTACACCTAGAGCACCATCTCAGGTGACCTGGGAGGCTGCACCACTGGGCCATAGACACCTATTAAATAAGGTCACTCTGCCAAGATCAGTATATATAACAGCTCTATGGGGATACAGCCAAACTGAAGAGACAAACATGTCCCAAATGAAAGAACAGAGCAAAAACCCACAAAAAGAACTAAACAAAATGGAGACAAGTAATCTACCAGATGCAGAGTCCAAAACACTGGTTATAATGATGCTCAGTGACCAGTGAGAATGTCAACAAAGAGATAGGAAACATAAAAATGGAGATAGAAAACATAAAAAAGGACCAGTCAGAAATGAAGAATAGACTAACTGAAAAGAATACATTTCTGGGAATCAACCATAAAGGATCATTTAGTGATTTGGAAGAGAAAAAAAAGCAGAGAACACCCAATCAGAGCAGCAAAAAGGAAAAAGAATCCAAAACAAATGAGGATAGGATAAGGAGCCCCGGCATTTGCATCATGGGGTGCTGGAAGAAGGGAGAGAGCTAAGAAATGAAAACCTATTTGAAAATATATTGATGGAAAACTCCCCTAACCTGGGTAGTGCAAATCATAAAATAAAATATATTTTTATATTATCTCAATATTATAAATTTAGGCATAAAATATGCTCTTAATCTTTTTTTTTTACACTTTTTAATTTAGAAAATTAAATTTAACAGGATGACATTGATCAATAAGAGTACATAGATTGGGGGAGGGGAGAAAAGGGGGACAAGTGTGGGATGACCGAGAGTGGTCTGACTTTGGGTGATGGTACACCATACAGTCATTTGTTCAAATGCCATAGAGATGTTTACCTGAATGAAATAGTTTTTAATTAAATATACAAAACTCAGAGAAAATGATGTATTTCTATGTACATTTAATTATTATTTTTTTGCAAATAACAGTTTAAAACTTTAAACATTAAAGTGATCCTTAAAAACAAAGATAACTGTACTTAATAAGTCTTTTCTTCTCAAAGAAAGAAAAAACATAGTATGTCAGTGGTTCTCAAACTTTTTGAAGTCAGGGCGCATTTAAAATCCTACAGATAATTGTAGGTGCACTATATACACATTTCTGAGAAATATAATAATTAAGTCAAATATTAAAGGAAATAATATAAAGTCCAAATGTGCTTTTATGGTAATTAAATGAAATAAATATGACAAAATTAAATTTTTATGTTGCATTTTTTGAGTTTTGCTTTTTAGAATTTGTAAAAAAGGGGTTAAAAATTTAAAAAATGACCAAAATGTTATATTTATATATATAGATAAATAGATACATTCTTAGTAAGATTTAGTAAATTTGGCAGGTCCCAGCATGAATGTGTTAAATTTTTCATTCTTGTGTTTATGAGAAACATGAGCCTGATGTGCCCTAGTGATTTCTTCAATGTTTGGGTGTATATTTGAAAGGCAAACTCATTTCCTCATCAATACATTGAATAATTCCTCTCTTTTTACTCTTAATTATGTTGAGGGTAGAAAATCCTAATTCACATAAATAGGATGTTGAAAATTGTAGTAAAATGTCTCAAGCTTTTTTAGATATTGCTACACATTCTTCTTTTATAGACATCCAAAAGGCTTCAAGAGACAATTTCTTATGTTTAATCATCAGTGGATATAGCTGCCAGTTCTTCTTCTGTTAATGTTAAACCAAAATCACTTGAAGCTTCCATGAATGGGTTTCTAATCCAATCATATTATTCAGTGTTAAGTGATGGAAAATGCTATGAATTAAATTCTATCAGTCAGCCTTCAAGTCCTGTTTTATTTACACTTAACTTTTGCTCACTTACAGAATCGGATTCTTCAATACCATGTTTCTTTTTGAGAAATCTGTCTATTTTATTTGGGTGTATTTATCTAAAAATAATGTAATGATGTGTTAATAATAAATAAAATAATGATGTGTTAACAAAAAGAGCGGTATTTCTGTAAAAGTAACTATATTTATTTTTATATCTGGACACATGCCATGAACCAGCACAGCTAGTAATTCCAGGTCCCGAGTGGGAACGGTGCAGAATTAAGAAAATTTATGGGGTAAGGAGGGCCCTGTAATTGCTGCTGGGAAGAACAAAGCATGCCCAAAACTGCAGCTTAGGCTTTCTTTATAGGGCAAAGTGAGGCCATTAGCAAATCTTAACTTTTACACCAAACAAAGGATAGAAGAAACTTACATTCAGTCTTTCCGGGGAACATGGGGGGGTAGTGTAAACAATCCAGCACCAAAGCTTAACAGCCTTTTGCAACCTAATCAGGCAAGTGAGGTAGGGGGTTTGGCAGACTGTCAGCTTACAGCCAATTCCCCACACCTCTGTCCCCCAAAAATCTAAACTCTAAAAACCCTGTTGGTTTTTTGGTCCCCAACAGGCACAAATTTCTCTAGAATACCATAGGGCGCACCTGGAAATCTTTTAGGGTGCACCAGTGCACCCTGGCACACACTTTGAGAACCACTGTACTAAGTCCTTAGCACAATGTCTTCTTCATTCCACAACTACTATTGAAAAACTCCTGTTATTAGTTAGTTGGTTACTGTGTGGCGAAAGACAAAAATGACACTTTTAGCCTATAGGGATACAGTGGTGTATATTTTAATGATAAATTATCTGATGAAAAGAAGAGCTTTAAGTTCTCTTAATACGATGTCTGATTATCTAACTTATGAAAGCAGTGAGCTCTGTCCTGATACAGTCCAGAATAGGTTAGCAATACAAGCTGGTGAGAAACGGACATTGCAAGACATATCAAGCTTCTAGTTGATGTCGAACATGCATGGCAAATGACTTTTGGAACATACGTGATATAGCTAACATTTAGTTTCATGTATTTTAGAATTGGATAAGAGCATTGCTGATCAATATAAATGACATTGGAACAATTTTATATAAATTACAAGTGAGTTAGCAGCAGATAGGACTAGAAAATTATAGAAGCTACTAATAGTGAGCTCTTCAGAATACTTGATGAATTTATCTCCAAACTTTGGTGTCCAGAAAAATGAAGCTGCATCTCAGGAATGTATTGAGAAATTCAGTGAAAAATATTTTATTAAAGAAAACGACAAAAATATTTTTATATGTTTTGTTCAGAGATGAGACCTACTCAAATCATAGACTGTATCACACCAGCAGCTTTTGTAAATGATCTTATTTGTAATGTTAATGTTCTTTTTGTGAAAGTAATCTATGTTTATTGTCAATTAAATAGAAAATATCCTGCCATATTAAGAAGCATACCAACCTGGACTGTTTTTACATTAATGCAGGCGGCATCTTGCCCCTCCTATTGTAATATAGTGTGGGGATTTTCCCAGGGCCGTAAAACACTCTTTCTTCTTTTAGCCAATTTCTTATTGCCTTAGTTTTGCTAATTTCAACTATGTTATTGAACATTTTTAAAAAATGTAATTTCTGGTTCAAAGGGTATTACAATTTCTAAGAATTTTGTTCTGTATTGCCAAACTATACTCTTTAAAGTTCGATCCGATTTCTTCCTGCCAGTAGTATATTGGGATCTTTTTTTCTGTACAGTTAAGGATAAGTAACCCAGAATTCTGAGATTGTTTTCTTTCATGTTTACCATGTTAACAGTAATTTAACATGCTTTTTACTCCTCTTGGGTCTTTTCATAATATATCTATTTATGTCAATACTATTGTATTTTTCTATTTATGATTCTTATTTTTAAACGAGAGAGAGAGAGAGAGACAGGGACAGACAAGACAGGTAGGGAAAGAGATGAGAAGCATCAATTCTTTGTTGTGGCACCTTATTTGTTCATTGATTGCTTTCTCACATGTACATTGGTGGGGGGGGGGAACTCCAGCCAAACCAGGGACCCCTTGCTCAAGCCATGGACCCCTTGCTCAAGCCAGCAACCTTAGGCTCAAGCCAGTGACTTTGGGCTTCAAGCCAGCCACCTTGGAGCTCAAGCCAGCAAACATGGAGTCATGTCTGTGATCCTACGCTCAAGTCAGTGACCCAGTGCTCATGCTGGTGAGCCTGTGCTCAAGCTGGCGACTTCAGGGTTTTAAACCAGGGTCCTCAACATCCCAGGCTGATGCTCTATTCACTGTGCCACCTCTTGGTCAGGCTCTATTTATAATTTTTAATTGCTATTATTAAAATATATAAAATATATAGTTATTTGAAGATTTTTTTTGACATTAAGCTTAAAGATCTGTTTATCAATTTATCTTCTCTTATTATCAAACCTGAGTTTTTAGTTTTTGAGTTTTTAATTTATTCTCTTGGTTACATGAAATATGCACTTATAATTTTTTTTTCTTGCAGAAAGGATATCTTTAATACTTTGAGATAATTTGCATATAAAAGAATAACTTTCTGTTGTTCTTATACATTGACAGTTAATCAAGAGCCTACTGGGTGTTTCATTCTTGGATCGTAATTTGTTTTGTTCTTTGTTCTCAAAAGAATGGAGTATTTTCAGTTTTACAGTGTCTGGTTGGTATAAAACTAAAATTTAAAGCTAGTAGAGTTTAGTTTAATTCTTTTGAAGTTGTGTTTCATATTTTTTTAATCTTATTTTTATTAATTTTAATGCAGTGACATTGTGTTTCATATTTTCATATCTGTAAAATTTTTATATCTTGGAAACAAAAGGTAAGGCCCTGGTTTTCATGGTATATTTTCTTCTGAAGCATCTATTTTTGTAGTAGTTTTTGAGTCCTTCCCTAGAACCTCAAATCTTTTTTTAGCTGAGGAAAATTATTATTAGTATTGGTACTATTATTATTTTTAAGTGAGAGAGTGCAAGAAGGACTGACAGGGACAGACAGACAGAAAGGGAGAAAGATGAGAAGCATCAATTTTTCGTTGTAGCACTTTAGTTGTTCATTGATTGCTTTCTCATATGTGCCTTGACCGGGGGGCTACAGCAGACCGAGTGACCCCTTGCTCAAGCCAACAACTTTGGGCTCAAGCCAGCAACTATGGGGTCATGTCTATGACTCCATTCTCTAGTCCACGACCCTGAGCTCAAGCCGGGTAGGTTCACACTCAAGCTGATCACCTCGGGGTTTAGAACCTGCATCCTCAGCATCCCAAGGCCAATACTCTATCTACTGCACCACAGCCTGCCTGGTCAGGTTGGAAATTATTTTCTATTATTTCTCTGATAATGGCACTTGATCTATTTTGCTCTCTCTGATTTCTTTTTTGTATGAATTTGGTCTCTTAAATATGTCTTCCTTATGTTCCATTCTCTTAGTATTTTTAAGTCCTAATCATTCTGTACTGAGCTCAAGATGAATTTCATTTCACATATTTGATTTTTCTAATATTCAACTTAGTATCTTCACTTTCTCCCATTGTGTTTTTTTGTTTAACACAATCATTTCTTCTGTTCCCTTTTCATATTTCATGGGAATAATAGGCTTATGTAGTGGACCTCATATGATGCAAGTATGTGAGGTAAAGAAAGATGACTCCAGTGGCCCTTGCCTCTTATATTCTCACATTTCTTTTATAAACTCTATTCCAGAGAGAGTAATTTCTTTCTCATAGATTCCCTGATTGCCCTTAGTTTGCTTGGTTTCATGTATAATGAGAGCTACTGAGTCTGGAAGGATCTGCACCGTGTTCGTCCCCCCACTTAGCCCTGGTGCTGTTGTGGCTGTTTGGTTTGCGAGAGGACTTAGCAGGAAGCATGGAACTATGCTTTCTGCTTATTGGGACGCCCTATTGATGAAGACATCTCTGCCTGGTTAGACCATGTCGTGTTACTGTCCTTGAGCACTGGCCTCTGCCTTTCAGTTGAAGGTACCAAGGCAGAGCGACACGTTCTTTCAGTTACTGCTTGGGCTTGTTTGGAGGTGAGCAGTGATGAAGGACGGGCTGGGGGAGGAGGTGGCCTGGTCTTAGGTTTCCCTGTGGCTTTTTGGTGTTCCAATCTTACAGGAGTTTGTGTAATTTCTGATCATTCACCTCTGCCTGATGTTGGTGCTGGGGTTGGTTTTATTGTATGATGGGCCCCGAGAAAACGTAGTGGGAGGGACTTGGTTTTCGCTGGGCACTCTTCACTGCAAAGCCCTTGTCCAATCTTTTGTGATCACTTACACTTACCTTTCACAATTGTTTTCTTTCTTTCAGTGCATAATGACTGAGTTGACTAAAGAGGACCTTGCTTTCAGGTTTCAAGAATAAAAGGAAGGCAGCTGACTATTAACATGATAGAAAAAATTTGAAATATCGCACTGTGTTTAGCTTACTTGTGACAAACAGGTAATGCATCTCACGGCCAATTGGAGTAGACTATTTGTCGTGGCATTCTATCTACTGTTTGAAGGTATTGATGGCACATTATAATATTTACACAAGGCATAGAAATGTTGCATTATGCATATCTGACGTCTATACTGTATTCTTTAACACTGTTGTCATTTAGCTGAATTCCAGGAAAGTGTTGGCAATATCATTGTTTGACATGAGATAACCAAATGGCTTATGAATATCTGCTTCTTCCACATTTCACCTTCTGTCACAATATAGTTAAGTCAGAATGTGATTATTTACTGAAGCATTGGCTTAATGAAAAATTAATAACATCACAGTATGATGTAATGGTATAAGATGTATTCCAACCAGGATGAGATATTTACATGTTTCTGCCAATTTGTCTTTCTCTTATTTTACATATTCATGATGAATGCATATTTAGAAAATGAGAGGGCATTTTCTGCTGATATTTTTGATTATTTAGTGATAATGCTTAACTTATGTGCTTACAGAGAGAAGGGGAGGGAGTGGGTGAGGGAAGAAGAAAAAGAAGGGGAGAAGAGGGGAGAAAGGAAGAAGGGAGAGAGAATGTGCTTGCTGTGTAGGCGAGCCTGTGTCTATGGGGCATACTTTTCAAAGTCTGTATTTTCTATATCATCATTTTGGAGCATTACCAAGTAGTGTAATACTGTGAGTTAGGTAAAGCGAATTCCAGGTACATCTAAAATGGTAGCTAGCATAAATGCGGTCTCTCATAAGCATGGTTTGACACAAACACAATATAATTAATTTGTTACTAGTTACTCTTCCTTAACATCATGTATTTAAATTCTTTAGTAAACCAGGTAAAGTTCCTGTGAATTGACTAGATGAAGTTTCTCACCTTGTGGATCTATAAGAAGACCTTTAAATTTCCTCATTTTGTAGGTGGTTACCAGAGTCCTCTTCCTGTAGTGTGTCTGGTCAGCTTATTTATCTGCTGAGAACTGCTGGGCCCCACGGTGCCTGAAGTACATGGGCAGCCCCCTCTTCCTGGCATATGGGGTCTCCTGTGCTGCGGTGCCCACCTGCCTCTCTAGCACTGTGCCCAGCCTATAGTCTGTCTGTGTCTCGGGCTTCAGCTGAGCCAAGCCCGTGCTGTTCTCCATTCCAACTCTGCGCTTTCCTTCCTCCGTGCCTGTGCAGGGCTCTATGGAATGTCCTTCTCAAACCTTCTGTGTATAAACGTTGTCCCTGTTTAAGCGCTCAGCTCACGTCTTGTCCTCCAAGAACAGTTACTGCTAAGACATCAAAATAGTCCCTCCCCCTGAAGACTGGTTGAATCCTTTGTCTCCATCTGTAAGACTGTGAAATGAGGAGCTCCAGCTGTGTGTTTGCAGGGCTCTGAATTCTCATTAATACATACCGTTATGCCATCTTGGTCTTTAGTATGATAAGTAATATCTCTGAGCCTCAATTTCTTCATCTGTGGAATAAGAGTGCTATGTGTTACATATGTGTTAGAGTTTGGTAGGATTAAGATTATATATGACTGTACAAAGAACAAATTGATGGCTGTAAGATGGGAGGGGGATGTGTAGGGGTGGCTGAAAAAGTTGAAGGGATTAAGATGTACAAATTGCTAGTTATAAAAACTGTCACAGAGCCTGACCGGTGGTGCCGTAGTGGGTCGAGTGTCGAACTGGGATGCTGAGGACCCATGTTTGAAATCCCAAGGTTTCATAAGGATCACTTCATAAGTTATAAAAATGTCTGAGCACTGTGTTGTACATCTGAAACTAATATAATATTGTATGTCAATGATAACTGAAATATAAAAGAAATTAGAAAAATATTATATCTGAATCATATATAGCATAGTACTTGGGCCATAATAGATATCTGTCAAAGTAGCACAGGTATGTGATTTTTATTAAATGTCGTTATCTTCTTTTGTGCAATTGATTTAAACATAATCTCTCCCTAGCCTTGGTCTCTTTGAGGATGTACCCTGAGGTAGGATTGTCTTTGTCCTCAAAGAGCTCGGCACAGTTTCTAATTGAAAGTACGCACCAAGCTTCATCTTTATCTTTTTAATCCTACAATGAGAGTCATCTCAGCCCAGTTTCTCTCATAGCATCTGACTGGAGCTGGACTGAGTGCTTTATGCATCTTCATTTATGATGGTGTGTGACCTCCACTTTGACTACCTCGTGGGTGGCAGCAACTCTGGCCTCCTTTTCCGCAGAGACCAGCAGGGCTTTGGAGCTCATGGCTCTCGATGAGCTTGACAGTTGTCAGGATTTTCTATGACAGGCATGGTTTCCTCTCGCTCGGTTGTTAAACAAGAAAGTTGTAGGGAGTGTGTATAAGCCGGTGTCTGTTCATTATCAAACAGGTGGAGTTGAAATGTGTAGCGTTTATCCACTAGAACCGGATCTGATGTTGAATGGGTCAAAGATGCTTTTCTACATGACTCTAGAAAGTCTGTTATGGCTGGAAATCAATTCTGTAGAATCCTGCCTCCCAGCCTGGTTATTCTGATTCTGTAAACTTTGTGTCCTGCTTGTGCATTCAGTTCTTTATGCTCTGAAGGGACCTCTCAGACTCTTTGGAGTCAACCTTGTTGCCACGGACTCTTTGTGACTTGTCAATGTTGAATCTCCGTCTCAGTTTCCTCATCTGGGGAATCAGTATTAATACTATGTATCACTGGGACTATTGTAGGGAATAAGTGATACAAAAGGTGTTACATGCTAGAACTCGTGCATCATATTTGAAGGACCCAGTGGATATAATTGTTGCTCCATGCTCCCCCCTTTTCTTGCACTGGGGCCATCTGAGAGCAAGCCTACTCAAAGGCAGAAGCATTTATCTCAAATACTGTGGCTTTTTTGTTTAAACATCTCTACTTTTTAAAAAACCATAGCGTGACAGACTGTTTTTAAAGAGAGGCGCATTTTCAAATTTCATGGATATTTACTACTTTAATGACTATTGACAGTGAAAGGTTTCATTTATGTGAAGAAAAAACTTGTACCTTGTTTAAAACATGTATTGGGGAAATCTCAAGGCTTGACTAACAATTTTTTTTTCTAAAAGTGAGAGTAGAGCTTGTGGAAAATTATGAAATATAAGTAAAACACTTTCCAAAACTATTGAAAGAAGTGCATCAGTGTTTTAACTATGTAATTTTGAATAATTAGGATATTCTAAACTATTATCATTGCTTTTTAAAAAAATCAAAAATTATATTTTAAATAATAAAAATATATAAATATGACCTTTAAGATCAAAATTAATACCTTTAGAAATTGTGGTATTTTGTATTTTATTATACATACATTGTATGTTTATATGCATTTTACTTTATATATTACATACATATAGATATTTTATTAATAATTGAATATCATCCCCATGGACCTTCTGGTTCACCAGACATCCAGGACCCAAACATGAATTCAGTGCAGCCTCTAAGACTCTCGCTCTGACTTCAATAGGGTGAGTGTGTGGCCCTTGTATATAGGACTTTCCATGTTTCAGATGATGGAGCGTCTCATGATGACCATGAATTTCAAGCACAGATCTGTGTACTATCTCTGGGAGCTGGTCTTGCCTAGCACGTTAGTGACTTTGGCTAGCTTGATAGGTTATACACAATTCATGTCCATGATCGAGTGCATGGGTTCAGGCAGAAAGCTGTTCAGATACATTGTAAAGCACTGTTTGAGATCGGACTCTGACCGGGTAGCTCAGTTGGTTAGAGCATCATCTGGATATATTGGCAATGTTGTGGGGTTGGTCCCCAGTCAAGGCAAATACAAGAATCAACCAATGAATGCAGAAATTAGTGTAAAAACAAATAGATTTTTCCATCTCTCTTCCTTCTTCTCTCTCTAAAATCAATTTTAAAAAAATTAGGAAAAAATTTAAACACTGTAAGATCTAATCTTGGGAGCACTACCAATTCTGGGTTAGGATTTTCTGGGATTGTTTTATTGCTATGAATTTTGATCAACTTTATGCTTAGATTTTTCTCAAATATCTGGAAATGTTTGCTTTTTAAAAATCTAACACTTACTTTGTCAAATGGGTAGTTAAAATTAATACCACATAGTTAGGATAATGACAGGATTTGTTAATTACATTAAAATGAGAATTTATTGTTTGAGAAACTTTTTTTTCTCCTTGGAGAGGTCAGGGCATTTTATAAAAGTATTCAAGTTTTTAATGAGACTACATGGACCTCTTATGTTTTTCTCTTTGGGAGTCATATCATAATCTGAGGAAATGAGTTCTTAATTATCAAATAGATTCATATATGCTCATATAAAATAAATTTTATTTATGCCTTTAACAACTAGCAGACAAGAATAAAATTGAATAAGACTATGGTTGTGCTTGAAAATAGTGGTGATAACTTTAATAAAGATGCTTCATCCATGTCTGAATTTATTTATATTGTTAATGTATTATTTCTAAGTAACGTAGATAGATGCATGTTAGTCCAATTTAATGGGGAGCAGATACATGCAGAGTACAAATTTAGAAGTAGTACTTGCTTCAGTTAAACAATTTTAGATGCTTTAGTCACATGATCCTTTTCTGGATAATATTAACTTCCTTGCTAATATCTATTCTAAATATATTTCATTGGGATAATTTTGCCTAACCCATGAGACTCTATTTAAACTTACCAGCTTGAAAATTGGTTGGAAAGGTGCTAGATGATAAGAAATCAAATTTGTCTTTATTTCTACTAGACTAGGTAAGTTTTTGTGTTTTGTTAAGTATTTACAACACTTCGGAACTTGATTTATCTGTACTTTAAAAATATACCTATTTCTATTCGTCAATAAATTTTATATAGCATAGAAAAATATTTTCATATGTATTTTTACATTTGATCGCCCCCCAAA
Source organism: Saccopteryx leptura (assembly GCF_036850995.1). Taxonomy (NCBI): domain Eukaryota; kingdom Metazoa; phylum Chordata; class Mammalia; order Chiroptera; family Emballonuridae; genus Saccopteryx; species Saccopteryx leptura. The sequence goes on from NC_089511.1 coordinate 83,706,568, forward strand.
TCTTATGAAATAGACACTCTTATCCCCATTCGGAAGGAACACAACTGTTACATGCAGAAGGTTAGCGGCATACAAAGGGCACATACATAGCTTCATTCATTTACAGAATGTCATGGAAAACTTGTGTGTTCTGGCATGGCCTGGTCAAGTTTGTAGTCTATGGATTCCTCTGGGAGAGATGTAAATGGTTGATTTATGAGATCAAAGACTGGAAGTGGAGACCTGTCATCCTTGGCTCTCACTTTGCGCTTATAGCCATCTCTCATGCATTGGGAAAACTGTTAGCTGTGATTTTAACACATATCAGCAAAACAACTACTTATCAAAACCACTGTTTCTACCTCCCTGGTCTCAGCCTTAAAAAATAAAAAAGGACAATGCAAAACAGATTTATTTTCATGCACAAGAATGAGGATTAGAATACTAGGTAAAAGGGACTGCAGTCTTCTGTCAAATGGAGAAGATCGGGATTCCCAAAGTTGCTGACTTCGGGACCTACTGCAATGGGAAAACTTGCTGTGTTTTCAGATGTTAAGTCTTTATCTGACACTTTAGTAGGCTTTTCAAAAGGCCCTTCTTGTTGGGCCAGCCTTTCTAATTCCTTTTGATGGCCAAGCTGGTGTTCCAGATAGCCTGTATTCCTCTTCTGTTTATCCAGGAACCTCCCCATGAAATGTTAGAAATCAGTTTTATTTGTCTCAGAAGTTAAGATCTCCAGGTCATTGCAGGAACTTGTTCAGCATGTTGTCACACTGCAGAACTTCCTGACTGGCATCCTTACTTTTCTACCCTTGCGTTTTCTAATCTAAACACAGCAGCATGGCCTGTTTAAAACTTAAGATATATTATATCTCTGCTCTGATTCAACCATAGTCCTTCCAGTGGCTACAAAGCGCCGCATGATCTAGATATTTTCCTTATTTCCTTCTCTTTCCCTACTTGCTTTCTCACCTCAGCGGAATCAGCCAATTTGCTCACCTCCAGTTCCTGCTCTGGTTGTTTCTTTTGCTTGAAATACTATGAGTGGATATGGGTACTTACTCAGATATCTAATATGTAAAATGTCACCTTCTCGATGAGAAGCAAGTGAGTCTTATTTAAATTGCGGTCTGTTACCTCCCCCATTTCTGTGTTTTCTTACTGACTTTTTGTTGACTTTGGAGTACTAATCGTCTTCTAATGAACTATGCAGTTTACTTATTTGTTTTATGTATTATTTATTGACTTTCTTTCCCCATTGCAATATAAATTTCACAAAGGGAGGGATCTTTAACTATTTGACTCACTGATGTATTTTGAGCATCTAAGATTGTGTATGACATGAAGTATAGTCTCAAAAATTACTTGCTGAATGAATGAATATCTTGAATGTTGATAGAAGGGAAGAGGGATGTACAAGATAACTATACATACATTGTTCAAAGAACTATGTGAACATGTAGGATGATTTGTAAAATGTGAAGTTTAAAATAATGTTTTTATCCATTTTTAATTAAATCTGTGATTGGGGGAGAACTTTAAATCATCCATAAAAAATAATACGCTTTAGCCTGACCAGGCGGTGGTGCAGTGGATATAGTGTTGGACTAGGACATGGAGGACCCAGGTTCGAAATCCTGAGGCCACCGACTTGAGCATGGGCTCATCAGCTTGAGTGCGAGGTCACTGGCTTGAGCCCAAAGGTTACTGGCTTGAGCAAGGGGTCACTCACTCTGCTATACCCCCCAGTCAAGGCACATATGAGAAAGCAATCAATGAACAACTAAGGAGCTTCAATGAAGAATTGATGCTTCTTATCTCTCTCCCTCCTTGTCTGTCCCTCTCTCTGACTCTCTCTGTCTCTGTCAAAAAAGTATCATATATCATATTTTTCATTCCATAAGACATGCTTTTTCCCCCCAAAGTGGAGGAGACAGTGCCCATGCATCGTATGGAGCAAATGTTCATTTTTTTAACTGTTGTGGGGTGCTGTGCCAGTATGCATATGTAGAATGAGCGCTGTGGGAGCATAATCATACCCACCATGGTGGCGTGCAGAACCCCGGAATCTGCTGAGGGATCTCCTGGTTCCGGTTTCCACAGTTGCATGTAGCACAGGAGGGAAGGCCAGCGACGTTGTGTGGGCACACTCATCTGGCATCACCGAGGGCAGACTGAGGGGCACACTGCAGTGGTGGAGGGTTGTGCTGCAGCTGCTGGAGCTCTGTGTGAAGTGCTGACATCACTTGCTGCTCTATTAGTGCTTGACCAGTTTAAGGCACATATTAGTGAAACCACAAAAAAAACCTTTAAAGAAGTGAAGACTCATCTTGCTGTAATTCCTGGGGTCTTACCAGCCAGTTGCAACCTCTCGACATTTCCATCAACAAACCGTTTAAAGTCTTTATGTGAGAAGAGTGGAACAAATGGATGGCTGCTGGTAATCATGACCTGACACCAACTGGACGAATGAAGAGACCCACTATCACTCAAGTTTGTGATTGGGTGATAACATCATGGCAGTCAGTGAAGAATGAAACCATGGTACAGTCATTCAAAAAATGTGGCATTAGCAAAACCTATGGCACTGAAGATGGTATCATATATGAAAATAGCAAAGAAAGTGATACCAATGATTGTTAGCAACTGAGCTTCTTAAATTCTGACACTAGCCATGATGAGTTCCTGGGGTTCCCGGACAACCAGAAGAATATTTGAACATTAAAGTCTTTTCTCATTTGTTAATAACAGTGCTAATGGCTGTTAATACTGCTGTTGAATTTACATTGTTGAAATGTTATTGTGGTATATTTTATTAAATATTTTAACACACCATTTGGTTCAGAATATTTTTTTTCTTATTTTCCTCCTTAAAACCCTAGGTGTTCTTATGGTCAGGTGCATCTTATGGAGTGAAAAATAAGGTAATACGCTTTAGCTCTGACAATGTGGGCCTCCATGATTGAAAGTCATGTGGAGTCTTTTCCTATCTACTTTTCTGTTTATTTTCCATAGTGAAAGAGACAAGGGTCAATTCAGAAATTGTGACTTCTGTATTAATTCATATTAATGTTAACTTCTCTGTGATAGATATACAGTTGACCCTTGAACAATGTGGGTTTGATCTGTGTGGTTCCACTTTGTAATGCAGGAGGTCCAGATCTGGAAAATTGATCTGGTGTTGTTATCAGATCCCCAAAAAACCACCAGGAGGACCAAATGGAGCAGATGTAGCCTTTATTACTTACATACTAGGGCAACACCAATGGTGGCTGGTCTGTTAAAGTTCCATGCACCACTGGGGTGTGCAGTTTAAATAGCTAACCCTTGGCAGTTACTCAGGCAAAACTCTTTATCTACATCCAAGCAAGCAGGTGAGAAGGGGGAAGGAGAAGGGTATGTGCTATTCTGTGTTGTCCCTCATTGATATATATTTGGTTACTCGGCTCCATTGTTTTTTTGTAAAACCTTAGTTACTGTTTACCTTCTATCTCATGGCCCATGGTCAGGATCCGTGACCATGTTGCTATGCCACTGGGAACAGGGAAGAACCTTGTCCAGTATTGACACTATAAATATACAGTCAGCTCTTCCTATTTCTGGGTTTTGCATCCCCGATTTAAAGAACAGTGAATCAAAAAACACTATGTTCTCCCCCTGGGTGGAAATCTCAAGATGTGTAAGGCTTAGTGTATGCATTCTTCTACTCCATTTTATATAAGGGACTCGAGCATCTCCAGGTTTTGATATCTGCTGGTGTATGTGTGTGTGTGTGTGTGTGTGTGTGTGTGTGTGTGTGTGTGTGTGTGTGTACTGGAACTAATCTGTCATTACCATGAGATGATTGTAGATAAATTTATGGGGAGTAAGAAGTTACATGCAGATTTTTGATGGCTAAGGGGTTAACTCCCCTAAACCTGTTGTTCAGGGGTCAATTGTAATTGATAAGAATTGTAAGTGCAAATAGAAAAAAATAATTTCTCTATCAGAGAAAATATTATAAAAATACTATAAAAATAAATATAAGCAAATCATGAAATGGTTATTATTTGCAACTTGAAAGCCTCTTCAATAGATTATTTTTAATTAACATTCTCGTTAATTGAATAAATGAATAAATAGAATAAATTGAAAATATTATTAGAATAATTTATTTACCAAAACTTCTAAAATAAATGTACAAGGGTGGGCAAAAGTAGGTTGAAATAACAGCGATTGCCCTGGCCGGTTGGCTTAGTGATAGAACATCAACTTGGCATGTGGAAGTCCTGGGTTCAATTCCTGGTCAGGGCACATAGGAGAAGTGACTATCTACTTTCACCCCCATCCCCTTCTCTTTTTCTGTCTCTCTCTCTCTTCCCCTCCAACAGCTATGACTTGATGGATTTGAGCATGGTCCTGGGTGCTGAAAATGGCTTTGTCGAGCTTTCAGCTCAGGTGCTAAAAATAGCTTGGTTGCAAGCATGGCCCCAGATGGGCAGAGTATCAGGCCCAGATGGGGATTTCCTGGTGGATTCTGGTCAGGGCGTATGTGAGAGTCTGTCTCTCTATTTTCCCTCCTCTCACTAAAAAAATAAAAAAAATAAAAAAATTACCAGCCATCATTATCTAAAAGATAAGTCATGAGTAAGAATATAAAATAATAACAATACTAATAATAATATAAATAAGTAATTAATAATAAATAATGCAAGTATAAACTGTGTTTCCTGTACTCCCAACTATAAGTCTACTTTTGCCCACCCCTGTATGTACTTACTGACCTTATGTCAGTAACAAGTGCCAACCGTTGAACATAAAATTTGGTTAAACAGCAACTGGAAAGAAAAGCTCAAATCAATGCAATATGATAATTTCTGTTGCAAAATTACTCAAACTGATTCTTGTTCTACCAGAACAAATGCGTTCATTTTTTTTCTTTCTTTTAAAATAACTTAAATTTGTGAATTTGTTTAGATTTTTAATATAATATCCTAGGCAAGTGTAAAATAAAATGTCCAAACTAATACTAAACAAACATTATCATGTGCTTCACTGTTTCTTTTTTTTTTTTCCCCTGGTCTGAATCAGAAAACAATTTTCCTTGATTGAACAAATTCCTATTATAATGAAATCAAAGATTCTGTTCTATAAACATATATGCTACTGTTTGATGAAAACTTCCATGACTGTCCTTCAGACTCATACATTTAAAAAAGGAAAGGAAAGGGTACCAGAGAGAGGCAAAAGCAGAAGATGAAAGAAAAGAAGAAGGAAAAGAAGAGGGATAAGGGAAGAAGGGACAGGGAGGCAGGGGAGGATAAGGGACGTGCAGCTCCCCAGGTGCCCTGTTTTCTACACATTATAAAGCCAATGAACTTTTAGCCTTGCTTTCTAAACTCAGAAAACCTAACTGTTCCCTTCTCATATTAATATTTTTCTGATTTAAAAAAATCCCATTACCCAAATTAAGAGATTAAGAGAAAAATGAATTTCTACGTCTTAAAATATTGTTGATCAGTCATTTTTCATTATGCCATGTGTATTCATATACAGTGTGTCCGTAAAGTCATGGTGCACTTTTGACCGGTCATAGGAAAGCAACAAAAGACGATAGAAATGTGAAATCTGCACCAAATAAAAGGAAAACCCTCCCAGTTTCATACCTATTCAGTGCAGTTCGATGTGGGCTCACGCACAGATTTTTTAGGGCTCCTTAGGTAGCTATCCCGTATAGCCTCTACAGACTCGTCACTGACTGATGGCCTACCAGAACGGGGTTTCTCCACCAAACTGCCGGTTTCCTTCAACTGCTTATCCCACCGAGTAATGTTATTCCTATGTGGTGGCACTTCGTTCGTTATAAACGCGCCGATATTCACGTTGCACTTTGGTCACGGATTCGAATTTAGCGAGCCACAGAACACACTGAACTTTCCTCTGTACCGTCCACATCTTGACTGGCATGGCCGTGGCTACTCCGCTGTATACACGGTGTTACGTCATCGTCTGCGCATGTGCACATGCTGCCACATCATCCTACAGAAACTGGGAGGGTTTTCCTTTTATTTGGTGCAGATTTCACATTTCTATCATCTTTTGTTGCTTTCCTGTGTCCGGTCAAAAGTGCACCATGACTTTACGGACACACTGTATATGCATACAAATGTTCTCAGCTAGATGTGGATTTGGGACCTAGTGATGTTCCCCCTTCAGGTTTAGAAGGAGCTTATGATAATAGCATTGTGACATCATTAAGAACTTAGACAATTACCTTCTTTTATTTAGAGCCATTTTAAAACCTTTTCATAAAACTGCATATCTATAGTGTTCGTAAACTTGAAAATCTCTTTTTTGGTAAACCCATTCATGTTAGAAAAATTCCAACCTGTATTTTTCTCTCACTGCGTTACTTACCCTTAATAGGTCAAAATAGTCGTTATTATAGAAAATAAGGAAAATTTTGACTAACAAGACTTCACATCTACCTTCATTACATCTCCAGTTGCCAGATGTATTTTTGTCATTGTGTCTTTGGATAAACTTACTCCAGGGACCTCATTATCTCAGTCCTGACACAGCTCAGGTGTTTCCAGAAAGCCAAATTGCCTTGTCTTTGGGTCTACATAGACTTCCTGTCCCTCTTCAATATTTGTCTCACCTTTCGATCTGTGTTTTATTTAATCATAGTGACTCCTGGTACCTTTGTATACACCCCCCCCCCTTCCACAGCTGTGGAAGCTGGGAAAATTAAATGCATCACAAAAAATAAGTACTTATTTAAAGATAGAGGACCATTGCAGTTCAGTGCCTGTATAGTTTTTCTAGTGAGTATGTGCTATTTTCCATTAAGTAGAACGTGTGTGCACCTAGCTGCGCTCCTCTTATGGAAACACATGGATTGCATCTCTGACTTATCAGACTTTGGGCTTTTTGCACCATCAAGTCATACATCTGAATGTGTCTCGTGCAGACTCTTCCTCCCCTTAACCCTAGGTCAAAATGGAAAGGACATTCTTGCTTGACTGTGTCGTTGTGGTGCTCACTCAGGCAACATGGTGAGGAGAAGGTTACCTTTCCAGATCTTTCTAACACCGCTGCTTAGGTATCCAAGGGATTCAACACTTAATTACACCTCAAGAGTCAGATTTGGGACATTTGGAAAGTAATTGCAGCAAAGCCCAAGTTGAGAGATAAGATATTTTGGAATAAGAAAAAAAATCCATGACATGGAATCCTGGTGGCAGGAGGGACCTCCCGATCACCTGAGTCAGCAGGGCACAGTGGAAATGGTGCCACAAATAAAGAAAGCTAAGCAATTCTCCTTCCTGTTTCTGACATTTCCCCTAAAAACACATCCCATGCCTCACAATGGGGCTCTTCATCAGCCCAGGCCCTTCAGAGAAGACATTTGGAGGAATTTAAACCTGCATTTCAAACCTGAGCTACTCAGTTGCATGTGACTATCATTGGAACTATGAAATCAGTAACCTTTCTTTATAAACTTGAGAGTCCATACCAGGGGTCCCCAAACTTTTTACATAGGAGGCCAGTTCACTGTCCCTCAGACCGTTGAAGAGCGGACTATAAAATACTATGAACAAATCCCTATGCACACTGCACATATCTTATTTTAAAATAAAAAACAAAACGAGAACAAATACAATATTTAAAATAAAGAACAAGTAAATTTAAATCAACAAACTGACCAGTATTTCAATGGGAACTATGGGCCTGCTTTTGGCTAATGAGATGGTCAATGTCCGGTTCCATATTTGTCACTGCTAGCCGTAACAAGTGATATGAAGCGCTTTCGGAGCCATGACGCGTGCATCCTGCGTCACAGGAAGTAGTACTGTATGTGAGCGACGCTGCGCTTTATGGTACCACTGACCACCAATGAAAGAGGTGCCCCTTTTGGAAGTGCAGCGGAGGCCAGATAAATGGCCTCAGGGGGCCGCATGCAGCCCGTGGGCCGTAGTTTGGGGACCCCTGGTCCATGCTTCTCAGCTATTTACGTCCTTGCTACCTTTGATTTCCAGGTTTTGATGTCAGTGTTATTCTCCATAAAATGTCACCTACTGAAGTTGCCAAAGTAGACGTGTAACATACTACTACTGTCCACCTCTTAAACCCTCCACATTTTTCCCAGGTTGGGAGAGAAGAGGGGGCACTATTGGAGTCTGTGGAAATCCTACCCAGTAAAGGAGCTATTTAGAAATATTGGGAGTTAATACCAGTGGTGAATATTGCTGTATCAGCTCTTTGTATATGATGCAAATAGTATGTGAATTGGTACAAGTGATGAGCATGTCATCCTGCCTTTTATCAGGGGTACATTGGGCTCATTATAGATTTCTTTTGCTCTTATTTCAAATCCAGACCAAAAGACCTTGCTTGTTTTCTCAGTAAAACCAATGGGAATGAAGACCTCTGATGTTCTGAGCTTGTGCTATGCACTTTCCCCATAATTATGCTGCATATAGTTTTAGAACCCTGATTTTATAGAGCAGAAGTTAGAAATATAGAGAATAAGGAACTTATGTTTATGGAGTAATTCAGACACAGGTCTTCAGTGTCTTTCTGCCTCTTCACACTGACAAATTTCTACACTGATTAAATGCTACTAGGTTTGTCCAGTACAGAATAGTGAAAAAAGCCTCATTCTAAAAGTCAGAAACCTGGTTCAAATCCTAACTCCACAAAATTCCGAGGAAATGTACTTCAACACATAGCGAGCTTCCAGGTACACTTCCTCAATCATATCTTCCCTCCTGCCCCAGGCCAGTGTCATCTTAAATTTGGTATCCATCAGTACCTTGTTTCCCTCCAGGGATCCTTAAGCAATGTGATGGCTACTTTGTTGTGTATGAAGGCTTCATTCTATACTATCCTCAACATTAAAGAGCTCTGACACTATCTGCTTCCCGTATTTCTTTTGTTTATTGAGATATAATTGAATGTAGCATTATATTAGTTTTATATGTACAATATAATAATTTGATACTCATATATATATATATATATATATATATATATATATATTTGTATTTTTCTGAAGTTGGAAGCGGGGAGACCGTCAGACTTCCGCATGTGCTGACCAGGATCCACCAGGCATGCCCACCAGGGGCGATGCTCTGCCTATCTGGGGCATTGCTCCATTGCGGCTGGAACCATTCTAGTGCCTGAGGACGAGGCCATGGAGCCATCCTCAGTGCCCAGGCCAACTTTGTTCTAATGGAGCCTTGGCTGCTGGAGGGGAAGAGAGAGTCAGAGAGGAAGGAGAGGGGGAAGGGTAGAGAAGCAAATGGGCACATCTTTTGTGTGACCTGGCCTGGAATTGAATTCAGGATTTCCACATGTCGGGCCGATGCTGTACTGCTGATCCAACCGGCCAGGGCCGATACTCTTATATTTTTATCTATCAATTCAATTATAACAGTATTTTCTCCAGGGTCTCTAGGGAAACATATAGACACCACTTATTTTGCACATTTTTGAGAATGGACTTAACCTCATCCTGTGTATCAGGTGTGGGACTATTTTGGATATTCTGGTAGTTATCAATGTTCTCCATCATCAGAGATAGTCATTAGAGGGCAGGGCTTAAGCAGAGATTGGAAAAACCTTTTTGGGTATGTTGATTAATATTTATAAACCCAAGTATCTTTATTTAATTAATGGTGATAATAATCTTGAAATGCCAATGTTTTGAGAGGGCTATTAGTTAGTGGTAGCCCAACTGTTAGTATCTGTTTTCCAAAGTTTACCATTCTGGCCCCAGGAACTAGGAGATGAACATGCATGTCTACTTTGCCCCTGACATTTCTATTAAATAGTTGAGGGGACCCTGGAACACACGAACCTGACAATTCTAATGCTTTTATGCTCTAAGTAATATGAAAAGATAGAAGATGTTGGTTCATTGTATCACATTGGAACATTTAGGAAATGGATTTTTTGTACAATCCTCAGGTTCTTCTTTCCTCCTTTCACTAGTTCCATATGCAAGAAAACAGTTCCAAGCTTTCACCGCCCCTTGTCTCTCCCGGGACTGCACGGTAAAGGCATTACTGGTTTATTCTTTGAACGTTGATGATGCTCAGTAAGTGCCTGGCTCTCTTAATGTGTGCTTGGGAGGGAAGGAAAGCAATGGTGCTATCTAATCACATTTTAAAAAGATGATTTTGGTTGCTTTGTGGAAAATGATGGGTGTGTGGGAGGTGGTGATGTGTTGGGGTAAGTGCAATAGTGTTTGATTAAAAAGGAATTATAATAGTACCACAAAAATTTGAGATGTAATTTGAGGAGAAAAGAAGTCTACCATGCTGGTGAGTTGCTTGAGTAGAGGAGAGAGGGGAAAAGGAAGACTTTCTGATTTCTGGCAGGAGGGTCTGGGGAAGTGTTGCTGTGTTCAGTCAGGGACAGTGGGAGAGGAGTAGGTTTGTGAATAAAACTGTGAGTTTGATAATATGTTGGAGTTTATATAAGATACATAAATGCGTATATCAAATAGGCAACTGAGTACATGTGCTGTGATCCTAAAGAATTCTGGAGCAGATAAACACTGGGGATTTCTAGAGACAACAAGTGATATTTCACCTAGTTTTTTAACAGTGTCTGGGCTGAAGTGAAGATTAGGGAGAGGATGGGGTCCAGGACTGAGCCCAGATGATTCTCAGGTGTGATTAGGTTGAGGAGGGCAAAGCAGGAGAGCATGACGCAGACCTGCATGGCGAGGTTGCAGGAAAAGCAGGACACTGCTGTTTCAAAGTCAAGATGGTGGTGAGTGTATTTTAAGAGTGACGGAGTGGCTGATGATGTTGAAGGTTATGTTGAGGTTGAGAATGATGATTGACATGGGTCCATTGGATTTGGCAACATGGGGTTGCTGGCGACCGCTGCAAGAGAAGATTTAGTGGAGTGGTTGGGGCAGAGCCAGGTTGGGGTGACCTGAACTGCTTAATTAACAGAAAGTGAAAAAGTGGAGCAAGTGTTTGTTGGCATTTCTTTTGAGAGCAGTGGGGTTGTTGGTGGGGAGTGTATGTGGACTGAGGGAAGTTGTCTTGCTTTAAAAGAGTGTTCCACTTGAGCAGCATTTATAAACTGGAGTTCGTGAACTATTAGTGGTCTCAAAATAATTTTGAGTTGCAATCATCATTTAAAAAGTTAGCTAGACTAAAGCAGAACACAGAGTATATGTCTTCTATGGTAAAGGTAAGAATTGTATTTTAGGGAATACAGTATTGTGAAATATTTATAAATAGTACATATTTACACACATATATATTGCGTTATAATATTTTTCCTAATGTGGACATGGTTTAAAACGTGTGCAAGCTGCCTTGGTAGGAAACGTGCATGGTGACAGGGATCCTGTAGTGGAGAGAAAAGACTGATGTTACAGGAAAAGGGGGAAGCAAAGGACCAAGGTTCTTGAGCAAGAATGGAGAACTCTTCACTCAGTTCTTTTATCTTTTCTCATCCACATATCACGTGGCTTCCAGCAGTAGTCATCATTAACTGTGAGCATAAATAAAGGAGTTTCATGTGTTTACAGATGTGTATTGTAGAGTTTAAAGAATGATCCTTTTGTCAACAGTAATGATTAGTTATAGGTACTGACTGCATTGTGGACTTAAGTGTTCTCCCCAAAATTAGTAGGTTGAGGTGCTATAACTTCCAGAATGTGACTGAGTTTGGAAATGGAATTTCTAAAGTGGTAAGAACGTTACCGTTAAATTAGGTATCTGAGATGAATGCTTCTCCAATATGACTGACAGCTGTAGAAGGTGAGAAGGTCTGGATACAGGCACTCACACAGGCAAGACCTCATGAAGAGACAGAGAGAAGACCATCATTTATCTATAAGCAATGAGAGAGTCCTCAGAAGAAACCAACCCTGCCAACACCTTGATCTTGGACTTCTACCCTCTAGCATTGTGAGAAGACAACTTTTTGTTGGTTAAGCCCCCAGTCTGTGGTTTTTTGTTATGGAAACTGTAGCACATAATACTATGCCTGCTATCTCATTTGGTGTCTTTTGACCCTTGTGCTCTGAAATATGAAGGATCAGCATCACAAGTGCCTGTTACAGGTGAGGAAATGAGATGTAGAGGTATGAAATGACTTACTCAGGATCAGGGTCAGGGATTAAAATAGCTAGTCAGTGGAAAATGAACTTTTGTAAATCCTTGCTTAGTGCTTTTTTAAACAACAAATGCTATGAAACAGGCCTTTTGAGCAGGCTGTGTCTGCAGTGGCAGATGTGACTATTCGCTCATCCAATTATTAGGACTAAAAACTACACTTATCTGCAAATATAGTTTCTGACATTTTATGAGATAAGATTAAACATTTTAAAACTTCAGAACCTCCAAAGATGACATATATTAACATTTAAATAGTACCAGTTTTATGTAGCCCATGAAATTATACAGCCCAGTGAACATTTGAAAGTTTTAGCACTTAATGAGTCAGACATGATAAAACTTGACCAGTGCTTGGGAAAGAAAATAGGCTGATTGTTTTTAACTTTCTTAATGAGCTCTGACATTAAGGAATATCTCAATAAAGTAATACTCGATCTGTTGTTTGGTTACCTGAAGCAAACATATTTAATGAGTGATCCCAGGAAAGTCAGAAACTGTTGCTTTCCATCTTTTTACATTTATCAAGAATCCATTTTCTCTTTATACTGGTGAATTAGACATGACTTCAAAATATTAACAAGTGAAGGAAAAGGAAATGTGTGTGTATGTGAATCATGATTCAGTGTAACGAGCATCCTTATGTATGTCACCTTATGAAAATCTGTAAGAGTTTTTCCAGGGTATAAACTGAAAGATCACATTGCTGGGTTGCAAGTTGTGTCAGTGTTTAGCTGTGTAATGTTAAATAGATCTTCAGTTTATTCTCTTATCTGTTATGTGTTTGATCCTGTTTGCCCACAATCTATGGTCAGATATATTGATTTTTGACAGTCTAATAAGCATGTTACAATACTGATTATTGTAAGGTTGTTACTGATTGACCACTTTTATGTTTATAGGCCATTTGAGTTTCTTATTTCAATTGTCTGTTCATATAATTATGCCACTTATTTTTGTTTGTCTTCTTTTCTTCAAATCAATTTGTGCATTTTACTTTTGTACATCGTATAATATTCCTTTTTGTTGTTGTTGTATGGATCGCAAACATCATTTTTCAGTGGTTTTTATTTTTACTTTGCTTATGACCAGTTTTATCTTATAAAGACTTTCAATATTAATGTGTTCTGATGTTTATTTTTTCTTTCACAATTTCTCCTTTTTTGTGTCTCTATCTTGATGTCATCAATATATTCTCTGTGCTGCACTTCAAAAATTTAGATATTTGGTTATCTGATTTAAGTTATTAATGCAACAGAATGGAGAGAAGTAGAAATCTGATTTTTTTCTTTGTCCATTTGGATGGTCAGTTGTTTCCATACCATTCGTTGACTAGTCTTATCTTTTGCTTATAAATTTGTATCCTATTATATTCAAAGTTCTGATAGGTATGTGAATTATTTTGAAGATAGTAATTCTGTTACTTTGCTGTATTTGTTTATCCCTTCAACTATATGTATTGTTTAATCTCTGTAGAATTTTAATACTTGATATCAGTTAAACTAATAAATATAATCAGTTAACCTCTTCTCTTACTTCAAAATTGCCTTGACAGATATTGACATATAACTCTTCCACATGTAGTTTAGCATGAAGTTGCCGCATCCTATGAAAACGTTGATAGGGTTTTGATTGAAATTGCTTTGAATTTTTAGATTAGTGTGTTGTCTTAGGGATGTCAGGTATAGTAATATGATATTTTTCTTATCTGTTTTATGGCATTCAATAAAATTATATCATTTTGCTCTAAAGTCTTAACATGTTTATTAGATTTGTGTTACTATTTGTGCTATTATAAATGTAACTCTTTAAAATATGATTTCCTACTAATTTGCTGCTGATATAAAGGCATATCATTATTTTTAAATATTGACTTTGTATCCAGCAACCTTGCTGAACAGTATTATTAATTATAATGATTTATTTATTGACTTTCTTGGATTTTCAATGTGTGCTGTCTGTGAATAAATAATACTGTTTTTTTTTAATTCTTGCTCTTTTAAATTTTTTGTATTATTTTACTCTGTAAACATTTTTAATGTAATGAATAATATAAATAGTGTAAGCAAGACAGTAACCTCATGAGCCTGTTCACAAAAATGTCAGTCTTTATGCTGTATCTTCTCCACCCGTTGTCATCTTGAATGACATTGATACTAACAATTGGAACCTTAAAAACTATTGAACTCTATATCATCCTCTACTTCTCCCCTCTTGGTGGCAATTAAAAAAAAAAGCAAATAATGAACTCAAAGTGTTTTCTTAATGAATTGTAAAAGAAAGTTAACTATCTTCTCTCTCACTTATGGGTTCTCTATTATTTACTCATTATTAACTTATAGGTAATTCTTTATTTCATTCAACATGTATTAACTGAATTCACAAGAGAGATGGGCATTATACAGGAAGTTACAGTGATTATTTCTTTATAAGCCAGTGGCTATGTGAAGCACTAGTGTAACATGTTGTCAGAATACTTAGGAGACCAGAAGGGGAGGGTACTAACATATAGTTTGGAAGGTCAGGAAAGGATGTCAAACTTGACTTAGATGAAATGCATGAGTTAGACAGACACAGGTGAGGCACTGGGGAGGCAGAGTGGTCCGAAGAGAGTGGTAGGTGGTACAAAACAAGTAGTTCTGCAGAGAGTGACCTCTCTTTAGAACACTGGAAAGTTACTGGCCTTGGACGTTAGATAAGCTCACTAATACGAACACATAAAAATCATGGAGGGAAACAAATAATCTACTGACTACCCCTATTTGGAAGAGAGTTTATATATCATTGTGACTTTTTCCCTAGTTCATTAGGGCAGGGCCATGGCTGTTGGTACAGGGCCACACAAGGTGGTGGTTCCTCATGTATTTCCTGAGTCCACCTCCTGCAGCCCAGGGGGTTCCTCTTCTTTGCTCTGGTTCCATCTCTGGTGGTCAGTTTCATTGTCCATTTTACCTCCACAACCATGAAGAACAAAATTTAAATAAAACACAAAAAGCCCGAGTGATTTTAAAAATAATGTCATTGGATACACTAACATCATCAAGAATAATCTGAGGCAATACTGGCTGTGGACCTTTTGGCAAGTTTAGTTGACTGCTTTAATCCAGCTTCTCCACCAGTGTTCACTGCAGAGCCCGTGCTCGCCTGAGCTGGTCTGCAAAGGCAGCGCCTGTGTGGAAGGTCTGTCCGGTGAGCCCCGCAGAAGGAAGTGCTGCAGCCCGCGTTCTCCTTCCTCAGCTTTAAGTAGGAAGTTGATTTTAAAATTTAACTGCAGTTTTAAGATGTGCTGCTACTCCCAGATGTATCAAATGTGCAGTTTCTTTAAAGGCCATATTACTCTTTTGCCTTTATCACCAATGATACTTGAATAGAAGGAAGTAGTAAAATGTTAGTATCTATTTAGTCATATGAGGCAGAGTAGTATGGGAATTTCTGAGGTGTAATGTGAGATATATTGCTTCAAAAAACGTAAGAGAACTCAGAACGACAAGCTGCATGAACTGTGGCTCTCGATTGCCCGACGTGCTGGCTTTGTGTCCTGCCGTGAGACAGAAACTGGGTCCTGTCTTCTTTATTTACTTCCCCACTAAACCAGACACAGGGTCTTTGGGTCTTTGGGGACTTAAGGGAGCCGAGCATTTACCAAACGTGTATGTGGTGTGTGAGTATAGGCCCAGCACTCTGGAATGCGCTGCATGCAGAGAAATTTAGGGACCTCTTTCCACGTCTCTTCATTGGGGCATCTTCCGTCACTGTCCCTCTCCACTCAGGCCTGGCGGTGTGGTTGTCCCTTCTGTGCATGGTGGGTGCTTCTTGTCACACTGAGGGGAACCTGGTCATGGTCTTACAGTGTGTAGCAGTTCACAAAATAATGCCTGCTCTCTTAACATCGGGAATTTGGAAAGGGAAACTCCACTTTTCCGAGGGACAGTGCTGTGCGTTGGTCAGGGGAGTGACTGAAGTGCGGGGTTGGGGTTTTGGGCAGTGATGTGCGTTGGTCAGGGGAGTGACTGAAGTGCGGGGTTGGGGTTTTGGACAGTGCTGTGCGTTGGTCAGGGGAGTGACTGAAGTGCGGGGTTGGGGTTTTGGACAGTGCTGTGCGTTGGTCAGGGGAGTGACTGAAGTGCGGGGTTGGGGTTTTGGACAGTGCTGTGCGTTGGTCAGGGGAGTGACTGAAGTGCGGGGTTGGGGTTTTCAGCCTCATCTAGGACTCTTTTCAAAACATTTGCTTGGCGGAGGACCGATGACAACCGGTCTAACAGGGAGGCCCTGAGACAGGACAGAGGAGAAGTACAGCAAGAATCTTCCTTTTCACCCGTTCATACCTCTACCAGCGTGAGCTCCCTGTGTTTGGACTTTTTTTCATTAATCACCGTGAGAAAGAGAAGCTATGTTTGTTTTGTTTTTCTTCTTCTTCTCCCTTCTCTTTTCTTTTCTTTTTCTTTTTAATTAAGTGAGAGACAGGGAGGCAGAGACAGACTCCTGCATGCACCCCAACCGGGATCCACCCAGCAAGCCCACTAGTGGGTGATGCTCTGCCCATCTGGGGCTATTGTTCCATTGCTCAGCAACTGAGCTATATTAGCACCTGAGGCAGGCCATGGGGCCATCCTCAGTACCCAGGGCCAACTTGCTCCAACCATTTGAGCCATGGCTGTGGGAGAGGAAGAGAGAGAGAGAGAGAGAAATTGGGATGGGGAGGAGTGGAGAAGCAGATGGTTGCTTCTCCTGTGGTCCCTGATTTGGAACTGAACTCAGGACTTCCACAAATTGGGCTGATGCTCTGCTGCTGAGCCAACTGGCCAAGGCTTGTTTTTCTCTGCCGTGGAGAAGTGGAGACAACAGGACTAGGCCTTGTGAGGGCTGAGCTATAGGGTGGTCTACCAATACCACAGGACCTCTATGAGTCACTCACTGGGAGATAATTTCCTAGGGTTCTTATCACACATGTGGGGAGGTGATTTCCCATACATTATTATAGGTATTCAACCATCAAGTGGTATTATGAGAAGAAATGAATTTACTCATTTTTTACAGGTGAGTAAACTGAGTCTTGAGGCAGTTAAGACATTGACCAAAGTCATAAATAGGTGCAGTATGGGAGAGAGGGAGTATTTAAACCCAGGAGTCTATGCTCATAACCGCTATGCCATGCAACTTTAGTTTTTCAAATGGACTATTTTACTAAAATGATAGTTGTCTTTGTAACTTGTACACACACATACACTCGCACATAGAGCAATCTGCCTGGGAGTTAAAAAAGACTATGTATGCCTAAGGGATAAATGATAAAAAAACAACATTATAGGTTATTATCACAGGCTATGATGTCTACATCACTTACAAAGCTATGGTCAAATCTGTCCAAGGGAGCAGTTTGAGATGGGAAGAAAAAGTCTTGGGGAAAATTCAGCAGTGGCATAGCAGAGCTCTCCATATGAGAATGCTGATATTACATGGACTTTTGCTATGGATTTTGTCTTTGGAAAACATGGGGAGAGATTTGTCATTGGGCAGAAAATAAGAAAAGGTGGTGTGATGGTGGCTTTTGCTTCAGTCCCCCCCCCCCCCCATTATTGTGCAGGGTCATCAAGAACATGCTTTGTCTTTCTCTGGCACTGATGTCAGCACTTCTCTGATTGTGGTGCTCTTAGCTTCATCTCTCTAGGTAAACCAACCCATCTGAGCAAAATCTTGTAAAGGTCTCAAGGCAGATTATCCTAATGTCCTTAAGCAAGCAACACACACTTCCTATTGTTTCACAGAATGGAGTTGAGTCTTTGTTCTCCTGACTTTTTTGGTCTGCTAAGCAAATGAAGGCTGCTATTTTGACTTCCTCTATACAGGTATGAATATGCAGCACTGAATTATAACCTGGGCAGATGATGGATTTGTGCTCTGTCATCACTCTCTGGGCATCCAGTGTGCATTCAGAGTGACAGCTTTAATTAGGATCACAAAGTATGAATCCTGGAAGAATCTCTTCTTCAGTTTTTTTCAGTCTGATTCTGGGGTTTTTCCCTGGGGCTACAGAATCAGGTTCTACATCACCAGCAAGTATTCCAAGAACTTCCACCTGTGCTTGTTTGGCATCCTAACCAGCTGCTGGCGTTTATAGATAGATCCCAACTGCAGCTTTCCTGGGACCAAGGTGCCCAGATCCTGTATGTATCCATAGTTGCCAGCCTGAGTGGTCCATCAGCTGTTCTAGTGAAGTGTGGCAAATCACCCAGATACGAACTAAATGGTCAGCCATTGCACTGAGGACAGAAGTCCGATTGCTCTTTAAGATCTGCTCCAGTCAGTCCTGTTCGAGGGCATTAAGTGAGTGTGCATTTTGGGAATGGACCCAACATTTTCCGTCTTCATCTCTGTCATTGCTCCAATTCATTGTGGGATCATTCATTTCATTAATACGCACAAGTGTTTTACACCTGCTGTTTCGGTCAATATTGTATGTTCTCTGGTCGGTCCTCCTTTTTCAAGTCCAAGGTCAAGCCTCCCTCTCCTGGCAGAGATCACCAGGACAGCCAAAGCAGCCTGAGAAGCACCAACGTCATGGTTGGGATCAAACTCTTGCGGCCAGGGGCATCTGGGATTGTGAGATGCTTCTTTTCTGTTTCAAAATAAGCATGCCACTTCAACTGTTTTACCCTCATCTAGTTCTTCCTGATTTGTACCTGACAAGTACCTAGTTTCTTTGTGGTTTTTTTTTTTAGCTTTTCTTTCATATTTCTCAAGTGTCCTTTTGTCAACTACTATAGATGGATGCATTCTTTCTTTGTCCCCCGTGGCTGACTTGCGAGCACCTGCATGCCTGATGAATATATACATGGCCATGTTCTTTCTCAGGAGCACCTGGTGGTGTAGGTTTTGGGGTTTCCTCTTCCTCCTTTATCATTTCTTGGGCATTTTTTCTGGGGGTCTTCTATCTCCCAAGGAATAATTGCAGGCTCTGCTTCACATATTTCTTCTTTGTGTGCCTAGGATCCTGAGTATGCATCTTTGAGAGAAAACTTTCTGCAAACTATTATATGGTTTAGAAAATGCACGCTACTACATTTGGTCCTGATTGTTGATACTTTCTATTCATGTAAAGGGTGCGGTATTTATAAACATTTATTTAGTTTATGGAGCACTTGCCCTTTGTGGACTTATTCATAAAACAGTCCACTGACCCATGGAGCTCCTGTTGCTCAGCTGTGCAAATGTCTGCTGCCCAAATGCTTGCCTTAAGCAGGGAAAGTTCTTGCTCAATGAATACTTTATCTGTGGTACCACCTTTTCTTGATGTGTGACTACACATGGCCATTTGTTGGAGCAGAGACTTGCCGGGCCAGCCCCACATGCCTCACACTGTCTGGGGGAGTCCGGGGCCTTGGTTCCGTGACTCAGCCGCCCTCCGCCCACACACTGCAGACCCCGGGAGGGACACTGCTCAGGACGGAAGTCCTTGCATGGGTGTGGCTCTTTTGGGAGAGCTGTGACATCTCCCTGATGAACAGAAACCTCTTTGTTTCAGATGATCACTCTTTGTGACCTGCGTCCTTCCTGTTTCCTCATAACCTTCTTAGGATTTCAGAACAGAAGTTGGTTTCTGAAGAGCAGCTCGTGAGCTTCTTTTCCTTGGAGACTCAGCTTGTGTCTCATTGGTGCTAAAGGCAGAACATGTTGACCTCAGTGTTCTCAGCTAGCCCACCTCACACAGGGACAACTGCACTTTAACACACGAGACGGGAAACTTTCTGTCTCCATCTCTAAGCGGTGGGAGCCTTGTGCTGACATGGATGGTCCTCAACATTTTTTTCACAGTGGATCAGAGGTTACGCAGCTATCGCCAGTGGGAAAATAGACAGCAGGTATGGGCAAGTTTTATTTATTTATTTATGTATGTATGTATGTATGTATGTTCACATGTATGTGAATTTTTAATATAAATCCAGTGATTTTAAGTATTAAAGCTAGTCAAAGTGTTTTGGTGAACCACTTCCAGAAATTTAACTTTGTAAATTACATTTTTTTTCCCTGTGCAAAGTTAGATTTTGGACTTTTTTTTTTTACATTTTCTATTTATTCATTTTAGAGAAGACAGAGAATGAGAGCGAGAGAGAGAGAGAGAGAGAGAGAGAGAGAGAGAAGGGGGAGGAGCAGGAAGCATCAACTCCTATATGTGCCTTAACCAGACAAGTGCAGAGTTTTGAACCTGCGACCTCATTGCTCCAGGTCAACACTTTATCCACTGCGCCACCACAGGTCAGGCGGATTTTGGACTTTAAAAAAAATTTTTTTTCTGTTGACAGTAACTGTTTACAGATTTTTTTGGAACAATCTCTTGTTAATTATGTTTAATGTTTTTAGTTATACTACATACAATTAAATATTTTTAATGTTATCTATGTTTATTTATATAAATTTGCTATTATAATACATTTGATTTCCTAAGCCCCTAAACAGCGATTCTCAACCTGTGGGTCGTGACCCCAGCGGGGTCGAACGACCAAAACACAGGGGTCGCCTAAAGCCATCGGAAAATACATATTTATTGTACAATATATGTCGCGACCCACAGGTTGAGAACCGCTGCCCTAAAAAGACAAGATAAAGACAATTTTTTTTGGTTGTGATCTCAAACAGATGAGATGTTATATAAATAAAACATATTCACTTTAATAGCATGTATTGGTGAGGTTCAATTTGACCCAACTGTGGTCCTTAGACATTTACATTCCTAACACTTCTATTTATTGGAGAGAAAGGAGAGATCAGAAGAAATATATAAGAAAACCATGGTGAATGCTCTGGGGCAGTGTTCAGCAAACTCATTGGTCAGCAGAGCCAAATATCAACAGTACAACTATTAAAATTCCTTTTGAGAGCCAATTTTTTTTTTTTTTAATTTTCTGAAGCTGGAAATGGGGAGAGACAGTCAGACAGACTCCCGCATGCGCCCGCCCGGGATCCACCCAGCACGCCCACCAGGGGCGACGCTCTGCCCACCAGGGGGCGATGCTCTGTCCCTCCGGGGTGTCACTCTGCTGCGACCAGAGCCACTCTAGCGCCTGGGGCAGAGGCCAAGGAGCCATCCCCAGCGCCCGGGCCATCTTTGCTCCAATGGAGCCTTGGCTGCGGGAGGGGAAGAGAGAGACAGAGAGGAAGGAGGGGGGGGTGGAGCAGCAAATGGGCGCTTCTCCTATGTGCCCTGGCCGGGAATCGAACCCGGGTCCCCCGCACGCCAGGCCGACACTCTACCACTGAGCCAACTGGCCAGGGCCGAGAGCCAAATTTTTAAAACTTAAATTAGATAGGTAGGTACATTCCTTATCGAGGTAGCACCCGCATGTGGGATTTTGTGGAAGAGCCACGCTCAAGGAGCCGAAGAGCCGCATGTGGCTCGTGAGCCACGGTTTGCCGAGCACTGCCCTGGGGGAACTCGCATCATGCGGGACGAATACAGCTACCACGGCTGAAGCAATCAGAGGAAAATATGTCCAGGATAAATAAAGGACACTAGTTCTTTAGGAGTTTAGGGAAGGGAGGTCTTTTGGGGCTTGATAATTATGAGTTAGTTAATATGTAGATAGCAGTGCCTCTATGATAAACTCAGGGACAAGGGTTTTCTACTCTTTTGTCCACGTGAAGCCAGCATCCTCCCTCTGATGAAGGCATTGGGATACTCTTTGACAAAAAAAGACACTGAGGCCAAACAAATTAAGTGACATGACCGAGGCAGGCTCAGGTCTCACTGATGTGGAGCTAGTGTTCGTTGTTTTTTGTTTTTGTTTTTTCAATTGAGATATAATTGACATACAACATTATATTACAACATCATGGTTTGGTATTTGGATATATTGAGAGATGATCACTCAAATAAGTGTAGTTAATATCCTCACCTCACGTTGTTCCAATTGTTTTTTTTTCTAATGATAAGAACTTTTAAGATCTATTCTCTTAGCAACATTCAAATATACAAGACAGTGTTATTAATTTTAGCCACCATGCTGCATCACCATGACCTACTTGTTTTATAACTGGAAGTTGGTACCTTTTGCCAACTTCACCTGTCTCTCCCACCTCAGTCCCCCACTGCTACAACTGTCAGTCTGTTCTCTGTATCTAGGAACTAGCTTTTTTATTTTTTATTTTTTTTTGGTTTTACATTCAAGTGAGATTATATGGTAATTCATCTTTCACTGTCTTATTTCACTTAGTATAATACTCTCAAGGTCCACCTGTATTGTTACAAATGGCAAAATTTCATTTCTTGTATGTTCAAATAATATTCCATTATATATATAAGTCACATTTTCTTACTCCATTCATCTATCAGTGGAAAGTTAGGATGTTTCCGTGTCATGTAGATAATTCTGCAATGAATATGGGGGGTGCATATGTTTTTTTGACTTATTATTTTTATATCCTTTGTATAAATAGCCAGAAGTGAAATTGTGGGATCACATGGCAGTTCTATTTTTTATTTTTTTTATTTTTATTTTTTTTACAGAGACAGAAAGAGTCAGAGAGAGGGATAGATGGGGACAGATAGACAGGAAGGGAGAGAGATGAGAAGCATCAATCATCAGTTTTTCGTTGCGACACCTTAGTTGTTCATTGATTGCTTTCTCATATATACCTTGACCACGGATGGGCCTTCAGCAGACCGAGTAACCCCTTGCTCTACCCAGCAACCTTGGGTCCAAGCTGGTGAGCTTTGCTCAAACCAGATGAGCCCGCACTCAAGCTGGCGACCTCGGGGTCTTGAACCTGGGTCCTCTGCATCCCAGTCCGTCGCTCTATCCACTGCGCCACTGCCTGGTCAGGCTGTTTTTAATTTTTGAGGAAACTTGATACTGTTTTCATAGGGGCTGCACTGTTTACATTCCCACCAACAAATCTACAAGGTTTTTTTTTGTTGTTGTTTTTCTTTTTTTTCCTCCACATCTCATCTTGCCAGCACTTGTTATTTTGAGTCATTTTGATAATAGTCACGCATAGCAGTTTGGAATTACATTTCCTTGGTGATTAAGAGATACTGAGGATTTTTGCACATACCTTTTGACCATCTGTATGTCTTCTTTGGAAAACTGCATTCTGATCCTCTGCCTATTTTTTAATTGGATTGTTTTTTTACTGTTGAATTGTATGACCTCCTCATATATTTTGGATGTTAAACCCTTATGAAATATGTGATATGGAAATATTTTGGTAGGTAGCCTTTCCATTTTGTTGATGGTTTTCTTTGGTGTGCAAAAAAGCTTTAGTTTTATGCGGTCCTACTAATTTACCTTTTCTTTTGTTGCCTCTGATTTTGTTGTCAAGTAAAAAAAAAAATCATTGTCAAAACCAGTGTCTAGGAACTTACCATGTTTTCTCCTAGGAATTTTGTGATTTTTATGTCATATGTTCAAGTCTTTAATCCATTTTGAATTTGTGTGTATGATGTAAGATGGTTTCGGTTTCACTTTTTTGTATGTGGCTGTCTAGTTTTTCATCACCACTTATGGAAGAAACTGTTCTTTCCCACTGAGTATTCTTCAGAGCTGGTGTCCTTTTTATTTTTTCCTTTTTTACCATCTCTGTCCTGTCTGCAGTAGTTGAAAGTGCCTCCTTAAAAGAAATGAAGCGCAATAGAATAGCTAAACATAATAGCAGTATTTATTGAACTTCCGTGGGTGAGGTATTATTTTGAGTAACTGGTCATGTATTATCTCCTGTAGCCGTCACAGAAATCTTATGAACCTCAGAGAATTAAGTGCATTGCCTAGGACCACAGTGCAAGCAAGAAAGGTCTGGACTGGGATAGAAGAATTGGCCCCGTGTTGATCAGTGTTGGGGATGAAACATGGGTGCCTCGGTGGAGCTGATCTTCTGTAACCTGACAGAAGTACCATGGAAGGTTTCCAGTTCAGGCAGGGAGGGGGCAGAAGGTAACTTTTGATCAGAAGCACAGCAGTGTGAAACCTGAGATTTATGAAGAGGAGCTTAGAAATAGTGAGTCAGAGGAAGAAGAACGAGAGAGACTGTAGAGACCCTAGAGAGTAGAGTATCCGGATGGATCAGTACGAGGCAAAGATGAAGAATGGGAGAGAAAGGGCAAGTTTAGTTCTTTGTGAATGAGGAGAATGGATTCTCTTCCAAGCTTTTGGAGAGCTCTAATCCACAAATAGGAAATGAAGGAACTGGTCTGTTTTCTTTAAACAAAGGGTATTTCTCAATATAGTGTCAGAAGTTACTCTTTCTTAGAGTATATATTTGAATCATATGGTTTGAGAAACTCACTTCCCAATGGCACAACAATGCTGTAGGTAGCACTGCCTTAAAATATGAGACATGAAAGTATTAAGATTCTCACTTGGATTCTGTGACAAAGTGAGTATGACAATTGATTAATATATCACCACATTAATCTGTCACCAGATTTTGAAGGCAGTGCTTTGAAACATGTCATGTCTCTTCACAGCCTTTTCTGGGTTGTCTCAGGAAATATGTTTGTGAACTGATCATTGATGGTTCAGTATAGATTTGAGAATAATACTGTGTGCAAAAAAAATTTCCTGGAACAAAGCCTGTCTTTACTATATGACACTGAAGAATAATTCAATTTTTCTGAACCTCAGTTTTATCTGAGAATTGAGCGTGGAGTGTAAGATGGGAGAGGACAGGGTGAGTGTGTTTAGACCAGAGCAATAGAAGTATCATTTGCCATATTTTAAAGTTTTTCTTAAAATATAAGGCACAGAGGTCCTGGCTGGCTTGCTCAGTGGTAGAGCGTTGGCCCAGTATGTGGATGTCCCAGGTTCAATTCCTTGGCAGGACACAGGAGAAGTGGCCATCTGCTTCTCTACCCCCCCTCGCTCCTCTATATCTCCCTCTCCTGCAGCCATAGCTCGACTGGAGTGAATTGACCCTGGATGTTGAGGATGGTTCTCTGGCCTCTGCCTCGGGTGCTAAGAAGAGTTTAGTTGCTGAGCAATGGAGCAACACCCCAGATGGGCAGAGCATCATCCCCTAATGGGCTTGCCGGGTGGATCCTGGCCAGGGCTCTTGCGGGGGAGTTGTCTCTCTGCCTTCCCTCCTCTCACTGGATAAAAAAAAATAAAAAAAATTTTAAGCAGGAAAAATATTTCACACTAAATTTTTAAGCAGGAAAGTTACACTCAAATTTGTGTTTTAGAAAGATGATTAGAAATGGTGTCAAGAAGGGAGAAAAAGTTGAGGACACTTTTATGATTTTTTTATATTTAACATCTTTTTAAATGTAGTTATTTTCCAGCCATATATTTTCATTTGATGAAGTATCTGTTCACATAGTTTTTGTTCTTTTATTATGGCAAAATAAACATTATATAAAATTTGCCACCTTAATCATTTCAAGTGTAACGTTTAGTGTATTTGACATGTTCATAATACTGTGTAACCATCCCCATCTGTCTTCATAACTCTTTTCATCTTGTAACACTGCAGCTGTTTCCCAGGTAAACTCTAACCCTGTATGCCCAGCCCCTGACCGTCACCACTCTGGTCTCTGTCTTTGTGACTCTGACTACTCTAAGTACCTAATTCAGTGGGATTGTGCAGTATTTGTCTTCTGTGATGAGCTTGTTTCAGTGAGCATGTCTTCTGTGTTCATGTTGCGGCATTTGTCGGAATTTCCTCTGTTTTTAAGGTTGAATTATATTTCACTGTATGCGTAGACCACACTTGCTCATCTGGTCATCTGTTGGTGAACACTGGTTGCTTCTATGTTTTAGCCCTTGTGAAACAACACTGTTATGACATGGGTGCACAGAATCTCTTCAAGTTTTGGCTTTCAATTTGAGATTCTAGAAGTGGAATTGTTGGATCATATTCTAGTTCTATTTTTAAATTTGAGGAGCTGCCATACCATTTCCTTAGTGGCTGCACCAGTTTACATTCCCACCAGCATTGGGCGAGGCTTCTGATCATTCCATATCCTTGTGAACACGGTTGGTTTTATGTTTTTGATAGTAGTTATCCTAATAGGTGTGAGGGACACTTTTATGTTTTTAAGTGAAAGATAATGAGGTCAAGGTGAGGCATAGTCATAGAAAATAAATGGTGAGGAATTAAGGTGGGAGTTTTTTAGAAATTGCAAGCCATTGAGTTTTTGACTGAATATTCTCATATAGAGCATAATAGAACATGAATTATAAGTTTGACTTTGAAATTTTGACAGATGTCCAAATTTGACAAAAAATGATATCATTAGAATCAGGTAGGACATAAAAGGTGAAGACCAGATTTCTCGGAGGCTTTAATGTTCATTAATTTATTGATATTTATACAGATATTCAAGAGAAGAAATTTGTATTGGAGCACAAATAATAATTTAAAAATTTTCAAGTTAGTAGAAAAAAGGTTATACTGGAAAACTGTAAATTACGATGATATGTTTTACTATAAGTATCAATTAAAACACAGCATAAGATGTTGCTTGCAATTACTTTAACAAAAATAATAGTGTATTTGTAGAATATTTTGCCAGTTGCAAGTCTTTTTCATATAAACCATCTTTAATCTTTCAAAAGTTTCACCATTTTTTATTTACTGATATCTATCAAATACCGTTGAGTCCTCACTGGGTAGTAGGGCCTGTCCTAGACCTACCCTGCTCTCACGGAGCATATATTCTAGAGATAGAACCCAGAATTTGGATATCTATAATAGGAATTCTTTTTATTTAATTTTTTTGAGAAGAGAGAGAGGGAGAGAGAGAGAGGGAGACAGGATGAGAGAGAGATGAGAAACATCAACCCATAATTGTGTCACTTTAGTTGTTCATTAATTGTTTCTCATATGCGCTTTGACCTGGGGCTCCAGCTAATCCAGTGACCTTGGGCTTCAAGCCAGCAATATTTGCTCAAGCCAATGACCATAGGATTATGTTGATGATCCGAAGCTCAAGCCGGTGACCCTGCACTCAAGCTGGGGAGCTCACGTTCAAGCTGGCGACCTTGGGTTTCAAATCTGGGACCTCAGTGTTCCAGGTCGACACCCTGTCCACTGCCCCACCACTGGCCAGCTATAATGGGAATTCTTGATGTGGGGCTTGGGAAGGATTTGGGGGTGGGGAGGTGTCTATATTCTTAGTAAAATTCAAAAGAAGAGATTTTTATGAGATTTTCAAAGAAAATTATAATCCTAAACTGGTTAAGACCCATGGTCTTCATGAAACTGACCTCACAGAAGTTAACTGACCTGCCCAAGGTCCCGAGAATCAAGTGACCACCCAGATCTTTGACCATTGGTTTCATGCAGTCAGTGGTGCCATGCTGCTTTTCAGTATTAACTGTGGCATCTTGCTCTAAAGAATGATCCATTTTCCTGAGATTTTATAGCTCATATAACATTCTTATTGTAAATGTGACTTCTGAGGATGCAGCAGTTAACAAATTTTATAACATGCTAGACTGACTTTAGTTTCTTATAGCTTCTAATACACTGAAACTTCCAATTCTGCTGGTTGTAAAGGCGATATTACTGTATCTTTGTTGGAGAGGACATGGCAAGGGTCCTGGAGAAACTCCAGTGGCATTTCTTGGGTCATTTTGAGGAAGTAGAAACATGTGCATTCCGAAGGAGATTGTTAGCCCTCGATGCAGGTCACAGACCAGTGCCTTCGAAATGGTCTTCTTGACTTAACTGCTGTGGGGAGCTTTGAGCTCTGTGGTGAAACGGCCTTTATTTTTACACACTACCATCTGACCTTTGGGTTGGGCATGTCCAATCAATTTAGAAGTGCAGCAAGTGGAACCACAGTGCTGATGAGCTCTCACAGTATGGAAAGTAAGCAAGGCTGCCTGGGACTGAGGGGCATGGAGACTCGATTGATTTTTTAGCTGCTTTCACCATTTACTCCTAAACTCTTGGTCTGGGAATTGTCAGTTGCCAGAGATGATACTAGAGGATAAGAAGACAACCAAAATATGCCTAAATATTAAAAGCTAAAATGGAATTTCCACATACCCCAGAAATTTTTCCTGGAAAAATCAAATAGAGAAGTTTGCTTACAGGCCACTTACTATCTTAACAATGAATAGAAATTAGGCAGAAATGTTTAAGTGCAAATCAGCTTTTTGATAGTTGCTAGCGTTGGCTTAGCAGAACATCAATCCAAATGTACCTAAGAGTCCGGGCCTCTGGAAGTACTGCCAAAGCCAACTTTAACTTTGTTCAGGAGGAATGGAGTCTCTAATTCATTTATTGAATCCTCAGGAGTTTTGCTACTCCGATTACGAAACATTGAAGTAATAATTTGTTGTTGAATCAGGGCAAGAAGATGATTTTATCAGTCTGATGGGATTGTTTACTAAACTCTCATAAACTGTTGGGCGTGTGTGTGTGTGTGTGTGTGTGTGCGCGCGCGCGCACGCGTGTGCACACACTTGCTTTAAGTTTTCCTGATTTGAAGGGATAATTTTAGATACTGCTAGGTAGGCATGGCCATGGGAGTCCTGATCTGCAGTTTTCCCCCCAGTTCTCGTCTTTTGAGTTTAATTAGAAAGCTACAGTGTTTACGTTGGGTATTTTTCTTCCTGTTTACTTTAATTTCATATAGTATTTTCTGAAAGAGAGCATGGACTTCTCAGTAGGCATCCCTGGAACATCTCCCAGTTGGTGGACACTGTGCATCTGTACTGTGCAGCGCTGCGCTGCTTCCAGTGTTGGGAAATTTAGATAAGCAAACCGTGATCCAGTTTATCAAGGTGATAGTAATCTGGTTTGGCGAGATTGGAGAGCCAGTGCTGATTAACATAAGAAGCTGAATGAAAGTATCAGTAAAGTGAGGAGGAGGGAACAGTCCTCTCTTGCAGAAGCACCTGGGAATCTTAAGCAGGGAAGGCTTGGAGGTTGTAGATAAGCAGGTAAAATATCAAGGGGAGAGAGCACAGCTTTGTCAGTCACAGGCCTCTGATAGCCCAGCTGTGCTGTTAGCACTTCCTCATTGAATCAGCGTTATTTTATGGGAAGAGGCTATTTTAATTCTTAAAACTATTAACCAATGGGAGAAAGGCATTGTCAGTTCCACAGTAACACCCCAGTATTTGTGGTGTTTCCTCATTATTGATGGAGTTTCTTCAGTGGATTTCCTTACGAAGTTTCCTGTAGTAAGCAGAGACCTCCTTCTTAATGGATGTGACCTTTTGGAAAGAAGTCATAAAATCTGCTATGTGTTAGGCCAGCGTCATCATCCACCAGCCACTGGTCATTGAGCACATATACGTTACTAACCCAAATTGAGACACACTGTAGGTATAAAAGCCACAGTGATAGTCAAATACTTTGTACCAGAAAATAAAAGACGTAAAATAGTATTGAATTCAGGTTGAAATTATCATACTTTTATATATTGGGTTAAGTAAAATATATCATTAAAATTAATTTCACCTATGTTTTTGTTTCTTTAACATGGCTGCCAGAAAATTTTAAAGTACACAGGTGGCTCTCATTGTATTTTTATTGGAAAGTGCTGCCTTAGATAGTGCTTATGGACTGTTGTTCTAAGAGTTATTTGTAAGATTAACCCAGGTAGTAAAGCTGCATCCAGTTGTGTTCCATGCAGAAACTAGGTGCAGACCCAGCTCTGCCTTTGACTCTTAAGGTGTCCGTGCACCTTCCCTGTCTGGGCTAAGGTTTCTCACCTGAGCGATGTGGAAAAGATCCACAGGTAGAAGATCGCTGAAGTCCCTTCTCACATTAAATCCAGCTATTCCACCGTCTTCGGGGTTATAAGCTCTTCAAAGTCTAGCAGCTGAAACTGTCCTCATTATTTCAATTCTTAATTTATTTCAGAGAGGTAAAATATATCCTGTAATTACTGTAATTTGGAGCTTCCTTGAGCAGCCTGAGGCTGGAGCCCAGCATCTTTCAATCTGTTCAGTGAGAAGTGAAGCTATGTAAGGTGATTTCGAAGGCTTGGCAGTGACGTTCTGCAGGGAAACTGCCAGTGCTCTGAAAATTCTCAGCTAAGGCTGAAAGTAAACCATTTTTAGTTCCAGTAGTTTTTTGATGTCATTTCAAACAGCTCAACTCAATTTAAAAAAAAAAATTTAGTTTTAAAATTACTATTGGAAAAGCTGTTTCTAACCCTACTCCATTGTTTAGCTTTCAAGGTTAATTTTCAGAACCTTTTAGATATGAGAAGGAACTATGCCTGTGTATTTTCAAAGACAGAAATGCAGATGATGTCATACACAAAACGTAAGAATTACTCAGACTTCATCTCCTTTTCTTCCGATGGCCATGTGTTTGACTGCAATATTGAATTTGGGCATATGTTGTACTTTGAAAACTTTTAAACAGTGTGCTACTTCGGGATATAGGGTTAATTAAGAGCATTTTATATGTGTAATTGAGTAGGTATTTATATGTGTATATGCCTGTGATGATTCATTCAGAGTCATTTCTTAGAAAATAAAAGCTGGCCAAAGGACATGCATATTTAAAGACTTTCCATATTTATTATAGTCTTTCTTTCCAGAAAGTCTTTCTTTTCAGTTCATCTTTTATTTGCAGGGTATGAGGCTGCCTGTTCCCTGAAACCACACCAATACTGAAATTAAGATTTTTAAGTTATTTAGATCAATGGGTGAAAAATTGTGTTTTGTTTTTGTTTGAATTTTTATTTCCTAGATTGCTAGGAAAATCACAAATTGTTTAATGAGCATATTGGCAATTTCTAATTTTTTTTGTGATAGCTTACATTTGGGGTTTATTTAGTCTATTTGTTGTTTGCAATATATTTTTTGATAGGAATTTTGATTTGGATCATATAGAAGCTTCCAAGTTTTTCTTCCCTGCTTTGACTTCAAGCTCTGCTCAGTCATAGAAAGCTCCCTCGACCCGTCCTTATCGATTGGTCAGCTGTACAAACACATGCACAGACCCACGGGGAAAATCACTCTGGTCCCCATCCTAACATGTCTGGGAGATGATCAGGTCTTTACAGGAAGTTTAACCCCCGTGTAGTCCTTCTATTAAAGTATTTATTGGAAAAGTTGTTTGTATTTTTCTCCAAAGCAAATGGAAGCCTCATAGAGATTCTAACTATATTAAGATCTCTGCTATAAACAAAGGTTGTCAGTCTGTTATATTACCACAGTTTACTTATTTCAGCCACATTGGTATATGCCCTTGCAAAATCGTTTTTATTGATCTATTGTTACAAAGCCATTAAAAGAAAGATCCATATGAATTAGGCTAATGCTTCTGTTGTTATAACATTATTATAGCCATTTTCATGTAACAATTATAATCTGATATGTGAAAGATTTATTTTAAAAAATGAAGGGTTTACCTGATAGCAAATTATATTACAAGACTATAGTAATTTAAACAGCATGGTATTGGCATAAAAACAGACACATAAATTAATGGAATAGAATAGAGAGCTAAGAAATAAACCCACACCTCTATGATCAATAAATCTATGAGAAAGTGGACAAGAACATACAATGAGATAAAGACAGTCTCTTCCATTAATGACTCTGAGAATAATGGATAGATAAGTGCAAAATATGAAACTAGACCACTTTTTTTTACACCATGCACAAGAATAAACTCAAAATGGTTTAAAGACTTAAATGTAAGATTCCAAATTGTAAAACTCCTAAAAGAAAACATAGACATTAAACTCCTTGATATTGCTGTAAGCAATATTTTTTCTAACATAGTTCCTTGGGCAAGGAAAACAAAAGAAAAATAAACAAGTGGGACTTCACTGATATAAAATGTTTTTGCACAGTAAAGGAAACCATCAACCAAATGAAAAAACAATCTACCAAATAGGAGATGATATTCACCAATGATATATTTGATAAGGGGTTAATATCCCAAATATATAAGAACACATACAACTTAACACTAAAAACCCAAATACTCCAGTTAAAAAAAGGCAGAGGACCTGAATGAACAGTTCTTTAAAGAGGACACACTGATGTCCTATAGATATATGAAAAGATGCTCAAGGACACTAATCATCAGAGAAGGGCAAATTTAAACCACCAAGAGATACCACCGATTGAAAACAATATGGAGAATTCTGAAAATATTAAAAATAGAACTACCATATGACTCAGCAGACTTACTTCTGGGATATTTATCTGCAGCAATTCAAAAACTTATTCAAAAAAATATATGCACCCCTGTGTTTATTGCAGCATCATTTACAATAGGCAAGATATAGATGCAACCTAAGTGTCCACTGATAGATGACAATTAGATTAAGAAGATTTAGTACATATATATAATGCATATAATAATGGACTATTACTCAGCCATAAAAAAAGAATAAAATTTTATCATTTGTGACAATAGAGATGAAACTAGAGGGTATTAAGCTAAGTGAAACAAGTGAGACAGGAAAGACAAATACTGTATGATTTCACACATATGTGAAATCTAAAACACAAGGTAAATGAACATACAAACAGAAACAAACTCATAGATACAAAGAACAAACCCTTGGTGGCCAAATGGGAGGGGGTTGCAGGACGAGGTGAAAAAGGTGAAGGGATTGAGAATGATGAAATGACAGATACAAAATAGTCACTATAGGGAATATAGTCGATCTTACTGTATTATATTCAATTGTAGTCAATAATATTGTAATAACTATGTATGTTGCCGATGGGTGCTATACTTACTGGGGGATTGCTTCATAAGTTATATAAATGTCTACCACTAGGAAACACACCTGAAACTAATAAAATACTAAGTTACAATATATTGTACTATAAGAAACTTTAATTAAAATAAAGATAATAAAAAATAAAAAAAATTCAGTGCTGGAAAAGCATGCTCTTTAGATCCTTTTCCCCCTGATACTTGGTAAACCAGTCATGTTGCAGGTTTTGCTTGGCTGCTTAGAAAGAGCCAAATTTGAAGCTTAATCAAAGTAAGAGTGTTGCCTGTTTTTGACTATTTGTATGCTCTAATTACTTAGTTCATTTTATACTTTCACTCATAATTTTTTAGTTAGTTATTGGTTGGAACACAAGATTTTCATGTGTTGTTTGGGAGTTAATTTGGTTCATGGCCTCTCCAAAAGCAACAGCAATGGCTGTAACTCCACTTTGGAGGAGGGGTAATATATTGATAGATTAAACTAACCAATCTCCCATATCACAGTCCCAAAAAGAACAAGGCCTAACAATTTTTACAAGATTGGTAAGAAATATAATCATTTTTGCATAATGATTTTTAAGGTTTGCAACAACAACAAAAAAATAAAATACCGTGAGCATGCATTTTTTCAAGTCCATTCCTAGGCATAAGAGCTGCTACTATACTCAACAGAAAAATGTTGGGAATACTCTCTGTATTATTCCATAGCTATTAATTTTTTTTTTTTTCTGAAGTTGGAGATGGGGAGGCAGTCAGACAGACTCCCGCATGCGCCCGACCGGTATCCATCCGGCATGCCCACCAGGGGGCGATGCTCTCCCCATCTGGGGAGTCGCTCTCTTGCAACCAGAGCCATTCTAGCGCCTGAGACAGAGGCCACAGAGCCATCCTCAGTGCCCGGGCCAACTTTGCTCCAGTGGAGCCTTGGCTGCGGGAGGGGAAGAGAGAGACAGAAAGGAAGGAGAAGGGGAGGGGTGGAGAAGCAGATGGACGCTTCTCCTGTGTGCCCTGGCTGGGAATAGAACCCAGGACTCCTGCACGCCAGGCCGACACTCTACCACTCAGCCAACCGGCCAGGGCCCCATAGCTATTAATTTTTGTTGGCTTGTGTTAATGTTCAAATGTCTCTGACTCAGGTATCAGTCTCGTTTCTGGATATTTCTGTTCATTCATTCGTTGAGCAGTGAATGATGGAATCAGTGACCAATACAAGACTTCTTTGCAAACATCACATCTCCTTTATATGTGTGTCCTTTGTGGTGGTTCAGGGGTGTGGTCCTGGAAGACTTCATACAAGCAGGTGAAATTATGTAACTGTATCTGCTTATAGAGGATTCAGCAGTTTGACAGAAATCAGCTTTAGAAAGCTAAGCAAAGTATAAAGTAAAAGATGTGTTACTGAAAGTTAAATATTGGCTAATATACTAATATTCTTTGATTCCATTTCTGAGCTCCTTTTCCCCAGCTGTTGGAGGTAAGTGAAGTCATCTCTGTATTGCACGGCTTTACAGGGACCTATTTGCACTATGGTATTCAGGGTATTTCTTCTCCAGGGATATAATTTTTAACTATATTTGAAAGAATGAATTTAAAGATTATTAACTCCCTGAAATTTCAAAATGATGTTTCTGTCATATCAATTTTCTTCCTGCACATTAAAGAATAATATAAGGAAAGCATGAGCTCCGTCACCATAGTTCGATGCTGCTTGGAGATTGGCACTCTCTTGCTAATTGTTTTAGTGGTTTACAATTCATATACAAAATTAACTTTCTCTTTAGGCATCAAGTTGAACTGGAGCAACATAGCTGATGTGCTGCTTTGGATGAGAAGGTGTGGTGGATGTAGTTCTGCCTTTCGCGGTGAATTTCGGAAAGAGGCAGACTTAGCCTCCAGTCGGGCTACTAACTGTGCCCACTCACACTGAGGGTGAAAGGAACCTTCTCAAGCAGAGACAGGGACAAGGGGAGCAGAGATGAACAGTCAGGAGGTATAGGGAGGGCAGGAAGGACACCACGTTAGTGAGAGACTACTCAGAATCCAGGCTCTGAGATAAGGGTTGTGAAGGGAAGTGTGCTAGACTGTCATCCAAGCCAGTACCCATTGTCAACCTCACTCTTCCTGGCTGGAGTCTATTGAAACAGCTGGGAAAGGCTTTTCTCAGCTTTCATTAGAAGAGGGTTTGTTGTAGGATAATGTTTACTAAATGGCACTCTGTTTACTGCCTCTGCCCTATTTTTTTGCCTCTTGGCTTGAACACTGCTGCTGTGTCTAGAATGGCAGTGATTCAGGGTCCTCTTGTAAGCACGAAGGAAGACTGTGTCATGCCCAGGCTCCGCTGAGTTCCTGTCTAACTCTAGAATCACAGTAATTCAGGGTCCTCTTGTAAGCACGAAGGAGACTGTGTCATGCCCAGGCTCCGCTGAGTTTCTGTCTAACTCGAGACTTCCGGTCATACGAGAAAGAACAAACCCTGAGTTGGGAGTCAAAGTTTCTGTGACTTGCATCCAAATGCATTCCTAACTGATGGACTTGGCCACTTCAGATCACCTGCATTTGCCTTCTGTTTTTTAATATTCTTACTCCCCCAAATGAGAGAGATGAAAATATGTAAAACCAAAATTCTCCTAACACTTATTAAAATCTGAAACTTTTACTCTGCTTAGCCAGGATTATCTCTACATATGAGGGACTTCACAGTTGCTTGCTGAATGGATATGCAAGATAGAAGCACCCTGTACAGGTGCAGTGATGGAAACCTTTTGCAGTTCTCGGACATGGCTGTGCCGTCCTGCAAAGCACACAGTGTGCCTGTGGTCATCACCCATCTCTACATACACAGACCCTGGCCCTGGTGCTTCATGCTGTGCAACTCCATCTCTGTTTTTGACTGTTCTTTCTGGAGGGCAAAAAGGGAGGTCTGAGTTCCTGAAAGTATTATATGAACCTTGATTAGACATATAGAAAAATAAGAATTATGTTCCCTGTGTAAGAAGCATTTACATGGACCTCAACCACAGATTCTCTCCAACCAGCTTGGTGTCAGCATGGTTTGGTGCACAGTGGTTATTAAAACCAAACAAAAAACGATGTTTGAAACCACTGTTATCACTGCTGGCTCTGTGATCTTGCCTGTTTTGCAGTGGTTGGGATTAAATGAGTGTGTGTGTGTGTGTGTGTGTGTGTGTGTGTGTGTGTGTGTGTGTGTTTGGCATGTAGTATGGGATTAATAAATGATAACTGTTAGGTTAATGATGGTTGTTATCCTGCAATGTGATGTTTGGAAGGTGCGACTTTATCGAAACGGAATAAGAAATATAATGCCTGTTTGTACCTGAGTCTTGCAGAATGATAGTTCTGGGTTTGGATAGCCTTATCTATTCCCTGAGGTGCTTCTGATTAGTCACTCTGCTCCATTCAAAGCTGTCAATCCAGACTCTGCTGTGATTGCTTCCTGCCTTGCACAGAGATGACCGGTTTCAGAGATGTCATTAATAGAACTTTTTCCTTTTTTAATTAAAGAAAATAAAGCAAATACATCTTGTACCACACTAGTTGGGAGCCAAAGGGAGGTTGGTTTTTGGATGGCCCTACATTGAACATGGTAACCTTCAAATTCATTAATTAATGTTGATGTGTAATGAGCTAATTAGGATTTTGGGGGCATTCTGGCACTTCCAGTGGCTTATTTAATTATCTGAAGAGGCTTTTACCATCTCAAGAGATATCATGATCTGCTTTTGGGAACTAACGAACCATCTCAGTTGACAAATGACCTCTCTGAGGAATGTTCCCTTTGAAAAAACTGCCCTTAGAAATCCTGGTTTGAAATCATAAGCAGGAACCCTGATTCAGTGTTGTAATATACTAGTTGCTCGCTCTTGATTGGCATGGGTGTTTTCAGGGATCAAAACAAAAACAGAATAGCACTTCACTTAAATCCTTGCCGGAAGGCTGATTGTTCTCTGGGAAGAAAGACTCTCCGGGAAGGCAGCCAGCGGTGTCCCTTAGAAGGAGATGAGGAGAGAGGCTCATTCAGGGAGATGAAATGAGGCTGTTGGGCTGCACCAGACCTCTGTCTGTTTTCTTAGTCATGAGACATCGCAGAAAATGGAAGTGGCAATCATGTTGACAGTAACAATGACTGAGTTCAATGGATGATGGCAACAGGGAGAGTATTCAGGAAGTAGGCATGTCACAGGGGGTCTGTACCTATCTCAGGTCTCAGTTTTTGTGGGTCTGGAGTTCACGGTTTATATCCAAGGGATGGAAAGAGTCAGCACTTATGTGACGGGTCAGAGTTACAGGTAAAAACGTGTAAATGAAAGTGTCATAAGTGAAAGGAGAGTAAAAAGGAAATTCGGACTGGAAATATCCCAGAGAGAGAACGTGATCTGTGCTGGAACTTTGCTTTGTAAAGCAAAAACTACTCATGACTTGATGAAAATGTGGACAAGATTTGATTTTCCATTTTGGAATCAAGCACTTTTTTCTTTAAAAGAACAATGCTTAATTTTAATATACACTGAAGGTGAAGCAATAATAATACTAATTTGGTAACAAAAATAAAAACAACAGATACTATTCAAATTATTCTTAGGTGTTGGGAGGTGCTGAGTTAGGACATCTGGCATCTGGATAATGGGAGTGGAAGAGGTAGAGGGAAGAATATGGGATTTGCGTGGGATTGTGCAGGACTGGGGGAATTTCCACCTGCCAAGTTAGGGCAGTGGGGGCAGGGAGGGCCAAAATGAATATAAAAGAAAGAAATGGAAAAGCACTTTGCAAAAATAGGTTTGTGTAAGAACTAATGAGGTTTAGGATACAACCTTTTAGATTCTGAGCTTAACTTATCAGGAACAGGGGTCTTTATTTATTTTTTGTGACAGAGACAAAGGGACAGATAGGAACAGACAGGAAGGGAGAGAGATGAGAAGTATCAAGTCTTTGTGGCAACACCTTAGTTGTTCATTGATTGCTTTCTCATATGTGCCTTGATCGGGGGGGCTACAACAGACTGAGTGATCCCTTAATTGAGCCAGCGACCGTGGGCTCAAGCTGGTGAGTCTTGCTCAAAACAGATGAGCCTGCGCTCAAGTTAGTGACCTTCCAGTCTGATGCTCTATCCATTGTGCCACCACCTGGTCAGACAGGAAGAGGGGTCTTAAAGACATCAATGTAGGGAAGTAACACAATCAAAAACTAGCCTGTGTGGCCCTGGCCGGTTGGCTCAGCGGTAGAGCGTCAGCCTGGCGTGCGGGGGACCCGGGTTCGATTCCCAGCCAGGGCACATAGGAGAGGCACCCATTTGCTTCTCCAACCCCCCCCCTTCCTCTCTGTCTCTCTCTTCCCCTCCCACAGCCAAGGCTCCATTGGAGCAAAGATGGCCTGGGCGCTGGGGATGGCTCCTTGGCCTCTGCCCCAGGCGCTGGAGTGTCTCTGGTCATGGCGGAGCGACGCCCCGGAGGGGCAGAGCGTCGCCCCTGGTGGGCGTGCCGGGTGGATCCTGGTCGGGCGTGTGCGGGAGTCTGTCTGACTGTCTCTCCCCATTTCCAGCTTCAGAAAAATACAAAAAAAAAACCCCCCCAAAAAAACCAAAAAACTAGCCTGTGTTTTTTAGATAAAGGTAAAAATTAATTATTGAAATTTGGAAAATCCCTTATGATATCTGATTTCAAACTGAAAGTTAATATGTAGATTGTTAAATATTACTTTTAAAGATTCTGAAAAAAAAATAGGATGTCCACTTGTATGAAGAAGTCAATAATAGCATTTTTCTAGCCATCTTCATTATCCTTAAAATATTTCTCAGTGTCCATAATGGCAAACCTGTCCCACTTAAATCAGAATTTCATCACCGTTCCATCATGCTACATTATTTCTGGTAAAACTGTTCCAACTGAGTGCACACACCTATTAGTATTAAGTCATATTGGATAATGAAGCACTGTTATTCCCATGAACCCGTGTTAGGTGTACTAGGGATTTTAATTAAATATCTGAATGGGTGTTGTATAGTCAAGACTCTCTAGAAAGCATCTGTCAGGGTTAATATTTTACAAGTTAGCTATGCTTCTTTCAACCTTTAATTATAATATTCTAACTCTTTATTCTTAGTTACTGCTAATAATTCCAAGGTGATACAGAGAGAAATTACTTGATTATCCAAGTGACTGCACATATCAAATGAAATAGACAGCAATCTCACTGTCTATACATTTTATAAGTAAGCATTATTAATATGATATATATATATTTTTTAATTGTCTCTTTTTTCTAAGAGGAATTGAAAAATGCATGCTATCCTGTGGTTAGGAAGGTGTAATGCCTGGCACATATGTAACTAAACGCAGTTCTCAGTAGTGGCCGTGTTAGGCTCCTGCATTAAATAAGCAAGTATACTTCTTGTTCACTGTCAGTTCTCAGCTCGCTCAGGCATTGATCTGTAGTTCTTATTTATTTATTACAGTGTCCTGCTTGACTATCTCATGTCCATTTCACCATGTAAGCATGTGATCTTGCCACTTCCTTCTTTCCATGTAGACTGTGGCCATCCTGTGGATGGAGCACTCATCAAGGACTTGCTTTGGACTTTAATTCAGGAACATAAGACACATTGTTAGTGTCTTCATGTGTGAATCCACCCCTTTGGAGTAGCCTCATCTGAGACATTCATGTTGTGGACTGTTCAGCAGAAGGTGGCTGCTGTTCCTGGTGTGGAGAAGGGGCATTCATGAAGCCAGCTTTAATCACTAATAACTCTGGTCATGGGAGTGAATGCAGGACTATTTTACTGAATCTGATTTGACTTATTGGTGGTTTCCAGGTACTGTTTTGAAAAAAATAATATGTTAATTGTATGTTTCTATTTAAGTGTCAAGCAAGATAGTACTGTTCTGTTGCTGGATCTGCAAACTTGACTTACTGTGAATCTCCGGCCAATCAGAAGTTATTCCTGCCCCTAAGGAAGAAAGCTTAACATTTATTTTCAGAATATGAAAGAAAACTTTGATACTCTAAAGTAAAATAAATTAAAATATTTTAAAATACAAGGCAAGTTTTTCTTTCTGAATCTTCTTAATTTCTGATTTTTTCTAATGCTGCTGCATTTGATGATGTTTTGTATTGCTATACTGATTCATAAGTGCAAGAGAGAGAAGAGCTAGACCTCTGTTTATCTCACGAGTAGAAAATTCTCATTATGGAGACTCAGAGAGCCTTCCAGATTTGAAGTCTGTCTTCCTAAAGGATCAGAATGACAGTAAACAGAACTGAAACCTGAAGAAGTCATATTTAGGACTAGCAGTTCTTGATTTCTAGGAGGATGATCTCAGTATAGTTCTTATTTCTTAACTTATTCTGTTTTGTGGATAGTAGTAGCACGTTGTTCTGGAACTCTTGTGTCTGTTTCTTTGACTGTTGGGAGACTACATTGGCTTGCAATGGAGAATAACATTGCAAACGTATTAACAGGATTATCTTGAACTATTCAAGATCTTAGTTCCTATGGTTTTCAGAGCACATTCTTATACTCATTTGTCCTGACAGTAGTGTTATTTAGAATATACTGTTAAAAAGTATTTTAAAAAACAGGTAAAATTATAACCCTCATGCAGGTATAAAATGAACACGTTAAACATTTAACTCAGTGAGGGAGCCACTACAATGTTATAATGAGTGCAAAAGGGAATCCAAAGAGCAGATCTAATTATAAATCAGTAATAATGAAAAGTGGTACGAAATGGAAATAGAAGTAGCCTCTTTCCTAGTGGGAGAGAGAGGTCTCTTAAAACTCCAGGAGACAGAATGTTGCCTGTCTAACAGGCAGATATTGTTTTGCATTGCAATCAGTAAACTACAATTTGTGGAGTGGAAACATAGGCCAGAGCAAGGTCAGAATGAGATAGCCTGCGAGAGTTTGCTGTTGACCATGCAGTTTTCTCCTGAGGGAGAGATTTTTCTCCACAATATTTTGTGCACTCTTTATTTAGATAACTAATATTTATTCATTAATTCATCCCTAGCAGGTACCTAAGGACACCTTCCCTGATGACTTCTACTTGGTTTTAAGTTCCCCTCTGCCTCTCACATGTTTGTGAATAACAATTACTATGTTTGCTATGTGGCATTATAATTTAATATGATCTCTTTCAATTTCTCTTCAAGACTGGGACTGTGTCTTATTTTTCATTTTTGTAGTATCTGTGCAGTATTTGGCACATAGACAAAATTTGTAAGATGTTGGCAGAACGAATGAGTGAATGAATGAATGGCTGATGCCAATATGCTTGACTGGAGGGTGCATGAGCGCATGTGTAATAGGCAAACATTTGTCAACCTGTATGATGCACCAGGGGTATGAGTAAGGTGTAGTCATCTGTGGATTTCCCTCTGAGGATAGTGCATCATATTTTATCATTAAATTAAACTGCATGCTTACCTGACTTTTTCTACTGCCTTACAATTAGACCTCAGGAAAATCCTTTATACCTTGCCAATCTCAATTTATATTTATAAAATATAGTCTTCTTATTTCCTAAGCACCTAACAGAGATTTAAATATCACAGGCCTTTCAACATTATAGTAATATACAATTTTCGCAAAAGTAGTAAATTTTCTATAAGAATGAGCAATGAGCTTGGACTATGTTAGAAGATTTGATGTGGGTAGTCAGACATTTAGTATTTATGGCAATGTCGCAAAAGCAATGAAAGAAGAACTCATTCCTTCTTTTTAACTTTTAACTTTATTCCCATAATCTCTTGCAAATTTTGTATGCATGTGAGGAGTTAATCCTTTAATAGTTGAATTTGTAATCTATTAGTACTTTTCTTTATTTAACTGAGTGAGCACTGAGTTTACAATGAATAGGCAGAGACTAAACCTACCCACAGTCTATTACTTAAAGGTTCCTCAGTCTGAGATTTACATGCAAAATTGTGTTTCTTTAGGGATTTCTGTTTGAATATATGTTTGCACACGTGTTCAAAACAGTAAAAGGGTCCCGGAAACCATAAACGCTTCCTGCAGAGTAGAGGGCAGTACAGAGTGCTTTGACTCTTGAGTTTGAGCTCTGTCTGTTTCTACTTGCATGACCTGAAAAGCTACTTAATGCCTTTCAGTTTTATTTTCCTTATATCTAAAATGAGAATAACCCTGGTTTCCTAGGGCCGAGGTGGAGATCAGGGAGGCAATGAATGCAGCTGACTTATCGGAAGCAGCTGTGCCAGCGCCAGCTCCGCAGCCCTGCCCGGGGCACACCGGCCCTCCCTGCGTCTGTTCATCCCTCTTCCTTACTTTCTACCTGCCCTCCTCTTCATTCACTACCTTCTTTCAGTCTTCACTATTTAGCTCTAAGTTCACTTCTTCCTACCTTGTGTTTGTTTCTCTTGTCTCTGCCAACGGGACTGTGAGCTCACGGCTGGTAGAGGCACTGGCTGGTCTTGCTGGGTGCCCCGTGAGCACTGCACAAGGGTCTGGCATACTGCCCAAGCCCAGTGGACTGAAATTCAGCACTGAAGTCTCTTCATTTTTACCTGTGCTCTCGAGAAACCAAAGAAATTGTCTCTAAAGCACAGATTGAAATTGCAATTATGTTAAAAAGTACTGTCCGTGGTCCTGAAAGGAGCTTGGCTTCTAGCAGAGCATTAGATTTTTGTTCTGCTGCCCTGTCGTTTGAGCTTGCAGTTCTGCTTCCCAGCCAGACTCGGCCATGCGCACCTTCCTGAATATACGGCAGCCTCTGGGTCTCAGGGAGTGAGGACTAACCTCGGGCCAAATGCATCCACATTCTCAATCACTAAAGTGATGCTACAGGAGCACACATCTGGGAATCAATGCCTGTGGTATTCAAGGCAACGTATTACAACATGCATTTCTTTTAACTCCCCGTGTTCTAAAGCTGAAAGGCAGTCATAGGAAATTCAGACCCTATGGTTTCTTTATTCTGATTTTCTTCTTCATGGTGTATTTATCCCTCCTGAGCGTTCTTGGGCCAGCATTGCTTTTTCTCTAAGAATTGTAGAAAAATTGTATGCTCATTGCTTATTTTTAGCACTGTTGCTATACTAAATGATAGTCCAGGGATCTTATTAAAAATCAATTCAGGATTTGAATTTTCATTCTCTTCAATACTGTGGCATTATTTTTCTTTCTGAAAATATGTCACCATATATGAGTCTATTTATATATTTCCTATCAATTGTTATGAAGATATTTCTTATCTGCTTAAGAAATAAGTAAAAACCAGGCGCCTAGAGATTGGGGGGAAAATTTGTGAAGTTTCCCCTGGATTCTTTCTGTGGCTAGGTGAGGGGACAATTGTTTCTTTCATACTCTGCTTAACCCTCTGAGTAGTACAAACATTCATGTCCATCCTCGTGCCTCCTGACCATCCAGAGTACGATCATACATGTGCAAGGCAACATCAAAAAAGGCACATGTATGTTCTTCTTGCTTCCATAAATTGATTATCAAACAAACATGATTTTAAGTTAATAGAACTGTAACTGGAATGAATTTCATTTTTTGAAGGAAAAAAAACACCTCACTCCCGGGGGCCAGTGAGTATGAAAAAAAACCTCACTACTCAAAGGGTTAATAATTTGTGGGGGGTGTTGCACTCTGCAGGACTTACTGTGCTGAAAATATGATT
This sequence comes from Saccopteryx leptura, assembly GCF_036850995.1. Classification (NCBI taxonomy): domain Eukaryota; kingdom Metazoa; phylum Chordata; class Mammalia; order Chiroptera; family Emballonuridae; genus Saccopteryx; species Saccopteryx leptura. The sequence goes on from NC_089511.1 coordinate 83,749,973, forward strand.
GGCAATTGTCCTTTTAATCACCACATGATTAGAAGGTGTCCTGACAGTTAAATTGAGTGACCTGAATTTTTCTATGTACAGTCAACTTTTACGATATTTCATTGAGGCAGTAAGCTACATTTCAAGGCTGCTATGCTGTTGCACATATGTGAAGAGCAACAGCATGCACCTGCTATTTCTGCAGGGGAATCTGGGGCTGTTCCTTGCTGTTCGTCTATTATTTTGATCCTCAGCAATAGATTCATGGGCAGGAGTGGAACTTGGAAGGATCTGGTTTTACTTACAAGGGCTTTTAAGAAACAAGAAACAAGAGAAGGTAATCAAGATGGTTGTGAAGTGGTGGGGATTTCTAGCAAGAACTGCATTTAATCTAAAGGTTGACTTACACTGTAGGCCATCAGATCAGAACTATTCCTTACTCTCAATTAGATAAACATGCTAGCATCAAAAGGAAGTTGTGATAAAGGGAGAAAATTAAACTTGAAGGATGCTTGTTCAGGGCCAAGCATTTAGACTGTGTGCTTTCATAATTTCTATCTTATTTAATCCTTCTAACAACCTGGAAAAACACAGATTATTATCCCCATTCCACAGATTAAGAAAGCAGGTTCAGGGAGATTAAACTAAACTTTCTACTTGCAAAGGTTCCACTAATGAAAATTTAGTCAAAGCTGAACCTTTATGATTCAAAGCCCTTGAAATAAATGTGATGCTAAAATCAAGACATGACTGCCCTGGCTGGGTAGCTCGGTTGGTTGGAGCATTGAGCCGAAGTGTGCAGGTTGCCGGTTCGATCCTCGGTCAGGGCACATACGGAAACAGATTGGTGTTCCTGTCTCTTTCTCTCTCTCTCCCTTCCTCATTAAAATCAATAAATAAAAATTTTAAAAATAAAATCAAGATATGCCTTTCTTTCCTGTAGAATACCCACCGAATATATATTTTATTATGGTAAATAACACATTGCATGAGACCTACCCTCCCAGGAAATGTTAAAGTGTTTGGTAGTCTTGTTAAATATAAGCGTAGTGTTATACAGCAGATCTCTATAACATTCATCCTGCATCACTGAGACTTTATACCCACAGAACAGCAACCTCCATGTGTTTTTGGACCTACTGTATTCCCCATGTATAAGACGCCACCCCCTGTATAAGACGCACCTTAATTTTGTGGCCCAAAATTTGAAGAAAAAATGCATTACATAAAGTTATTGACCTCAAGTTTTATTCATCATAAAATTCATACAGCTTATCACTGTCAAAACTCCCATCCATTAGCTTATCCTCATCTGTGTCTGATGATGAATCACCGTCTTCAACAATGAGCGCAAAACTAAACGCGAAAAAGCGGGAAATGCAAGTAAAGTAATCTACAACCACTGTATAAGACGCACCAGTTTTTAGACCCCAAGTTTTTCGGAAAAAGGTGTGTCATATACATGGGAAATGTGGTGTATTCCCCTGTCTTCTTCCTGCCACGTTTGGTTGGTTTTTTTACTTTTGCTTTTGGGTCGAGAAGGAAATAGTGTCAATGCAATGTAAGCTCATGGTCATTGTTTAGCCAACAGGTCTTGTGGTAGTAACTTCTTATAACATGGCTCTAGGCAGATTCACAGTGATGATTAAACTATTAACAAGCTGTGTACTAACCAATGAGCTATAAATTAGGTCATAAATTATAATCATCAGCACAGTGTCTGTTTAATGTAGGCTACAGACTCTCCCTTTGAATTCCAAGTTGACAGTGCCCCTCTGAGTCACACAGGAGATATTTTAGTCACACTTACTTGCGAACCCCCTGTGGCAGATCACAGACAGCACTTTTCCATCTTGTAGAGAAGCTTCTGGGTGGAGTCAGACTGCCTGTCAGACCCTGGCTCCCCTCCAGGGAACAGTCAGGGTCCAGCACTGCCAGACAGCCCCCTGGCACTGAGGCCGGCCAGGAAGGCAGAGCACAAGGACTCCCTGTGTGCTTTCACTGGGCACCATGCCCAGCTCCATCAGGCAGGAACAGGGAGCTCAGCAGACTGCAGTGTGCTCTCCATGGCACTGGGGCCACAGATTAGCTACAGCGGTCCCCAGGCACCCGCACTGTCCTGGACGTACGCACATGACATTCCACCAAACAAATCCTGTAGGAGAAGCTAATCCTGGCTCTGACCCAAGGCAAGGAAAATATCTTCTCCTTCCTCTCTGCCTTGTTCACATTATTTTACCAGTTTCAGTATGACATGATGGGGCTTTTTCTAATAAGCAGATGAGTCTTCTAAACTAGCCTGATAGCAGTGGCGTGTCTTCATGAACACATGAAGCCTTGGAGAACATCAGGTAGGAGACGTGTGCCAGCCCCAGCTCACTGGGCAAGTGTCCACTGGGCACCTAACCGTGGTGAGTCTCAGTTTCCACTTCTTTTAATTGGAATACTAATGGCCACGGCCTCATGCATACTTCGCAGGGTTGTTGTGAGAATTAAGGGAAAAGTGAATGCACAGGAATTTGGGAAACTGTAAACATGACGTATGTATACTGTGTTGTCTGCACACCTAATTGATCAGCTGAGTAAGGTTGGGTCTTTTTGACACATGGAAGATGTCATAGGTGCCTTGGAAATCATGGAAAGGAGTGTTAGTGTCGAGGGGGAGAGAGCAAGAAAGGATAGGGGGACAAACTAAAACAAACAATAATCTCACAAACCCTTTGGAAAGGAACGCTCTGACACCTAGTGATATCTTACAGTGTTGATCTTGTTCATTATGGAATGGCCAAGCAATTTAACTCTTCATTAGTTGTTTAATTAATTTGGGGGGGGGTAAAGAGAGAGAGAGAGAGAGAGAGAAAGAGAGAGAAGCATCAACTTGTTGTTCCACTTATTCCATAATGGGTGTTATGTACCCACTGATTGTTTCTCATGTGTGCCCTGGCCAGGGGTCTAGCCAGCACCCTCGGGATTGAACCGGCATGAGCCAGCGACCTTAGTGCTCCTACACAATATTCTATCCATTGTGCCTCGGGCCAGGGCATTCATCAGTTGTTTAAAAAATACTTTGATAAACTGAAATCATACCCCATATCCAGGAACCTTTATGTTCTGAATTACTTATACTTGTAAGCTTTCTTTTGAAAAATGTAATCCAAGATTATTTTATAATTTTACCTTTTCCTGTTATAGTCTTAAGTTATCCATAGATAAGCTCACTTAACAATAGTGCATGTAATTAATATTTTCTAAGCTCATGCCAAGTGCCAGGCAGAATGCTAACCTTTGATCATCTGTTGTTTTGTTAATCCTCATTGCAGCCCTCTGGTGGTGGGTGTTAGTATTACATCAATGCATCAGATGAGGCTGCTGGGAGAATTTATGTAACTCAACAAAAATGATGGCCCTCGTATAACAGAGTGAGGACTCAACTTCAGACCACTGAAACTCAGAACCTGCGATTTATGTTTAGATTTTGTTCGGGTAGCCATGCAAGATCCCGTTTGCCAAGCCTGCAAGGGGTTTGCACGGAGCTAATTCGGCCTTCACCAAATGCTCCAGGCGCTGCAGGACAGGAACTGGCTGAGCATAATGACCAGGCTCCCACCTTATCCGTTTGCTTTTCTGACTGCCACCTAAGCTTTTGTTGGTCTTGCCTTCTTCCTCTCACCTTTACACTTGACATGTATCCTGTCCTGTCTTTGCCGACTGGACAGTCTGGTTTCTGTCACCCGCTTTTCCATGTGTTCACTCCCTGAGCAGCCTGCTCCTGCTTCTTGGCCAACACTGGTCTAGTGAGGAATACAGAGGCCACATAGTCTGTTGTCACATTGTTTTATGAAGCATTCCAACCCCACTGAGCTCAGAAGAGGATGCTAAGCATATCTACGAGACCATTGCACAGTTGTCTATTTTTGTAAAAAGAAAATGTATTCGGATGATATTTACCAAGGCATCCAAGTTAACTAATCCCCAAAGGCAAACAGGATGTATAAAGAAGATAATGTGTTATGCAGTTTAAAACTCTTAGAAAGGTGCTCATTACTTGTTGTGAACAAAGAAATTCCGGGGCAGGGCTACCCATTTGTGAATGATGATTAGTGCAGCCAACGCCCCAGTAGTAGCAGGAAAGGGTGTCATAAAGTGATCCTACTTCCATTAGAAAATAATGACTGTCTTGGCTAAGCAACATCTTTTTAAATTAAATACCAATAGTTCCTAGTAATCAGAGAGCCTATTAGCCATGAAATTTGATTTCAATATCAGGGTATATTCACTTATCAAATGGGACCCAAATAATTGTGGGTGGAATATATAAGACCTAATTAGGGGTAGTGTTAAATATTATGGGAATGGCACTGGAGTATAGCTCCAGCTCTGGGGAAATCTGGCATTTTATAATTTCAAAGCGAGTTAGCCTGGTGATTAGCAGAATTAAGTCATTAATTTCTGAGGCATGATATTTCCTCTTAATTCTCTTGAGAACCCGGGGTTTTGCAGAACAGTGAACCCATCATGAATTTATACTTAGTTCCACAGGTCTTTTCCATATTTTCCTCAGCTGCCTTGAGACAGATGCAGAAATCTTGCCATGGAGTTAGCCTTAATTTATGGAAGAAGGTGTTCTTGACCCTGAGAGTGACCCTTCAGAAGCCTGGAAGCCACCAAGAGTTTATCCCGGCAGGACTCCCCCTCAGTCCCCATCTTTTCTCTTGGTGTCTCACCTGTTCTCGTACCCTCCAGCTCACCTGGTCAACACCTCTCAATGCTTCCCAGTCCCCTTTTTAGGGAAATGGGAAGCAAATATTTCCTGTGTAGCCACTCATGCCACAAATTTGTCAAGTGACCCAGACCCAGTTTTTGGAAGTTGGTGCTGACTGATTTGGTCTGTGACGAGGAAACACGGCTGTGGTGTACAGAGGTAGCCAGGGGGAAAAGCAGGAGTCACACCTAGTCTAGCCTCAGTACATTTGTCCTTTGCCTTATTCCCATTATGGACATAACATCTGATAAGGCTTTGGTGAATATATTAATCTGCCATGAATACCTTTATTTAAATGTCTCTGAATACATTTTTAAAAGGCTTTAAACTCAGAAACCCTTGCTTCTCACCAGTGGCACCGAGTTTCACTACCATCTTCCAACAGTTCAGATCTAAGGTAGGGGCTTTTAGTATTTTCAGATGTGCATACACATGTGTGCACCTATATATAAACCACATGCATATACACATGTGTACACAATAACATGCATATACACATACAGATATATTATGCATACATACAGGAATACATCTTATACACACATATGCATACATAGATAGACATAAAATCTCATATGATATTTTTCTTTTGATCTGTGGGGACTGAATTTTGCCTAATTGACAATCTCTACATATATGATATATATATATCCAAACTGGTTGGCAAATTGTATCAATACTTTAACTGTGTGTCATTCTTTAAGACAAATTTCAGAGCAGAACTTTTGGCAGATAAAGTGCAGTGGTAGGCTCTCTAAATAATAGGAGAGAAGATTCCAACAGAGAAGTACAGAGAGGGAAAAATAAGTTTCCTGCTGTCACACACCAGGAGGGGTCAAGCTATGCATTCCATCCTAGTTTATCTGCCTCCAGTTTCCATATTCTGTTCATTGCATTAACACTTGGTCCGAAAAAGAAAATACCAAATTTTCTCTTCTTATTTTGTCACATCTCAGCTTTTTTTGTATATTTGCATAAAAGCTAAGCCTCATGTGGATCAACTGTCCTTCTAAAAGCCTTTGCAGTAGAAAATGAGAGAAGCATGGCTTTTCAGACATGCCGAGTAATGAACACATTTGCTTGGACACTCGTGGTGCATGATTTAGAGTTAATGAGTGGAATGTGGAGAGTTAATATGTAAACATTGCGTGGCAGCTCATTTTAGAAAGGACCAAACAGCCTGCATATTTTTGTCAAAAGAGATAGTAACCTATCTCTCCACCTACCTAGAAAAATGTATTTGCCAGATTTCTTGCAAATATTTTCATTCCTAAGGCCTTTGATGTTTTATGAATTTGTGAGTTCACCTGTATCATTTATATTAAGAAGTCACTGTGGCTTTTTGGTTCTTTAAATGGAATTCTTTCCCCCAAGTGGGAAACTAAGCAATGTGGGTTCACAGGGCTTCCTTAAAGATCTGTGTATAAATCTCGTTAATGTTACTCTTTCAATAAGCTGATCCCCCGTCAGTTCTAGATACTGCAATGTGCTAAAGTAAGGATGGGCACGTTTTCTCCTAGTACGAAAGTGGCCAATTTGTACTTACTTCCTGATATCAGTGCCCTTCTCTTGGCTTTACCTGTCGTCAGCTCACTCCTCTGAATCTAGCTATGGACCTGGTTGTTTGCCCAGTGGCTAATGCCACTTTCGGGAACTATTTTTATATAAGGGTGAATACTGTCTCTCATTTGTAGGTTACTCCACAATTCATCCTTTCCTTCAAAAACAGGTTTTTTTGCTTTGGTGTGAAACAACATTTCTGAATAGATCTGTAGGCAGCTGATAAGTCACAGTGTTCCTGAGCAGGCAACTAGATAGAGGAAAAAGGTCTGTATTTGTTGTTGTTGTTTTCCATATAAAAGAATGATTGGTTAGCTAATGTGTATGTTTCTTTCAATGACATTGTGTTCTTCCCAGCACTGAGAGTGGAGGCTATTTAGTCCAGTCTTTTTATTTTGCAATTAAGAAAACTAAAGCCCAGGGAGATGAATTGACTTGGTCAAATCACTCAGCATGACAGCTGGGGCTTGAACCCATGGACTCTGAGTCCAGGTAGAGTTCTCTTTGAGAGACTGTTTTAACATCGCCAGCCAGGTACAAGAGGAATGTAAGATTTCAGAAAGATTTTTGCCCAACCAATACAAATTCATTCAAAGACAGTTTGGGGGAATATACTAATTTTGAGTGTAATAAAATTAAAAAAGGGACAATTTTTTAAAATCCAAGTATCTTTACTTTATTGAAATTTTAAACTGGCATATGATATTTGTTACTCTTGCATTCACTCCCAGAGGTAGTTTTTAAAGTAGGATTGGGAATTAGTTTTTTTTTTTTTTTTTTAATTTAGCTTTAATCTTCACAAATATCTATGCATAATCTTACATTTTTCAAATATGATATATTTTCAGAGGTCAAAGGATTAAATGAGAAATGTCTAAAATGTCTTGAGAAAATTAAAATTTTTAAATGTTGTATTCAGAGAAATTGTTTAATTTCTCATCCAAACTGTATAAACAAATTAAAAATAAGGCCCTGGCTGTGGCTCAGATGATAGAGCATTAGGCCCAGCATAGGGATGTTCTGGGTTCGATTCCTGGTCAGGGCACACAGTAGAAGCGACCATCTGCTTCTCTCCCCTTCCCTCTTCCCCTCCTCTCCCTCTTCTCTTCTAGCAGCCAGTGGTTTGATTGGTTCAAGCATGGCCCCAAGTGCTGAGGACAGCTTGTTGGAGCATGACAGTCTCAGGCACTAAATATAGGTCTATACTCGAGCATCGCCCCAGATGATGTTGCCAGGTTGATCCGTTGGGGCACTTGCTGGAGTCTGCCTCACTTTCTCCTCTCCTCTCACCTAAAAAACAAAACAAAACAAATAAATAGAGTTCATCATATGGTATTTTTTCACTATTTACTACTCTAAATCGTAACTTTAATGGACTTACATGGGAGACAAAGTGCATACACTTATAAACAAAGGATACATTTAGAATTATTAATGGAGTCTTGAATTTTTCTCACAGGAAAGTTCATTGTGGTTGGAATTCATTAGTGGCAGTGATATGTGGACACTTAACCTCCCATTCTCAAATGAAAAATGTTCACGATTTTTCAATGTCTATTTTATTAGGCCATTTGAGCTATATATGAGCTGGATATTTCTTGTGATAGTTTTGTCATTGAGTTTTTATTTGTTTTTAATATCAAGGGGAATTGAATGCTAGGTCAGAATATCTTGAATGAAATTAATAGACAAATCATTTTGAATAATAATTACATAGTAGAATGCAAAGTGATACATAATGGTAACATTCTTAAAACATTTTAATAGAGATTTTCTTCTCCTAAAAGTACCTGAAATTCTAGAGTCATTTCAATTATGCGATAGTGATTGTTAGATATGTAGAAGTTTCTTGCTTTCTCATTTAAAATGTATGAGAATCTGTGCCAGTGTATTTGATCCTTGGGAAATAAATGAGGTCATTAAAATAACATTAGGACTTTAAGCTTGTCAAACCCAGAATTATTAACTTTAAGTGAGGACAATGGCTTGGCAGAAAATGTTAATGACTCTTTAAATGCTTAATTCAAGTGGTGTGATGGTTCTGTAACATTCTACATTCTATTGATAATACCGGAGGGAGAAGAAAACAAATAAGCAAGCTCAATTCCTGAGCTGATAGGTTTATTTTTAAGTGTCTCTTATTCCTTGCCTCAATTAAATTACTCAGTCCGGAATAATATATTTAAGAAACAAACAAACAAATCCGTATTCCCCCATGTTATAAGATGCACAATTTTTCAAAAAATTTGGTGTCTAAAAACTGGGCGCGTCTTATACAGTGGTTGTAGATTTCTTTATTTGCATTTCTCGCTTACTTGCGCTGATGAGGAGTTGTATGAATTTTATGATGAATAAAACTTGAATTCAATAACTTTATGTAATACTTTTTTTTTTTTCAAATTTTGGACCCCAAAGTGAAGATGCGTCCTATACTTGGGGGCGTCTTATACATGGGGAAGGATGGTAAGTTGTTTCTTCTCCCTTCTTGTGGTTCTATAGTTTCATAAGGTCATTAATGAGTATAAATATTTTTGTGTTTGAAACCACTATTATAGGCTCTAAGATTAAAATATATAATTATTTTAATCACATTATCTCATTTTAAAAATTCTTAGTGTTAATTTTTCATTTGGGTAAGTGTATCTTTGTATAATTTTTGCATATGTAAGAATATCCTGTTACCTTAACATACGAATCACATGGGTAGGTGTCACATACTGGTGTATTTTCAGGCAGTTGTTTTGTGTTACATTCAATATTTTGACTCTCTAATATTTGCAATGTACTTGTAAATTAAAAATTAAGATAACCTTTTTTCGTCGATTTTTGCCTTGGTATTGGAACGGCTTTTCATGGTGTGCTCAGGTCTCTTCCCAGGTGAGTGTGCGTCATCAAGTCAGGCTTTGACTCGTGCTTCTGCTTTATTCTTTAGCAATGTCTAAAATCCTTAGGGTTTGGTTTCTGTTATCCGCCTTCAACATCTATCATGGAGGCACCTTTACTGTTTTCATTCTGTGCTGTTTGATGGCTCAAATGTGTTCTCCACATCACTTATATTTTGCACTAGTTTCTGTTCCTTAATTTTTCTAGTGAGTCTTATTTTTTTTCTGTTCTTGTCATTATAGTTTTTTAAAGTTCTTTCATATTGCATCCTCCCTTTTTTAATGTTAAGGGAGCTACCAAAAAACTTTCTAAAATTTTCTTTTGTTAATACTGAAAATTATTTTCAAAGTCCACCATTCCACAGAGTCTTTATACGTTTCTTCTTTTTCTCTTATTTTCCGAGTTTATAGATTTTAGGTGAGGTTTTCTGTATATTCAAATGGCAGTGAGAAAAGCCCATTGCATGCCATTGTGTTTCCCATGCTATAGGATCTGTAGAGAGCCCCTGACTCCTTTTCCGCCTCTATTTGGTTGCTGATTGAATTTCCATCTCAGAGCAGTAGCTGTGAATAGCAGATAGATCTAATTAGTGCACAGCCTGGTTCAAAGCACTGAGTTGACATTCATTTAGTACAACCCTGCTGGTTTGAGACAAAGTTTTCTCCTTTGACCATCTGGCTACTTGATATTCTGATTCCATAAAATCCATAAAATTAAAATTCCAATAACCATAGCTCTCAGAACCTATATTTCACTCCTATTGCACTGTAGTGCTTAATTTGCAGAAGTGATCATCTTATAGAGATGATTTTCTTATTTTTCTACCATCTCTCCATTTCACATACTCATCAGCAACATAAAAGGCTTTTCTTCACTATTGTTTTTTCAGAGATTCTAAGTCTAGACAGATATGCCAAGATGGCTACCAGTGCCCTAACTGCCCTTGGTTGTCAGGCACTGGAGCAACATTCAAACATGTTCAGACAAGATTGACACCTAAGAGAGGCCTTCCATATTCACTCAGTCTTCACACTCCATTTTAAATTTCTTCATATCTTGCTCTCAGAAGTTATCCTCTTTAATTATTTTATTATAAACCATGCCACAATGTGTATCTTCAACAAATATTGTTGGGTGAATAGGTGGATGGATGGATAAATGGATGGATGGATAGATGGATGGATTGATGGATCAATGGATAGATGAGTGGGTGGATGGATGAGTGGGTGGATGGATAGATGGATGGATGGATATATATATATAGATGGAGGGATGGATGGAAAGATGGATGGATGGATGGATGTATATATAGATGGAGGGATGGATGGATGGATGAATAGATGGATGGATAGGTGGATGGATGGATGGATGGATGGATGGATGGATGGATGGATATATAGATGGAGGGATGATGGAAAGATGGATGGATGGATGGATGGATGAATGAATGGGTGGATGGATGAATGGATGGATGGATGGATTGCTAGTTGTTTAGGTTCTCACTGGTATGAGATTGGTACTGTTGGGTCAATAGGGTGCGATGTCATGGGGCTGTGTGGTATGTGTGGGTGTGTACCTGCTATCAGTTTTTCTCTGCTTCCATAAGTGTTTTGGTGGAAATTGGTGATTGTGTCACAGGCTGCCAACTAGAAACCATTTTAACCACGAAGACCAGTAATCTCTTGTTGCCTCCTCCCCTCACTTCCCCTGATTTCTCTCAAACTGTTGATACCTTTCCTTCAATCTCTCTAAGTATGCTTTCTCTTGCTTAAAATTCCTCCTTCCACTCACACCTTTTTGTCCTGGGCATTTTCTTAGCTACATGCCTGTGCCTAGCCACTGTCTCTTGCCTGCTCTGTCAAATATGAAACATGGTTCTTCAACTTTGGAGGAAATTTATGTTCTGGAAATAGTGGGGAGATTGTAGGCTGTGATCAATTTGGGGGATATTAATAGAGGTAAAGTGGGTAAAACAGTATAGGCAGAATTCTTCAAATTTATGTTTATCTATTGCCATTCATCTTTAGCTATTTTAATACAGATAAAACTTTTACTACTAGAAAACTGTAGATAGTAATTGATTTTTGCTTTCCATTTTAGAAGCTACAGATAAAAGGATATTAAATTTTAAGAGGTCACTCAATCAGAAAATGCATTATTCAGTTAGTGTGGGGAAAGTGCAATGGGTTGGAACTCAGAGACTCGGAGGACTGGCTCTCACTCTGCTACTTCCATTGTTTGAGGCAAATCATTCCCCTGCTTGGGGTCTCCATGGACTTTCACTTTAAAATGACCAGGTTTTCCATCACCTTCATGTATGAATAATCTCCAGTTCTGTGAGCCTGACTTTCCTCATGCATTTGTGCTCTTATCTGACACTCACTGTCCCAAAATGCCCCAGCACTAACCCAGCAGAACTAAGATGGACCACTTTGTAGTCTCAGAACTGGCTACTAACACTTTTCTAACTATGGATATTATTTCTAACTTAACTCCATGTTCGCTTTATAATGGATGGGTTTAGCCACGAATGGACACAGTACATTTTAATTGTTTTGTGTGAAGAAAGGAAACAAGGAGCGATGCAATTTTGAAGTAACAAAAATAGTGTTTGTATTCAACTGATATGTTTTTCTTTCTTGCTTATTTTCATAAAGGATCATCATTATTAAGTCTAATTTATCATCTCCAGAATTATAATAAATATGATCACCCAAGTGTTTGAGGTCCCCCTGTTTGGGCATTAACAAACTAAGGTCAAAGTGAGGTCACCTTTCTCACTAGACCAAGACAATGGCCAGCCTTCCCTGCTGATCTGTACTCTAACCTGCCATAAACATTATTGTCCCCTCAGGTGGCCTCCTTGTCATTCCTTTCATTCCAGATTCTTTGCCAGTTTTACACCAGTATTGATACTTTTCTCATCTTTATTGATATGCAATTGACAGATAAAATTGTAAGATATTTAAAGTGTACACTGTGATGATTTGACATAAATGTACATTGTGAAAAGATTTTTCTCCCCTTGAGTTAAATAATACATCCATCAACTCACGTTTACTTTCCCTCCTCTTTTTGGTGAGAACATTTAAGTTCTACCCTCTTAGCAAATGTCAGTTATGCAGTGTATGATAGTCACCATATCATACATTAGATGATCAGATCTCCTTTATATTATAAGTGAAAGTTCGTACTCTTTTACCAACCTCTTCCTGCTTCTCCCGGTATTTATACTTTGTTACCCACCTGTAATCCTTTTTAAATTTCTTCTTCGAACTTTTTTTATTCTTTGGAGCCCTTAACCTTATTTTTTAAATCCTTTGTTATCATACTGCACAATGCTTTAGACCTTTAATAGACTCAAATCTCTTTCCTTTTTTAAATAGACTTTGATTTTTAGAGAGAGTATATAGTCACAGGAAAAATGAGAGTTAGGTAGAGAGATTTCCTATATACCCCCAGCCCCACAGATGTATAGCTTCCCCTGTTATCAGCACCGCTCCCCAGAGGGGTACACTTGTTGAAGTAGATGAACCTGCCTTGACACATTATCAAAGTTCATAGTTGACATTAGGGTTCACTCTTGATGTTTCACATTCTATTGCTTTGGATGAATGTATAATGACATATGTTATTTGGCATTATAGTTTCACAAACAATGTTTTCACTGCCCTGAAAACCTTGAGTTCTCTGCCTACTCATTCCTCCCTTAGTCCCTGACAATGACAGATTTTTTTACAGCTTCCATAGTTTTGCATTTTCTAGAATGTTATATATTTGGAATCATATAATAATTAGCCTTTTCAGACTGGCTTCTTTCACTTAGTAACATGAATTTAATTTTTCTTCATGTCTTCTCATGGCTTGATAGTTTATTTCTTTATAGCACTGAACAATATTCCATTGTCTGAATATTCCACAGTTTATTCATTCACCTACTGAAGGTCATCTTGGTTACTTCCAAGTTTTAGCTCTTATGAAATCTACAATAAACATCTGTGTGCAGATTTTTAGGTAAACATTAGTTTTCAACTCCTTTAGGTAAATATCAAAGACTACTATTGCTGAATAATATGCTAAGAGTGTGTTTAGTTTTGTAAGAAAATGCCGAACTGTCTTCCACAGTTGCTACACCATTTTGCATTCCCACCAGCAGTGAATGAGAGTTCTCATTGCTCCATGTCCTCACCAGTTTGGTGTTGGCAGTATTCCAGATTTAGGCTACTTTATTAAATAAGGGTGTCGTGATACCTCATTGGTGTTTCAGTGTGTCCTTTCCTTATGACTTATGATATGGCGCATCTTTTCAGATACTTATCTTTCATCTCTGTATCTTTGTTGGGGAATTGTCTGGCCATTTTTTATAGTTGGGTTTTTATTTTCTTATTTTTAAGAGTTGTTTTTTTTATATATATTTTGGATAACAGTCCTTTAACAGGTATTTCTTTGCATTTACTTTCTTCCAGTTGGTGGCTTGTCCTCATTTTTTGAAAGTATCTTTCACAGAACAGAAAATTTTAATTAAAAAATTATTTTTAATTTATTGACTTTACTAGGAAAGGAAGGGAGGGAGAGAGAGAGAGAGAAAGAGAGAGGAGACAGGCACATTGGTCTGTTCCTGTATGTGCCCCGACCAGATATCAAACTGGCAACCTCTGTGCTTCAGGATGATGCTCTAACCACCGAGTGAGCATATGGCCAAAACAAAAAATTTCATTTTAATGAAGTCCATCTAATCAGTTATTTCTTTCATGGATCAGGCATTTGGTGTTTCATAAAAGATATAGTTGTCAGACCTAAGATGTTCTCCTATGTTTTCTTACAGGAGTGCTATGGACATTGAAGTCTGTGATTTGTTTTGAATAAATTTTTGTGAAGGGTATATGGTATGTATCTAGATTCATTCTTTGTGTGTTGCTATCCAGTTGTTTCAGCACCATTTGTTAAAAAGACTATTTTCTCCATCGTGTTGCCTCTGCTCTTTTATCAAAGGTCAGCTGACTACATTGTTTTTGGATCCATTTCTGGACTCTCCATTTTGTTCATTGATCTAGTTTTCTATTCTTCATCAATGCCACACTATCTTCATTATTGTTGCTTATGACTGTGATGTTTTGAAATCCCAGATCACAATTTTTGCATTTTTGATATTCTCCAAGACCCTTTCTACTACAACCTTGACTGTTGAGGACTTTGATAAATATATATGTTAAGTTAAATAGTATGAGGGTGAACCACAATAGTAGAACATAGTGGATAAGAACATATTATAGAAAAGAATCCTGCCTGTGTTTGAATACTGGCTCTGCTTTTTACTGTTTGTGAGGATAATTATTATACACACTTCATGAGGGAGGTGATTAAATAAGTTATTACATATACTCTTAACACAATCCCTGAAATAAGGCCCACACCTAATGAAGATTGCTGTGGTTTTTGTTACTATTCCACTCAAGATACAATAAAATGTTTTGTAAGTCATTATTTTCTTACACATATGCATTATCTTATCCTAGTTTTTTTTGTTTTGTTTTGTTTTGTTTTTTTGCCCATGTGCAAGAGAGAGATACAGAAATAGACAGGAAGGGAGAGAAATGAGAAGCATCAACTCATAGTTGCAGCACCTTAGTTGCTCATTGATTGCTTTCTCATATGTGCCTTGACAGTGGTGCCGGTGGCTTCCAGCCGAGCCAGTAACCCCTTGCTCAAGCCAGTGACCATGGGGTCATGTCTACGATCCCACACTCAAGCTGGCGACCCTGAACTCAAGTCAGCGACCTCGGGGTTTCAAACCTGGGTCCTCAGTGTCTCACATCAATGCTCTATCCACTGTGCCACTTCCTGGTGAGGCTTATGCAAGCTTTTTATAGATGACATGATTTATTTCACCTAATCCAGCTTTTTCAGTGATTAATGATATATGTCAGCTGGTTTGTGTATGTGTGTGTGTATGTATGTGTGTGTTCTGTACTGTCACACTGACAGTATATATCTTTTTAAAAATAGTTTTGTGTAGTATTGAATAAGGTCTTTTGATCCATTTTTCATCTTTGAAAGTTTTCTTCATATTTTCTGTGATTGTCACTTCTTCATCTATTTTGTGTTATTTAGAGTCAATGATAATTTATTTATAAGTCTGAGTGTTAAGCTTCTTATATCTCAATTTGTCTTTATCCACTGGGTTCTATGAGAATTTATCAAGTGTGCATCCACACACTTGAGTTTCTGCATAATTTGTTCATTGCCTTTGTGAGTTTCATTTCCATTTAATCTTCATGATTTCACATTATTTGTCCTTAATAACTGTATATATACCATTTTATTTTGAATCATAACACTATTTCCATAAGGAGTGACTTTTCTTCTTTCTTTTATTTTTTCTTTATCTTTTCCATGTGAGAGGAGGGGAGATAGAAAGAAAGACTCCTGACTGGGATCCACCTGGAAACCCCTGTCTGGGGCCAGTGCTCACAACTGAGCTATTTTTAGCATCTGAGGCAGAGACTCCATAGAGCCATTCTGAGTCCCTGGGAGGATGCACTCAAACCAATTGAGCCATGGCTGTGAGAGGGGAAGAGAGAGAGAGAGAGAACGGAGAGGAGGAGGGATAGAGAAGCAGATGGTCACTTCTCCTGTGTGCCCTGAGTGGGAATCAAACCCTGGATGTTCACACGCCAGGCTGATGCTCTTACCGTTGAGCCAACTGCCCAGGGCAGGAGTGACTTTCTTTGAATTATGCATCTTTTTATAGGCTGGGAAAAATTTGAAATTAATACAATCTTAAATTGTAAAACAATAGATTATAACCAAGACATAGCTGCTGTAATCTGTGTCCAAGATTGAGGTAGTAGTGTGTAGTTTGCTTTTATATTCATACCCAAAATTTGAAGCCAGTAGATAGTTTTACTATGGGACATAGTATACTTGTTAAAGAGAGGATTAAAAATCTGATACTCATTTTCATGTAGGTTGCACAGTTAAGTTAGTAATTTAGCATTCTGCTCTGGGTCTCAGATAGAGGTCTATGTAAGGGGGAAAGAGAGCAAAGGCTGAATGTTAAGTCATCTGGGGAAGTGTGGGTAGGAGATTGTGCTAATGGATTTCCCAAAACTATTGGCATGAATACTGAAACTTTTACTTTAAGGCAATGATTATTATTAAGTCTCTGACTATTGTATTGGAAAAAATTCACATCTTTTACTTAGGAGATTCAGTGATCCTTTAAAACATTTTAAATCCAGCCCTGGCTGGTTGGCTCAGCGGTAGAGCGTCGGCCTGGCGTGCGGGGGACCCGGGTTCGATTCCCAGCCAGGGCACATAGGAGAAGCGCCCATTTGCTTCTCCACTCCCACCCCCTCCTTCCTCTCTGTCTCTCTCTTCCCCTCCCACAGCCAAGGCTCCATTGGAGCAAAGATGGCCCGGGTGCTGGGGATGGCTCCTTGGCCTCTGCCCTAGGCGCTAGAGTGGCTCTGGTCGCGGCAGAGCGACGCCCCAGAGGGGCAGAGCATCTCCCCCTGGTGGGCAGAGCGTCGCCCCTGGTGGGCGTGCCGGGTGGATCCTGGTTGGGCGCATGCGGGAGTCTGTCTGACTGTCTCTCCCCATTTCCAGCTTCAGAAAAATACAAAAAAAAAAAAAAACATTTTAAATCCCCTTAGCAAATTTCTTTTTCATCCATCTTAAAGTGGGTCACAGTACTGGGCTACTGCGGGGAGCCAAATATTGCAGTTAGGTTTTTTTTTTTAAGGTTATAACTCCTCATTTTATATAAATGTATGATAGGCAGAACTGTCATCTTTCTACGTGTAATGTTCAAGTTAGGCTACTACAATCCTAAATATGATAAATTTTCCATTGATTTAGGATTACTACAACAAAAATCAGGGACACATATAGTTGTGACCATGGAGTATTTGTTGGTGTATGATCAAGGCACCAAAAACTTCCCTTTATTTTTCCTAAAATACGTCAAATTCACCAACATCAGGAATACTCTTTAGGATATCTGCAAACTAATTCAGTTGCAGGAAAGGGAACAATAATCCATGGGGTCAGATTAATCTGAGAATGCAGCTTTTCATTTATTGTACAAACAATAAATAATAAATGAGAGATACACTGATAACTCACCACATTCTGAAACCTTCACTAGTCACTGGACTGCAGGAGGAATGTGCCCTCCTGTTGTGTCTCAGGTGCTCACACGGTCCCTAGCTGAATCTGGGATCAAGGACGAAGCGGTGTGGATTGTAGCCATATGTTCTCAGTAGCTACTCACTAATCAGATTTGTTCCCTGATCTATTTTAAGGATGAAAGTGTAGACAAATTAAAGGGAGTTTCAAGCAAGAGGAAAAAGTGATTAAGAGGATGGAGAGCTCTTTTAACAAGAAACTAATAATGCACAGCTTATTTAGACCATAGTAAGTGGAACTCATGATCATGATATATAAATATTCGAAAAATACAAATGGGAAGGAACAATATTTAGCTATATTAATGCAATATAGCTAAAGGTAAATAAGAGCAATGAAAAATATTTATGAAAGGAAATTCAAAGTAAACATAAGAAAGAGGTTTTCTATATGAAAATATGGATGCACGTTATAGGAAGGTGTTGCAACTACGTAAGAAGACATGCAGTGAGGAAACTAACAGCAGTGGTGAATGAATTCTATAAGATTCGTGCTTTTATTCACTAATTCCTCCAATGTGTGTGTGTTTTTAAAAGGTTTTTTAATTGATTTTAGAGAGTAAAAGGGCAAGGGGGTTGCAAATCATAGTAGTTGCTTCCCATATGTGCCTTGACCGGGCAAGCCCAGGGTTTTGATCCGGTGACCTCAGCGTTCCAGGTCGATGCTTTATCCACTGCGCCACCACAGGTCAGGCCTAATTCCTCCAATATTTTAAGGCTTGTTTACGTATTTAACATTTCCTTTGCTCTCATTAATTCTGTTCATTTATTCAACAAATACTTCTAGAGCATTTCAGTGGATCAAGGATTGGGAGACACAGGCATTAACATTATTTAGGGTAATGCTAGTGCCTATAATAAATAACCCACAATTTCAGTAGTTTAACACAAATACTTTAAGTTTTCACTCATATAAAGCCCGAGTAAAATGTATCTTATTGACAGGAGTGTAAGGGATGGATTGGGGGAGTGGGTGGTTGGAGGGGCCAGGACCATGCGGTTGTTCAGAGAATCAGGCTGATGAAGAGCCCCAAGTTTACACTGCTCCTCAACATCTGGCTGGAAGGTAAGGGCAGAAATGGTTGGGAAAGAAATCATCACTTTAGTAGTTCATTGATTGCTTCTCATATGTGCCTTGACCAAGGGACTCCAGCTAAACCAGTGACCCTTTGCTCAAGCCGAAGAGCATGGGATCATGTTGATGACCCAGCCCTCAAGATGGCAACCTTGGGGTTTCGAACCTGGGACCTCAGCATCCCAGGTCGAGGTGCTATCCACTACTGCACCATCACTGGTCAGGCAGGGGAGCATGATTTTTTAATGGGCAAGTAAAAGATCAAAACAGACCCGAATGCCTGCCCTCTTGCAATGTACATCTAGTTGGAGGAAACTAGTAATAATCAAGTAAGAGTAAAATAAAGACTTTGCAGAAGGTTATAAACATTATGCTGATTAATAAAGGCAGGAAGAAGGATGAGGAGTTCTGGATATACAGTTTTAAATGGGTTATGTGAAAGACCTCAGTGAAAAAGAGATATTGAGCAACCGTGTGAATGAGGTAAGACTGTGAACTAAGTGGAATCTACTTTGAAAGCATTTAAAGCAATGGAATAGCAATCGCAAAGCTTGTGAGGTGAAACCTTGCTTGGATGTTCAAGGAGCAAGAAGATGGCTGATGGGAGCAGGGTAAGCAAAGGAGAGAATGGCAGGATCTTTGTTCAGAGAAGTAGCAGGGCCCTGTCACCCAGCGCCTCAGGAGTGACTGAGGACTTGGGCTTTGACTCTGAGATACTGGAGGAGTAGGACGGGTTTTTTTTGTTGTTGTTGTTTTTTGTATTTTCTGAAGCTGGAAACGGGGAGAGACAGTCAGACAGACTCCCACATGCGCCCGATCGGGATCCACCCGGCACGCCCACCAGGGGGTGATACTCAGCCCATCCGGGGCATCGCTCGTTGCAACCAGAACCACTCTAGCGCCTGGGGAAGAGGCCAAGGAGCCATCCCCAGTGCCCAGGCCATCTTTGCTCTGATGGAGCCTCGGCTGCGGCTGCGGGAGGGGAAGAGAGAGACAGAGAGGAAGGAGAGGGGGAGGGGTGGAGAAGCAGATGGGCGCTTCTCCTGTGTGCCCTGGCCGGGAATCGAACCTGGGACTTCCGCACGCCAGGCCGACGCTCTACCACTGAGCCAACTGGCCAGGGCCAGGACGGTTTTTGTTGAGAAATAAAATGGATTCCTCTAGTTCAGGGGTTGGAAAACTTTTTGGCTGAGAGAGCCGTGAACGCCACATATTTTAAAATGTAATTCCATGAGAGCCATACAATGACCCGTGTATGTTACGCATTATCTAATAAAAATTTGGTGTTGTCCCGGAGGACAGCTGTGCTTGGCTCCAGCCACCCGCAACCATAAACATGAGCAGTAGGAAATGAATGAATTGTAATACATGAGAATGTTTATCTTTTTAATGTTTTTTTTTTATTATTAAAGATTTGTCTGCGAGCCAGATGCAGCCATCAAAAGAGCCACATCTTGCTCGCAAGCCATAGGTTCCCGACCCCTGCTCTAGTTGCTGTGCTAAACATTAGTGTTGTGCAGTGGGGGAAGAAACAGGGAAATGATTACAAAGCTTTTTTTATAATTGAAGTGAGAAGTGATGGCAATGTAGACCAGAGATATTGAGAAGTGGTTGGATTCTCAATATATTTTAAGGATAAAACCAAAGGGATTTGCTAATGGATTGGTGATGAGGTGTGGAGGGAGAGAGGAGTTGAGGATGACTACAGGGTATGGGGCCAAAAAGACCAGCAGCATAGAGTTTTCATTCATTGAGGTGGGAGAAACTGCAGAGCAGCAATTTTCAACTGGTGCACTACAAGAATTTTTAAAACATGCGATACCTGACTATTTAGTCAGGTCAAGTATCTTTTCCCTTAGATTGTCAAATAAAAAAATGTAGTAGTCAATACAGTAATAGCTGCCTGATGTGAATGGATCAGTATTGCACCTATTTATTTGTCTGATTAGTAAAAAATATATTTCTGATGTGCCTCAGAATTTTAGTAATTAGTGTACCTGTGTCATGAAATGAAAGGGTTGGAAATGGCTGCTGTAAGGAGATCTCATTATGGAGGGAGATCTCATTATGATGTATTATTAGGAGCTGATTCAGTATGACGTGTAGATGTCAAAGTTGAGACGACAAGTAGGCAGTTAGATATATGAATCTGGTATTTAGTGGGACCAAGGGCCAGTAGAGGTGTTTGTAAGGAATTGGTGCAAACACGGAGCCCTGAGGGACTCCAAGAGTCAGAGTTTGGGGATTGGGGAGGAACCAGCACAAGAGAATGAAAAAGAGCGGCCAGAGGAAGAACAGCAGGTGAGTCTAGAGTCAAGGAAGCCAAGAGAGCAAAATATTTCAAGAAAGAATGAGCCACATTCTCAACCTCAGCCGACAAGTCAAAACAAGAACTGGAAATTGATTTGAAATTAAGTTGTGAACAGTCTGAATAACAATTTGAATAGGGGGGTCACTGATGACCTCAAAAAAAAAGGTTTAGTTTAGTGACAGAGTAGGGAACTGAGATTTGAGTGAGATAAAGATAAAATGAAAGGTGATAAATTTGTGGCAGTGGGCCTATTTCATTATTTTATGGGATTTTTTTCCATAAAGAGGAGCATAGAAATGGAGATGGGGAGTGATTACAATCGAAAGTAAGGGCAAGAGAGGGCTTTTCTAAATCGGAAAGGTAACTGCACTTGTAAAAAGATGGGAAAATTTATAGGGCAGGAAAAAGAGGGGGTAATTAATAAACAAAAATGTTAAGTCAGTGAGAATGGTTGGTCAGCCGCACTGGAGAAAGGGTTGGGTGCAGGTAGGCTCACACTGTTTATCCCTAATAGTGCAGGTGAGGGGCTGATGCAGGTGGCTCCTGGGAGTTTCCTTGGGAGTCTTTCTTTCGTTCTTAGGGAAATAGGAAGCAAGGTCATTGAGAAGAAAGAGGAGAAAATATAAAATGATCACTTTGAAGAATGGACCAGTGAATGGAAAGGGAAATCTTTGCAGGCAGTTCCAAGGACCCATTTGCCATTAATAGTCTTGTAATAAAGCAAAACCATTCAACCTGGTGGTGTGTTGTTAACCAGTGATATTCCCTGTGTGTGTAGCCTTGGTGAGCAAGGAGAATTTTGTTCAGTGAAGTTGGCATTTTTTCTTGGTGAGCGTAGTGGCATGACAGAATGTGAAGAGACTCCAGTGTGTGAGCAAGACTGATTCAAATTGCATATCATAGACTCTGAGCTGGGTGCGGTGAGAGCGATGAGTAATTGAGGAGGATAGTAAAAAGGATGAAAGGATCAGTGTATTTGAGGATTTTTTTTGTAGTTATGTTATTAAAAGGAATGCCCTAGAAATACTGGAATTGGTAGTAAGAGTGTTCAATCCTTGAAATTAAGAGCATGGAGTGGTTGCAGTCGGTAATGAAAGGGTCTGCTACAGTAATCGAGCTGAGAAAGTATGGCTGACTGCGAGACAAAAGCACTTGAGAAAAGACAATCAAAGAGTTGTTGGAAGGCTCACCCACTTGTTTAAATCTTGAGAACTTGGACAAGGATGGTATTTCATAATGTGACATTGAACCAGGAACTGCAGTTGTGACCTTCAGCTATTTTTGCAAACATGTCAATTTAAATTTCTTTTTTGACATTCTGGTTGGGATTAATCTCTGAGTTTTTGTTGAAATAAAAATGTTTTTATTTTTACCTCCTCTTTCAAAGATTCATTTATGGTTGTAAGATTTGAGGTTGATATTATGCTCTCTTAGCATCTTTTTAAAAAAATTTATTTAGAAAATTTTATTTAACAGGGTAACTGATCAATAAGAGTACATAGGTTTCAGGTAAACATTTCTATAGCATATGAACTGTTTATTATGTCAAATAATTTTCTGTCATTTTTTTTAAGTCAGATGAGGGGAGATAGAGAATTCTGCATTTAACCTGACCAGGGTCCACCTAGCAACCGATGTCAATATCCCAGGCTGATGACGCTCGGGCCAGCCAAGCCACTGGCTGTGAGAAGGGAAGAGAGAGAGAAGGGGGAGAGGGAGGAAGAAAAGCAGATGGTCACATTTCATGTGTGCCCTAACTGGTTATTGAACCTGGGATGTCTGTACACCAGGCTATCTGCACATCAGGCCAGTGCTCTATCCACTGAACCAAATGGCCAGGGTCCCTCTGAGCATCTTAAAACTGTTGTTCCGCCCTGGCCGGTTGGCTCAGCGGTAGAGCATCGGCCTAGCGTGCGGGGTACCCGGGTTCGATTCCCGGCCAGGGCACATAGGAGAAGTGCCCATTTGCTTCTCCACCCCCACCCCCTCCTTCCTCTCTGTCTCTCTCTTCCCCTCCCGCAGCCGAGGCTCCATTGGAGCAAAGATGGCCCGGGCGCTGGGGATGGCTGCTTGGCCTCTGCCCCAGGCGCTAGAGTGGCTCTGGTCGCAGCAGAGCGACGCCCCGGAGGGGCAGAGCATCGCCCCCTGGTGGGCAGAGCATTGCCCCTGGTGGGCGTGCCGGGTGGATCCCGGTGGGGCGCATGCGGGAGTCTGTCTGACTGTCTCTCCCCGTTTCCAGCTTCAGAAAAAAAGAAAAAAAAAACGAAACTGTTGTTCCACTGGCTTATGACTTCCATACTTGCTGTTGAGAAGCCAGTAAGTTGAGAAATGTACTATTTACTGAAGGTAACTTTTTTCCCAATAGCTGTTTTTTTATAACTGTTTTTTTGTTTTTTTTTCTGATCTTCAGTTTCACTAGAATTTATCTAGGTGTAGGATTTATGACTTTGTAATCTGAAGATTACTATCTTTCAACACTTTCGAACAGCCCCGTGCATGGTCTCCCAACATCATGGCCTCACTTGGATTGTCGACTCTGTCATTCTGTTGTTTTCTTCAAACCTCTCTCCCCTGCTTCCTATCACTTTATAGATTTGTGTTTCATTCCCTGCATTTTTCTCAGATTTTTCAGTAAACTAGTTTTCTTTTCAGCTGTATCTAATATATATTTTTGACTATCATTATTTGTATTTCTATAGGTTTATTTTGTAATCAAACATGCTTAATTTTGGTACTCTATATTTTTTTTACTCCAATCTTCTCTGTTATTTCTTTAAATATATCTACCACACATAATTTATTATCTCTATCTGATAAAGTTAATATCTGAAATTCCTGGGAGTCTGACTGTGCTCACAGCTCTTGACAGCTTCTTTCTTTCTTTATATAATGACTTATTTTTAAAGTTATGAGTGTATACTCCTTTAGACTTTGATTCCTTTATCTTACTAGGGTAGTTTTCGAGGATGAATTTAAGTTTTCTTCATAAAGGATTCTCATATGCTGCTTCCAAAAAACTGTAGGCTTAACCCACTAGAAACTACTTTAAATTACACTTTAAGTTTGGGGTTTGTTTGAAGGAGGAAGGCACAAAGGAGTCAATTCTGTTTCAGAATATGAGTATGAACTTGTTTAAATACATATCAAGAGAGTCTTTAAAATTTTTATTTATTCACTCACTCACTCACCAAGGACCAAAGCTGAAAACTGAATTCTTAATGGGCTGTCTTGTGTCAGGGATCCAGATTTCCCACAGAGAGTTTTTAGTTTGACTTTTCACCTTGGTCCCTTATTTGCATGGCTTCTTCACACTGAGATTCTAGGCCATAGGAATGCAGTACTTGCCATAGGAATGCAGGAAACTTTTCCATTTTATTGTTTGTTCACTCATGTGAAATCTAATTTTTTTTTTGTTTTCTCTAAAATTTTCTGAAACTTTGCCTTCTTGCTAATACAGCTGTGCATTAAAAATTATTCTTTGATATATTTTTAATTGTGCTGAATTGGAAACAGAGGAATAGTATGTTCTGAAAACATTTAATTAAAGTTATAATAAGAATTTTAAGCCCCATTGGAGGGACAGTTCAACTCTTTGTTTGTTTTTCAAGGGCTTATATTAAAGGATCACATTTCTTGGCTGTATACTAAAAGTTGTTTTTTCCCTTATTTGTTGTTTGTAGTTTTAACTTTGTTAATGGTGCTATATTTTTCTTTTTGATTCAGAACTTTATAATTTTATATAGTCAAATATATTTTATGTTCCCTGCTTTTGATATTATGCCTGAAAATTTTCTCCATCAATATTATGAAATTATTCACTGATTATTTCTTCTAGTTCTTCCTGAAATTTATTTTACAGGAACCCATTTCTTTAATAGAATATAAATGACTTTTTATGTTATACTAAATAGTTATATATATTTAAAATGTCTCAACATGTATATGTTTTAATGTTATTATAGTAAATTTAACTATAGAATATATATTTGTAAATATACAGTAAAAATGTAGTTCTATGACAAGTCTTTTTTATTCTTTCTTAATTTATCCATCTTGTTTGTCTTTAAAGAAATACTGAGTGTTGTGCTAATTTTCTTCAAGCCTTGAAGAAACAAAAATGAAAAAGTTGAACATATTGAAACCCTACCTCTAGGCACAGCAGATAAGTGAGCAGCCCATTGTGACTGAGTGTGCTATTACCCTCAGTGAAAAATAATCTACCTGGCACGGAAACCTCTATGGTGGATGTACTCCAGGCCATTTTGTCAGGGAAGGCTTCCTAGAAGATACTCTTTGAATGATGTCGTTTTTATATGTGCTCATTCACTGGAGGTGGTGGGGAAGGGCTCGGGCCAAGAGAAAGAAAGTCAAGCTGAGGCAGCATCTGTGGGGTTTCCAGCAGAGACAGCCAGGGGTTATTCGAGGGACTGAA
Organism: Saccopteryx leptura; assembly: GCF_036850995.1. Taxonomy (NCBI): domain Eukaryota; kingdom Metazoa; phylum Chordata; class Mammalia; order Chiroptera; family Emballonuridae; genus Saccopteryx; species Saccopteryx leptura. The sequence continues at coordinate 83,775,164 of NC_089511.1, forward strand.
GCAGCAGTAGTTCAGTCTGGGGAGGAGTCGAGATGATGCCACAGAAAGCTAGACAGGCGAAAGGGCAAGGGAGTGTGGTGTTCTCCTCAGAGCAGTGGGATTCGTTGAGCAGTTTAAAAGCAGGGAGTAGTGTGATCAAATTTGCTTTTTCAAACCGACATTGGTGCTGTAGCCTTTTCATATGAGGTGGAAGTAGGCAGAGCCTGGAGAGAGAGAAGCTGGTTAAGAGGGTATTGCTGTAATGTAGGTGAGAAGCAATTGTGGACTAATGACTGAGAGGAAAATGGCTGTGGAGGGACATGAACTCGACGGTAATGGATAGTGACCATAACATGGCAATGGTGAGAGAATGGAAGGACTCATGATGGCTCCTAGGCTCCTTTCTTGAGCAACAGGCTGATGGAGTTGCCATTTCTGAGTTAGGTGATAGAAAGAAGGAGGTGTCATACCTAGCAGGGAAATATTGACTACTTTTGAGGGAGATTTTGAACTAGCTCTTTATTAAAAAACCCAAGTGAAAATGTACCACATCCTCTCATTTCCATTCCAAATTTCACCTCTATGCTAACTCACATTCCCCGTATTTATCATTGGGGCCATGTCGGGGATCCTCAACTGGGCTTCCCATCTTAGTTCCCCTGACCAATCCAGCCAGCAACAGGGCAGATGCTGTGCTTTTCATATTTATGGCTTTGTTAATTCTCTTCCCTCCCCCAGAAGACTCTCTGCTTACTTATCTGTGAAAACCCACCCATAGGGACAGCTTTACCCTCAGTACCATCAACAGACTCATGTATCTTTCCTTGGTGATTATCATCCGACTTAAATATGTTGTAGCTTAGTATAAAAATACGGGCATTGGACATGATAGGCCCATGTCTGCCACTTACAAATTCCGTGCTACTGAGCAAATCCATTGCTTTCAACTTCTCCTTCCTCCTTTTTGTTGAATGAATGATAAAGACCTTGCCAGTTGTAAAGAGTAGACATAAAATGGCCATAGTCTATGGCCCCTAGCAGGTTTTGAATAAGTGGTAATGATGACTAATATTAAGTCTTCAAACCACTTCTCACAGTTGTTGGCCTTGTTCTTATTATGTGTCCCATTCTGTGAGGGCAGGGCGATCTCTCTGTTCTCCTCACAATAAGTAATGAAGACAAGCATAGTGTTGGGAAAATACATGGCATGGATAAATATTTATAGCATGGCGGTCTCTAAGAAGAATAGAACTATTGTAGAATAGTTTGTTTAAGACTTGTTTAAATGAACAAACTTCCTATTGTGTGCTGTGATATGCTGAGCATTGCTCTCCTGGTCCCTGAGCCCTTCTGCTTGAATGACAGTTCCACTCTCCCTCTGAGTGTCATTTTGGTGGTGATGCAGAAACCAAAGATGTGACAGGGAACATTTCAAGCCGTGGTATACACAGTGATTTCAAGAATGTGCTTTAATTTTTATTGAATATCATCTGATTAGCAATTTTCTTTTTGTTTTTAGCCTTTTGAATATTTATTTCAGCAAAAATAAGCACAGTAATTTCTAATGGAAACATTGTCCACCTGAGTTCTACACTGTCTGGTGGAAAACTGGCCTTGCTCTTTGTTAGAGGGGTCGGTGGTGGTGTTTGAATGAGAAGGTGCCTGGTCGATGGCTATGCTGAGTTGAAGGAAGAGAGATCTAGATCTGCAGGTTTTCTCTGCGAAGGGGAGAGCCCTCGGCTACCTTCTCTCAGTGACTAACTGGGAAGCCTGGAACAGACAGGATGCTTGGTCTGCTCCTCTTAACTGTGGTTGTCTCACTCATGCCGTTTTGGGGGACAGTTGTGAGTGTTGTGAGTGATGAGAGCCCCGCCTTGGAGGTCAGGCCTTTGTGGACCCCAATCCCATTGCTGCATTGGTAATCTTGAAATGATGCTATATGTTTTTGAGCCCAAGTTGTTTTGTTTTGTGTGCATGCGTGTATGCATGTGTGTACGTGTTTGTGTGGCCTTTTTTATTTTCTTTTAGATTTTAACATTTTAATTTCTTTTGAACATAAATCACTTTTTGCAAGCTAGGAAACAGAAGCAAACTAAGGCAGTCCAGTCCCTGAGGGAACCAGGCCAACTCTTGTGATCTTTATCAGAATGACATCATAATACAAGGTGGTAACAGGTTATAAACTCTAAATAACAATTTACCTACGTTATTTCTTAGAAGACAGCCAAAAGTCCAGTCCTTAAAGGTATGGTAAACAGAACATCCTAATCTATCAAGTATAGAATTACCCAAATTATACAGTCGGTGCTCAAGATAGAGCTGGCCCAAGAGCTAGCCAAGGGGTGGTGAACACAGAAAGTGTTTCCACTCTGAAAGCTTGCTCTGACATTTAAACAATTCTTGGTTGCTTTTAATAAGGAGGCAAGTAATCGACACTAATATTTGATTTTGCCAAGATCTTCTTCTAGAACATAAAATTAGAATATAGGGGATAAGAGACTTAGATATTTTCAAAATAAATTACATAGTAATTAGAAATTTGATGTAATGTATTCTTAAAATAAAGGCTATTTAAAAGAAATGCTCAGCTTTGAAAAGGGTGGTGAGCAGCCTTTCCACACAGGAAAACCTCCGCTTTTTCCACACGATGAACATTGCTGTTCTTCACCATGCAGGTGGGTTCCTGTGGGCTAACATGCCAGTGAGGAAAAGTTGAGCATGCCCTAACTAGCTACTTGTGAGCCCAGTTAACATCCTAGGATGGGCTCGTAAATGTGGCCATTGTTTTGTCAAACCTCTGTGAACTGCTGAATTCCTTAGCTCTTAGCCACAGTTCCTGCTCAATATCTTAAAGCTGAGATCGGTTCCATCTGCCTCTGCTCCTCAGGGCTGGGGTGGATGCCAGTCATGAGGTCTGGAATGTTATAGTACAGTACCTGGTAACCTTTGGAGGCATAGTGGGCGATGTGTAAGTGGTAAAATGCTGGCAGGAACACCAGGATGCCAGTGATCAGGACAGGAAGAGCTTCCTGGTCTGCCCCCTCCCCCATTTGCTGACACAGCTTGCTCACAGGAGGCAGCTTGCACCAATGAGAAAGGTCCGGTCAGAAACAGCGTGTGGCAAGCTCAGTGCCTTATATGGGATTGAAGAAGGGCTTTTCTTTTTTTTTTGAGAGAGAGAGACAGAGAGACAGAGAGGGACAGATAGGGACAGACAGGCAGGAAGGGAGAGAGATGAGAAGCATCCATTCTTCATTGCGGCTCCTTAGTTGTTCATTGATTGCTTTCTCATTTGTGCCTTAATGGGAGGGAGGGGTGGCTACAGCCAAGCCAGTGACCTCTTGCTTGAATAAGAGTCCTTGGGCTCAAACCAGTGACCTTGAGCTTCAAGCCAGTGACCTTTGGGCTCAAGCCAGCGACCATGGGGTCATGTCTATGATCCCGTGCTCACGCCAGTGACCCTGCGCTCAAGCTGTTGAGCCAGTGCCTCAAGCCGGAGGAGCCCGTGCTCAAGCCTATAACCTCGGAGTTTTGAACTGCTGGCAGGAACACCAGGATGCCAGTGTTCTGCATCCCAGGCCAATGCTCTATCCACTGCGCCACTACCTGGTCAGGCTAAGGAGGGCTTTTCTTAAACTGAAGGTCAACTATGTAGCCATTATCTGTGCTGGAGAGCTTTGAATATTTCACATTACTCCAATCCAGTGGCCAGTGTTACTTTTGCCTAGAGCAATCACAGGAGGCCAAGGGGTGTAAAACAATGGACTTCATAAGCACATCTGGATTCAGATGGGCTGAGGCCAAAAAGGGTGTCAACCCCGATTGGAGGGATTCTTGGGGCTTGCTGAGGTGCATGTTGCTAGGGAACTGGTAAAACTTTGCTTCTTGGGAAATCAGATGGGTCATTGGGTTCCAGGAACACTAGAAAGGTGTTTAGAGCCCTTAGGGCTCTCAAACATGTCCATTCCTGTTGGGTTAGAGTGTGGTCATTGTGATCTGCAAAGTCCTAATGAAAATAGGAGTTAGGAGGGGCAAAATGGAGCTGCCTTGGTCCTGCCTAACAGCCAGGTTGGAGTGAGATGGCATCATAGCACGCACACACAGCTGCTGTGGGAGCACGGTCCCTGAGCCCCAGAAGTCTGCTTAGTTTGGCGCAGATATGCTCCTGACAGCCTCACCTAAATGCTGCCGCCCACCCCACCCAGACCTGCTCAGCATCAGAAACGGCTGCTTGTGTAAGTAAGGCTTGGAGACAGGGCATTACCCCAGTGGGCAAGGCAGCTGGGTCTCCCATTGCTCCTTGGAGAGCTAGTTGGATTCATGCTGTCTTCTCAGTCCCAAGGCTGTGCCATTCTTTTTGTAGTTTTCTGAAGTTGGAAATGGGGAGGCAGACAGACAGACTCCGCATGTGCCTGACTGGCATCCACCCAGCATGCCCACCAGGGGGCGATGCTCTGCCCATCTGGGGCATCCCTCTGTTGCAACCAAAGCCATTCTAGCACCTGAGGCAGAGACCACAGAACCATCTCCAGTGCCCGGGCCAACTTTGCTCCAATGGAGCCTTGCCTGCCGGAGGGGAAGAGAGAGACAGAGAGGAAGGAGAGGGGGAGGGGTGGAGAAGCAGATGGGCGCTGCTCCTGTGTGTCCTGGCCGAGAATCGAACCCGGGACTCCTGCATGCCAGGCTGACGCTCTACCACTGAGCCAACTGGCCAGGGCCAAGGATGTGCCATTCTAAAACCGTCCCTGAAGGTTTTTATAAAATTTCCTGATTTGATCTTCTCCTGTTCCTCAACCCCCAGTGCCGGTGCGCACAGTATTCACACTTCCACTTCACTCCATGCCTGTCAGAAGGTAGTGCATGATGAGGGTGAGCATAGTGAGCGCTTCAGTACCCAACGGATAACTCCGTGGGCCTCTGTCTGGACCGCCTTTCTTCCTTTCTCCTCCTATTTCTGGCTCAGCCTTCTTGCTCCATAGTTACCCTCCTGACCTCCAAATCAAAGCTCCTCTATCATGCAGAATAGTTCCGTTTTGTCTGGCTGCTACTCTCACACTTGCATCTAAAATATCAAGTTTGTCTGCCACACAGAGGCTCTTTCCTTCATTGGACCCACCGCTGGAGAGGTTGTAGGGTGATGTGTCATCCTTTCTGGTATTTCTCTCTCTCTGTCCCCCATGCACACACACGTACATGTCTTCTAAGAATGATGGTGCTGTACAGTCGTCCCTCCCCATATCGCAGTTCATTTTTCATGGCCTCACTGTATCGTGGATTTTTAAATTGTATATATATAATTTTATATCACAGATTTTTCACTATATCACTGGATTTTGTGGTATATAGGTATTTTTATATATTTTAATTTTTTCAGTAAAATAAACATTTTCTAGAGTATAGAAAGTGTTTAAGGGCAAAGGAAGTGTTTATAAGAGTGTGGGAAAGGTTAACGGTGTGGGAAAGGTTTATAAGAGTGTGGGGAGGACTTATAAAACCTTAAAATATATATAAATAATAAAATAACTAGAAGGTTGCTACTTCGTGGATTTTTGCCTATTGCTGAAGGTTCTGGAATCTAACCCCCGCAACAGACAGGGGACTACTGTATTTGCAAATATTTAAAAGCAAGTATGTAAAGGAATTAGTCAGGAACTGTTTGGTGCACGGTAATATATCTTCCCCCTTTTTTTACTTCTCATATCCAAATAATTGCTATCCAAAGATAGCTTTGGGCTACAGCTCTCCCAACTCTGGGTACAGTGTGTCAGCGTGACTTGGGTGGCTGTTGTGATCCAAGCGGCCTGGCAAAGAGCCCTGCTCCTGTCTTTAGAAATGTTTCTTCTCTGACCAGCGTTCCCCCCAAGGCCCAGGCTGTAGGAGGGCTCAACACAGCTCTTTCCTTCCTTACCTGCCACAGTCCCCAGTCTCAGCTAGATACCAAGGGAGGCCTGGTCATGTTGCAGGAAAGTAGACTGACAGGACAGTGAAGAACTAAGGGGAACTGGGCTGCCAGGCAGGCGGGCGGAAGAGAATATATAAAGGCGTGGCACAAATGAACTACGCAGTCTCTCTTTCTCCTTTTTGAGCATGCCACTGGGGAGAAGTAGCATTAACCAAACGTGAAAGGGAAATAAAAAATGCAGAAAAGGATGCTGCAGAGAAATAAAAATTCTTCATTTGTTCTTTGGAAAAGGACCAGTCTCTTCCCTCCTGGCATGTGCGGTCTGTCCTGTTCCCCAGCATCTGGTCCTGTGCACGTTCCTGGGCTTCTGCTGCAGGTGGTCTGGGCTGTGGGCAGCTCCCCCGTTTGGACTAATACTGCTCTTCAGCCATGCAAAGGGCTATAGTCTCTCTACCGGTCTTTCTCTGTCAACCCGAAACCCTGTTGGTGTGGGGATGCTTCACAACACCTTGCCTAATCCCAAAGGTCCCCTCCATATTTTTTTTTTAATTTTTTTTTTATTTACTCATTTTAGAGAGGAGAGAGAGAGAGAGAGAGGGGAGAGAGAGACAGGGGGGAGGAGCTGGAAGCATCAACTCCCATATGTGCCTTGACCAGGCAAGCCCAGGGTTTTGAACCGGTGACCTCAGCATTTCCAGGTCGACGCTTTATCCACTGCACCACCTCAGGTCAGGCCCTCCCCTCCATCTTAAACAATAAAACTTCTCTGTGGCTCCGTATTATTCTTATAATTCTTGGGATGAAAATGTCTCTGGCTGCTATCACTGAAAATGTACTTTAAGTTCATCATCATTTTACAGTCTAAAACTTCTGGTTTTTCTTTATTTTAAACCAAGATACAAATGTGAAAAAAAAATAAATTGACGTGTTATAAATATCTGAGCTCAGAATAGTAGAGGAAGAATAATTGGAAGAAACATGAGGTGAGAAGATGTCAACATGTTTTGAGCAGAAACTGACTGTTCTGCTGAGAAGAATTTCTGCTCCGTGTGTACCATCGATCTCTGTTTCTGGAGGCACAGAATGGTACGCTTGCATCCCTTTTGGTCATCTGCAAAGTTGCTTTCTAAGAATAGTCATTTAGTACCCTGCTGAAATCACTGTTTTGATACAGAATTATTAGTAGAGATAAGTTTATAAGCTAATATTTTGGGAAAGAAAGAAAGAAAAATTATGTCCAAGGGAGAACAAGGAACAATTATGTCACTCCCAACTTTCATTGATCGTTAGTGTGACGTGCCTACTGGGTGACACCATGGAGATGATTGCCATTTCACATGATAGCTAGGAGAGGCAAGAATCCTAACTCAAAATAGTTTGAGCTCTTGAGAGGGCCCATTGGCCCAGTGAAGGCCTAACCTGAATTCTGGGAGGGGATCTCCTGCCTATCATTTGCTGTGAAGAAATGTACCTGTTGTCAACACGGAATGTAACTTTTCTCAATCAGACTTTTGTGTGTAGGGAAACTAAACTGACATTTTCTGGGTTAGAATTTCATCAGTGAATTGAGGGATGGCTTAAAGGAAAGCTTAGACCAGGGGTCTCAAACTCAACTCAGCATGTGGGCCGCAGAGCAAGATCACAGCCGTTCGGCGGGCCGCACTAGGTCTACAAAAGGCAACTGTTACGCAACACTTTTCTTGAACTTCGTGGATTAGTCTGTGGGCCGCACAAAATTGTTCGGCGGGCCGCGAGTTTGAGACCCCTGGCTTAGACTAAGAGTAAGAATAACTCTGTGGTCCCATCTTATTCAGCTTACAGCTCTACGATGACAGGAAATCTATCTAAGACGTAGGCCCATTAGTAGTAACAAGGATATTTACCTAGTTTACCTTATGGGGCTTTCCTATGGATTCACTCAACATAATGTGGAAAAAAAGATATATGCTTGTTAAAATGCTATAGTTTTCTAATCCCTTTATTATGACATACCCCATAACATTCAAACATAATAAAGCATAATAAAACAGCAAATGCCACTATGAAATAAACATTTAAATCATGATTTGTTGAACAAACATAAAGAAAATATGAGTGTAAGAGCTGCTGTTTGGGAAGGATGCTCTAGACTAGATGAAAAAAGGATCAAAATGTGAACAGACTCGAGCAGCTAACTGAATTAAATATACCTTTTAATAGATAAATATCCAGCCATGGATTGAGGTTCAAGGAAGCAATCCATGAAGAGGGGTTAGCTTGATGCACAGACAGCTGTGGATATTTAGGTGCTGTGGGGCAAATAGGAGCTCAGAGGGTGGTCCAGATGTGCATGAGGCCCTGGAGTGAGTTCACTGAGGGCGGCCCACAGCCTTCACCTGGACTGTAGGCATCCCCACAGCTGAATGTTACTCTCTCCTGAAAGTTTATGGAATAGTGAGTTTTGGGATAACAAGAACCAGCATGTCTGCATTTTAACTGGAAAAATAATGATGTATTCCCACCTTAACCAAGAACCCAAACAGGGTTCTCAATATAACTAAAATATTCTTCAATACCCATATAAGAATCCATCAAGTAGTCAGGCAAATGTAAAGAAGTCAACACTATTTGTTCCATTATTTAACCGTGAACCTGTTTGTTGAGATATTTGTGTGCAGAAACTGAGCAGCGTCATGTATGAAGGACGTTTTCCTTTTATAACCATCACCTATCTCAATAAACTTTACCATTCCACCTTTTTTTCTAAAAGGTTCAATTTCAAGACCTTTTAGACTTACTGGCTTCCTTAGGAAACATACTTAAAAACTATGGAGGTAATTGATAGTGATAATGAAAATCCATTTTAAAAGCATATGGACTATGCGGTCTCTTACCAGGTCTGACTTGAAATTAAACATTTTCACTGCTGTGTATAAATAGATTGGAAGGAGGGTTTAGATTTGAACAGTGACTTCTGAGTAACGACTGTTGCTGGGCCTGTAGCACACACTATGAAACGAGCCTGCCTTTTAGGAAGGATAACCTCCAAGGTGTCCGTTTGTAGCTCTGTGCAGAATGCTTTACTTGCCGTGTAGATGTCTTAGTCATTCTTTTAATTTTGTTGGACTCTGGTTCCTGGAGCATGTGTTCAATAAGTATTTATTGATTTACTGATGGGAAGAAGTAGACTATAAACCAGTGCCTAGAGGTCATCAAAGAGTCAACTCCATAAAGGCAAACTGTCTGATAATCGTAGATGCTAGAGAAAGTGCGAGATGGTATGTTCTGTGTCCAAAGATAAGCCCGTTCCTTTTGATATTATCAGAACCACAGAGCATGGCATTAAGTAGCAGTTTAGATGGCAACACTTCCAGGGTGTAGATGGGTTGAATCAGGGTCAGGTTGCATTAGAGTTAGAAACTTGGCTTCCTCCACCCTCGGCAGAACAGCTGGACCTCAGAGAAGAGAGCATGCGTAGAATCCAGTCACATGAAGAGGCAAAGCAAAGCACAGCGAAATAATAGGTGCTAAGTGTTTAGGCTTGTAAAGCGGTACCTGGTTTCTATACTAAGGAGTTTCCTAACTGGGATCCTTCCTTCCCAACAGTCCTGAATGGTAGTTGTGGTTGGATCTGATTCTTACTGTTGCCTGAGTCGTGGTTTTCTCAAGGCAACTCTTTGAAAGGCCCTGGGCTGCTCCCCTTGCAGTTACTCACTGTTTGTGAGACAGAAAGGGGTAAAGGTTGAATGGAGAAGCTGCTTTGCTGAGTTCAGCGCCCTTATCTCCTCCCCATCCCACAGTTCATTCAACCAGGGCCACACCCTGTTCTCCTTCATCCAGCACAAACTGCGGTCTACATAAGCAGCCCCACTGTGAAATAGACTGGGTATCCGTTTGCAATAAAGAGATTAAAAACTGAGACGTTGTCATATTGAAGAGGACTACCTAGAGAGGCAGGTGCAAGTTCTACTGTGAATCTGTCTCTTCAGGGAACAGGGAACTGAAGCCAGAGATACCCCTCACAAGGTCAATATGCATCTACTGTTGTGAAGGGTGAGGTGCCAGTCATGCTTAAGCGTATTTAACTTACCAATAGCAGTATGAGACCTGTATGTCTCATATATGCAAATTATGAAGATCAGGTAATTTAAATATTCATGACCAAGGCCATAAAGATAGGATAAGATCCATGCCTGCTGATTCTAAGTCAGGTGTTTCATTCATTTCAAATTGGTATTTCAGTTTGTAATTTATTTCTGAAGGGGTTTATGTAAGACAAACAACAAAGTCTTGATCGTAGAAAACAAAAAAAAATGTTAACAATAATCTAGCAGCGATAGAGAAGTTTCATATTGACATAAGTTTTAAAAACTGCGGCAGTGAATTATTTGATACAGATTAATGATAAAAATGGAAGGGTGACATAACTTGCCTGTCCCCAAAAAAAAGAAATAGAAGCTTTCACTTCCTTCATTCCAGTGCAGTGAAAGAAGGGGTCCTCTTCTATTATTAGTAATAGTCTGTCAATATCAAGGAAAAGCATGGGATAGCTCAAAGATTTCCCTCCTGAATTAATATATTTGATTAAATACCTCATCTGGAAAGATCCTCCTTATATGAGGAAATAATGATCTTTAGATGTTACATGTGCTTTATATGTGTAAAGAGATATGGTGATCAGATTAAGAGGAAAGTGTATGGGTTGAGCTGAAATCTGACTTAGAACAGCTGCTTTCAGAGCTGTCCTGCTCCGTGTGCCAGGAAGTTTGACTGATGGAGCACAGCTGTTCTCCTCCTCTGCCCGCAGCAATACCTCTGAAGTCAGTTCCTTCCCACTGAGGAGGGTGTTCGTGGCTCCCAGGGAGAGGTAAGCCAGTTGAACACAGGCGAAAAGGGAGCCAATATTGTCAAGGAAGAAGAGGGAGGAAGAGAATCGTGAAGTTAAATTCAGTAATGTAAAAAATAATAATAATAACAGAGAGAGAAAAAAATTGAAGAAAATATGAGTGGATTTTATCTTTCCTTGAGATGATGAATTCTTTCAAGTCACTAAAGTAAAGTCTAAAACTGTAACAGAAAATTTCGATAAGTTTAATGAAACAGAGTTTAAAAATGTCAGTGTGACAAGTGAAGATAAACACAATGGGACACAAACAACAAACTGGGAAATATTGGATAAAGTGGAAATAGATTTGATAAATAAAACCTCATAATTTAATTAGAAAAAAGAAATGATAGGAAAAAAAGAACAAAGAATATGACGAAACAAAGCACAAAAGAAGAAACAAATGGAAAATATTGCATACTAATTGGTCTTCAGTGCCAAGCAGATTGAAGCAATATGTTTGTCTGTCAAATTAATATCTTTTTACAGGATAAATCCTATTGTTTAAGTAGCTAAATCATTACAATACTGGCAGTTTTACAATACGTATAGTCATTAAATTATACTTATCTAATCACCTTTAAGACTTTTTGTAAGGAAATCATAAGATATGTATGCAGTGATTTCTGTATGCAGATTTTTGTTACAGAATTATTTACAATAGTGAAGTACTTTAAATAAAAGGAATGTCTACAGAAAAAGGATTAATTACTTAATTTGTGTACTGTGTTTCTATAGTACTTTAATCCCACTTTATAATTCTCAGAAAATTTATAGTACGTATTCTCATTCATTCATTTGATAACTAAATACTTACTGAATGCCTGTTGTGTGTGCCAAGTACCCTTCAGTACACTGGGGACAAAGTAAAGGAACATTCTTGCTATACTGTAGAAACAAATGATTAAACAGAAAAGCACCAGAAGAGTAAAGCATGCTACATAGTGATAGTGCTACTTAGAAACAGTGAGCAGGGATGGGCATGAGGACAGTGGATGGTAGAGCAGAGGGTGGTACGGTTTTAACCTTTTGTGTTAAGGCCTCAATGAGTAGGTGAGCAGTGATTCAAACCTGCCCAAGATGAGGGGTAGAGAGAGCCATCCAGACAGAGAGAAGGGCAAAATGAAAGCCTTCAGGAGACAGCATGCTGGCTGCCCTGTGAAAAGGCCACTATCACTGAAAAGAGAGAACCAAAGGTAGACCAGCTGAAGAGGTTGATGGGAATGCAGGGATCCCTATAGGCTACAGTGAAGAGGTGGGTTTTTTATTTTTAAGTGAGGCAGACAGACTCTTGCATGTGCCCCAACTGGGATCTGCCTGGCAAGCCCTCTATGGGGCAATGCTCTACCCATTCTCTGGCTGTTGCTCCGTTGTTCAGCAATCAAGCTAATTTTTGCACTTGAGTTGAGGCCATGGTTCCATCTCTGTGCTTGAGGCCAACTTGCTTGAATGAGCCATGACTGTGGGTGGGGGGAGAAAAGGAGGGGGAGTAGTGGAGAAGCAGATGGTCGCTTTCCCTGTGTGCCCTGACCGGGAATTGAACCCATGACTTCCACACACCTGGCTGATGCTCTACTGCTGAGCCATGCAGCCAGGGACTAGCATGTGGGCTTTTTATCCAGAAAGGGTTGGAAAGCCATTGGAACATTCAGCGACAGAAACAACGTGAACTTACTTACATCTCAGTATGTTCATGCTGGCTTCTCTGTTGAGAACTTGTTGATGAGCCAGTATGGAGCCAGAGACCATTTAAGAGACCATGACAATAATTAAAGAAAGACATGTTGGGGGTAGATGTGGTAAGGATAGATAGAGGCACTGGAGAAGGATTGGGTGTGATATTTATAAATTTATATTGTTTCAATATCTCCCTTTTATATTTAATAAGCCAACTATTTACATGCTTAAAAGTCAGAACAATTAAAAGTATGCAGAGAAGCATCATTCGGTCCCCCTGCATCCATTCATTTGATTGGCTTCTTATTTATTCTTTCACTAGTTCCTGCTATGAATATCTTTATGTATGTATATATGTGGATCTATAAGAGAGCAGGGAATGGATGAAAGAACTGAAGCCAATATGAAAAGATTTACAGAATCTGAATTTCTGGGGTAGGATGTTCATGTTAGGACCTCTCTCTATATATATCTCTGTCTACACACACACACACACACACACACACACACACACACACACACATACATATGTTTATATACATGTATATATAGGAAAGTATAAAACAGATTATAGTTTTATCCCTCTTAAATACCACAGCGTTTTGTATATGATATAAACCATATTATACCTTGCTTTTTTTCACCTAAAAATACCTGGTTAGTTTTTGAATGTAGAGCTATAATAAGATTTTTCTGAAAGACTGGGTCCAGGGTATGAGAGGAGAAAAATGAAGGAAAATCCTAAGCAGTGGGAACCAGGTTGCTGCCTTTGAGATAACTGCTTGTTCAGCGTCTCTCTTCTCTGACATACAGGGAGAGATCACAGCCAGATGGCCAGCACTGATTAGTGACCAGAATATAGTAGGAACTTCCTATCTACTATTTATAATGAATGACAGATTGAATAAATATTGCACACATAAACTAAAATAGAATGCAGATAGCAAAGAAAATTTGTTTTCATATATATGTAATTTTGAGGGTAAATGCTGATAGGATATTTGGTGGGAAAAAAAAATCAGCCCTGCTTATACAGAACGCTCCAAATTGTGAAGAGTGTATGGGGATCTGCTCTTTGAAAAGATGCTGAAAGTCCGTAAGCAAGGACTTTAAAGAGTGGTTTTTCTCTTGGTATAATGATTATAGGTGACATAGTTATTTTGCTTTATGGTTTGATCTTTTTTCTAATTTGTCTAAATAAACACATTTATTTTAAATTTAGAAAAAAAGGGCATAGAAATAAGGAAAGTGGTCCATTTTTTCCCCAAGTGGACAGAAAACAGAACAAATGATGATGTGCACAAGTGACACTAAATTAGCACACGTCTGCTACTTCCTAAGAAGTAGTGGAACAGGCTACCCAGAAATAGTGGGAAATTTTCACCTCTGAGATGCCTGATATCTGGGCAGCTTGGTAAGGACACAGCCATGAAGGATTCCTTCATTTTATCACATTCACGGGTCTTTAGGATATTAACCAGGGTGCAGAAATACAACATCTGTCATAAAGTCTGTGAGATGATCTTGTTGGCTTCTGTTATATATAGTGCAATTTTGATATTTCCTATATAAAGTATGGCACCTTTCATCCATTATCAGATTTTCAAAAAGATAGCTGTGTGGTTGACCCACATTTTTGTTTTACTTAATAATAGTTCTTTGAGCTCTTTCTCTGTTAGATCATATAGATCTACCTTATTATAATTTTTTCCTTTTATTGAATTTATTGTGGTGACACGGGTCTACAAAATGATACAGGTGTCAGGTGTACAGTTCTACAACGCATCATTTGTGCCCTGTGTTGTATGTCCCCACAGAGGGGCAGTGCTCACCAGCTGCCTCCTGTCATGGCTCCTTCCATTGCCATGTGTCCCCCTTACCTCCTCTGCCTGCCCACAAAGCCACTTCTCCTGGTAATCCTCACACTGTCCTTATCCATGACTTTTTTTCACTCTTTTTATCTTTCTTGCTTAATCCTTCCACTGTCCCACCCCAACCCCCAACAGCTGCCAGCCTTCTCTCTATGTATGAGTCAGTCTCTGTTTTGGTTGTTAGTTTATTTAGTTCATTAGATTCCACATATGAGTGAAATCATATGGGGCTTGTCTTTCTCTGACGGGCTTATTGCACTTAGCAATGCTGTCCAGGTCCATCCATGCTATTACAAAGGCTAAGATTTTCTTTCTTTTTTTCTTTTTTTATTTTTTAAGGCCAGTAGTATTCCATTATGTAAATGTACCACAGCTTTTTATCCACTCATCTACTGATGAGCTCTGGGACTGCTTTCAAATCTTAGCTATTGTAAATAATGCTGCAATTAATATAGGAATGCATGTATTCTTTTAAAAATTTACTTATTGATTTTTAGAGGGAGAATGAGGGAGAGAGAGAAAACATTTTAGAGAGACAGAAGGGAGAGATAGAAAGATAAAGAGAGAGGGAAGCATTCATTTATTTATTTTTATTTATTTTATTTTTTATTTTTTGTATTTTTCTGAAGCTGGAAATGGGGAGACAGACTCCTGCATGCGCCCGACCGGGATCCATCCGGCATGCCCACCAGGGGGCGATGCCCCACCCATCTGGGGCATCGCTCTGTTGCCCGGGCCAGAGGCCAAGGAGCCATCCCCAGCGCCCGGGCCATCCTTTGCTCCAATGGAGCCCCGGCTGCGGGAGGGGAAGAGAGAGACAGAGAGGAAGGAGAGGGGGAGGGGTGGAGAAGCAGATGGGCACCTCTCCTGTGTGCCCTGGCCGGGAATCGAACCCGGGTCCTCTGCCGGTTGGCTCAGTGGTAGAGCGTTGGCCTAGCATTCATTTATTGTTCCACTTAATTGTGCATTAATTGGTCACTTCCTATAGGTGCCCTGGCTAGGTATTGAACCTGCAACCTTGCTGTTTTGGGGCAGTGCTCTAACCAACTGAGCTAATCAGCCAGGGCTGTGTATATTTTTTCAAATAGTGTTTTTCATTTCTTTGGATAAATTCCCAGAAGTGGAATTGCTGGGTCACAAGGCAGTTCCATATTTAATTTTCTGAGGAAACTCCATACTCTTTTCCACAGGAGGTACGCCAGTCTGCATTCTCACCAACAGTGCACAAGATTTCCCTTTTGTCTACATCCTCTCCAACACTTGTCATTTGTTGACTTACTGATGACAGCCATTCTGACAGATGTGAGATGTATTTCATTGTGGTTTTTTTTTTTTTTTTTTTTTTTTTTTTTTACAGAGACAGAGTCAGAGAGAGGAATAGATAGGGACAGACAGACAGGAACGAAGAGAAATGAGAAGCATCAATCATCAGTTTTTTGTTGCGACGCCTTAGTTGTTCATTGATTGCTTTCTCACATGTGCCTTGACCACGGGCCTTCAGCAGACTGAGTAACCAACCCCTTGCTCGAGCCAGTGACCTTGGGTCCAAGCTAGTGAGCTTTGCTCAGATGAGCCTGTGCTCAAGCTGGTGACCTCGAGGTCTCGAACCTGGGCTCTCTGCATCCTAGTCCGACGCTCTATCCACTGCTCCACTGCCTGGTCAAGCTCCTTGTGGTTTTAATTTGTATTTCTCTTAAGATTTAGTGATGTTGAACATGTTTTCTTATGTCTATTGGCCATCTGTATGTCCTCTTTGGAGAAGTAGCTATTCAGGTTTTTGCCCCTTTTCAAATTGGATTGTTTGTTTTCTTGGTGTTGAGTTTTGTAAGTTCTTTATAGATTTTTGATATCAATCCCTTATCAGATATATCTGTGAATATGCTCACTCATTTAGTGGGTTGTCTTTTCATTTTGCTGATGGTTTCCTTTGTTGTGAATAAACTTTTTACTTTGATGTAGTTCTCTTTGTTTATTTATTTTTTGTTTCTTATGCCCAAGGAGTTATATCAGAAAAAAATATTGCTATGAGAAATCTGACATTTTATTACTGTCTATGTTTTTATGCTAGGATTTTTATGGTTTTATGTCTAACATTAAGTCTTTAATCCACTTTGTGTATGGTGTAAGAAGATGATCTAATTTCATGTTTTTGCACGTATCTGTCCAATTTTCCAAACACCGTTTATTGAATAGACTATCTTTCCCCCATTGTATGTCTCAGTTTCTTTTGTCAAATATTAACTGACAAACGAGTTTATTTCTGGGTTCTGTATTCTGTTCCTCATCGTTTTTGGGGAATACCATTTACATTATATAAGCTGGTTGTACTATAATTTTTCTGATGGCTCCCATATGGTGGACATATAAGATTTCCCTCATTTCTCACTGTTACTGAAAATGTCATAATGAACACTAGAGGATGCACTTGTTTTTGTTCAGGTGTAATTTATTTATATAATTTTATCATATTAGAATTTCATAACAGAAGATTATATATGTTTTAAATTATTTTGCTCATTCATGAAACAGACATTTATGGTACATTTGCTACTATGATGCACACTATTCTAGGGTTGCAAATCTAGTCCTCAGCAAGTAAATAAATATCTTGTGCTTTTAGCTGTCTACATGCCAATGGCAGACAGACAACACAGAAGAGTGTATGTGTGAGAAGGTATGAGTATAAAATGGGGAAAAATATGCGACAGCTTATAGCAAAGCAGTGACACGTGCTCTGAAGAAAACTAGACAAGATTTTAGGTCAGCAATCATAGAAGCAGGACTTCCTATGGAGAGTCTACTATTGTAGGCCAGACGAGATAGTGGGGTCTTGGAGTAATTTTTCTAGAATATAGTGAGACCTAGTCAGGTTGGACTGATATTTGAGGGTAGAAAAGGTTTTGCCAGGGTATTGGATTTGGTATGTTGAAAGAAAAGGAAAAATCAAGGATGACTAAAAATGTTGGTAGCTTGAGCCCAAATCTTCTCCAACATCAATTTCCCGAGCCTCCGCTTTGCCAGCTGTGTCTGAGATGCTCCTCCCCAATGCTCCAAAGCAGTGATGCCAGTGACTGTGTACCAGGCGTCCTGCTTGGCATAGAGTTGGCATTTGATAACTATCAGCTAAAAATGTGAATTTTCTGATGCTTAGCTGTAAAGTTCTTTGTTGCTTTCATTTGCTTTTACTGAACTTAAAGATGTTTTCATATGTTTATCAGAGATTGTGTACTTCTCCATGAATTTCCTATGTATACCCTTTACTCCTGTTAGTATTAGATTGTTTTCTTATTCTTATGCCTTTGGAGGAGTCTTTTCTATTATCTAGATTTCATTTCTACATTATATATTGTACATATTTGTGTCATTGTATCATTCCTTTTTAAACTTTGTGTTTTTGATTGTTACAAAGTCCTAGTTGGACATGCATAAAGTGTTATATGTTTTTGGTTTTGTCCGCTTTTGGAGAAGTCAAGAGCCTTTAAACCCACTTTATTATTCTCACTCTTTGCCCATATAAGTAGATTTGCAGATAGAAAAATGAAGGTTTATTATGTTGAAGGGATTTAAGTAAGGACATCTAACAAATTCTCTGGATTTCACCAGTAATCAGGTTTAAGTTTAAAGCAAAATCAAGAGGAAGGAACACAGATGTTTCTGTCGCCCTTGCCCCACACTGGAGGGCTTCCTCAGTGTCGCCATCCCCCCCAGAGTGGTGCCTTTGGTAAAATGTGTGGACCCGCCCCGACACACTATCATCACCGTCCGTAGTTGACACTAGGGTTCACTCTTGCTGTTGTGTATTTTCAACCTTTTTTACCTCAAGGTATACATAAAATAATAGCTAAAACTCTGCGGCACATCAAAAAATATATAGTTTTTGCCAATCTGACAAAAAAAGTACGTATAATTTTGATTCATTCATACTGGATGGCTATTGTTGTGTTGGATATTGTCCTTTTAAAAAAATTTGATTATCTTAGGGAAAAGAGCTCAATACCCCTGACTGAATGGTAAGGTAGTACATATTTTAAAAATTCTTGCAGCACACTAGTGTACCATGGCACACTGGTTGGAAATCACT
Source organism: Saccopteryx leptura (assembly GCF_036850995.1). Classification (NCBI taxonomy): domain Eukaryota; kingdom Metazoa; phylum Chordata; class Mammalia; order Chiroptera; family Emballonuridae; genus Saccopteryx; species Saccopteryx leptura. Next base: position 83,793,538 of record NC_089511.1, read on the forward strand.
GCACTAAAGAATTGACTACATCTCCAGGTGTGTTTCATATGTTATGTGACAAGCAAAAACAAAAAGGCCAGTGGTAGAGGGAGAATGAAATATAGTATCTGAAGCATAAGCATAATTTTATTCAAGATTAAAAACTACCGCACAGATGTATGGATGATTTTTATTTACTTTGTACTTCCTGTAATTTTAATTTTTCCTACTATAAATGTATACTCTTATGTGTATGTGTGTGTGTGTGTGTGTGCATGTATGTAAAATAAGACATTAAAGTGTCCCTAATTGAGCCTGGCATGTTGCGTGTGTGGAGTAATACTATATCACTGTCCCCTTAAGGAAATCTGGAGAGAAAGGATGCTCATACTCGAGTAGAAGAATAGGATTAAGTGGTCTGCTTTGCAAATATAGAGGTGGGATAAACACTGAGGTTGAAACTCGAAGGAAAGGAACTTTAAATGTGGTTTAAAGAAGAATATTGAATGGAAGGCAGGAAGATGACTAAAGGAGGGGGGGTGGATGAGAATTGTAAGTAAAGTGGTAGGGATGTGTGACACATTGTCTCCCATGGAGGCCATCTAAGAGCTGTGATTTCCTGGACCGTGGAGTATTGGAGATGGGAGCTAGCTTGGGGCTTATCTCTTCTGGGTGGCGCTCCATGGCACACAGCCTGCGATTCCTTAGTTCCACGCTGAGGTCAGAGGACAGACATTCCTAGTCTATCAGCATGCCTTTTCCCCTCCCTTAGTAAACCTTCACAGCCCAGTTCGTAAGTATAATCTGCCAGCCTTGGTGCTCAAAGATGAACTCTGTCCCATGGGATTGAAGTCCAAGTCATTTGAAGACAACTAAGCCAGAGAAAGAGCTTGTCAGGCCATCCAGCTCCACTATATCTGCTCCCTACAGAGTATTTCACATTGATTCTTCTCTTCCCAGGAACCATTTGATGTTTCCCTGGAGGATTCCTTTCTGGAATAGCCCACATAGTATTTGTAGGAAGACTCAGAAATAGATCTGCTTTGACTTGTGTCTCAGACTACTGGTCTTAGGTGTCCCGAGTTGTCTTATATGTGAAAGGGCACATTGATACTTGACTTACCTGATAGATGCTGATAAGAGGATTAATCCTTCTTATCGTTTTAATCTATGATCCTCTGGTCTTTAGGGCACAACATAATGTAAGGATAATCATACTTAGGCAAAATAATAGCAAATAGAGCCATGTAGAATGGAAAACCTGAAAAGTTGACCTTTATTGATTCAAGAGTATGATAAATGATTTTAGAAACCTAGGAAAACATATCAGGCAACTTTTCCAAGATAAAATTAATTTCTACATTTATTAGTTATATAGAAAATAGTGTTCATCACACTTTAGGGTTTTGTTTAATTTTGAGATTCAACCAAAATAAATCATTAGCACTCTCTGACATTTAATCCCTCTCAATGTCATTATATTTTTGAATTAAGTTATTAATTACACTTAATTAAATTTATTTTAGATGGTATTTTCATTTCTCAGTGCTTATTTCATAATTCTTGGAAGATTTATAAATTCCGCTCAGTTTAACTCATATTTATTAAAGTTATTTTATGCAAGGCAAGGTTTTATATATTTTAGATAACCACTGATTTTATACCCCTGGGGGGAAAAAGCATAACTCTAGCTCTTGTAACTATTTATAACTGCAGTTAGAACTTTAGGCTTAACTTTTTACTCTCTAGAAGACAGCAGGTATATGTGTGTGTGGGAGGGAAATTATCCCAATTTGTGAAAGAAGGAATTTGACCAATTCCTAAAAGCAAGCAAACATATCAGAATCCTTAAAATCCCATAAATAATTTTTTTGTGGGGAGTATGGGATGATGGCTAATGGGTTGTGTTCCATTTTTATATTAGATGCCATCATGAATTTTACATGCTTTTGTGCACATGACCATGTACTCAGAATGAAGGAATTGCATTAGAAGCCACCCAGTGGGAGGAAGGAATTATTCAAGGTTGAACTGACAAGATCTGAGAAGTGTGACATCTGGTGGCCTGTCTCTGCCCACACACAGGGTGCAGGGCTGTGGGCAGTCGGAGGCAGGAGGGGCGTCCAGGGCCTTCAGGTAGCTTCCCGCTCTGGCAGCCCCTTCTTTCCCATCTTTATTTAAGCCCATCTTTTTAGAGATGCCAACATCACTACTGGCTCTTGGGGTAAGTCAATGTGCTGATAGGCAACTGATCCATATAGTGTTTCTCTCTTTCATTTTTTAAATACAAAAATAAATATTCCTTACTTGTTTACTTTGTCTGCCTATTACTGATGTGGGGGGTGCTTCACTCTTTGGGCCTGACTGATGGTGGACAGTGATCCATAGTCTTTGGGCCTGACTGATGGTTGACAATGATCCATATTCCTTTGAAACCCAATGAGCAGGGGTCGGGATCCCTTGTCCCCTGTTTTCACTTCATTCCTCTATTGTGTGAAAGGAAACTGAGTATTTCAGTGCGTGCCCTCAACTTGCAAGTCAGAAGTCTTAGGATATTACATGGTAGCCACCTACAGGGTCTTTCATTGTCCTCCTTTTCTGCACATACAGACGTGTCGGAATCTACCAACACACACTTACCTGATCTAGATTTTCAGTAAGCACCCTTGCTCCCGCCTCAAAGCAGCAGTTTACCACACTGGCTTCTCTGGGAACTGACTCACGATTCACCAAATCTGAATAAATAAATGCAGAAGAGGTTGCAACACTAGAAAGCAGTAAGCAGTTTCCCAGTTTTGCTCAGAGTTGAGGAGATGATTTGTCTCATGAAAATGAAAAATCAGGAGCTGAAGCCAGATCTCCTGATGGAAGGTGAGTGAAGGCTGTGCGCAGCTCCCTGGGGGAGTGGCCTGTGCACTGCTCCCTGGGGGAGTGGCCTGTGCACTGCTCCCTGGGGGAGTGGCCTGTGCACTGCTCCCTGGGGGAGTGGCCTGTGCACTGCTCCCTGGGAAGTGCTTGGGCCAAGTGCTGTGCCCCCGAGGGTGAGAAAAGGTGCAGTCCACCATCAAAACCATGACAATTTTTTCCCTTAAAGGAATAATCATTCTTTAAATGCTAAAAAATTTTAAAGTGAGATAAGAAAAAGTATTTTATAGTAAAAACAAGCTCTGTCTAATGATGCGCAAGATGTGTTTAGTGGTGTGCTCCTTGCAGACAGAAATTACGTTGTGCAGAATGTCCCCAACCGTTTGTGTATTAGCTGTGGGGGGTGAGGAGCTTGAAAAGTCAAAGGGCCTCAGTGACTCTCTTTGAGGTGCCCAGATTTCGAAAATAGTGGCCCACTAACCAAGTTTAACTGCAGATGTGTGTGTGTGTTTCGTGGCAAAATACATGTTTATGTATATATGTGTGTACTTCTATAATGGATTTTGCTTTTTAGAGCAGTTTCAGGTTCAAAGCAAAATAGAGAGGAAAGTATAGAGATTTTCCTTAGAGCCCCTGTCCCACACTTGAATAGCCTTCCTCATTATCCACACCCCCCATCAGAGCTGTACAGTGGTCACAATTCATAAACCTACCTTGATACGTTATCATCCATTGTTCAATGTTGGCTTTAGGGTTCACTCTGGGTGTTGTTCATTCTGAGTTCAGACCAGTGTGTAAGTAATGACATGTGTCCAACATTGCAGTATCATAGGAATAGTTTCTGTGCCCTAAAAGCTCTGTGTTCCATCTGTTTATGCCCCCCTTTCCCCACCCCCGGCACCACGGGTATTCTCAGTGTCTTCATAGTTTTGCCCTTTTTAGAATGTCATGTAGTTGGAATCATACAGTATGTGCCCTTTCAAATCGGCTTCTTTCTCTTAGTCATGTTTCCTTCATGTGTTTTCATGGCTTCACAGCTCCTTTATTCTCAGTGCTAGATAACATTCCATGGTCTGTGTGCACTAATTTATTTATCTGCTCATTTAAAGACATCTTGATTGCTTCCGTGTTTTTATAAATATGAATTCATTTATGAGTAAACCTTTAGACAATTATAAATAATGCTACTATGGATAAAGCAAGCTAGAAAACTATGTTTTATTTTTAATTTAAAAAAAATTGAAAAGTTCACATAAAACCCTGCATGTCTGCTTCTTTGGAAAAGGACAGAAGATTGATCAGAGCTGGGCCAGTGCAAAGCAGTGGACGGAGGGAGTGAAGAGTGGCGGGGCGCTCGTGGAAGGCCCAAGTTCTATGTTTGGGTCATCCCCACCCCTACACACCCTCAAGGATCAGGAATGCTCAGCACCAACGTGGCCAGTGCCCATGACACGTTCTCTGTACCCACTCCCTTCCCTGTTTCTCTGCACCTAATCCATCCAAGCCGGACATCCATCCAGACTCAGTCTCAGAAATCCCTCCACACAGTGTATCTGTGTCAAGTAGTCCTGAAGGAAACCCCTTGTCCTCTACAAACGGCTCCCGCGTGTCTCCTAACAGACCAGGCATGACTCCACGCTTGGTGGCTTGAGACATCATCCACTCAAGAGAGGGTCTTCTTCCTTTGAGCTCGCAGAGTTCACGTGTTAAAAATGCAACAATAATAATGAAAAACCCATTTAGAAGTGGTTTCTGATGCACAACACAAAAATCTCCATTTATTTTAAATTCAGTGAGAGGAGGGGAGGCAGAGACAGACTCCCACATGCACCCCCACCGGGATCCACCTGCTAAGCCCACTAGGGAGCGAAGCTCTGTCCATCTGGGCCGTTGCTCCGTTGTTAAACCAAGCTCTTCTTTAGCACCTGTGGAGCCCATGGAACCATCCTCAGTGCCCGGGCCCAACTCGCTCCCATCAAGCCATGGCTGCAGGATGGAAAGAAAGAGAGAGAGAGAGAGAGAGAGAGAGAGAGAGAGAGAAAGAGAGAGAGAAGTGAGGGGGGCGCAGTGGAGAACCAGATGGGCACTTCTGTGTCCTGACCGGGAGTCAAACCTGGGACATCCACACACCAGGCTGATGCTCTACCACTGAGCAACTGGCCAGAGCACAAACTCTCCTTTTTTTTTTAAACTCAAATATACCTGTTTTATTTAATCCTTAGCTTATATCTGTCATTGAAATGCTTAAACAGAAAATTTGCCTGGCTACTTTAGAGAAATGAGAACTGCTTGATTTCTTTCCTCTTCGTGGTAAAAAACAAAGAAAAAGTTGTGGCAAAATTAAGGCATTTGAAACATCTCTCCAAAAATATGGATCATAGCTATGCCTACCTAAAATGCTGGCTCATGCCTTTCCTTTGCGTCATAATTTCTTATAGTTATAGGGAAGGAGCTTCTGTTGAAACTCCTTATTTTACAAACAATCAAATTAAAGTTCTCCAAGGTGTGGACCAATTGCCCAGCTAATGAGTCAAAGAAAGTTAAGGTCCATTTTTCTGCACCCAGTCTATCCACGTCAGACATCTATACAGACTCCCTGGGGGAGCTGGGGGAAAAGTGGATCTGGGGAATTTGAGGTTCATAAGAGGGTGGGACATGGCGTGCCAGAGAAATAGGACATGACAATGTGGATGGAGACGAGTGTGGAAAAGAAGACTGTAGAGTTGAGGCTGAATCCACTTCTATGATGCCAGCCTGACACAGCAAACAGAGACACAGAATAAGGCAGGCATAGAGTGTGATGACTTATGTAAAAATCTTGCAAACACTAGTTTTGGGTGATTTATTTCTTTGCTGGACATTTTTAAGAATTCAAATTTGGACAATTTGAGAGTCCCAAAGAAAAGGGCCCTGACTAGGGACTGCCTGAGGAGTCTTTCTAGTTGAAGAGCCTGTGTCCCTGATTGGGTTATTTCTTTTAAACATATTACTTTCTTCTTTCATGTATTTTGTTTTTATTGTAAAGAAAAAAAGTGAAAATACTCTTTCATGATGGATGCGTTTTTATTTATTTTTAATTTTTTTAAAGATTTTATTTATTCATTATAGACAGGGGGGGGGAGAGAGAGAGAGAGAGAGAGAGAGAGAGAGAGAGAGAGGGAGAGAGAGAGGGAGAGGGAGAGGGAGAGAGAAGGGGGGAGGAGCAGGAAGCATCAACTCCCATATGTGCCTTGACCAGGCAAGCCCAGGGTTTTGAACCGGCAACCTCAGCGTTTCCAGGTTGACGCTTTATTCACTGTGCCACCACAGGTCAGGCATGAATGCGTTTTTAAATTATATTTATCTTAATATGATCACTCTCTTTGTTGATTGGCATTTTAATTTTTAGTTACTTTTTGAGAGAGACAGGCAGGCAGGCAGGAAGGGAGAGAGATAAGTATCAACTCATAGCTGTGGCACTTTTAGTTGTTCATTGCTTGCTTTTTCTTCCTTTTTTTTTTTTTAAGTGAGAGGAGGAGAGATAGTGAATCAGATTCCCACATGTGCCCCAACAATCCACCTAACAACCTTGTCTAAGGCCTATGCTCAAATTAACTGAGCTATTCTTAGCACCCGAGGTTCATACACGGACCATTGGAGCCTCTGGCTATGGAAGAAGAAGAGGGAGAGAAGGGGTAGAGGGAGGGGAAAAGAAGCAACGGTGGCTTCTCATGTGTGCCCTGAGTGGGATTGAACCAGGGACATCCGCATGCCAGGCTGACGCTCGATTCACTGAGACAACTGGCCAGCGCCCGTTGTTTGCTTCTCATATGTACCTTGACTGGGGGGTTCAAGCCAGCAACCTTGGGCTTCAAGCAAACAACCATGGGGTCATGTCTATGATCCCACGCTCAAGCCAGCAACTCCGTGCTCAAGATGATGAGCCTGTGCTCAAGCCAGCAACCTTGGAGTTTTGAACCTGTACACTGAGCTACCCCATGGTCAGGCATTATGACATTTTTAAATAGAGCTTGCACACATGATCTGAGGCTACTCTTTGGCAATTTATAGTAGCATTGCATCCATTCCTGAACACCAAAGCTCTTTGAAGACTTTCTAGCTGTGTCCCCATAAACTTATAGGTATAATATTTTGAGCTCTTTGTTACGGTGTATATTTATTTATATATTTATAAGTCATACACTCTAGTGCTATAATATTCTGTATATTGTAAGGGATCCCTGAGGGAAGGTGTGTTTGCTGCTTACCAGCCTGATTATATGCCTGCAGAATCTTACTATCTTCCTTTTAGATGTCACTTGTTTATTCCTGGGGAGAAAGAAGAACTTCCATTGTGCACTAAACGCTTCTATTTATTTACACTAAACAGTGTCTATTTGATACACATGATCTTTAACAAAGTTGGTTTATTTCTTATACCTCTCCTTTAAACCGTTTATACCATGTTTCCCCTATGTATAAGACACGCATTTTAAAAAAAAAATTTGGGGTCTAAAAGTATTCTTAGACAGTAGTTGTAGAAGTGTAGCATTTTAAATGCCATAGATGGAACTAAGGTCGAGGAAATCTATGAAGACAGTGATTCGTCATCAGACACAGATGAGGACAAGCTAATGTATGGGAGTTTTGACAGTGATGAGGAGTTGTATGAATTTTATGATGAACAAATTTGAGTTCAATAATTTTATGTAATAAATCTTTTTAAAATTTCAGATCCAAAAATTAAGGTGCTTCTTATGCATGGGAGCATCTTTTACATGGGGAAATATGGTATAATTTTTTTTTAAAATTATTCATTGAAAGAAGGGAAGGCAGAGAGACAGACTCCCGCATGCCTCCCAGCTGGGATCCACCCAGCACGCCCACTAGGAGGCGATGCTCTGCTCATCTGGGGCATTGCTCCATTGTTTAGCAACTGAGTTCTTAGAGCTTGAGGCGAGGCCATGTAGCCATCCTAAGCACAGGGACCAACTCGCTCCAATGAAGCCATGGCTTCATGAAGGGAAGAGAGAGATATAGAGAGACAAACCAGAGGGAGAGAGGTGGAGAAGCAGGTGGGTGCTTCTCTCCTGTGTGCGCTGACTGGGAATTGAACCAGGATGTCCATACATTGGGCTAACACTGTACCAATGAGTCAACTGGCGAGGGACCCATTTATATCATTTAAAGGCAAATTTATAATGATATTAATGACATTCAATATTAAGACATCATTTCATACAATATTTATTTTCACATATAACTTTTCATGTGCATTCATTAGAATCCTACAATTTATATAGTTTTGTATAGTGCTTTTCACAGTTCAGAATGGCATCATAAAAACTTGCTTATGTTAACAATGTAATCCCAATATCCATGGCTTTATATAAATTTTGTAGTTTGAGAACCATATTTAGTTAGCTAGTCTCCTAATTTTGGACTCCTAGAACTAGTTTTTGTTTGTTGACTACTATAAGTAATTCGGCATGAATCATACTTCTGTCCTTATCCTTCATGCTTCACTTGTATATACTTCCCTGGTATGAAATGCCTTAGAAAGGCTGTAGAAGGGTATATCCTCATTGTAACTGCCCCTATCTTCCTGAACTTTTTGCAGTCATGAGCTCTTGTATCCCTCAGATGTCAGTATTTGATCATTCCCTGACCATGCTCACATGGTCAAAGCCATTTCCCTTGTTTTCACTTCCAGTGAGTTAGCTCTAGGAGATCACTGCTTCCCTATGAGACTTTGGCTCCACTGAGAGCCTCTTCTTGCATGGATCTGTGCAGGTTGTTGCCCGGTGCTCTAAGCTGCAGCTTCTTTCTCTGCCACCATGGCTTGAGGTGCTGCGGAAGTGTGAGTGTGGGGTAGTCTTGAGGTTGTGTTGGACAACTGTTGTCATCAGGAAGTGATTACCACAGGGAACAAATATGTAAATCAACTCCTGATCTATGGTAAATATGGTCAAAACTGAAGTCCTGCCTATGACAAAGGAGACCCTGTGGACTCACCTGTGAGCCTTGTTTCTTTCAATTGTCTCTGTTCTCTCTTAAGAGAATACTGCTTCTTCCAGAGAACAAACTACAGTAGCGGGTTCCAGATAGGATGGGGAGGCTGGGTAAAAAGGGGAAGGGATTAAGAAGTATAGATTGGCAGTTACAAAATAGTCACAGGAATGTAAAGTACAGCATAGGGATTATAATCAGTAATACTGCAGTGACTATGCATGGTGTCAGGTAGTTAACTGGACTTAATAGGAGGATCACATCATAAATGATATAAATATCTAATGACTATGCTGTACAGCTGAAACTAATATAAAATAATATTGCATGTCAACTTTTAAAAATATTTTTAAAAATGAAGTTATAAAAATACAGAGAATGCTGCTGCTTTAAAATTTCTTAGCACAAATTTTCAACTTCCTTTTGGAAATACACACTGAATCAGGAAGCATCATTTTCCATCGGGAGCACATTGGAGGACACCACAGTATTCCAGCGTTGGAATGTGTTGAGCTAGATGACTGCCAGGAGGAGAGTCCGCCGGCCAGATGGTGTGGGCAGAGCAACGCCAGTGAGGCTCCATCTACAGATGCACAGGGCTGGGAAATGACATGCAGTCCCAGAACCTGATCTAAGCCCAAAAGAATTTTAGAATAAATTGGTCATATTAGTCGAAAGGTGCCCTAGTAACAGAATTGGAGGCTAAGTCAATGGAGATTTACTATGAGTTTATCTGTGGGCACTTTAAGCTATCCTGAACTATCTCTAACAGGCATATAAAGGCAGATGTTCAGACTTTCCATAGAACCTCAAAGATTAGCTGAATAAGGAAGAAACTTGCATGTTTTCAGTATTAAATCTCACCTATTCACTGTTTGAAATGATAGAAATCAGATTGCAATCAATTTTTTTTTTAAGTCTACTCCTCTGCTCCGGCAAAGCCCATGCAAAGCCAAGAAAGCTAAACAGAAATTGATTTTTCTTTTCTCTCTGCTCTTTCAGCCCAACCTGGTTTTGGTAGTGCTGAAATCAGATGCTCTTGATATTGATCTGGGTCTTGAACCAACATAATCACTGATTAACACAATTGAAAAAACCATCATCATGGTGGTTCCAAAGCTTGAGGGGAAGCTGGGAGGACTTAATACATTTCTGTAGTTTGCTGTGGCTTCCTGGTTCTCTGAATTATGCATTGGGTCCTGGGCAAAAAGAAATAAACCTGGATCCTACCATCATCAAGTAAAATTAAGGTTAGTGTTTGGGGTGACTTACCCATTATTGACACTGTCCAATCATTAGTCCATCCGAGAGTCTGGTAAATTCAGGTAGAAGTGTCTAGTATCCTCATTACCTTTCAATCCTCTTCCTCACAGATGCTCTATCAATGTTGGCATTGCTGATGCTGGAGGGTTGCAGAATCTGGGAGACATGTAAGGCTAAGCTGGGGGGAAAGGCAGGGCTATCAATCTGAGTCTTCTGCTGTAAGCAGGGATGAACTTCACAAGATGGATTGTTCCTTATCCTCACTTAGGCACAGAGGGCCCATCGAAGCAGAAAGGCTACTTAGGCAGTTATCATCATGGCTTTGCAAAGAGCGGCTGTTTGGTGTACTTCATCTTTAAGGCAGAAGGACAGGTTTATGGTTCTATGAGAAAGTAATAAATCCATTGGACAATCTCATTAAGACATTATGGACATAACACTTAAATCAGAGTTTTAAAAATGGTTCCTAGAATCTTTGTTTCAGCTTTATTTTTAGTCTTGTCCCTCTTTTGTATAGGAGGAGGGAGTGGTGTGGTTAGCTACAGAACCCTGCCTCTTGTGTGAGGCCTTCCCTGGCCACAGCAGTATCTGCTATCTTAGTGTCCTCTCCAGTCTAGGAATTAAGGGTGCATTTAGCGCAGGATCACACACCAAATCCTGAATACATGGTGTGAAAGCTGTGCCCTGTCTCAGACTTCCATGTGGTTTGTAAATTCCGTTTCACGTTGTCACAGCCCCCGTAAGGGTCCCGGGTGTTCTCGATCACCCTGTCCCCAGCATGAGCACCTTAGGGTATCAGCCATATCTTACTTGTCATGCTGTCATCCCACTGCCCTTTGCCTGGAGCATTCTGCCGTGTACAAGCTGGTGTTCACAACGTGGCTACGTTTGAAAGCATAATTTAGCATTCGCCAGGAAATGATGAAATGTAATATGAAATATGTAATGATTAAAATCAGAAAAGTTTCTTTTTAAACCTTAAAACTTCTTCACCTCTCTGAGACCATCTATAATTCCAGCTATTTCAGAGCCTTAAGGATGTCCCCAAATTTGGCCTGTATTATAGGCCTAAACCAATTGGTAGTATATCATATATTCCTGGCCATGGTGATCAGTTTAGAATGAGGTATGGGACCTCATAGGAAACAGGAGAAGGAGTGAAATTTATCATGGCATCTCTGAGAAAAAGATTCTCAAATATCCCAGCAGATCCAAAACCTCAAATACTCAGGGTCAAGAGTCTGTCTGTGATGCCGGTGGCTGAGGACAGGCAGGTTCACATTGGATTCAGGCAGACGGTAGAGAAATTGCAGAGCCAGAAAGGGTTGGGCCATTCCATTTAATAAAGTCTCACAATGGCGGACGAGCACTCCGGCAGGGGAAACCACCTCTCAAGCGCAACAAACAGCACAGTGGCCCCTACAGTGGCGGGCAGGCAATGTGTGCATCTGCAATCCCCTGAGCATAAGCCCCCATAGCCTGATATAGGCCATACATACGTGGCGCTGCTACACGCTCACGTACCAATCAGGCAAAGTGCTTCAGCCGGTAACCCCACGGCAAGCCTAACACAGCTGCCCCACTGTTCTTGCCTTGGTCTCCCGCATGTGATGGGATCACTTAATGGTAGAGGGAAACTGACTGGATGAGTGCTTGGTACCTGCCTTCAACCTTGACTTTTAAAGCCATACTTCTCTCTGCTTTCCTATTTCCCAAGTTCTATGAGTTAATAGGGACTTCATTTCCCCCTCCATCCCTCCCTCCTCTCTTTCCCCATTTCTTTTTTCTCTTCCTCCTGTTCCTCCTCATCCTCCTTTTTTTTTTTAAATTTTGTCTTTTTTTGTCTTTTGCTTAAGCCTGCAGAATCTGTGATTTCTGTCAGTGGTCACTGAGAGCCGTAATCAGTAACCCACTTGAAATACTGTTTCCCTCTGATGCAGTAACACAGTTGTGCTTTATTCATGTGTTGGTATTTTGACAAATTATTGTGTCCACAGCTCAACAGCAAACTACTGATAGAAGTTCAGTATCTTCTGTTTTCTAAATGGTGTCCAGATTTGTAGAGATACATTTGTCTGTGTTGGGAGAACAGAAAATCCTTAATGTATAACTTGAGTGCGATGGGGCAGCTGTGTTAGGCTTGCTGGCGGGTTTACCAGCTGGAAGCACTTTGCTTGATAGTGCGTGAGCACGTGGCAGAGGCCTGTGTGCATAGTCTACATAAGACTGCAGGTGCCTGCCCTGGGGGGCGATTCTCCCACATACCTCTCCTCCACTGTGAAGTGTGGTTTTCCCTTCTCCCTTGCCCTTATTGTGAATAGCAGATTTTCCTTTGTTTATAAGCTCTTTCCCTTTTGTTTATTTGCTTGCCTGTCCTCGCAAGCCTCCAATAAACAGGTGTGGCCTGACGCTTTCCAGCTCTGCAGTTCCTCTACTGTCTGCCTGAATCCAATGTGAACCTGCAAGGCCTCGGCCACCAGCACTACAAGTACTCTGTTTATGTTAACAATTTGGCATTTTTTTCCCAAGCACAAAAGAGTTCCGATTGATTTGGAATGCAAAGGTGTTGCCGCTAAGATGAGACTCACACCAGGAATAATAGATTTCCTTTGAGTGTGACTTGGTGAAGTCTAGAAACTTTGTCTCCTGCAGCTTGTTGTTTAATGGAGACTAACAACGGATGTAGGAAGCTGGAAAGGCCGGGCTTGACTTTTTCCCAGTCCAGTTATTCATTTCCTACATGGGCTGAACTCACTGATATAATTTACTCATTATTTTAATTTTAGTTGTAAACAGAATTAACTTATGACTTGAAATGAATATAAGTCAGTGTCAGCATTAGTATGTCCTTAAAATCTTTATACCTTTGCCTCTGTACCTTTGTTAATAAACCAGACTCAGTTAATTACCATCCTTTTCTAGTGGGCACTTCATTTAAAAATCAGAAAAGAGTCTTTTTTAAAGACTCAATAACTTATGAAATTAAAATGTCTAATGATAGTAATGAAATAATTCAGATTTGGGATTCTGGATTTTTATGGCCGGGTATGTCGTTCAAATCCAGACACAGCCAGTCAAAGTTAAGGGTTTAGAATTGTTGGAGGCAAGGGGCAAGTGAGTCAGTGCTGGAAAGGACCTTCATGTTACTAAGATGCGTTCATGCGAATGCTATTAAGTGGCAAACTCACATATAGGAATAGGTACAGTTTCCATTGAAATAGTGGCCCTCTTCATTCCGTGTTAGTGCTTTCCCCTTCCCCACAATGCAGTAGCAGCTTGTTTCTTGTGAATACGCATATTGATTAGACCTGCCAGTGTAAGGCAGCCTGTGCTATCCTTGCTTTCTCCCTAACAGATGTATTTCTTTATAAGACGTAAAGACAGATTTGGAGGAAGCTGGGCGTCGGGAAGAAAGTGAGGGCCTGAGACGGGAAAGTAGACTGGAAATGAACTGGTGTGCCTAACTCACAGTTCAATGAGATAGCTAGGAACCTTTTGTTCATTCTTGCATGTCAGTTGTCATAGCAACTCTCAATCTCTTGCCCTCTTTTAGTTCCCTAATAAACAAGTTGAATATTTGTTCAGGTTTCTGTTGGTTTGTTTTGCTTCCAGTATCTAATACTCTTTTGAGATAAGCTGCAAATTGTTGCTGTGCTTTATAGATCTGGCCTTTGAATAAAAGTGTATGCAAAGCCGAAGATGTGTGGACTGGAACACTACAGTCCTCCTTTTAAAATAATTCCCTCCACAATAGGAGAGACCATGTGCGAGCACTTCATGGCCTTGACCAAAATAGGCATGACAATTAAGATGAAATTGGTCAAGGCCAGGTTCCTGCCTCAGCGAAGTGCTTCCTCAGCAATGTGACTGTGGGCATCTCATTTCCTTTCACTGGCTTCTATTCCCTGACCCACTGAGTGGTGGGCTTGAAATGGACAGAGTCGTGTTTTCCTTTTGGCTTGAAGGATCTCTGGCCCGCAATACACAAAGCACGAGTGGCTTTCCTCTTTTTGACATTCTATAGTGTATTGCAGGAGAGCCCTAGTACAGTCATCTACAAATTGCTGTGTAGATGGCAATATAGTCCTGTTTGTGTAATTTGTCATGGCTTTCATGGGTACTGTAGTGTTTGAGAACATTAATAGTCATATTGTGTAAGGTATAAAAATAATACATAGGTCCACCAGAACTGGGTTAGTAACTGTCTGTACTTGTGAAGATAATATAAAAACACCTATGCATTTTATTTAATTGGTTGGGAGAGAAATCTTCTGTGGAATAGGAATAAATTTTCAAATTTTACTATATTTGAGAAAAGTTGAAAGAAATATGAGAAAAACATAGATGTACATAGCTGAAATTGAAAAGCAGGTAAATGCCATTGGTCTTTATATTAAATTTTTCTTTTTTAAAAAATTGATTTTATGGACAGGAAAGGAGAACAAGAGAAAGAGGGAGTGAGAGAGAGATCACCTTGTTGTTCCTCTTCACTGGATGATTCTTGTATGTGTCCTGACTGATGATAGATCCCAGAAACTTGGTATATTGGGTCAGTGCTTCAACCAGCTGAGTTACCCGGCCAGGGCTAAAAGCCCTTGTTTCTGACGAGGCACCAGTCTTTTGGGATTGTAATTGAGTGCAGTAGCAAAATATTTATAGTGTGGCGCTGTCATGTTTGATAAGGACTAGACAGGCAGGCTGCCTGGAAAGGATTTTAAACTACCGTATTTTTCGTTCCATAAGATGCACTGCCCCCCCCCAAAAAAAAAGTGGAGGGGAAAATGCCCCTGCATCTTATGAGTGAAGAATATGGTATTTTATTAAATATTTTAACACACCATTTGGTTCAGAATATTTTTTTTATTATTTTCCTCCGTAAAACTCTAAGTGTGTCTTATGGTCAGGTGCGTTGTATGGAGCAAAAAATACGGTATCTCAGAAGGCCCTGGCCAGATAGCTCAGTGCGCTTGAGCATTGTCCCGATATCCAAGGTTGTAGGTTCTATCCTCAGTCAGGGTGTGTACAAGAATCAACCAATAAATGCATACATGCCCTGGCCAGTTGGCTCAGTGGTAGAGCGTCGGCCTGGCGTGCAGAAGTCCCGGGTTCGATTCCCGGCCAGGTCACACAGGAGAAGCGCCCATCTGCTTCTCCACCCCTCCCCCTCCCCTTCTTCTCTGTCTCTCTCTTCCCCTCCCGCAGCCGAGGCTCCACTGGAGCAAAAGATGGCCCTGGCGCTGGGGATGGCTCCTTGGCCTCTGCCCCAGGCGCTAGAGTGGCTCTGGTCGCAACAGAGCGACGCCCCAGAGGGGCAGAGAGCATCGCCCCCTGGTGGGCAGAGCGTCACCCCCTGGTGGGCGTGCCGGGTGGATCCCGGTCGGGCGCACGTGGGAGTCTGTCTGACTGTCTCTCCCCATTTTTAGCTTCAGAAAAATACAAAATAAATAAATAAATAAATAAATGCATACATAAGTGGAACAATAAATAGGTGTTTATCTCCAAAAAAAAAAAAATCTCACACACACACAAACACACACACAACTTTCAGGCATCCGCAATGTCTTAGCATAAAATGACAAAGTTGAATGTGCACAGCCCTCCCGCCCCTGCCATTATTCCCAGCCTTCAGTCATTCATTATCTGCTTCGTTCACAGTGTGCTTTGGATAGGATTCCCTAAATTTATTTACAACAAGAAACATATCTTAATTAGGCCTTTAGGGGAGCATTCTGCATGGATCTCTCGTCCTTTTGCATGTCTGGTGAGCTGAGGCACTGACAGCTTTGTTCTGAACTTAATATTTTTAAGGCTGTTTGTAGAATAGTTAACCCTGGAAGTGAGACATTTCTCTTCAGAGCAGAGGGCACTGTGTTTACTCTCCAATATATTAAAGATAATGTCTCCCTCCAGGGCAACAAGGCAGATGGGTTCGCAGCCCAGATTAAAAGATTGGGGTACCTCAGCACAAACCCAAACCCACAATACAGGGCTGGACGAAAAGTGGGTTTATAGCTGCAATGCAAATAAATTATATAATATTTGATAAATAATAGTACAGGAATAAACTGTGCACTGCATGTTCGCTGCTGTAAACTTCCTTTTGCCCAGCCTGTATGTGCAACCTCCTCTTCTGCTGCTTGGGCTGCCCCCCTGCCCCTCCTCCCCGTGCTCAGAGAGGCAAGGGGCTCCAGTGCAGCTGTGAAGCTCATGTGACTGCTGTGTCTTTGTGTAGGTCACAGACTCTCAGAAATCTGTGTCTTCTGGCCCTGGCCAGTTGGTTCAGTGGATAGAGCATTGGCCCCGCGTATGGACATCCCAGGTTCGATTTCCGGTCAGGGCACACAGAGAAGCGACTGTCTGCTTCTCTCCCTTTTTCTCTCTCTTCCCCTCCAGCAGCAGTGGCTCAGTTGGTTCGAGTGTGGCCCCAGGTACTGAGGATAGTTCAGTTGGTAAAAGCACATCAGCCTTAGGTGCTAAAAATAGCTTGGTTGATTTGAATATTGGCCCCAGATGGGGGTTTCTGAGTGGATCTGGTCAGGATGTATGTGGGCGTCTGTCTATCTCCCCTCCTCTAACTTAAAAAAAAAAAAGAAGAAGAAGAAATCTTGTGTCTTCTGCCCTTATCCATGAAACTGTGGCAAGCTAAGTTGTTATCTTGCAAGTGAGAGAAAATCTCAGAGCCTTCAGTGTTCATATTCAGGTCTAACATTTATTAATTGCTTTCTGTGCACACCAGATACCATGCTTTGCATATATTATTTCATTAATCCACTCTGAGATATATACTATTATTATCCTCATTATTCAGATGCACCTTTTAGACAGGTAACTTACTAGGCTACCTGACACAATGAATCCAATAGACTCCACAACAACTTGGTGTCTTGCATCTGATGACCTGAACAGAACATGTCATTTATTTAGTCAGTGTACGGCAGTGTACGTGAAGCTGTAGAATTAACTCCAACTCTTTGTACCCTTCTACCACTGGGAATCTTCCACCACAGTTGCCAGTCAAGTTTGGGTTAGAAAGTGCAATTCAAGTTGAAAGCAATTAACTTAATCATTTTATGCTTATTAAAATTATTTAATTAACCTAAAATGTATAAGTATAATTGGGATCTAAAAACTGCTGACAATAAGGAAGTAGATATGAAGGCAGCTTCTATTTATACTTGATTCTCATTTCCATCACACTCAGTAGTCATGCCAAGCCTGATGTCTCACAAGGACCCACTTGCTTGTATCAAATAATACATATATCAGATTCCGTAAAACACAAGTATTTTTCTTACAAATCTTTTCTCTAAGCCCTAGGCTCCAAATATTAACAGGCATTTTAACACAGGTCTGGTGGTATAATAGGAGCCTCAGTCACAGTGTCCAGGTGATAGAACGTCCCAGGGGAGACATTTGGTGGGGGGTAGAGGACCAACAATTCTTGGCACTGGCCTACTGAGTCACCCTGACCTTTCTGTTAGACTGGGCATGCTTTGAGGCAACCAAGTGAGAGATTACTTGAATGTCTTTGAAATTATGGAAAAGCTAAATTTCACATAGAATTTAAAGCTTTTTCTAGGTTAACAAAGAAACATTAACCTCTGCTTTGTAAACCCTATTCAAATTGCTACAGTAGTAAAAAGTATAATCATTTGGATTTATTGACAAGAAAACATTTTACTTGGACTCTTCTGCTCATATGGAAATAAACTTTCAGAGCCATTAACGTATAGCTATATAGATCAAGTATGTATAGATCAAATATGTCTACAAAATAAAAGCATGAAATTACAAAGAAGTCTTTTCTTATGAGATTTGTGATGTCCTTATATAGAATTGCTTTTTTTCCAACTGATGTCAAATTTTTTTTTCTTCCTTTTTTGTACTTTTCTGAAGCTGGAAACGGGGAGAGACAGTCAGACAGACTCCCGCATGTGCCCCACCGGGATCCACCCGGCACGCCCACCAGGGGCGACGCTCTGACCACCAGGGGGTGATGCTCTGCCCCTCCGGGGCGTCGCTCTGTTGCGACCAGAGCCGCTCTAGCGCCTGGGGCAGAGGCCAAGGAGCCATCCCCAGTGCCCGGGCCATCTTTGCTCCAATGGAGCCTTGGCTGCGGGAGGGGAAGAGAGAGACAGAGAGGAAGGAGGGGGTGGGGGTGGAGAAGCAAATGGGCGCTTCTCCTATGTGCCCTGGCTGGGAATCGAACCCAGGTCCCCGCACGCCAGGCCGACGCTCTACCGTTGAGCCAACCGGCCAGGGCCCAGGGCCAGATTTTTTAAAGAAGCATTTTGTTTGAAAAGATGGTGTAACAGAAGCCATATTACAATATCGTGTTCACCTAATCACTGGTAAATTCACAGGACTCCTTAAAATCCATTTAGACAATACCAGCATCAATTAAAAAAAAAGAATATAGGGAGTAGGTGGCACAAAACAATGTTTTATACTTTAAAAACTGCTAATCAAGGGGACAGGCAGAAGGTTGGAACACCACCTGTCATCAGCCCTTTTCCTCAGCCTTTGCTTCTGATGTTCACTAAATCCTGAAACTCCGCGCCAGCTTTCCCCACTGCGAAGTAGAGTGAACTGAATGTTATCCAATTTGACTTAAATAAGCTGCTGTAAAAACACTAGTGAAATAGGGAATGTGAACCATTCTCTGTGAATGAAGCGATTTTTCCAAGGCTTACAAAGATTGAGGGATGGTGCTAAACATGAACTCCTTCCTCTAAGCACTCCTCCCATCAAGCAGAACGAATCCAGCACATGAAATGAATTCTCAAGAAGGGGCCAGAGCCAAGGTACTCTGGACAGGAACACATTTACCCTAAACCAAGCTGTGAGACATGTGGAAGCTTCAAGAAATGCCCTCAAAAAGTAGCTGTTGGAGGGGTGGATAAATGTGTCATAGACAAGTGAGTAGAAAGAGAAACAATAGAAGCTACCTACAAAGTGTCATAAAACAAAGTCTGGGTGGTGTTGGCTAGATGAGCAGAAAGCAAACTGCCATCATAATTTGGGCCAATATGTGGGTGAGCAGGAAACAATTGATAAAATGACATGCAATCAGAAACAAAGGTAATCCGAGGACAAGAAGAAAATACATCTTGATGCTTTACACTAAAAAAACTAGATGAAACTGAATTAAAAAAGAGCCTCCACCCACCAAAACAAGAGGAGGGTGAAAAAAAGAGAAGGAACATCTACAAAACAAAAACATAATATTGGGGAGCAAGATATCATTTTAGAACAAAAAAATGAAGTAAAAATGACAGCAAACAAAGTAAATGTCACTGAAAATGGAGTCATTTCCATAGAAGGTAAAAGACATAATCCCAGTGCCTGTGAAGACAAGACGATGGTTGTCTTTAGGCCACAGAAGGATAATCCAATGGAAGGAATCTGCTACCTGTGAAATGAAAGAGCCTACACATGATATTTAAAAGTGGATTAAAATATAATGACACAAAACCTGATTTATACCAAGACTAGCTGTTTTTCATGTTTTGTAAATTTTTTATTAATTTTAATTTATTGTGTTAATATGAATTCAAGTGTCCCACTAATATAATTCCCTCACCGCCCCCACCCCTTGTCTGCCTTGCCTGCCCCTCCTCCTTCCCTATGGGATTCGCTGTTATGTTATCTGTATCTCTGTGTTATGTATATATAATTTCACTAATCCCTTCACATTCTCTGAAATGGCAGTTTCATTTTTAATTTTTTGAGGAATCTCCATACTGTTTTCCACAGAGGCTGCACCAGTCTGCATTCCCACCAACAGTGCAGGAGGGTTCCCTTTTCTCCACATCCTCGCCAGCACTTATTCTGTGTTGTTTTTTTGATGAGCGCCATTCTGACTGGTGTGAGGTGATATCTCATTGTGGTTTTAATTTGCATTTCTCTAATGATTAGTGACAGGCATCCCCAAACTATGGCCCCCAAACTAAGGCCCCCCGCAGGCCTCATGCGGACCCCTGAGGCCATTTATTCCACCCCCGCCGCACTTCCAGAAGGGGCACCTCTTTCACTGATGGTCAGTGAGATGAGCACTGTATGTGGCGGCCCTCCAACAGTCTGAGGGACAGTGAACTGGCCCCCTGTGTAAAAAGTTTGGGAACCCCTGATGTTGAAAATTTTTTCATAGGTCCATTGGCCATCTGTATGTCTTCTTTGGAGAAGTGTCTATTCAGTTCTTTTGCCCATTTTTTAATTGGATTGTTTACCTTCCTGATGTTGAGTTTTACAAATTCTTTATAAATTTTGGTTATTAACCCCTTATCAGACATATTGGCGAATATATTCTCCCATTGTGTGGGTTGTCTTTTTATTCTGTTCATGGTGTCTTTTGCTGTGCAAAAGCTTTTTAGTTTGATATAGACCCATTTGTTTAATTTATTCTTTATTTCACTTGCCTGTGGAGATGTATTGGCAAAAATATTGCTACAAGAGATATTGGAGAGTTTACTGCCTATGTTTTCTTCCAAGATGTTTATAGTTTCATGACTTACATTTAAGTCTTTTATCCATTTTGAGTTTACTTTTGTAAATGGTGTAAGTTTGTGGTCTAGTTTCCTTTTTTTGCATGTACCTGTTCAAATTTTCCAACACCATTTATTAAAGAGACTGTCTTTACTCCACTGTATGCTATTACCTCCTTTGTCAAATGTCAATTGACCATAAAGGCGTGGGTTTATTTCTGGGTTCTCTGTTCTGTTCCATTGATCTATATGCCTGTTCTTATGCCAGTACCAGGCTGTTCTGAGTACAATGGCCTTGTAGTATAACTTGATATCAGGAAGTGTGATGCCTCCCACTTTATTCTTCCTTTTCAAGATTGCTGAGGCTGTTCACGTTCTTTTTTGGTTGCATATAAAGTTTTGGAGTATTTGTTATATATCTTTGAAGTATGCCATTGGTATTTTAATAGAAATTGCATTGAATCTGTAGATTGCTTTGGGTAATATAGACATTTTAATGATGTTTATTCTTTCTATCCATGAACACAGTATATGCTTCCACTTGTTTGTATCTTACTTGATTTCTTTTTTCAATGTCATACAATTTTCTGAGTACAAATCTTTACCTCCTTGGATAAATTTACTCCTAGGTACTTTATTTTTGTTGTTGTTGAAATGGTGAAGGGATTTATTTGCTTAATTTCTCTTTTAGACAGTTTATTGTTGGTATGTAAAAGTGCTACTGATTGCCCTGGCTGGTTGGCTCAGCGGTAGAGCGTCGGCCTAGCGTACGGAGGACCCGGGTTCGATTCCCGGCCAGGGCACACAGGAGAAGCGCCCATTTGCTTCTCTACCCCTCCGCCGCGCTTTCCTCTCTGTCTCTCTCTTCCCCTCCCGCAGCCAAGGCTCCATTGGAGCAAAGATGGCCCGGGCGCTGGGGATGGCTCTGTGGCCTCTGCCTCAGGCACTAGAGTGGCTCTGGTCGCAACATGGCGACGCCCAGGATGGGCAGAGCATCGCCCCCTGGTGGGCAGAGCGTCGCCCCTGGTGGGCGTGCTGGGTGGATCCCGGTCGGGCGCATGCGGGAGTCTGTCTGACTGTCTCTCCCTGTTTCCAGCTTCAGAAAAATGGAAGAAAAAAAAAAATAGAAGAAAAAAAAAAAAAGTGCTACTGATTTCTGAATATTAAATTTATATCCTGCCACCTTGCTGAATTCATTTATCAGGTCTAGTAGTTTTTTAACTGAGACTTCAGGGTTTTCTTTGTACAGTATCATGTCATCAGCAAATAATGATAGTTTTATTTCTTCTTTTCCAATTTGGATACCTTTTATTTCTTCTTCTTGTCTGATTGCTGTGGCTAGGACTTCCAGAACTATGTTGAATAAGAGTGGTGAAAGGGGGCACCCCTGCCTTATTCCTGATCTTAAGGGGATTGCTTTTAATTTTTGTCCATTGAGTATGATGTTGGCTGTGGGTTTGTCATAGATGGCCTTTATTATGTAGAGGTATGTTCCCTGTATTCCCACTTTGCTGAGAGTTTTGATCATAAATGGGTGCTGAATTTTATCAAATGCTTTTTCTGCATCTATTAATATAATCATGTGATTTTTATCCTTTCTTTTGTTAATGTGATGCATCACATTGATTGTCTTGCAAATATTGTACCAGCCTTGCCTCCCCAGGATAAATCCCATTTGATCATGATGTATGACTTTTTTAATGTATTGATAGGTCTGCTTTGCTAATATTTTGTTCAAAATTTTAGTATCTATGTTCATCAGGGATATTGGTCTATAGTTGTTTTTTTTTTTTGTAGTATCTTCACCTCGTTTTGGAATTAGGATAATGCTTACCTCATAAAAGGGGCTTGGAAGTCTTCCCTCCTCTTGAATTTTTGAAATAGCTTGAGAAGGATAGGTGTTATTTCTTCTTTGAATGTTTGGTAAAATTCAGTTGTGAAGCCATCTGATTCAGGACTTTTGTTTGTTGGGAGTTTTTTGATGACTGTTTCGATTTCATTTGTTGTAATCGGTCTCTTTAGGTTTCCTAATTCTTCCAGATTGAGTCTTTGAAGACTGTTTATTTCTAGGAATTTATCCATTTCACCTAGGTTGTCTAATTTTTTGGCATATACATCTTCATAGTATTATCTTACAATCTTTTGTATTTCTGCAGTGTCAGTTGTTACTTCCTTTTTGTTTCTAATTTTATTTATTTGAGTCCTCTCTCTTTTTTTCTTGATGATTCTGGTTAAAGGTTTGTCAATCTTGTTTACCTTTTCAAAGAATCAGCTGTTGGTTTCATTGACCTTCTGTATTTGTTTTTAGTCTCTGTCATTTATTTCTGCTCTGACCTTTATTATTTCCTTCCTTCTGCTTCCTCTGGGCCTTAATTGTTGTTCTTTTTCTAGTTTCTTTAGATGCTGGATTAAGTTATTTATTTCAGCTTTTTCTTGCTTCTTAAGGTATGCCTGTAATGCTATGAACTTCCCTCTCAGAACTGCCTTTGCTGTGTCCCACAAATTTTGAGTTGGTGTATGTTCATTTTTATTTGTTTCAAGGAAATTTTTGATTACTTCCCTGATCTCAGTGTTAACCCATTCATTATTTAATAACATGCTATTTAGCCTCCATGTGTTAGACTGTTTTTTAGTTTTTCTATTGTAGTTGATTTCTAGTTTCATGCCATTGTTATCAGAGAAGATGCTTGATATGATTTCAATATTCTTAAATTTATTGAGATTTGTTTTTTGTCCTAACATGTGGTTTATCCTAGAGAATGTACCATGAGCACTTAAAAAATGTATATTCTGCTGCTTTGGGGTGAAAGGTTTTGAAGATATCTATTAAATCTAGTTGATCTAGTATGTCATTTAAGGTGGCTGTCTCTTTGTTAATTTTCTGTCTGGAGGATCTATCCATTGATGTTAGAGGTATATTAAAATCCCCTACTACTATATTGTTGCTGTTGATCTCGCCCTTTATGTCCATCAACATCTGCTTTATATATTTATATACTCCTATATTAGCTGCATATGTATTTATAATAGTTATATCTTCCTGTTGTAATGTTCCTTTTATCATTATGTAGTGAAGTTCTTTATCCCTTACTATAGCCTTTGTTTTAAAGTCTGTTTTGTCGGATGTAAGTATTGCTACTCCAGCTTTTTTTTTTCATTTGCATTTGCATGAAATACTTTTTTCTAACCCTTCACTTTCAGTCTATGTGTATCTTTTGTTCTGAGGTGGTTCTCTTGTAGACAGATATGTAAAGGTCATGTTTTCTTATCAGTGCAGCTACTCTGTGTCTTTTGGTGAAGCATTTAATCCATTTACATTTAAGGTTATTATTGACATGTATTTATTTATTTAGTGCCATTTTATTTTTTAAATCTACAATCCTCTTTTTCTAGATTATCTTGTTTCCTTTGCTCTTTTTACAACAGGCCCCTTAACATTTCTTGCAGTACTAGTTTGGTTGTAATGATTTTCTTGAGTAGTTTTTTTGTTTTGGGTTTTTTTTTTTTGTTTTGTTTTGTTTTTGGTCTGGGAAGCTTCTTATTTCTCCTTCAGTTTTAAACAATAGCCTGACTGGATAAAGAAGTCTTGGTTTTAGGTTCTTGTTTTGCATCACTTTGAAATTATCTTGCCATTCCCTTCTGGCCTCTAGTGTTACTTTTGAAAAGTCAGATGTCATCCTTGTGGGGGCTCTTTTGTAGGTAATTAACTGCTTTCCTCTTGCAGCCTTTAGTGTTCTTTCTCTGTCTCTTAACTTTGGCGCTTTAATTATGAAGTATCTTGGTGTAGGCCTCCTTGGATTCCTCTTTAATGGGATTCTCTGTGTTTCTTGAATTTGTGTGACTTTTTCCTCCATTAATTTGGGGAGGTTTTCAGCTATGATTTCTTCAAACAGGTTTTCTATCCCTTGTTTGTTCTCTTCTCCTTCAGGAATAGGGATGATGTGAATGTTGTTTCTCTTCATGTTGTCACAGAGCTCTCTTAGAATTTCCTCAGACTTTTTGATCCTCATTTTTTTTTCTGTTCTGCTTCTGTGTTTTCATTTATCTTGTCCTCTAAATCACTGATTCGGTCTTCTGCTTTATCTAGCCTACTATTGATTCCTTCTAATGCAAGTCTTCAATTTTGATATTGTAGTTGTCATTTCTGACTGGTTCTTTTTTATGATTTCAGTGTCATTTTTGATGCTTGCTATCTCCTTATTTAGTTGCTCATTTTGTTCATCCATTGTTACTCTAAGATCCTTGAGCTTCCTAAAGATAATTATGTTAAACTCTACATCTGGTCGTTTGGTTACTTCCATCTCATTTGTTCTTTTTCTGGGGATTTCTCTTGTTGATTTATTTGGGTTGTATTTCTCTGTCTCCCCATTTTGTCTGTGCAATTGGTAGCACTTTCTGACTTTGAAATTTTTGTGGTGTCTTTATAAAGAAGATGGGCTTGGAAGTACTGTCTTTCAGGACACCTGTTTTCCAGGTTCTAAAAATGCTTTTTTTTTTTTTTTTTTTTTTTTTTTTTTTTACAGAGACAGAGAAAGGGATAGATAGGGACAGACAGATAGGAATGGAGAGAGATGAGAAGTATTAATCATCAGTTTTTCATGTGGCACTTTAGTTGTTCATTGATTGCTTTCTCATATGTGCCTTGACCGTGGGCCTACAGCAAAGTGAATAACCCCTTGCTCAAGCCAGTGACCTTGGGTCCAAGCTGGTGAGCTTTGCTCAAACCAGATGAACCCGCACACAAGCTGGCGACCTCGGGGGTCTCGAACCTGGGTCCTTCACATCCCAGTCCAACACCCTGTCCACTGCACCAGCACCTAGTCAGGCCTAGGAATGCTTCTTGAGGGTACTATTTTCCCTCTTGTATGTGAGTATTAAATGTAGTTGGTTCTTTCATGGGTACGGTTACCCCTTCAGGCTGACCAGCTCGAAGGGTCAACCTTGATCAAGTGTATTACACTATGCAATATCTGTCCTTTTGGGTGTAGTTTTTCTCCACAGTGTCTGGTGCCTGCTAGACTCCACCTTTGGGTGTGCTGCTTGAGTAGCTAGCTGAGTCTAGGGTTGGTGCTGTCTGCCACCCACTACCAATTGTGTTGGTTCTAGATCTTCCTGGGTTGGCATCAGCTTTGGTAACCTGCTGTGGGCTAACTGTCTGCAGCCACTACACTTTTTGCTATTTTTTGTGTGTTTTCTGTGTCTGGGCTGTGTGGGAGGGGCCAACCTTTCTATAAGGATCAGCTTCCGCCTGCTTAGAGATGACAGCAGCTCTGTAAAAGCCCCAAACTCTGTAAAATTTGTCCACATTTTTCAGCATCTCCTCTTCTTGCAGCTGCCTGGTCTTCCTACAGAGTCTTCTGTAGTAAGACTGTAGTGTGGGCTCAGACTGGCCTCACCCAGCCAACCCCTCTATAGGTTGCATGCTTGGTGGGTTAGGGCAGCTGACATTGTGAATACAATGTTAGTGGGACCCCGTACTTCAGGGGTGTCTTGGTCAGGAGCTCAGTACAGGGAAAGTGGACCTTACTCCAGAGTCTAATCCCTTAGCCACTGCTAGATACTCAAATTTTTTTCTCCCCAACAAGGTGAGCAGCAGGTTCAGTCTCAGTGTGGTTGCAAGTCCTTTCTACAGAAGTTCTTACAGCTGGTGAGACCCTGGTCTCGGAGGAAGACTGAGAGAGTCCTCTCCTGTGGCTGACTGTGCCCTCCCCAAAGATGGCTAAGGCCCTTGACCAATCAAAAAGACTCACAGAGACCCACACATTAAATGTTTATGTTCCAAGCCTCTCAGCCTTCCCCCTATGGAATCTAGCCTTGCAGGGCAGGATATCCAGCACCCAGACTGGCTGACTGTGAAGCTCTACCCTATCCAGTGCAGATGAACCACTGTGCCAGTGCTGGTCACAGAGAGTGGAACTTGCCTCAGCTGTGCCAGGTGTGAGGGGACTTTCCTTAGAATACCACTCTAGCAAGGGTTGTTAGGTCCTGAACGGATGCTGTCTGCTGCTGGCCCCTGAATTGCCAGCCTTGGACCTCCCTGGCAGGAGCCCAGCGCAGATCAGTGGGAGACTCTTCCCGTAAATGGCCCACAGCAACCTTCTTGGAGCTACAAGCAATTCACAGTTTGTGACTGCCCCTGCTGGCCCAGGTGTACATGCAAATACCAAGGTGCACTCCTTGTCTACCTTTTACCCACACTGTGCGTGGGGGAAGTTCTGCTTAAAAGGCCAAGTTTCCCTGAGTTCCATCTCCTGCAGCTTCTTGTTTGCTGGCTTCTTGTTTGTTTCAGCTGCTGAAAAAACTTTTGCTAGAATCTAGCGCATGCAGCAGTTCAGGGATTAGGAAGGTTGGTGGGTGTGGCTCCACCCCTTGGCCCCGGTTGTTAATCTGTCCAGACTTATTTAACAGACTCAGTAGGGTGTGGCTGCAGGAATCCGGTGGGCATGTCCTCTGAGACCCAGAGGTGTGGTCTGCCCCCTCTCTGGACAGTTTCTACTGAGTCTCCCATGAGGTGGAAGCATCAGTCCTATAGTTGGTAGTGTGTGGGGGAACACTCTGGTCTCAATACCAGAAAACTGTGCCAATGATGTGCAACCTGTTTCCTGGCCTCTCAGAATGACCCGTCACCATCCCCCAGGTAGGAGAGACTCCCGAGGTCGGAGCAGCTGCTTTTCCCCAGGCTGATGCCACTTAGAGGGGATTGCTCCACCCAAAAGAGATGGTGACAACAGTACTGGAGAATGACTCAGCGCAGGTTCTGGTGGCTGTCCCCCACAGTGTTTCTCCCTGAGCCTCCAACTTTACACTTTATTCACGCAACTCTAGTCCTCTCAGCCCTTCCTCCACCGGAGGCCCGAGTAAGTGGCTTTGAACGAGATTTCCTGCACAGACCCTTTAAGGTGGAGCCTGAGTCTCAGAAAGCTCAGTCTCTTTCTTGCAGACAGAAACCTTGCTCTTTTCACTGCCAGATGCTGTCTGGGCAACTCTTCTAGGCTCTGGGGCTCTAGGCTGGGGCTCTTGTCCTGGGGATAAGCAGCCACACCTCTTAGTGTGCCCCCCCCATGGTCAGAGTACTTTCAGACCCTCAGCCATTGCTTGCTCCTGGGAGCCAGTAGCCCTTTATGCATCTCTGCCCTTTCTAAGTCTTGGTATGGCTTCTTTGGCAATCCTTGGTTATAGAGTTCTCTTAGTTTAGTCCAAAGTTTGTTTTTCAAGATGATTGTTCCTAAATTAAGTTGTAATGCAATTTGGTCCTGGGAGGTGGCAGCTGGAACGTCCGCCTACTCTGTGGTGATCTTGGAGCTCTTAGCTTCTTTCTTGGACAGCTTTTTAGAATTTATTTTTTTTTTAAATTTACATACAGTAAAGTTCACTATATTTATGTGTAGATCTTTGAGTTTTGACGAATGAAGTCATGTAACCATCACAATTGAAACACAGAACCATTTCCTCACCCCCCACTTCCAATCAGTTTATTTTGTGCTGCCCTTTATTGTGAATTCTTTCCCCTTCTCAGTCTCTGGCCAGGTTGATGTTATTCCTGCCTGTAGTTTTGACTTTCGCATAATATCCATAATAATGGTACTTTTACACATATGGTAATCCATTTCCATAATAATGGTACGTTTATACATAAAAACATATCATGTGCGATCCTCTAAGTTTTGTTTTGCTATGACTTAATACATTTGAAATTTATCTATGCATTTATCAGTAATTCTTTATTTTTATTGCTAAATAGTATTCAATTGTATTTTTATACCATCACTGATTTATTTCCTAGTTCAGGAACATTTAGGATATTTTATATCTTCAGTTTCCAGGTGATTTTGTATATTTTTATATATATAAAATTTTTACTATACATAGTTTATATATAAAATTTTTTATATAAAAAGAAGCTCTTATCACTGTAGCATACAGGTTTTTGTGTGAACATACATTTTCTTGGTTAAATACCTAGGAGTGCGATTACCAGATCTTATGGTACATGTATATTTAACTTTATAAGAAACTATCAAATTGTTTTCTAGAATGGCTGTGTCTTTTTGCATTACTATCATCAATGACTGAATTTCTGTTGTTTCACATTCTTTATAGCATTTGGCATTATCAGATGTTTTTGTTTATTTATGTTTAGCCATTCTAAAAGGTCTGTAGTTGTATCTCGCTGTGGTTATAATTTGTATTTCCTAATGACTAATGATTTTGAACATACTTCTTCTGCGTTTGTCATTAGTGTATCTTCTTTTGAAGTTTCCACTTTTTTGGCTCATTAAAAAAAATGGGTCATTTATTTTCTGTTTAGATGTGAGAGTTTTTTATGGTTAAGTCTGAAACTCTGAGAATTTACCTCTGTAAGCCCACAGGTTGTCTTCCCCAGGATATACATATCCCAACAAGAGACATGAAGCTTTCTGGGTCAGAGAAGTGGAGTTTGTACTCTTAGCAAAAAGGGCTGGAGCATCATTTTTGCACAGATTCCTGAGCTCTCACGTGAGGTGAGATGTTACCCTGCATGTGCAGTGTGGAAAGAGCATCTGAGCTTCTCTTCTCTTCTAGGAAGATAGAGAGAAAGTTAGAGTTCTTTACTATGAAATTTAAACAAATCCTTTCCAGAGATGGGAGAAAAGGCATTCTTTTTAAAGTGAGAGTATTATATCTGGACAGTGAGGAAACAAACGTTTTGCCACACAATTAAGTAGCTAAATTAAGAAGTCTTTATTTTAATGCTGGTGACCGCCCTGGAACTATAGTTACCAAATCATGCAGCCTCTAACGAACTCAGGGGCTTGCTTTTAAGGGCAAAAAAGAACAAAGGGAGAGGGTGAGCACCTAGCCAAAGCATTTTTCCAGAAGCAAAACAGGCTTTCGGTTATCATTGGAACAATCTAGGGAGAGAGTGCTCAGTGAAGCATTTTACAAAAAGCAAAAGAATGTGCTCGGTTATCTTTGCCTTTTACAGAGGTTGTTAAGGCAGCATCCTGAGGGCTTTTCCGGAACCTAGACATGGGGGAACATTTATGGCCTTTACAGAACTAACATTATGGCTTTACACAACTCTTTTTATTTATTCATCTACAAATCTTGCAAAACTTGTTCTATGGACAGGGTTTTGGTATTACCACATTTCTAAAGGAGGGGCAATAGAGAGACAGACTCCCACATGTGCCATGACTGGGATCCACCAGCATCCCCCATCTGGGTGTGACTCTCAGAGGCCCATGCTCTGACCAACAGAGTTATTCTCATGGCCTGAGGCCAACTTTTGACCAAACAAGCCACTGTCTGTGGTAGGCAAAGAGAGAAAAAGAGGGGGAGAGGGAGGGGAAGAGAAACAGATGGTTACTTCTCATGGGTGTCCTGACCAGGGATTGAACCCTGGCCATCTGCATGCCAGACTGACACTCAGTTCACTGGGCCAACCAGCCAGGGCCAGAAAAGTCTTTAGCTTTCTCATTTTCTTACCCTGAAATGAAAGCAAATATATGTTATCACAGAGCCATACACTGTTTGTGGCTTCCAAAACCTTTGTTATTTAAACATGACCCTTTCTCAGGAAGTCTGCACTGTGTTAATTTTCTCCCAACAAATACAAATTTAGATATTTTGTTAGATATGTGATTGGAAAATATTTCTCCTTGTCTGTTTGTTTTATTTACTTACTGATAGCATCTTTGGAAGAGCAAACATTTTAATTTTGATAGTCTGATTTTTTTTTAAGGATCATGGCTTTGGTGTTATATCTAACAACTCCTTGCCTAACTGTGGGTTATAAAGATTTTCTCCTGTTTCTTCCAAATTTTCATAATTGTACATTTTACACTTAGATCTATTATCAATTTGGAATTAATTTTTGAGGAAGTCATAAGGTTTGGACAAGATACAATTTTAGGCTTCTGGTCGAGATGGCGGTGTAGGTAAATGTGGTACTGAATCCACCCACAAATACATCAAAATTACAACTAAATTACAGACCAACCATCATTCAGAACCATCTGAAATCTGGATGAATGGAAGTCCTTCAACAAAGTTTGTAAAGAAGAAGCCTCATTGAGACTGGTAGGAGGTGTGGAGGCACAGAATGGGCTGGCTCCACACCCATGTGCAGTGTGTAAAATCAGCAGGGATATCTTGGCTGTAGACGTCACCCCTGAAAAGCAAGGGGTCCCAGCCCCACACCAGACCCCCAGCCCAGGCTTCCAGAGCCAGAAAGAGAAGTCCCCGTAACTGTGGTTGAGTGCTACAGAGGCTGCTGGAGTGTGTGTTCCTTCTACAGAGCCCACAGCGGACTTGCTCAGACTCTCTACCGGAGCTCCAGGACTGGGGCAGCAGCTCTGATGGTACCAGGGACATACAGGGAAGAACTGAGATTTCTGGCTTCTGGGCAAGAGTTCAGCTTTCTCCCAGACAGAGTTCTGGCAGAGGCCATTGTTCCTTTGCTGAGCCCTCCCCCCACAGAGTCAACAGGCAGATGCCGTATCTGAGTCTCCATCAGCCTGGCTCACACTGTTCTTCCCGTCCTGGTGCTTCTGAGACCCTGCCCCACCCAGCCTGCTGGACGACTCAAGCCATTTCCAGTAGCTTTACCATAAAAAATGTCTGTCTTGGCTCATGCTTTGGACTTTCCTAGAATCTCTCAAACGAGAAGCTTCTTGCCTCAGTGTACCCCATTTCTCTAAGTAGCCCGAGGTCTGGTAGTAGCAGCAGCTGGCCTTGGTTTACAGCCTGGCCTCTCCTGGGCACCTGCAACACAAGTAGCAGCCATCTGCCGATGACATTGTAGCTTAAGCCAGGTGGCCTAGGGCAGAACATAGGCTGACATGGGCCTGCACCTGGGAAGTTCAAGAGTCAGTGCACCTGGTGGGCAGCTTACACCATGCCGGATTACAGCCCAGTCACCTCTACAGGCAACATGCTCAATGGGATGACTCTTGGTATGTATGTATATACACACACATATATCTATATCTATCTATATATATATGTGTGTGTGTGTCTTTCTCTCCATATGTATATATATATATTATCATGCAGGTATTCTAAGGATTACTATATACGTCCAAACTTTTCAGTCTTCTCAAGAATTAATGCTTTTTTATTGAAAATGAAGTCAATTCTTCCAACCACATAGATTTCTTAAGCCTCTACTTTGTCTTATAGTTGTATTATGCATTATATCTACCTATATTGAAAATTCCACTACATAATGTTTTAATTTTTACTTTCAACACTAATACCCACTGTAAACATCAGGGAAAACTGATTTCGCATATTCATTCTGACATTCACCATTTCTGTGGCTCCTCTTTCATTTTAGAGGTTCCAAGCTTTCATCTGGTCCCTCCCTCTCTCCCTCCCTCTCTCCCTTCTCCATCTTTTTCTTCTCTGTCCTATAGTATTTCTTTTAGCATTTCTTTTTTTGTTTGTTTGTTTGTTTGTATTTTTCTGAAGTTGGAAATGGGGAGGCAGTCAGACAGACTCCCGCATGCGCCCGACCGGGATCCACCTGGCATGCCCACCAGGGGGCGATGCTCTGCCCATCTGGGGCGTCGCTCTGTTGCGACCAGAGCCATTCTAGCGCCTGAGGCAGAGGCCACAGAGCCATCCTCAGCGCCTGGGCCAGCTTTGCTCCAATGGAGTCTTGGCTGCGGGAGGGGAAGAGAGAGACAGAGAGGAAGGAGAGGGGGAGGGGTGGAGAAGCAGATGGGTGCTTCTCCTGTGTGCCCTGGCCAGGAATCGAACCTGGGACTCCTGCACACCAGGCCAACGCTCTACCACTGAGCCAACCGGCCAGGGCCCTTTTAGCATTTCTTTCAGAACTGATTTAGTCTTGAAGACTTCTTTTCAGGCTTCCTTCATCTAAGAACATCTTTATTTTTTTTCTTCCTTCTTAAATGATATTTTCATTGAATAATGAATTTTGGGCTGATGTTTTCTTTCAGAAATTTAAACACATTGCTTCATTGTCTTCTTGGCTCCATGGTTCCTGATGACAAACCCATAGTCTTGATTTGTTCTCTGATATGCAATGTCATTTTTCTGTGGCTGCCTTAAAGATTTTTTTTCTTGATCCTTGGGTTTTGGCAGTCTGATTCTGATGCTTCTGTAAATCTCAAGTCATTTTGGAATTGTGTTTGAACATTTTTGATTATTATGATGTAAGACTCTGGGTCCTGCTGAATAATTTTTTTAAAGCAGGCAATCAACCTACTTAGCTTCAAACTGTGACTTTTGTGTCCTCTTTGGGCAATAGAGCCAATCTCAGTTGTTTCAATAGACTTTGTTATCCTATTTTTATCTGCCCTGTAAATATACTACTCATGGGTTTTTCTGGGACTTAGGTAGTATTTATTTATAGCAGAGTTCTGTTTTCAGAGCATTAATACACTTCCTTGGCTACTACATGCATGTTCTACTTAGTGCTGAGACTGGAAGTTTTTTCAGTTCATATACAGTATTGGTTATCTCTATCTCTAACTCTTCCTCTCCAGAGCACCCCTCACACTCTTTAGCTCTTCCTGGTCCTTTCCAGTTCTTGAGTCAGAGAGATGGCTTGCCTTTGTGGTTTCTAGATGCTTGTATTCTTACTATAATCAGTATTGAATGGCAGTTTTGCCTGAGGTAACGCCAGGAGAGAAGAAAGATAAGCGAATAAACAAGCAAGCACTTAAACAAACAAACAAAAGACAAATGAAGGAAGAAAGGATTCCTTTACGCTGTCTGGTGTACAGAGTAAAGGTTTTCGTGTGTGTGTGTGTGTGTGTGTGTGTGTGTGTTTTCCTGCCTTAGGTTCTCTGTACCTGCTGCAGTCCAGCATTGAAGCCCACCCTGAGGGTCAAAGCTGAAGGTCAGAGGAGGGGAAAATAAATAACAATACATTCTCCCCTGTACTGCTCATTCTGAAGTTCTGACTTCTGTCTCTAACCTGACTGTCCTTGTTTACATTTCAGAAGTCATTTGCTTTTGTATTCCTGCCCAGAGATTTTAGCAGTAACCAGTGAGAGAGGTTTGAATAGTAGCTTCTAGAATATTGGCCAGCACCAGGAGTCCTGGTGAGAATACTAAACATAAATTAAAGAAAGTTTTAGTTATTAAAGCCTGAAATACTAGTCACTTAATAGGAGAAAAGTGGCTCTCACACAGCCTTGTTTCAACATAATGTTTCTGGCCCTGGCCGGTTGGCTCAGCGGTAGAGCGTCGGCCTAGCGTGCGGAGGACCCAGGTTCGATTCCCGGCCAGGGCAAACAGGAGAAGCGCCCATTTGCTTCTCCACCCCTACGCCGCGCTTTCCTCTCTGTCTCTCTCTTCCCCTCCCGCAGCCAAGGCTCCATTGGAGCAAGGATGGCCCGGGCGCTGGGCATGGCTCTGTGGCCTCTGCCTCAGGCGCTAGAGTGGCTCTGGTCGCAACATGGCGACGCCCAGGATGGGCAGAGCATCGGCCCCTGGTGGGCAGAGCGTGCCGGGTGGATCCCGGTCGGGTACATGCGGGAGTCTGTCTGACTGTCTCTCCCTGTTTCCAGCTTCAGAAAAATGAAAAACAAAAAAACAAAAACGAAAACAAACAAACAAAAAAATCAACATAATGTTTCTAAGACAAAATAGAAAAATCTCTACACGTAATCTGAAGAAAAGAGAGTGGCATATGAGATAGCATTATTTAGCCAAACTCTCATTTAGGAAGCAGAGAGGTATTGGAAATGTATTTTCAAATAATTCAAGAAAATATGTACCCTTCCTGTTTTTGAGTAAAAGTACTCTTAGATTAAAATAAAATATAAAAAGTCTGAAATGGGCCCTGGCCGGTTGGCTCAGTGGTAGAGCGTCGGCCTGGCGTGCAGGAGTCCCGGGTTCGATTTCCGGCCAGGGCACACAGGAGAAGCGCCCATCTGCTTCTCCACCCCTCCCCCTCTCCTTCCTCTCTGTCTCTCTCTTCCCCTCCCACAGCCAAGGTTCCAATGGAGCAAAGTTTGCCCGGGTGCTGAGGATGGCTCTGTGGCCTCTGCCTCAGGCACTAGAATGGCTCTGATTGCGGCAGAGCGACACCCGGATGGGCAGAGCATCGCCCCCTGGTGGGTGTGCTGGGTGGATCCCGGTCGGGCGCATGCGGGAGTCTGTCTGACTGCCTCCCCGTTTCCAGCTTCGGAAAAATACAAAAAATAAATAAATAAATAAATAAAAAGTCTGAAATGCACCAAGTAAAAAATGTAGTGAGCATTGACTGTGTAAACAAATAAATATAGAATAAACAACTATGGTTATTATGGCTACAAAAGGAAATATAAATGGCATTAATTTGGCATTTCTTATTAAACATAGAATGTGTTTTATGATTGTAATTTTATACAGTATTATTATAAATCCCATTAATATAGAATCTATACATGAATATACATGTGTATATATATACACACACACACATTCAGATACTCTACACACAAATGTCAGGATTGATGCTTAGTAATATTAATGATGAAAAGTAGAGCTCTAATAACAATACAGTAATTTAAAATTAATTATAATTTATTTGTTGTGAAATTAAATACTTAAACATAAAAAACTTAACTCTTTATTTTGGAACTAATGATATTAAATCTTATTTTCAAGGACTCATTCATATTTAAATCTTATCCTTAATCTGTATACATGAGAGGTTTTAGATGGAAAAATAAATGACTTATGATTATAAGATAATACAGAAATATATAAAAATGTAAAATACATATTCTCTGTGAGAGTGTGGATAATATTTCACTAGGAAAAAAGATGAGTGTAATGGAAATAGATATTTTAATATTAGAAAAAAATATTGGAGATATTCTACTTAATACACACTGGCTATGATAAACTCATCATTTGTTGTGTTTTTTTTACAGGGAAAGAAAGAGGGATAGATAGGGACAGGCAGACAGGAACAGAGAGAGATAAGAAGCATCAATCATCAGTTTTTTGTTGCGACGCCTTAGTTGTTCATTGATTGCTTTCTCATATGTGCCTTGACCGCGGGCCTTCAGCAGACTGAGTAACCCCTTGCTCGAGCCAGTGACCTAATGTCCAAGCTGGTGAGCTTTTTTTTTTTCTCAAACCAGATGAGCCCATGCTCAAGCTGGCAACCTTGGGGTCTTGAACCTGGGTCCTCCACATCCCAGTCTGACGCTCTATCCACTGCACAACTGCCTGGTCAGGCAGCTCATCATTTCTCATTGTAGAACTGGTAGGTTCAAGCACAACATAGTTCAAACTTAACCAAGGTTGCCCAGAGTTTCATTACCTGTTTTTATCTTGTACACCAAAGTGTGTAGATATAGAAAGCTGTCAATTAAGTTTTGTTTACTAATGTATGTATTAAAAATTCTTAACTTGAGTTTGTATAGTGTCGGAGGGTGCGTGAATGAACAGAAACATACTCTTCCTGTGTCTTCTCGTTCTTGTCGTTGAAGGTCTGGCTGACAATGCTGAATTAATAACTGCGTTGGAAGAAGGAGTTGAAGCCAAATGTAATAGTAGCTACTTTGCTAATGTGCAGAAGGGGTTCTTTTGTGCTGTATTTAACATTTGGTTCATTTTTGTTGGTTCATTTATACCCTATTCTTTAGCATCCTATGAAGGATATAAGGCACTATAATGAATGCATACATGTATCTGTTTATTTCTCACCTATTCCTATATATCATCTATCTGTCTATCTATCTAGTCTGTGTACCACATCATCTTACTGAGGTATTATTAATAACTCACATGTTACCATGAAAGTAGACATTCACAAATAATAACAATCAAGGCTGTTTAAATTATAGAGCAGGAGTTATCAACAACACTGACAATCAGGAAGCAATAGAAAGGTCCAAAATTTCCATGAGTAATGCAGATATGACATAGCAAAATCCAAGAAACACAGCCTGGTATGCAAAGTCTTACTCCATATCTGATAGCTTTTCAATTGAATAATGGTGTCTAATTTCATGCAGCTCTGACCTGAGGGATAGTCATTACAACAAAGTTTAGTTCTGGGGTCTGCATATCTAGGCATATGATTTAGTGAGCACAACTAATTCTCTCACTTTTTGCTAGCCTCTCATTGACAGTTTTAGATCTGCTGAGTCTGTTACATAGACTATCACCTCAGCCTAATTATCAAGGTTATCTAAGGCATCCAGGTATTAAATAGAGGTATGTATATGGTAAGGTCACTCAAAAGCTGAGTCTCCAGCATTTAGCCAAGTGATTCGGCCTTAGAAGCAGTCAGGCTCCCACTTCTGGATTGGGGATGGAAAAACAGCTGTGAACCCAGAACATCACCAGCCATGCCGAGCCGAGGGTATCAATGCCAAAAGTAAGACCCAGGAAGGTTCACCTACCAGGTCCACAGTGCACCTTCATATACAACTTAGATTTGCAAGCCCAAGATTCTTTTGAGAATCCTGATCACCTACATCTATCTATAAGGTTGGGTTGGTTTTTAAGCTCTTTTACTCTGGACTTTTAGTATGAAAACTCATAAGTAAACATTTATATTCAGGGTTGTACAAAAATATTTTTGAGAAGATGCACTCTTTTATAGAGGAAAATAATAAAAGTTCTACAGAATGTTGACTGTTTAGAACCCAGTACGGTTTGAGTGGGTGTGTCAGTTCACTTCCTTGTGCACTCAAGGACTCCCGTGTGCTAGGTGATGGACAGCACACGCGAGGGGGATGATAAGAGGTCAACGTGGCACATCACTCGAAACAGTAACATTGGACTGAACAGACAGTGCAACAACATGTTAAGGAACTCAAAGAAGAGATCATGAAAATCTAGTCAGGAAGGCTGTAAAATGAAGATGTTGATAATGATCGCAAAACATGAAAAGAACAAACTTTTATATAATAGCACCTGTCATTCAGTAAGTTCCGCCTGTATTCTCTGCCAACTTCGGAGTGCTCTGTGTAGATGATCTCATGCATCCCTTAGGGCTCACGGGGGGAAAGCCCGAGGAAAGAATTCCACGTGCCAGTGCACACTTTAGGTTTGTATCAGAACTAAGATTCAAAACCACAGCTTGAGCTGTTTATACCAAGTTACTTGTCTGGGATAAACTATCTTTACTATCTTGCACAGAGCTAGCCATTTGGTAAGAGCTTACCAAATCTCTCTCCATCCATACCTTTGTCTTTCTTCCTTTGTAGAATATATAATATTAGTGTGATAATCATTGTGAGAAATGAGGGAGAGAGTCAAAAGTTGAAAAATACGTATGACCAAAACATGAAATAAGTGAACAGTTACAGTTGTATAGTTTGCTTATTTCTCCCCTAAACTATGAAAATTTCCCAATTGGGAGGTAAGATAAGCCGAAAAAGGCAAAGATCAGGGATATTTCCTGATTAGGGTGCTGGTTAGTTTCTCAGTTTTTACAGTGGACCCCAGCTCTCTGCTAGCTCTACTTTGTCAATTAGCTGTAAAGGTCATGTCTGTGCATATGCTTCTCTCCTGCGGTTGGTTCTCTCCTGTGTGGCCTTGCTGGTCCACGTGGAACCATGCCATCTTGAATGCCCAGCTAGAGAACAGCAGAGCAATCAGATGCATTTACAGTCTCCATGCACAGGAAAGATGTGCTTGGCTACTATAGATGATTTGTACGAATCTAAATCTACAATGTTAATATCAGCCTTCTTCCACTGATATTTCAGGGACATGAACAGGGGTATTTAGCAAGCTGCCACTGATTCATTTGCTAAGATATGAACAATTTTCCTGTTCTGATCCGCTTGATTGTGTGGAGAGCTGATTAATAGTGTGATCGCTGAGACTCTCCGTGCCCCAGACTGAACGGGTGAGTACTATCAGTGCCCTGAACGTCTGTGCGGAGCTAGAGGTAAATTGAAATGTCACCGTGATGCCTGAATGCCTGTCTGTCTACTAGTTTTCATTGGCCTTTTTATAATTTCCTTTGCTAATAAAATGGACCTTCCTATATTTAATAATTTGACCAAAAATATTATGTGACAGTATGCTCAGTATTGTAAGACTTTATAAATAAATAAGATCACTTAGATTAATATTGTAAAGAAAGAGTTAGGTTATTGGAAAAATAATGATACTAGTATTTGTAGTAGTAGAAGAAATTATAGTATAGCCATTTTAGTAATCACAGCAGCAATATCAGTAATAGTATCACAGTACTAGCTAGGCCTGATCCCCATGGGGGGTAAGCACTCTGGTGTTCATTATGGAAAAATTGCTTAATAATTAATGGAGGCCACAGCCTGTGTATGATATAGATGTAGCTACCCAGAGTGACCTCCGTCCAAACCTCTTTGTCCCCATCAATTCCTGCAATGCAGGAGTCCCCTGCTTTTTGGAAGTTCAGTGTTTGCCAAGGTCTAGAAAACTGTTTCAATGGTCATAAGTGCTGCAGAGCCAAGCAAAGGTGGAGAGAAGAAAAGGGAGTCTACAGTTTGGTTCCAGGTCCAGGAAGGACCTTACTATGCCAAGAACAGAGGTGTGGGTGAGTCAGCCAAACATGAACATCGAGGTAAATGCATGTTGGGCAGAAGGAAAAGCACATGAGAAATCCTGGAGTGGGCCTGTGCCTGATGAAGAGTATTGGGGAGACGATTCTGTTGTGTGGAGTGCTGTTGCAGAGACTGCAGCCGTTTGTATAAACTTTGCAGGGCGCTCAGGGTTTTGGCTTTTACACGGTGAGAGTAGACGCTGTTGGAGAGTTGGTTAGGAGAATTATCAGGTCTCAGGATTGGAGTGGATGTGGTGTTGGAAACATATGAGAGAAGCAAGAATGGAAGCACGGGGACCAGAAAGGAAGCTGTCCCATGAGCTGATGCTCAGACCACGTGGGAGGAGAGAGAGCGTAGTCGAAGAGCAAATGGAAAGATGATGAGACCGCAGGAGGAGGAGCGTGGAGAGAAAGGCTGGTCAGACAGCTTTGCTTTGCAGTGTCTCTTAGACATCCCGGTAGAGATGTCCAAAGCGTAATTGAAGGCAGGCATTTGGAATTCAGGGGAGAGGTCTGGGCTGTAGGTATAAAAAGTGTCATCATCAAAACATGGCTGATATCAAAACCCATTAGACTAGGAACCCCCACGGGAGTATGTTTGGATAAAAAAAAGAAGAAAAAGTGCTGCTTGAAATTTTCCTCACTTACCTAGTCCCCAGATCCCTTCCCTCTGGCTGGAATGTGTTATGATTCATTAGTATTGATCTTAAAATGTTGTTCCCCAAAAAAGACATCAGTAGAAAACCAACAGAATCTGGGAAAAAAGTATTTAGTTTAATAAAATTGTACCAGTATTAAGTTTTTAATTTTGATAATTGTTCTAGGTTGATGTAAACTATGAACCAAAGAGGAATGGGAATAGAGGTTTATGGGAATGTTTGTACTACTTTACAACTTTTCTGTAAATCTAAAATTAATTGATAATCAACCATTTTTTTAAAAACCTAGATGTGGACACCTTCCTTTGAATGGGATCTGATCTCTTCAGAAGGAAAAGAGATTTTTTACCTCTCTTTTCCTAAACACCAGACTTTACTTAGAAAGCCTACACTTGAATTACTTTCTTCAACATTTTCCTATCTAACTACCTAACTCACACTAAGTGTATGGTCACCTGAATCCCAGGGGATATTCTGATAGTATCTTCTTAAACCAGCTCTCCCTTTGAGTATCTGAAAAAAATTGATTTTCTTTTTGACAGTTCCAAAGCTAGATTACACATTATCCAGCGGAAATAGTCTCATTTGGATTTTACGGAACCAGACCAGAGCACTGGCCAGTTGAGCGTCATGGCCTCCAGCAGCTCCGTCAGCCCCTGCTGCTGTTCCCTGAGCTTCCCTGAATTCCATCGTGTAGATCTCTGCTCAAGTGTCGCTGCAGCCCTGGCGCCTCACCCAGGCCTGCCATTTGGTTAACAAAGATTAATGCAGAAACTTTCTATGTTTTAATTTATCTGTGAATTGACCTACTAGAATTATCCCAGAGCCCACATTTAATCTTTTTATTATCAAATATATAATGAGGGTCTCTATTAAATTCCCTGATGAAATCAATGGACTATTTGACTACAACATTTCTTAATGTACCAGTACTGACAAATTTTAATGAATTTATGCTGGCTCCCAGTAATCAATGTGTTCTGTTATGACTGCTCACAAATCATCTTTTTAGCAGTCCTCTTCCATGGAAATGGTGTATGGTTATTCATCAAAATTATGCAACTATAATAATGCATAGCCTACCCTTTCTATTTTTGTTTTTTTATTATTATTGGTTTTTTTTTAATTTTTTTTTTTTCTGAAGCTAGAAACCGGGAGAGACAGACAGACTCCCGCATGCGCCTGACTGGGATCCACCCGGCACGCCCACCAGGGGGCGACGCTCTGCCCACCAGGGGGCGATGCTCTGCCCCTCCGGGGCGTCGCTCTGCCACGACCAGAGCCACTCTAGCGCCTGGGGCAGAGGCCAAGGAGCCATCCCCAGCGCCCTGGCCATCTTTGCTCCAATGGAGCCTCTGCTGCGGGAGGGGAAGAAAGAGACAGAGAGGAAGGAGAGGGGGAGGGGTGGAGAAGCAAATGGGCGCTTCTCCTGTGTGCCTTGGCCGGGAATCGAACCCAGGATTTCTACACGCCAGGCCGACACTCTACCACTGAGCCAACCGGCCAGGGCCTGTTATTATTATTTTTATAAGAATTTTGTAGACCAAACATAGAGGCCAAATCTCTAGAAATGTGCAAACTGTGTGGCACATTTCCTATGAAAATGAGGGAAGAGGCTCCATAAGAATCAAATGGAAAATGCTATTGCATTTGTTGCAGATTTTATAGTCAGTAGCTGTTTTTGATGTGTATTTAAACTCCACGGGAGGCAGCTTAAATGGCAAAATTAAACTTAATTTGGTGAAGCTGTTTATCAAGTATTTTCTTAAACAGTTGATAATTTGCACATTTCTTTGTGAAACTGTTTCTTCATTAGTGAAGACTACAGCTTGCTATAAACTGTTAATGAATTATGACACATCTATTATTCATGGAGCTTCTAAACTTAGGTGACATTCTAAAGGTCACCCTGTGGTTTAAAATCTCAAGTGATCTTGTCGAAGGAGCTCCACGGTGTCACCCAGTGTAACTGTGGTAATCTGAAAGCCGCCAGTCCTCCGCTGATGTTCCTTTTGCCATGGATGTGTCTCCCAATGATATCACAGCCGCATCACAGAAGAGACATTGCTCAGACAAACTTGAAGAATTATTCCACATGGCTGCATGCTCTTATGCCTAGCGTTGATGAGATAGGTACCTGACTCCTTTTCCTCACCTCCCACTGCCCCTGTTCTTTCCGCATGTCACTCCCCAATATGTAATTTCTGAAACACAAATCACTACTTGATTTGCCGATACCAACTTCCTCATGGAGTGAATGAAAATCAGAGGGACTTGGAATAATAGTAATACAGAGAATATAAGATATTCAGAAATAAGAATAGTAACAGCACATACTTTCATATGCCAGGCAATGTGCTAAGTGCTTTTCATAATTTATTTCATTAACCATTATGACAATCCAGTGTAGATGAGGACTGTATTTCAGATAAACTACTAAAGAGAGACATATTAATGCAATTGTCCAAAGTCACAGAGCTGTTTAGTGATGAAGGCAGAATGTGAATCCTGGCTGTTTGGCCCTGGAGCCTGTGCTCTTGACCATGGCACCGTGCTCCTATGCTGCTACCTGGTGAGGGACGTCACACTGAACATTCACAGAGATGGCACATGGACCATGTGACTTCCAGCAACTTTAATACCATTGGGATGAGCCGGATGGTATTCTGATTTATCTTTTATATGAAAAGACATGATAATTTTGGTTAGGAGACACAGAAAGACCAAGAAAATGATGCCAATGGAAGGGGAATGAGGAGACAGGCTGGCTAAATGCATCATGTTGTCATATATTGAGTCCTGAAAGAGGAAAAGGACATAATAAATATACTGGTGACATCTGAAAAGGGTCTATAGTTTTGTAGTATTGCACAAATGTAAGTTTCATGGTTTAACATTGTACTATGTAAGATGTTCACTTTAAGGCAGGGGTCTCAAACTCGCGGCCCGCCCACCAATTTTGTGCGGCCTGCAGACTAATCAAACTTCGTGGATTAGTCTGCGGGCCAGTCTGCAGGCCGCACAAAATTGGTGGGCGGGCCGCATGCGGCCCGCGGGCCTGAGTTTGAGACCCCTGCTTTAAGGGAAGCTGGGTCAAGGGTATATGAGAACTCTTTGTTGTATATTTGCAATTTTTTTCTGTAAATCTAGAATTACTACAAAATAAAATTTTGTTAAAAATCTTTCATTGAAAATGGTGATTTTCTTTTTATATAGATATTTTATAATGACAAAGTTAGTTCTTACATAGTCCTAAAAAGTCTCTTTTCTCCCTGT
The DNA here is from genome assembly GCF_036850995.1 of Saccopteryx leptura. Lineage (NCBI taxonomy): Eukaryota > Metazoa > Chordata > Mammalia > Chiroptera > Emballonuridae > Saccopteryx > Saccopteryx leptura. Next base: position 83,836,539 of record NC_089511.1, read on the forward strand.
CCTCAGAGATCTGTGGATTTACTGCTACTCTTACGCTTGTCATTCTTGGCATATTTATGTGTTTATAGTTCAGGTGTGCAACAACATTGTGATCTTTTCAAGGCAGGGACTGTGTCCACTTCCTCTTTGTACTCCAAGCATGTAAGACAAAGAGGATATTGGTGATTTTAAAAAAACCAGTGAAGCACATTTTTCAGTCCTTATGCCTGATAGTGAGTTTTAGATGCACTCCATGTGGTCCCCCCACATCTGCACCCTGTGCTGTTCCCCAAGTGACAGGGAGAACGTAGACGGCTCATACAGAACTAAGAAACATAGAGAAGAGTCTGTCTTCAGTAAGTGAAGGCAGCAGCAGTGACAGGAGATACTGTATCCATCCGCAGGAGGTTTCCAGTACAGAGTAGGTCCGGTGTATGTCCCAGGATCCTGGGAAGCTGACTGGGACCTTGGCACCAGCGTCCTGCCTTCCCAGCTGAGCTATAGGAGAAAAAAAGGCCGTTTACTTTTGAGGAATGATGAGACCGGTTTGTTTTATTGGAGTATTTCTTTGTGTATTAAAAAGTTTGTGACTGGGTTGAATGACAGTGTAAAGCTGGCAAGGGACCTATACATATCTTCACTGGTAAACAAACGGAGGCCACTACCATGCTAGTTTCATGATGATTTTGTGTTTTTTACATTTTAACAAGTTTATGTAGATATAGTTAACATACCATGCAATTCATCCATTTAAAATGTGCAATTCACAAATAGGTAAAACATTGCCCCAGTCAATTGTAGAACATTTGTCATTCCCGAATGACACCTTGTATGCTTTAACTTTCACCCTTCCCCCAGCCTTCTCCCCACTCCCAGCCCTTGGCACCCACCAATCTACCTTCTGTCTGTATTGCTTTCCCTGTGCTAGGCATGTCGTATGAATGGAATCATACACTATGTAACCTTTTGTGAGTGGCCTCTTTTAGTTAGCATAATATTGAAAAGATTCACCCACATTGCAGATATCAATACTTCATTCCTTTTTATAGCCAGATTATATTCCATTGCACAGATATACCTCTTATGAGTATCCATTTCTCAGTTAATGTATATTTGGGTTGTTTCTACCTTTTTGGCTACTGTGAATAATGCTGCTATAACCTTTAGTGTACAAGTCTCTGGGTGGACGAATGTTTTCATTTCTCTTAGGTGTATATCTGTTTTTAGTTTAGTTATTTCTCATTTGGCCCATATGAAAGTTTCTTAGAGAGAAGGCATAAAATTACCTCAGCAGGCTAACAAATTTAAATAATTTTTAAGTGTTCCCTGCCTCTGTGAGTCCCAGTATAGGAGTATCTTTTATAGATAAGCTGTGCCCACAAAATGAACTTTTTAGACACATACATACATGCTTGCATACACACACAGCCCAAAGTGTCTTTTTCCAGCAATCCCGGGAGAACAAAGTGCTAGTCTTTTTTCTTTCTTTTTTTTTAATTTTTAAATTTTATTTATAAAATTAACTTTAATAGGGTGACATCGATCAATAAGAGTACGTAGGTTTCAGGTGAACATTTCCATAGCATTTGAACTGTTCATTGTGTTGTGTACCGAGGACCTGAACAGACACTTCTCTCACGAGAACACACAAATGGCCAATAGTTATATGAAAAAATGCTCATCTTCACTAGCTATTAGAGAAATGCTAGCCTTCCTTCTGACAGGATTGTGTTTGCTCCTCTTTAAAAATCTTTTCTGATTGAAGTTTAAGAGCCATACTAGAAATCTCAACTTTAACTTTATTTGTCCTGATTTGTGGTGTGCTTAATCAAAATTCCTTTGGCTGTTTCTAAAAATCAGATATTTTCTGGAAACTTCTCTTTCATGAGGCGTCATTGGCACCTTGACTTTGGCCGGGAGGGTGACTCCTAACGAGCTGCTTCTCGGTCCCCCTCCCTGGCAGGGCCTTCTCCCTGTGTTTGCCAAACTGACACGAATTGAGATCGTTGAAAAATAGCATCTTCTTGCAGGACTTGTGCATCTTCGTAATGGCTCAGTTTTCTTTCAGAAAAAGGCAGATGACAGCACAAGTCGTTAATCATGTACCTTCCCTGTGTTCCTGTGTTTAATAGAAAGAATGAGTCAAGACCTGCTCATTTAGTGCATCCCTTCCTTGTTGCATGTGTGATGAAGTGGAGGCTCCGAGCAGTCCTGTGGCTGTTCCCCCTGCCTTCTCCCTGCACCTGGGTCCCAGCCTTTGCTGACCCCTGGGCAGGCCTGGTCACTTAGCTGGCCCCTGGCCTGAGGCTGTCTCCAAGAGAACTTTCCCCAGGTTCACTCACAGCTTCAGCACCTCCCCGTGTGCACTGTTCAAATGCAAGGAAATCTTCAATAGGCCCCTCCAGATATAATAGTGACTTTTCAATAGTGTGACATTTTGGTTATGGAGCAGAATCAAATTATGTAATCAAATAAGGACAGCAAGCCTGATTGAGACTTGAATCAAAGAACTCAAGAAATCCAATAATTCTGAGTATGACCTTTGTGCTATTTTTAATGCAGCTCATTTGAAAGGCGCTCTGAGAGATGTCTGAACCTTGCAGTGGCCTGTTTTCTGGATCCTGTTTGCAGGGAAATACCTCCTCCCTCCAGGCTGACCCTGTACCCATTATTCCAGGTCTCTTGGAACTAAGGTCTTTGATCCCCTCTCAGGCCTGGTTGTTCGTCTGGTCTAATGTGATAGGCACAGAGAAGAAGAGCTCCAGGAAGGTCTCAGAAGATCATTGAGCCTAGAAGGGCAGTTAAGGCCCCGAAAGGGAAAGAGAACATTTATATTAGATTTAGACTAGATTCAAGGGTGGTGACCAGATATTTGGCTCTATTATACAAGAATCCTTTTTGACGTTTCCTGGTGCCCTCTCTACCCTAGTGGACACTAGCTATATTGGACGAATGCTCGGTGAATGCTTGCAGTGGGCACATGCATCAGAGGGTTTGGGGTGCTCTGCCGGAAAACCAGAGCACGCTGACTCCGAGGTGGATGGAGGTGCTCATCACCCTGCTGTCTTGCTGGGAAAGTCTGAAGGTTGCCCACATCTCCAACTCCGGACACTGATTTCTGACTGAAGTTAATAGTATGTTTTCCTCCCAGGCACCCCTGCCTGGCTGCAATGATGACTGTTTGTAAGTCAAATTTCATACAAGTAGGCATTTTTAGAAATCATCACTGTTTAACCTCAATGCATTGGGGTCTTTACATCCAGAAATGAAACAGTCGTGACTGCTCTTTCCTAAAACATTATGATTAGATCCAGGTGATTTCTTCCTTATACTTTAATATACAATATCTTTTATTCCAATACCACAAGAAGAAACCCCCCAAAGGAGAGAAAGAGTGCATCTTTAATAGTTGAGTTTAAAATTAAAGGCAACTTAAGTATTAGTTCTTAAATGGAATTCTGGTTTCCTGGGTAGCTAACAGAGCACAATTTAGCTCTTAAAATTTTTTTTTTTTTACTTTACAGGCACAGGAAATGCTATATATCAACATTTAATTTAGAAAGTATGAATGCTTTCAGATCTTCCATTTTAAATTTTTTTACTTGGGGTGAGGGTTATTTCAGTGACATTTACTTTTTTGAAGGCATAATTACAGGATGAGTTCTCATAGAAGTACATTTTCAAATAACTAAAGCTTGCCCATTTAAGGGTGTATATTTTCTATTTCAAATATTTCTGAAGTAAATCTTTGTAAAATATAATTTTACAGTCATTTCCCTTTGTAAACAAAGTGTTTGATATAAATATAACTCTTGCTAATGCCTCCTGGCATGATGCCCCAGTGAGTCTTGCTGTCTGGGAGGGCAAGGGCTAGATAGAGCCCCAGTTCATGAAACTTACCCTCCTCGCCCGCCCAAGTTACAGAACAACAGATCTCGGAGGGCTAGATAGAGCCCCAGTTCATGAAACTTACCCTCCTCGCCCGCCCAAGTTACAGAATGACAGATCTCGGAGGGCTTTTGATTTCCTGTAAATTGCAGAGCGACTCCTAGCCCACCGTTCTGAGATTTCTGCATGGCTTTTCCCCTCCCGGAAACCCTGTGGCCGGAGGTTTGCTGCCAGGACAGGAGCCCTCAGCTGGGGTCGGGTCTTCCGGCCTTGCCTCTCCGGAAGCTCCAGTCCTCTCCTCCCCCAGGGTCCAGGTTCAGGGAGTAGCTGGCGGGGCCCGAATCCAGCCCCATGATTCGGGACCACCCTCCTTTCCCGGTTTCCTTTCCCTTCTGCTCAGCCTCGAGCGGGGGCACAGTCATCTGGCTTTAATACTTCACAAATTCCCCTTCAGAATTTCCCCTAGGAAATTTCCAGCTCCTTCAGGGAGAGGTGGCTGTGCCCTGCCTTTACTCTCAGTGTTCTCTGTGCGATCTCCTCTCTCAGCACCCAGCCCTGTCTGTTCCACCTTTCTGTGCCCGTTTGTCCAGTCTTCCTCTTCTTGGCCACTCAAAAGTGTATCCCACGGATGTTTTCTGTCTGCAGGTCTGGTTCTGGTACCTGGCAGCTCCATGGGGTAACTTAATGATGAGCAGAGAGCATTTTCTAAAGTCTATGTCCCTCCTTCACTTTTAATTCCTCTCATGTGTTTTTTATTTTTTTGGATGTGTGTGATTTTAAAAATTATTTTCAAATTAGTTTCATGTAATTTCATTTTTGTCATGTTATTTTTGGAGCGATGACATGAAGCACTGGGAGATGAAGTGTGTGTGTGTGTGGGAGGCAAGCCAAGCCTTGTCCTGCCAGAGATAATATTCTTCCGCCAACTGTGGAGATGCCCCTAGGAGACCGTTCTCTCTTCACCTGTGGGAGCCGATGTGGGCCACTGTCCCAGGGTCCTGGCGGGAGCTCGAGGGAAATGCTGCAGAGTGCAGAGCTGGGCGGGCCTCTGGGCCTTGTGGAGCTGCACAGCCTACGCCTACTGTGCCCCCTCCCGGTGACGTGCGTACCTGCATTATGCCTGTGTGTCACTTCTTATTTTCTCATTGTCACCCTGAAGCCACACTTCCTGCATTCTCATTCATTTCAGCTTCATTACTCGCTCATTCAGTTTTTCAGTTCCTCTGTTTGATCAACTGTAAAAATGGTGGTTGTAAAGACGAAATGAGTTGGAACATAAAAAGTGTTAAGAAGAGAGCTGTCACATCACTGGAGAAGGATGCATGCTAGCTTCCTTCCAATTATTGCTATTGTTACTTTAGTGAGAGAGGAAAGGGTGGGGAGGGGACAGAGAGAGAATGAGGGAAGGAGGGAGATAGCTTGATCTGTTCCTGTGTCCCGATTGGGGATCACACTGGCAAGCTCTGCAGTTTGAGATGCTGCTCTAACCCACCCAGCTATCCTGCTGGATTATTAATGTTGTTATTACCATGACGGTCCAGCTTCCATCCTCAGTTCCTGACTAACTGCCACTGTCTTGGGATTTGCTCTGTCGACCTTCCAGTAGCTGCAAAATGAGATCAGCCCCATTGATTGTAATAAGTATACGAAGTCAGAGTAATTAGGTTTTTAGTAAGGACTTTGTTTCTGAAAAACTAAAAAAAAAATCTCTCTGAGCTTTGGTGCACATATAATTTTAGCCTGTGCTTAAGCCACCAGGGGCCTTCTTTTTTTATTTTCTGATTCATGCCTCTGTTAAGAATAGTTAAAGTTGCCAAAAAGTGATTTTTTAGGTAAGCAAGAGTGGTGAGATCATGTTAAATTAGGAATCAGAGTCAAGAAACGATGAAAAGCTTTATTTAGAATGGGGTTTGTATTGAAAGTGACTGGATTTTTAAAAAATAGTGTGAGAAATACAGCCACAGGTTTGAAATGAAGCTGTTTAGACAGTTATTTTAGTCCAGTTGAGAGAAGGAGAGAGCCCCTTCCCAGACCCCAACATTTATTTTCAGGATGTGAAAAGAAAGTGAGAGACTGTCTGACCTCGTTTTCTCTGAATTATTTTCTTTTGCTTGCTCTCTGTTTTGCCTTGTTTTTGAGGTGGGGGGATCGTGTGCCTTTTTAATGCTGAAAATAGAAGAGATTATTTTGTTTTAATAGGTATGGAATTATTATAAATAAGAGCATCATGGCCTATGCCGATGCTTTAGAGAATATGAACAGATGAGTGACTTTGGATGAACAACTTCTCCATAGTTACGGAACCCCATAGGCTAATCATATCCAAAATCAGGATTGCACTATGGCTGGTCCTTCTGATAGATACGCCTCTCTGTGGACCACACTAGCACACACAGCTTGGTTATTAGGCAAAGTTCTCAATCTCTTGCTTAAAGAAAATTGAATTTATGCTTTGAAATATCTGTTTGGCTATCTATGTATCATTCTACCTGTCTCTCTGAACCAGGTAGCAAGTATCTTTTGATGGTGCTTGCACAAAGTTTTTCCTAGCCTATAAAAAGGTTGATGGCTTTACATACTTTGCTCATTTAATCCACAGCAATCACATTAGAAAGACATCGTTATCCTTCTGTTACAGGTAAAGAAACTGACATGTAAGCAATATAGATCACTTACCCAATTTCATTGCTGGAAAGTGCTGAAGTGAGGACGTGGAGCTGGGTCTTTGTGAGCCTAGAGAGTTTGTACTCTGACTACACCCTACCTAGAGCCACTGCATAGTTTTTTTTTCCTGAATTTATGAGGTTTTTTCCAAATGATTGGCAAAAACAACCACTTGAAGATTGATAAATAAAATCATGCCCCGATGTTTCTTCATTTGTTTGCTTATTGTTATCAACTTATGTTGATAAAGTGGTACGGTGCAGAGACAGGATAAACAAGTTTTATATGTTTTTAATATTTCCCAATTTGGGGGTAAGTCTTCCTCCTTCCTGTAGTCCCTGAGTAGAAATGGAGGGAATGGAGGTAGAACCCGATGCTGTTTGTCAAGAACTTCACCTCTGTTGTCAAGAAAGATGACATAATTATTTCCTAAAAAAATGAATAATTTTAATTGTAAATGAAAGTATTTTTAAAGAAAGATGAATTATAATGGTTCTGTTGGAAAATAACTTTCTGCCTAAAATTAATCAGCCTGTTCAAGAAGTTGTGATATATATGGAACAGCTTGTCCACAAAAGTTTGAGCCATTTCTTCTGTAGTAAGTGACCCAGTAAAAGTGCTATATATACATACTCAGGTTCTCCAACTGTATAGGCGTTGACAGAATAGGATGACTCATGCTCATAAGGACAGGACACCCATGAAATTTGTTTCTTTTCTGGACTTGGTCTAAATTTCTGAATTTCTTTAAAAGATTTAGGCTACTTAAAATGAATGGTAATATAATCTATGCTTTATAAATAGGAGATTAAAGAAGTCTTTTCTTTTGTTGGGGATGTCACATGAGTGGGTTTATTATTGGGGGTATGAGAGATCTCTGATTTGTACGCATTTTATGGTGTGTGGTGCCCCTTGGCTTCTGTCTTCCTCTTCACTCAGAGAATTATGTGAGTCAAATAAGACATTACATTTATGTTTATATACTTATGTTTAAAGGAGGTATTAATGGATATTTCATATGTACTAACTGGAAATAACACCTTTAACAGTCCAAACTGAATTAATTCTTTTTAGGGACCAAACTGTACGAAAACAGGGCAAGAAGTCCAGCTCCTTCTGCAAATATGTAAAGGCTTAATTGACATTCTTGCCAACTAATCTTGAGTGCCATGGAGCCAGTTGTTAAAAGCCATGGATTCAGGGCAACCAGGTGCTTCCCCCATCCCTCCTCTGCTGGTGGGGAGGCTCATATCTGCCTGTCTGGATTCCTGCCCCTGCCCCCTAACTCATCCTGGGTCTCTTTCTCTTGCCACTTCCACCTTCTGCTCTCACTGCAGAAGTGGATGTAGCCAGCTTTACTAAACTTGCTGTGATGTGAAAGCACCGATAGCATCCTCACTGTTTGTAGGAACATTTGTCTCCACCACTCCAATTGCTCTACAGATAGTAGATGCACGGACGGGTGCCCATGCTTCATTCTTCAGGGAAGTTGACCCATCTGCTCTGGGTCCCTCCAGGAAAGCCTGGATTCTGCCCCTGAGCTTTAGTTTGGCTGCAGGACTCTCTCTCCCTCTCCTGCTTCACTGGCTCCCTCTGGCGCCTGTACTTGACTCCTGGCAGCTCTGTCCAATTCCACCCAAATCACAGAAGTTTTCTCAGGAGTCTTATGAGAGAGGGGAAGGGGCATGGACTCTGGAATTAGATGAAGGGTCAGTGTTGGTTCTGCCCCTGTACCTGAAAGCGATTGAACTGCTTAATGTCTTGTTCTGCAGTTCTTTGCTTGAGGGAAATAGTTCCCTGTTGGCATGATTCAGGGCACGCTCTCCACGGCGTACTTGCCATGCAGTTAGAGTGAGGAGAGGTCGGTTCCTGTTCCCTTCCCCACAGACTCCAGCTTTCCTCACTGTGTTTGTATGTCTTATGATGTTACCAGAAACTGTGCATTGTGTTACATGAACTTTATATATTACAGATCATATCCCTGGGGTCTCTGTTGATTTTGCTTGACCATTCCACAGACATCTCTGGCAAGGGATGAAATATGTTTCACTTCTCTAGATGTTCTGCAAAGCCGTCACATAGTAGGCACTTAATGAATATGTGCTGAATTGCATTACGTGCTATTCATAGAAGCAGTGAGCATGGTGAGCAAAATCTTGGACTCTAGTAACAGACTGCCTGGATTTTGATCCCTGAACTATCGCTGACTAGTGGTGTGACCTTGACCGGGTTCCTTAAACCTCTTTGTGCTTCAGTTTCCTTGTCTGCAGAAGGAAGCTCAGGGCACTGCCTCTTGAGTTGTGGTGGAGATGAAATGAATTGCTTCGGGTGAAATATTTAGAATTGTGGTGGACTTGGAGTAAGTACTCTGTTGCCAATGTTATGTTTAATAATAGCTGGTGATTATTTTTAGAAACCATGCTTCTCTGTGGTTTCTTACACCAAACTTCTCCCAGGGTGAGGTATTGATTTTCTGCACAGCAGTCAGAAGTAACCACCTGGTAGGCCGGTCCCATCACGTGGCTTCCCCTTGGCTTTGAAGTGTGCTTGGCGGGCTTTGCTGTGCTTTCCTCGTGGCAAAAGCACATGAGGAGCATGACTCGGGGCTGATTGTGAGTGTGTTTCGCTCATTTGTTTCCCTTCACAGAAACGGGATTAAGGGCCTTTGTGCAGACTGATGCTCACTGTGCTTCCCTTTTATTATTTTTTATTTGATAATGAGGGTTGAGCATCTTGCTTTTCTCCTACCTCAGGTTTTCAGGTGACATCGCACAAAGGCAGCTGCAGCCAATGGCTTGCTTATCTGGCCAATTTTATAGTTATTCCTGAACATTGTGCTCTCTGAAAACCTGTCTCCTTCTTGTCCTGGTGTGCTGGCCTGCTGAGATTAAAGGCAAGCCGACAGTCTTCAATATATAGGGTTCTTTTATTGAAAGGAAACTTGTCATGCAGTATGTGTGTCATGACATTTACTTTTTGTGAGTTCACAAACTCATGTTTCTGACTCCAAAACCCAACCTCTTTTCACTACATGATGTCCACTGCCATTGTGACTTCTCTCTTTCTTTTCCTCTCTCTCCTTCCCAATTTCCCCTTCCCCTCCTCTTTTCTCCTCTTCTCTCCCCTTCCCTCCCTAAATGTGTACCCCAGATCCACTCTGTGTTACCAGCTCAGATTTCTCTAGAGTAGAACAGGTCCAAGGTCAAAGATCAGTTTAAGGGCTAAACCTAAAAATTTAAAATGGAAAACTTGAAAAATGTAGTCACATGGAATTCTGTGCAAACTTTGGCACCACAGTTGTTTACCTTGTATGTTAATGTGTCTTGTACGTTACTGTTACCTTGTACGTTAATGTGTCTCCTCCTACATTATTTTAATGACTGAATAAGCAATATACACAGAGCACCTGGTATGGCACCTTATATAGATGAACATGGCTCAGGAATTAAAAGACATGTTATTAGAAGTATTTGGTGATAACATTTGGCATAATCAGTGCTTTGTTTTTGTTCCTTAACCTCCAGAGGTGCTCATTTTATTCCCCAAAGCACATGCTTTGCTCTGCTTATCATTATTTTTGCTTAATCCACTCACTATTCCTGCTCTGGGTAGCAGGTATCAGCCTTAAACTTTGTGCATTTAGGTTGTAGGCTTTACAGCCCAGAGGATTGTGGGCCCCGCCTTTCCTTAGCTTCCCTGCTTTCACTACGAGCACCTGTTTATTACAAGTCAGGTAAAGCAGATTTAACACTTTCCAGTCAGCATGGTCACCCTGTCATGACAGGGACTGGCATCTTCTTCCTATATCTCTTTTTATGTTCCTGATGTTTGCCCTCAAACAACCCTCCTGGAACAGTAGGGGAACATGCAACTAGGCTTCAAGAGTTCAGTCCTTCCAACATTCTGTTCTTCCATCTGCTAGTCCCATTAGTTGCTGAGGCAACTCTAAATCTACAGACTGTAGGCCCTATAATTCTAAAATAGTAGCTTTTGACCTTGGCAATGCACTGAAATCATCTGGAAGGTTTGGAAAATGTGGTTGCGTGGGTCCTGCTTCCAAGGCTTCTGAGTTAATTGGTCTGGAGTGTGGTCGGACATCTGGTTATTATAAACCGGAAAGCAGCAATCAATATCAGGTTCTTCTTTGTTTTGATCTCTAGGGCTATCTACATTCGCAGGGGAAATTAATTTTGAAATCTGATACTCATGACTGCCCACCCAGCTCAATCCTTCGGTTTTGCATATTAATTAGATGTCAAGAGAAGATAGATCCTGTCTCTAGTCCCAGTAGAACTGTGTAGATGCTGTTTTCAGTATCCATCTATCCAGTCCCTCATTCATTTCGTGACCTGACTTAGGGAGTAGCCTGGACAAGGCAGGACTGCAGGGAATTGAATTGATCCTGGCTTTGTAATCTAACATCTTGGGCAAACGATTTAAACTCTTTGTGCTCCTACAACACATCCTCAAAATGGGATTAATAGGGTGTTGTGATGATTACATTAAATTAGGTCTATTTGTGGAAATCCGCATGTAATCTTTGCCTGGCACACATGAAGTTCCCAAAGAATATGTATTTCTAATCCTAAAATTAGTATCTATAGAAATGTTTGACACTTTAGTATGTCAATAAATGTTTCCTAAGGCATAAAAGACATGGTGCTATCTAGTGCTTACTTCCAGTCTTGTGTCATTTATCACAAACTGTTTACTGGACACAGCAAAACATTGTGTCATCCAATAATGGCTCGATTTTCAGCTTCCCAGTAGACCAATCATCATCCCCATTTGACAAACACATTTTCTTCAGAAATGACATCAAAATGCAATATTTTTCTTGTCATGCTGAACTCTTCCGTGCGTGCTGACACCCTTATATTCTCAGTATTCATTACCCTTTTACTGGCTCTCACCCTTTGGCTGTCAGATTGCCTTTATTTATTTAATAATCTGACAAAGATGAAAGAAATATTACCTGGGCTTATGAAACAATTGAAATGTCCTTTCCCGTCATCATTCTCATTTAGATGACAGAGGCATCTCCTTTGCCACAGTTTATGCAGTGTCTCTATGTTTGCTGTGCAGGTTTGTGTATGTGTGTGTTTGTGTGTGCTATCTTGCGAAATTAATTTTCAAAGGTAGATTTTATGTATCACTCTGTAAAAAGAGTAATACATCTTCACCAAACTGTTGTTTATTATATATCAAGGGCATTATTTTAAGCCAAATATTTGCAAACCTGAAATAAAATCAACTCAAATTTTTAAGAAGGTATAGTTAATAACACAGATACTGGCTTTGCATTTAACATGACTTATATTCTGATAAAGTGCTGTCAAAAATTGATGAAGAAATCTATTTCTCTTACTTGTGAAGATATATTTTGAATATGCTATCAGGCATGTGCTCCCTCAACAATCTGAGATTTCTAGATCTCTTGACCTATAAAAACACTTCCCCCCTCCCCCCCTCCCCTGCCTTTCCTTTTCAACCTCTTCTAATAAGTTTTTACCACATTTGTTTTTTCTTTCTTTTTTCTTTTCTTTAACCCATCATGTTTTAGAGGCTTTTTATTCTAACCTACCCAGAAATATCACTCTCACTCTCTCCTGGATCTTTGATCTCTCCCACTCTTGTAGAACATTCCAATAAGTTGCATGAAATAACCAAAACCCTTCCGAGATTCCACATTCTCCTCTGCCTGGCCCCCCTTTTTATAATTTGTAGATTACAAAAATTTCATGCAGTATTTGGAGTTCAGAAATATGTACATAAGTGATTATTAAAATGTGTTAATGTCATTGATCTCTTCCTTTCCATCCTTGAGTAATTTAAACATTTTACTTCAAATAATTTTAAATTAATAGAAGATTTGCAAAGATAAGAAAAAATTGTCTTTTGTTTCACTCACCCTGCATTTCTTAATGTTACCAACATAGGGAACCAAGGTCCACTAATCGGCTACCGTGCCACTAACTAAACTACATATTTTGATTGGATTTCATCAGTGCATCCCAGTGCCTTTATTTCTGGATCTAACCCAATTCCCACATTGTATTTAGAAGTCTAGACTTCCTAGTCTTCATCTTACTTGACTTCACTTCCAATCACCACCCAAAAGTTACTCCTTCCTATAACAGTGTCTGCCCTTGGTGACACACTCCTGCTTTTCCTCCTATTTCCGGCAGTTTCTTGCTGGCTTCCTGTGCTGCTTCCTCCTCCAGCATTAAAGATTGAGGTTATGTAGAGCTTGGTGATGATTCCTCTTCCTCCCATGCTCTTCATTCCTTTCAGCCCTTTGGTCAGTCACATGGCTTCAAAAACCAATATGCTGGTAACTCCAAATGCATGTTTTTAGTCTAGACTTTTTAGAAAGTTTGGAGATATATATATATATATATATATATATATATATATATATATATATATATATATAGAACTTGACATTTCCATTCTTCATATAACTGGATTTACAGCAAATGTATCTAGATTCTTCTTCCCAGGTGCACGCACTGCTACATTCAGTGTGTGGTCCAGCAAGGTACACTCTTCTTAGTTCTTCACTGCTACTTATTCAGGTTATTAATCTGTTAGGGTCACAAAATTATTTTCCTCAAAAGGACTATAGGGAGAACGAGAAGAGGAAAGATCTTAATTACAGTGACCATGAAATTTATTGTCCAAACAAGGACACTTGAGTGGAACAGGGAGCTATTAATAATTATTTGAAGGTAATAGCCATAAAACACGTTGGTCATAAGTAGCCTGGGGTGATAGTCATCCAAATCTTAATATTTTTTCTCTGAAGAGTGGATGTATGCCACTGATGGAAACGTAGACTCACAGAAGTAAGGTAGCAGTGCCGTCAGTGGTAAATGAAATGTTCACACAGCTGTCTTACGTATTATCACTCAGGAAAATAAGTTCAATTTTATTTAACAGAGAGGTTTTAATCCTTATCATGCATGTATAGTGAATAAAAGTAATTTTTTCCAAACATGTAGAAGAAGCTTTCAGTGATTGCAGCTTTGATATCAAAGGTTACATGTCATAGAAGATACAAAACAAAACATCCAAGCAAAGGCTGGGTGTAGAGAAACTGAACTATCATAGGTGATCTGTCCAATATGCACCCCAGCCAAAAATTCAAGTTTACGGTGACAAGGCGCAGAGATGTAATTGAAATTAACACCTTGTATAGTCTGATTAGTGCTCTTTATTCTTTGCCCTTTATAGAAATTGGCACATAGATAGTCTCTGAAGTCACAAAGACTGAAGACTAAATCTTCTTTGGCTGCCTCTTTGAATGGCATTGTCAACTCTCTGTACATTCATGTTCTTCTGTTTAAAGGAGGGGAGACATTTAGCCTGCTCACTCCATAGGATCTCAGGAATATTGAATGGGATAGTACATGTGTGAGTTCTTCACCAGTTTTAGGTTTTACTGTGTTATTTTACCAGCAGCAAGCGTGGGCCTTATTTTACTTATTCATAAAAGCCTACACTGGAGCCCACAGTTGGCCACAGGAGAGCACGGTGGTCCTACAATGAAGTGGAGCCAGGCTTTGCTTCAGTCTTCCTTTGCAGTAGTATTCTCCAAGGTTTGAGTGACACTTCAGATCCTGCATGGTCACTGCTGTGGCTGGAATGTTGTTCAGAATTACTGTGCAGCCTGACCAGGTGGTGGCGCAGTGGATGGAGCGTTAGACTGGGATGTGGAAGGACCCAGGTTCGAGACTCCGAGGTCACCAGTTTGAGCGTGGGCTCGTCTGGTTTGGACAAAGCTCACCAGCGTGGACCCAAGGTTGCTGGCTTGAGCAGGGGGTCACTTGGTCTGCTAAAAGCCCACGGTCAAGGCACATATGAGAAAGCAATCAATGAACAACTAAGGTGTCGCAACGAAAAACTGATGATTGATGCTTCTCATCTCTCTCCATTCCTGTCTGTCTGTCCCTATCTATCCCTCTCTCTGACTGTCTCTGGAAAAAAAAAAAAAAAAAAAAAAAAAGAAAAGAAAAGAATTGCTGTGTAATCCCTGAGCAGAAATGATCTTTTTCTAATGTCTCCATGATGTGGCCCAGAACTTGGAGGAGGCTGTGAGCCACGTCACTCCAGCCAGTCACAGAGGGTACCAGGGCAGTACACCGAGCTCTCTGTTCACTGGGACACTTAAGATTAGGAAGCATATTGTACTTAGTGCCTGTGAACTAGGGCTGGGTGTGGGCAAAAGTAGACTCCAGTTACTGAACCCAGGAGTGGGATCCGTTCCCATCACAGGGCACACTCAGTTTTCTTACGGCCTGTTCATTGGTCGGCTTCTGTACCTTGATGGAAGTTCATGAATTTTAGCGATGGGCAGGAGGAGCAGAACTGTGACTTCTGTTCCCAAGTGCACAGAACTGCTTTCCGTTTCCCAGGCCCGTCCTCCACCTTTCAGGCTCCGGGGGAGTGGGAAATGCTGTCTTTCCTGCTCGCGCTCTCCCCAAACGCACAATCTCTTCTCTGACCCTCCTGCTGTGGCCAGATGTGTGATGTCAAATCTTCACTGTCTTTTTGGACACAGGGATTTGGGGAACTTGATTGCAAAACACCCAGTAGTCCTGAGTAGGAGGAGTGAGTGGAACCCTTTGCTCCCCTTTCATTGGCACCAGGACATTTTGCAGCAAGTTGTCCCAGCGCACCCTAGCCTGCTCCCAAGGGGCCTCCACAGCATCAGCTTGGCTGAGACCACAGCCTGTTAGAGCACCTGCTTGCCAGAGTCGCAGCGGGCATGCCCACCGGCTCTGCTTTCCCTCTCCTGCCTCCTGCAGTGCTTGGGGCTCCACTCCAGACACTCCAGAGTTGAGAGAAAGGACAGAGTATCTGTCCCCTTCATTAATAGGCAATTTGGGGGCTTCCTTCTTAACTCATAGAATAGTTTTGCTGAAAAAAAGCACCCCTCAAGAATCAATTTAAATCCCGGAAATTTACTGATTCAGGAATTGAAGCTCATAAAAGGAAAGGGCTCTGGCCAAGGTCACAGTGTTGATGAACGGCACAGCTGGACTTGTGTCTGGGGCACTCAGGGGTCGTGGCCTTCCTGCCACACGATATGTGGATGTGTGCTGGGCTAGACCCAGGCCTAGATACATTCTTATTAATAATGCACTGTCATTTAAGGCTGTGTGCATAGTGGCCTTACATTTATTTCCTTTATTGGTCACTATTAAAATTTCAGTGCTGTTTCATTTTTTCTAAGAACTGTATCAGAAATGTCTGTGCAGGTCTTAGAGATCTGATTTTAAAAATGTTTTTAAAAACTCAATTTTTGGCATGAATATGGAGGAGACGCTTTTCTGTAGTTGTTAGAAAATGACATATGACTTCCTTTGATTAAAACTCTCAGTTTCTGTGGTCCTTCCCTGTCAGTACCTCCCCTTGACTCAAAAGAAATTTAAACGTTTTGGGGATTAGATTATGATAAGGAAATATCATTTACATTTGTTATGGAATGAATGGATTTAGCTCTTCAATTCTACATTGAACAGATCTGCAGAGAACATTAAATATTCTTTTATCTTGACATTTCTGATGCCCATAGTTTTGGTAAGCTGTGAGTTACAGATCGTTGATTAAAAATACCTTGTATGTCTCTGATTCAGAATATACTTGGATTTTAAAAGCTTATTTAAATTTCCAGTGTCTTTGCTCCTTTCCTCTGAGGAATCTGAATAAACAGATTAGCCTTTCCACCTTGACTTTACAGTCGGGACTGAAACAGCTCAGCGCTCAGCCGATAACAAGCACATCCATGGGAAGAGCACGCCGTGCATGGCCATCATCTTCGTTTGCCCAGCGCTCTGGTGCCCTAAACATCCTGTATAATTCTCTCAGTACTCAGTGTTCCTGCATGCCGGATACCGCAGGATCTGAGGGCTTGTTTCGTCCTCGGTTCCCAGTATTCTGATTGTTTCTGATACATACGGTTAGTTTGAAATTAGTCTCCAAACTCCCTTTATTTCTGTCCCCTGCCTCAATTATGGATTTTGAATTTCAAGCCTTGTGAGATCATCCCAGATTGGTAAATAAAGATGCGTAGTAGAAAGGGGGTAATAGATAAGACTCTTGAGACTTCTACTCAGGATTGGGCTGTTAGAAGCAACAACCTGCTTTGATCCTATATGTTGTGAGATGTGATATTTGAATCCATACAGAGCACCCAGTGCCAGAGTGTTAACCAAATACATGGAATTTTAGTTTTTAAGCATAAGTGCAAATATAGCTCTAGCTACCACATTTCCTGCATTTGAGCAAATTTTATGATGAATAATAGGTTAGTGCAAGAATTGGTAAAGTTCTGCATCTACTTCTGAGGCAGAAATAAATTCGCTGGCCTAGCTGGTTAATAACTTAGACACACTAATAAACAGGTCAGATGATTGCCCCTTGGAACTAATTTATCTGAGAAAATGGACATTAGTGAGATCGAAATGACAGGATTCATGTCTATCAGGATCATTTGTGGCAAAAATAACTTAGGTCATGGAATCCAAAAGATCGGAGGGCACGCGTTCACGGTGTGCCCACTCCATGCCCAGGGCAGTGTCCTGCAGACACAGATGCAAAGTTACAGATTGCAGACTGACTGCTGAGGGGGCAGAATCGAACGGGTTTAAGTTAAAACACTGGAATCTGTGTCATTCTGCACCAGACGGTCGTCAGCATTTTCTCCATCGAACTCAGGGGTTACTATCCTTAACCTGGAGAAGTCGAGTTAGTCCAAGTCGCAGATTTAAACTCTTGATATTGTCTTATCACTTGAAAATGGATAATGAGGTAAGAAACAAAACAACAATAATCAGCTTTCTGTCTTTTCTCCCTGAAATTTAAATCAACTTTCTAGTGGCCTCTGTAGTTGATAATATACAATAATCTAGATTATCTCACAAGCAAATTAATTATCTAGAATTGTTTTTATCCAAATATTTTTTCAATTAAACAATATGTGTGTGTGTGTTTTGCTTTGTTTTACATACCAACCCCCTGTGTTTTTCTAGAGAAACAAAACAAAAAATGCAAAATGCCCAAATGTAGGAGATATTCAGTATGAAAGAAATAATTATTAATCAGTTTCAATATCCACCTTCCCATTTGCCTTATTACACTGGCCCACTGATAAAGGGACACCCTTCACGCTACAGCGGACAAGCGCAGGCTCTGCAGCTGTCCCCTGGGCCTTGACTCCTACTACTCCGAGAATGATGTGACCGTTGCCTACTTTATTACTGACCTGAAATATAGTTGTAAATAAACTGAGGTCTGTGTGAGGAAGATCCAAGGTGAAGTGGAACTTTATTTCCTAATAGCTTTGGGTGTTTTTTTTGGTAAGAAAGCAATGGCACTGTGGTGTGGACACTGCTTCTAATCAGCAAGCCTCTGAAACATAGTTTCTCACTGAGAAAAACGGACATTCCATACATAACTGCCATCTAAGCGGCACTTTTTTGTTTGGCATCTAAAATGCATCAAAATCATTAATTTACTGAACCAACATGGAAAATGTCAGGCAGTTAAGTTTATAAATGACACCATCATGCTTTAATATATTTGTCCTTAATGACATTATATCACAGGCAAGGAACTGATGACATTAGAGTGCTGGGACTGCAGTGCAGTTTGTTGCTTTAATTGTACTGAACTGACTAGATACAAGTAGCTTCTTAATGAAGCTTACTGTTACATCCTCATTGTCCTTGCTGTAAACTATATTACTATTTTCTTTGTTCCTTTTGGAGGCATCAGGCTTTCTTAATATTATGACAGTTACACTGCCGTGAAGTCTTTAAGAAGAGAATAAATATGCTAATAACATTCTGAACCAACTTTCTGGAAGGGACTAACTCGAAGACAAAATGAGTAGTGCAAGCACAAGAAAGATGTATTTTTTCCCCTGAAGGTTACACTCATGAGAAGATTGGGAAAGCACTGCACTCACAAATATTCAAAAGAAGTCACAGCCTTAGTTTAAAGTCTTTCATGTTTTTAAGTTAAGCAAACATTAAGGCAGTGTGTAACTTATCAGGACAGTATTTTAAATATACTGCTCACAAAAATTAGGAGATATTTTATTGCTTTATATTAATTTTGAAATACCCTTAATTTTTCTGAGCAGTATATTTATGTGTAGGTAAATCATCAGATTTATGAGTTGATCTCTGAATATTTTCCATATTCGGTAAGATTTTAGCTACCATCTTTCTGAATGAAAAAGATTTTTAGTTCTTGTCCAAGTACGACCTAATACCTGAGTCAAAAATTGCACGCGCTAGTTTTCTGCCAAGTTTTAGGAAATGGTTTAATATTTTGGATAAGCTAATAAGAAACATGTTCATCAGACTGACAGGTCAGCAGTGTTTGTGATGGAATTGATGAAAGTCCAGTGTATGTTTTAATTTTTAATAGTCAACTGTATTATTTCTGTTAAGATTCAAACTCCCTAGTTAACTTTCTGCATTCCTGTTCATTCATTATTTTATTGATCAGTCACTTATTTCAAATCTATAGTAATTCTTATTCTCTCTCTCTCTCTCTCTCTCCATATATATATATATATATATATATATATATATATATTTCCCCCCCTAAAACTCATTACGTGTTTTTCTTAGTCACCAGAGAACCTTCTAAGGATTTCCAGGGCAGAGGTCCCATTGGACAGTGGCTTCTTGATCAATAATTATATGCATGAAGCGAAGCACACTAAAGAGTTACTCTTTAAACTGTCAATTTATTGAAACTTGAACAAATTATCTTTTCCCTTGAAATCCACAGCACAGGACTTATTTTTTGACTCAGTGATGGTAAGTAAAAATGTCTCTTTACTACAAAAGGTTGACTTCTGGGAAGTAGCTTTACATTATTGACCCCCACCCCCAAAGCATGTCTTAACATTTAAACACACACACACACACACACACACACTCTAAGCTTTTACAAATTGCATAGTTCTGTCAAATTATCATGAAAATGAGAATTTCTTCTAGACACTTTTATTGTAACTACTGTTGAAAATTTTAAAAAGCAGAAATTGGTAAATAACTGATTTTTATTTCCAATAAATATTGACCTCCTTAAGATAGGCCACTAGCCAGATGTGTTGCCCCCATAGGCTGGCAGTGAGGCAGGTACTGCACAGATGTAGTTCACCTGATCTTTGTCTCCTCTTACAGATGTGCACCCCTTTCTCTGTGAGATTTCCCCGTTACTGCAGCTTTGTTAGCATTGATTCATGTAAACAGAGGCTCTCACACTTTATGCTGCTTAGAAGAAAGAGCATGTTTAAAAAGTATTCTCTCAGACCCTGCCAATATATACTCTGAATCAGTTGGTACAGGGTGATTCTCATAATCTGCATTTTATCAAGCTTTTTTTGTTTGTTTTTACCTAGTTCATCCAGAAATATCCTTTTAAGGAATACTGTAAAAGATCTGGCTGCAGGATTTATCTATCATCCCAAAGCCTTGTCTTCCTGGAATGAAGCAGTTGTGAATGCTGACGATTATTGTATTAGTTGGTCCTTTCCAACTAGTTGTACTTAATTTGCTGTTTAGTGCCTGACCCTCGGAGGAAAACAAGCTAGCAACAAACACACACAGGACGGAGAATTGGTTAACAGAACAGGTAGATGGGACAGTGCCAAGCCTTTCCCCCCAGAAGACAGAGGTGGTCCTGAGAATCCTGGGGCTCAGAATGTCGTTGTGGCGCCAGGGAGAGGGTGAGGCCTAGTTGTATATTAGGAACTGTGGAGACACATGCTTCTGGTTACATGTGTGACTCTTTCTACAGAGCTCAAAGCGGGGTGCCCAGAAGCAGGCTCCCGTCAGGCATCTATTATTCTGTGTTCGGCTAAATTCAGGGGAGGACTGGTAAACATGGGGAGGCATTATAGACAGGAAGAAAGAAACAGAAAATTGTCAATAAATTTATAATAAAATATTCTATGAGAAAAATACTGTATATCCCTTGGGGTGCTGGAGGCTATCCTAGTGCAAGAGGCCCCAGATCAGGAATAAGTTGTGCGTATACTTTTTAAGACCAAGAAGACCAAGAAGCCCCCAATCAGAAGAGTTAACGAGTGATATAAACTTTAATAAGGCTTCTGTTCAGGAATGCAGGCGAATGCTCTGACAGTTTCAGAGACCAGAGTCCAATGGCCGGTTGTGGGGTTAGGTGTAGAGCAAAGGTCCCAGAAGAGGCGGAGCAGAAAGGAGACTCAATACACAGGAACTGAGGATAATAAGGATGAGCCTGGATAACGACTGAGAATTCAGTGTGTCACGTGTAATAGAAGGTAAGGCGAGGTGTAATTCCTCTAGGTGGGCCAAAGCTTTTAGCTTTTTAGAGCGTGATTAAGTGTACTGCTTTTTATTGGGTTACTGTAATTAGTTAATATGCACTTCAGTTCAGCGGTGGGTGTGGGAAGCAGGGCGGGGGCTACATTGAGAGTTTTCTAGCCTAGATTCTGCCCCTGTTTTTTCATGTAAACGTTGCCTCGTGTTGTATTTGCTCTAGGCAGGGGCATCTGTGTACACCAGGAGTCGGTCACCTGCTTCTTGCTGGAGTCAGTCTGATTTAGAGGAAGGACGTGGAATCAGAGCCTGGTCGTCCTGGGCCTTTAGACGCCTCCCCTCTTAGTTCACTGTCTACATAAATGGGATAATTTTATGTACTTTGTAAGGATTAAATGAAAAAAATGTGCATGAGTACTTAGACATATTCTAGGTATTCAGTAAATATGAACTGCTTTCTTCTTTTCTGCTTTGATATTCTCTGCCATCACAAAGTTTGACTCATGATTTCTTCTGTACTCTCATCACTTGGGACTTTTGTTTATATTTTCCCAACCACACGTGGTTGATTTAAGATATGTAAAACAAGCATTCATCTATTGTACACCATGTTTGTACCCTGGGCCACATCTGTCTTATACTAAGTGATGTTTGAAGCAGCTCTAATGGGAATCAGTCCCTTGGGATGGGGATGGGATAGCACCTGTTTCTGATGGCACCTGTGCTTCTGTGTCCCAGCATCTGTGACCTGTGAACTATAATGGATGATGCCACTTGGAACACCTTGCCACCCCCCATTTCCAGCCTGCCTTATGTGGGGAATAGCCTCACCTATGTTTGTGACAATTAGCAGCTTCTGAGATAATCTTTTAGTTAAAGGAGAGTAGTCTCACAAGTCAGTTAGTAAACAGAAGACATAAATTAAAGCCAGAGAAGCAAATTGATTCTGTATCAGTCATTCTGAGAAAAGTACATCTGGGAGAATAATACCCAGCCCTCCCTCCTCCCTGCCATGGACACAAGTTCTTTTGTGGAAGGGAAGTATAAAAACAGAAAAACTGAATCTGGATTCAGATAGCCTGTGTGACTCTTGTGTCTACTGTTGAAGATCTGTGTGACGTTTGTGACATTAAGCAGAGTAGTTATTTTGACCTTGTTTTTCCTCATGGGCAAAGGAGCATATATAACACTTCTGACTGGTTTCTCGGGAGGACTGAATTGAGTAGTAATCATGATGCACCCAAGACCAAGCTGGCAACAATAAATGCTAGTCTCATTCCTTTCCTGTTGCCTTTTGAGAATTGAGTTCATTTGTTCTATGAAATGAACTCATCCCACTGGCCTTTTTTTAATTTACATTTTAATATTTATTTGAAATAGAAAAGATAAATATCAGTTTGTTGTCCCACTTATTTATGCATTCATTGGCTGATTCTTCTATGTGCCCCGACCAGGCATCGAACCCACAACCTTGGCATATTGAAATGAATAAAGGCCGGTCCCCCTTTTTTCACTACTGCTGTCCATATGGGACAGCCCCAATAGCTTGAGAAGGGCTGTGACTCCAAGAGGAAATCAGTGTTCAGCATCGCTTTGTGTTGCCCAGCAGTGCTGGGCACTGGTTTTACACCAGTGGCTGAAGTGAAACCTTTCTGCTCGGTGGGCAGGCTCCATGCGCGTTATAGAACTGGAGGTGCTGGGTTTCCCCAGACCTCGGTCCACAAGGAGTCTGTAAAGTGAAATGTTGTCTTTGCTAGCTCTGAATGGAAAATCCTGCTTGCTTTCATGAGCAAGTGAAAGTAATGCATATTTGCCTAGTGACTGTTTGCCCCTGACGAGGATCAAGAAATAAATTTCAGCATACACTTTAGCATATTTGACTTTTTCTGTAAGCCTGAAGGACCCTCTGAGTACTCAGCTGTAAAATGGGAAAGTCAAAGCTCTTATGACTTCACAAGGTTTTTGTGTGCTGTATTTTGGGGTAATGTACATGAGAACGAGTTGCAGGTGCTTTGTGAAGACTTCAGCTCCGGGTTAACACCACCGGTGCTTTACCATTGATGTTGTTAATGCTCTATCACATAGACTTCTTTTCTTTGCCATCCACTTTTATCCTGAACAGATCTGTTAGTCCAGTGTGTGCTGTGTGCTACTCGCTTACTCTGTTAATACTGCTCTGGCCCTCTAGCCAGCACAGGCCGCCTGTTTGGCCAGCATTGTCAGCCTGTCACGGATAAAATGGAAATGTCTAAAGCTACCTTGAAAGGATCTTAGAACACGGCTCCTTTGAGTACACATCAGGGGTACCTTTTTCATATTCCTTGGTGGTCACCCCTCTGCAGAGTACTGGAGCATAAACAAGAATAGGGTAAGGAGTTAGGTAACCTTGAAGGTGAATGAGCCGTACAGAAGTGGCCCAGGACCCATCAGTGCCTCTTCAATATGGTGGACAGCACGTTAGAATCATATTTGGTTAGAGTGGCTGACAGGAAATATTTTATGACTCAGTTAAACTCCTCAAATCTTGACAGAAGCCACATATCAAACTATTTATGATAGCACCCAGTCTAGGAAAGAAGTCAGAGACAATGGTTGTAAAGCGAGGTTATAGAACCTGAATATTTCCAGACCCAACAAAAGCACAGCTAAAAGGCTGGGGTTGTTTAGAAATAACTGCATAGGTCAATAGTTTAATATTTGTCTTAGTCCAGTTCTCTCTGAGTGTGTCTGAGATTTTACTGTGGAAATACATTGTAAGTGGTCTCTGTGTTCCGTCTCAGCTCCAGGATTCTCATTTATCATATTCAGGTAAGTGAGCGGGTGAGTGGTACACAGGAGAGTCACAGGGCTCAGCCATTCAAGAAGTGGCAGCTATTGAAATACAGACTTCTTGTACCACCTGGGTGCCACACTGTAAAGACATGTTTCTTTCCTAAAGCTCTAAGGAGCAATCATTTTTTATAAGACTTTCCTTGACAGTGTGTGCCCTTATGCTTTATGGGGAAACGCAAGGTGTGCTTTATTTATTTAAGTTCTTACAGTTCTTCAGTGGCTGACAGTAGAGTCCATTCATAATAGTGACCATTTGTCTCATTTGTGCACACAAACACACATGCAGTCGTTACTTTAATTTTGGTACTCGGGCTATGGGAGCAGGTGGGAAGCAGGGAACTCATCCCCTGCCTGGCCTCAGCTGGAGGGGACCTCACTATGGTAACCTCCAGCTTCTTGCAAAGATAATAGTTTTTTTGTCTCTGTCTCAGGGCCCTTGGATGTGGTGGAGAGACAGTGGACCAAGAAAGAAGAGGCTTCCCTGATGGAAGTGAGGAGACTGTGCCCTAGTCAGTTACAGATGGGAGGGCATAAAACAGCTATGGCTTAGTGGCAGTACTGACACCCAGAAATTCACCCATGTGGATGCCAGCCAGACCTCTTTCTAAGTCCTGGATGCATTTCCATCCTTTCTCAGAATTATTTTGGAATTAGGCAGGTCCAGTTTGCAGATGGATGGTCATCAATATTTGTGTCAGGTCAAACTGGAGAAAGGAGACAACAAGAACCACTTGAGAATAACTAACATATATCGAGTACTGACTCATCTCTCCCAACAGTCATGTGGGATAGATATAATATTTACCTCCATTTTTCAGATGGAAAAGCTGTGATTTGTCTGAGACAATGGCTGTGAGCCGCACAGCTGGTATTTGCTCTCACACCGGCTTTCCCCCAGGGTCCTTACACTCCCGGTCATGTTTGGGTCAGTCTCTGAAACCTGGTGAACATGGCACTGCAGGTCCATCAGGTGGCTGCTACTGGCTGCTTCAGCTTAGGTTGCCCTCTGTACACCAGGATCCAACTACAGGAGGCAGAGCACAGAAACGTGGCCAAGCCCATTACCTCCACAATTACCTGGGGAAGTTTCTGGTTCAGCTTCCTTAAGGGACAAATAAAATCAGTTGAGGATACTCAAGTCCATTCTTTTAATGAGAATAATAGTTCACTACCCAGTTAACTTTAACATTTATACACACTACAACCAAATATACTAATTGCAATCTCGAGGTCCTTCTTATTGAAACTATTGGACTGAGGAGGCCCTGTCCGCCGGGGGTAGGAAGCTGTGTCTGTGCCAGCGAGCAGGGGTGCGTCCCTGCACAACGCTCTCAATCTTTTGTGCAGGGCTGCCCACATCTGGATGCCTGGTGTTCACCAGCAAGCGTGCATTTGCACAAGTTTCCAGCCCTGTTTAGAGACTTTGCTGATTCATTTCTGTGAATGCTTGACTTCTCTTCGATTGACTCTGTAAGATGGTGGTTATAGGCTTCATTTGTTCACCCTTCAGAATCACTCCATGCTCTCTTCATAAACAGGTTTGCCTAGACTTGTGTTTAATATGGGGCCCTTCGACAATGCATTTCCTGAAAGGGAAACAGTTTGAAAAAGATGTTTCACAAGAGCTTTGCAGTAACGAGTCGTTGGCATCACTGCCAATGTTCTTCAGTCTCCAGTGGACTCATTTGCATTAGGGTTCCTACCAGCTGTGATGGTGGACAGTTCATTCTCCTTTACGCGATGGGAATCAGGTAATTCTGTTGAGGCAGAGCTTTGAAAATGTAGAATCCTGGAATTGTTGACTGTTCTGATTAGAAATCTTTGAATTCATCTAATTCAAAACACCACTGATGTTTTAGTGCTTTCCTGACCTCACACTGAGATTTGTAACGTCAGGGAGTTCCTTCCCACCCCCCCATCTGCCATTTAGTCTGGGATCTGGAAAAGGATTTGACTAGAAATTCTTAAACATAAGCCAAAATATATTGTCTTCAACCTCCCACCTGTTTTTCCTGGTTGTTTTTCTGCATCTAAAACAGTGGTTCTCAAACTTATGTGTGCATCAGAGTAACCTGGACGGTAACACCTAGATTACTGGGTCTTCCTTTAGAATTTCCAAGTTTCCTAAGATCTGAAACTTTGCATTTTTAATTTTGTACATATTCCTGGGTGGTTGTGATGGCTCTGATTCTCATTTTGAGAATCACTGGTCAGACAATATAAATGACTGAAACCATCCAAGGTGGGTGTGGGATGGGTCAGGTGGAAAAGAGGTGCTGACGTCAGACATAGCTAAGAATGCAGGTCCCATTTAAATCATTCGCATTTAGTTTTATAAAGCACCAATCCTGCCTAATAAAATTTGCTTCCCAACTCAATTTGACCCTAGAGACTTCAGTTTGAGGTCTCAGGACATAGTAATTAAAATGCAGCTCAAGGCCTGTGAATGGTGGGGAGGCGGAGCATCAGCTTGCTGTCTCCCTCACTTGGAACCAACTCTAAAAGTAAACTTTTATATGTTAGAAATAATTTCTCTTTACGTAGTTACCCAAAACCTGGTTCTATTGGTCTAGTAATGAGGTAAATAAGAGAGTTACAAAGCAAATATAAAGGATTAGCTGGGCCACTCTAACTTTGTTTTTGTCATTATTTAAAATTTAATTGTTGTACTATGTTTCCAGTTGTTGGTTTTGGACATTTTATTATGAATCTTATTATCCGTGAACAGTTTCTATGTATTTATAACAGGAGCTTTTGATGGTTCTCGGACATAGAAAAATCAATTAAAATGAAGCAAATATTTTTGAAAATGAGCCAGATTTTTGTATTTGTTTCCCCAGAAAGTTCTTCCTTAGAGATATGTGGCATGAGAATCAAACCTAATGCTTTCTGAATAAAATATTAACAGACTTAGAATATATGTAGGAGATTTAGAAAACTCTTTTTTCCCTAAGCTTTGGTGGAATGTTGGCTGTCTCAGTGGACTGCAGGTTTGCACAGGGTTGTAGGATGCTTCCAGCCCTGTCTGCACCGCTGTGCACCTGCGTTCACAGCACAGTTCTGGCCTCGTTCTCCCTTCTGCCTTGTGACTTGCTTGTTTTCCAGTCCTTGGGTGGATCCATAGTAAAGTAGTTAGCAGATCTTTACTTATAGTCCTTCCATGAGGCAGAATCTCCTCTAGACCGGCTATGCTGGGAGTCCTGGCAAGGTGAATTCTGCTGCGGTGTGGCCAGGATGAAGCTGGGGAGCACTTGTTCTCTGTGCTTCCTGCGGCTCCCACCAGTCTCACCCTTTCTGGGGACCCCTGGACTGCCACATCCAGCAACTAAAGGGCTCACGTAGACACAGCCACCAGCTTCCAGGATGGTTTTGCAGTAGTGTCTGTTCTAGCACTGCAGGTTGGGAAGGGTTTTAGGTATCACCCTTTGCAGGCGCTGAAGACTCCACGTCTCCGGGAGCCCGCCAGGGAGCAGACTGGGTGCTGCTGACGGGCTCGCCCGTCCACCTGAGAGGAGGCTGCCGAGACCCAGCCCAGCCCTCGTGTGGCCACCCTGGGCAGGTGGTGCATTCTCTGATCGCCAAAGAGGCACTTAGACTGTTCTTCCTTTTTTTTTAATTTGAAGTTTTCATCTGATTTTCAAAACCTTGCTCCTTAAAAACAAGAGACAAATTGCATCCTAAAACAGACAAACCAACCAACCAACCAACAAACATGGATAGAACTTAAGAATAGTGTGCTAAGCAAAATAAGTCAGACAGAAAAATGCAAGACTCATACGGTTTCACTCATAGGTTGGATACTTATTGAAAACAACAAATGAACAAACCAAACAAATGCTCATAGACACATACAACAGCATGGTGGTTACCAGATGGGAAGAAGGATGGAGGGAGGTAGAGGGGCATAGGTGACCCTTACAGCTTATAGGTTTTGAGCCTCAAAATTATTGTTGTTCCTTTTTTTCAAAGGATCAATAACAATGGCTCTGGGAAACTTCCACTAAATGGCAAATCGCTTTTGCAAAACAATGGACAACTTTATACTGAAACAGTCAACTTAAAATCAGCTCAAAGACTAGAATTATATGCCATTATCATGGCTTTTCAGCATTTGCCATATTCCCCCTTTAATCTATATACAGACAGCAAATATTTACTTATGGTTGTTTCCACTATAAAGACTGCTGTCTTAGGGACAACTGCGGATGAACTATTTCAGCAGTTCCTCCTTCTTCAAAAACTTCTATGTCAACGTAGAGCTCCATGTTTTATAGGACATACTCGAGCTCACTCCATGCTCCCTGGAGCTCTAGCACAAGGGAATGCCCTTGTTGATCAGGCTACCCAAAAGAAAATTATTTGGAGCAACCATGACAGATCGAGCAATTCAGTTTCATACTATTCATCACCAGAACGCTGCAGCCCTGTGTACACAGCTTCAACTTTCTCAGGAAGCAGCAGGGCAGATTGGTAAATCCTGCCCAAGGGGTCCTATACTACAATCTGTCCCTTCATTTGGAGTTAACCCTCAAGGACTCCTACCAGGACAACTTTGGCAAATGGATGTTACTCATATACCTTCATTTGGCAAACATTCCTATGTCCACGTTAGAGTGGATACCTATTCTGGATTTATAGTAACTCTGTCAGAACAGGAGAGGCTGCTAAGCATGTTATAGCTCATTGTCTGTATGCATTTTTCTATTATTGGATTTCCTAAACTGGTTAAACTGACAATGCTTCTGCATATGTGTGTAGTAAAAGCATTTACTGTATTTTGTCAAACCTTTCGAATTATGGGTATTTCTTACAATCGTTAAAGTCAAGGTATTATTAAAGTGTACCCAGCAAATATTTTAAGGTCAATTTAAAAAATTTTAAAAGGGAGGAGTCATATCCTGGATCTCCTATGGGTCTACCATATCATGCTTTTTACTTAAAAATTTTTAAATTTCTTGTGAATGCTGATGAACAGGAGATGCCAAATCTTTTTCTCCAGCAAACTTCTACCTTCTTTTATTTGATCCATCTAATAATACTGTTTTGTCTTTTTTCCAAATAGCTCCAGATATACGGAAAAGGTTTATATAGGCAGATGGGGATCCTCAAACCCCTCAGCGAGATCTTCTGAGCGTGGCTTTTAAGATACCAAGAGGCAGAAAAAGCCCAATAGAGATCAGGTGAACTACCAGCTTTTAGGATACGCCCTTAAAGGCTCCAACACCCCAAAGGGGTCTCATAGGATGCCATCTGGGTCCTGCTTCAATAGTGGAAAGGAGGGGCATTGAGCTAAAGCCTGCCAGGCTTACATGACTTTGCTGTGAGGAAACAGGGACACTGGAAGGTAGGCTTCCCCCTCGCTCCTCTAAGGGAGGGTTCAGTCTCTTCCAGCCCTGCTCCAGCCACCTATGACCTAACCTTGCCCAGAATGCTGGGGTTTGCCACTGAAAGCTGAAGGTGCCCAGGGCCATCGGCCCCATCTACGACACTGTGGACAAGCCTAGGGTATTTCTTCCAAGAAGCAGGTAAACTGATCTCACTTCTATAAGGGCCACTTAACTATGACTTGCCTGAATAGTCAGGTTTTTTATTTTTCCCTCGAAGATCTCTGTTGTGGGTGTTGATAGTCCTATTTTCTGCTGCTTTGTTTAATATATAGTGTTTCCTTTATTCCTCCTACCTCAATGTCCCACTCATATTTCAGGCTGGGACCTACTCCTAATTTAGAGCTCTCTTTCCCCCTTTTGCCAACTTCTATTATGAATTTACCTTTGCCACCCAGCTAAGTGTATCCCAAGGTTCTCTTTACCACGCCACAGTTGCAGAGCTCCAGGGAAAAGAAATCTGGTCTCATCTCTCCAGGCAGAGGAGAACAGAAGCTCTATCTCCACACATGCTGCAGATGGCTTTTCCAGTCTACCTGAATCATTACCAGCTAGAAGCAGCAGTTATTGGGATATGGGCGTGAGCTGCAAAGTATAGAATTGTGACAACAATTCCAGTGCCATGTGGATTTTTCCTGGATGTGGAGTTTTCCTGGACTCCTGCTCCTTGTGACAGCTCCTAACAGGCTGAACTGGGGTCGGGTTGCATTTACAGGGATTTGGAATGGTGTTGGTGCCAACTTGGACTTGGTGAACATGTTAAGGACACTACTCTTTTATGGATTCTTGCTGTAATGGCCAAGAGTTTGCTTAAAGGCCTTTATCATTGTAAAAAAAAAATAGAAGACTGGATAAAGAAGATGTGGCACATATACACTATGGTATACTACTCAGCCATAAGAAATGATGACATCAGATCATTTACAACAAAATGGTGGGATCTTGATAACATTATATGGAGTGAAATAATTAAATCAGAAAAAAACAAGAACTGCATGATTCCATACATTGGTGGGACATAAAAACGAGACAAAGAGACATGGACAAGAGTGTGGTGGTAATTGGGGGAGGTATGGGGGGGGAGGGAAGGAGGGAGAGGGGGAGGGTTACAAAGAAAACTAGATAGAAGGTGACGGAGGACAATCTGACTTTGGGTGATGGGTATGCAACATAATTGAATGACAAGGTAACCTGGACATGTTTTCTTTGAATATATGTACCCTTATTTATTGATGTCACCCCATTAAAATTAATAAAAATTTATTTATAAAAAATAATGATACAAAAGGGGAAAAGATAACAAAAGCACTTATGGTTTGATATAGTTCTATTGACAAAAAGAGAACCTTGACAAAACCTGAGCCTTATTAGGCAATAAGAAAAATAACAAAGCAATAATTTACAGAAAGGCTAGATAGGATTTTTAAGTACCATGCAAAAGACAGAAAAATGTAAGTCAAAGATCCAAAGTATGCGGTGCTCAAAGAAAACCAAAACCACACATGCACAACTGGCTTGGCCTGGCTACCGGGAGGGCTGTGGAAGAAGGCAGGCAGACCGAGGAGAGAGGGCAGCGCAGAGTCTGCTCGGGCGGGGACTTGCTCAGCCTTGTAAGAGCTTCCGCAGTAGCCATCACAGGTCACAGAATGTGTGTGACTTTCTGGCACAAAGAAGTCAGTGCATTTGAATGGGAATAATGCATGCCCAAGAATCAACTTGAAAAGGTCTCCATGGGGGATGCTTAGAAATATTTTTTAATTAAAATTAAAATTTTTAATAATTAAAAGAAACGATGCTTGTTTTCTCACCATTGTACCCTTGCACAGAGGGAAGTCCGGCAGGGCACACAGGATGGGAAAGCTAAGAGGGGGGACAAGAGGTCAGAGCCGCCCCTGTAAAGCAGAACCTCCCTCCTCTCCCTTCCTGGCTCCCTTCCTTGCCTGTCCCCTGGTCTCTATTTCTTAAATCTTGCTTTCCCTTTGATGTTACCTCTGTTGACTGTGCCATCTCACTAAGTTGTCTGTAATTGGTAAGTGGCATTTAGCTTATGTGTTGACTTCAATAAAATTTTATTCCCTCTGATTTTAATGGATGAAGTAGATGAGCTGAATTTCATTCTGTCCTTCTCCTCTTACTTCTACATAGTGATTCAATGAATTCTACTTCGTTTTTATCGACCTGTGATGGTCACTGTCCTGTGAAAGGAAGCTGCCTGTCATGCTTCAGTAAACAGGCTCTGCTCAGAGTGCCTGGAGTCACACTCCAGCTACTGCCTGAGAGAGTTAGAACAGAGTAGTAAATGTCCATTGACCTCATTGTTTCTCATTTGTATAAGGGGAGTTTTAACAGTACCTGTTTTGTGATGTCATTAAAGGATTAATTAGATGGCATACACTACAGATTAGGCTTCAGTGCCTGGGCCGTGGAAAATGCCCAGCTAAGATATAGGCTGACTTTCCCTGCAAAGAGCCATATAGTAAATATTCTAGGGGTTGTGGGTCATGGCCACTCTGTCTCAGCTCCTCCTCCTTGCCATTGTACTGTGCAAGCAGCCGAAGCCATGTGTGAAAGAATGAGTGGGTGAATCCCCGTCATCTTTATTTACAAAAACAGGTGGTAAGCCAGATCCCCCACATATTCCTCTTTTCATCTCTCACCTTCCTTGAGAGATATATTGGTGGATAACATTAGAAATTGTAGAGAAATATGACATGTGAAACATTTTTAGGAAAAAAGGTATGATTTTTTTGTTATTGGTAACAGCCAGCTGGTTTTCCAATCAAAATGCATATTACCTGTGCTTTTTAGATTACCTCCAGTATGCAGTTAGAAGATAGAAACTGAGGTCAAACAAGGTCACTTTGCATGAATGATAGATGGTAGTCCTCTTGAAAGTGCAGGATCTATCATAAGCCGGTTCTGCCAGTTGATATTTACAGGACAAATTAGATTATTCGGATGTTTACATAGATATATCTCCTGGAATGCTAGAAAACATTACACTCCCATCTCAATCTCTAAGAAACACTATTGGGGGAAAGTTTTTAACCACTATGTTACAGCATGTCTGTTTTCTTTGTTGAAAAAAAATCCTAGTATTTTTTTGTAGTTTTATTGAGATATAACTGACATATAACATTGTGTAAATTTATGGTGTACAATGAGATGATTTAATACACTTACTATATTGTGAAATGATTATCACAGTAGCATAAGTTAGCACCTCCATTACCTAACATAATTAACATTTCTGTTGTGAGAACATTGAAGATTTACATATTCACTTAGCAACTTTCTAGTGGACAGTACAGTATTGTTGAATATAGTCACCATGTTGTACATTATATCTGTGAAACTTATTCATCTTATAACTGCAAGTTTGTGCCCTTTGACTGACATCTCCCCATTCCCCACCCCATCCCCCCCACCCCCCCACCCTGGCAACTGCCATTCTCTTTTCAGCCTTTGTGAGTTTAGCTTTTTTAGATTATGTATATAGGTGAGATCATACAGTATTTGTCTTTCTCTGACCTATTGTACTGAGCATAATGCCCTCAAGATTTATTCACGTGCCTGACCTGTGGTGGCGCAGTGGATAAAGCATCAACCTGGAATGCTGAGGTCGCCAGTTTGAAACCCCGGGCTTGTTTAGTCAAGGCACATATGGGAGTTGAGGTTTCCTGCTACTCCTTCCCTTCTCTCCCCTCAAAAATTAATAAAGAAAAAAATATATATATATAAAAAGATTTGTTTGTGTTGTCATGAATGGCAGGATTTCCTTCTTTCTCATGGTTGATTGATATTTCTCTCTTTGTATGGTTTTATATTGTATTTATCCACTCATCTGTAGATTCAGATACGTTCATCCCACATTTTGGCTATTGTGAGCAATGCTGCAATGAACATGGGAGTGCAGCTGTCTCTTCCAGGTTGTGATTTCACCTCCTTTGAATGGAATTTCTGAATTGTATGATAGTTCTAGTTTTACTTTTTTGAGGAACCTTCACACTTTTCCATAGTGGCTGGACCAGTTTTCATTCCTATCAACAGTGTGCAAGCGTTCCCCTTTCTCCACATCCTCTCCAACACTTATTATCCCTTTTCATCTTGGTGCTAGTTTTTCTAACCTATGGGAAGTGATATTTCATTGTGTTTTTGATTTTTATGTCTCTGATGATTAGTGATGTTAAGTACCTTTTCTTGTACCTGTCGGTCATATGTATATTTTCTTTGAAGACATATTTGTTTGGATTCTCTGCCCACTTTTAAATTATACTGTTTATTTTTTTGCTATTGAGTTGTATGATTTTCTTATATATTTTGGATATTAAACCATTATCAGAAAGATGGTATGCAAACATTCTCTTTATTTCCTTAGACTTTCTTTTTATTATATTCTTTTGCATTTTTAAATTTCAATTTCATTGAGGCATAATTGATAACTTATAAGATATTTTAAGTGTACATGTAATGATTTGATATGCATTGTGAAAAGATTTCCTCCATCTAATTAATTAACCCATCCTTCACCTCACATATTTATCTTCTTTTTGTGAGGACATTTAGATTGATGCTGTTTCGCTTATTTATTTTTGCTTTTATTGCTTGTGTTTTTGGTGTCAAACCCCAAAATATAATTGCCAAGACTCACGTCATGGAGACTTTTCCTTGTGTTGTTTCTAGGAGTTTTATGGTTTCAGATCTTTGTCTTTAATGTGTTTCAGGTTGATTTTTGTGAGTGCTAAGACTCGGGTTCGGTTTCACTTCTCTGTATTGGTTGTCCAGTTCTCCTACCACTGCTTACTCCATTCACAAGCTCTCTCTCTTGGTACTTTGCTGTATGCTGCCATGAGGGAGTAGTAACATGGGTCAAGTTAAACTGTCCCTCTCACCCTCTCCAGTGCAGGCAAACTCATTTTTCGTTGTTTATTTGTTTTTGCTTCACTGGTGTTGCTGGGACTTCTCTCCTGGACTGCTGGACTTACTTAAAGGTTCTCAGTTGATTATGTAAGAGAGGCTCCTGGACCCTGACTGAGGGGTTGTAGCTGGTTCACAGGTCACTGCAGGGCCCACAGGTGGACTGAGGTCTCTGTGCCTGTTACCTGACACCTGGGTGTGTGATACTTCTCCCAGGTCCCTTGGCATAGGGTGCTAGATCCTCTAATCCCACAAAGGCACTTTTTTCCAGCTAATGACAAATTGTTTTTGTTGACAGGGTATACAGGGAGGGATACATATTTGCCTGTCTTGCTGTATCACCAGTCACTTGCCTTTTAATAATAGGTGTCATATATGGCAGAGAACTGAGACTGCTCCCTAAGAAGGTGGTTATTATATTGGTGAAATATCACTAATCTCCTGTTTGTAGTGTCATCTATTACTGTAATTCTGAAAGAGACATAAGGAAATGTAGTAAGCACTCTCCTTTGGGCCCTAGGCATCAATAGCTCTCTTTTGGCTGTTGTGTAAATGCTAATTACAAACATATCGTAATAAAGAGACAATGGCTTTATGCTAACATGTACCTGCTAAGTTGATGTCTAACTTAGGGTGGCAGACTGAGGGATATCATCAAAGGTGACTGAAGACAGAAATCTTCATTCAATAGAGCCACATTCTATGCTTTGTCACCGAAGCAGGCTGTGATTCTGCTTCAAGATTCTGCAGCTGTTTAATCAATTAAAAATGATACTGGCTGGTGATCCAAGGCCACGTTGCCTTATTTAAAATCTATGTAAGCATGTGCATTTCATTTCTAATATTTGTTTCTTCCATTTATGAAAATAATAAAAGCTCCATATAGAACAAGGAGAAAGTGCAGGCATTGTGCCGAAAACAAGCCAACAGGATCCTCTCTTAACCTCGGCTGTCACGTTCTATGTTTATGTGAATCTGTTTTGCTGTAAAATTACTCGGTTGTTTTCTGAATTATATGATAACAATGGTCCACTAGAAAAAAAAATCCTTTAAATACCTAGATGTGGGGTCAGTGATACTGTTCAGTGAGGAGGCAGACTCTCCTTCGATTATAAGATCTAGCTGTTTGTATCTTTGTAAAGCTGGAGAGAATAGTGACTGGGGTGAGAGGCTTGTTCTCAGTATGTCTTCTGTATTCCTTTGGATATGAAACATTTTAAAATCAAATTTACCTTTTTGAATTTTTAAGAAGGATGCACAATATTAATTTTTTACACTTAAATAGATCATTGACAAAGTTTTGTTTATTTTTTTCCACATATATTCATTGTGCCCCTCTTTTTTTTAAATCCAATATATTGGGACCCCAAATCGGCTCTGCTCCTCACCAGCTGGGTTGAGGTCCAAATAACACAATTCCCCTCAGCTGCATCTTCTGCATCTAAAAATGACTGAGTTTTCCCCTCAGATGATGTGAGCCTTATGCTACTCACCTGCCCAAAGTACCCGACAACAGAATCTCCTCGGTAACTATTCACCAGCTTCTCTTCCCCTAATTAACCGTAGTATTATCTCCTATTAATGCTGCCATCGTGTTTTGTGAAGAGTCCTATTATTAATATATCAGTGGGGTAAGCATGACCAGAAAGTATTCTATTAGGAACAAATATCTAATAAAGTTCCAGAATTTGGGGTTATCAGATTTATTTCCTCACTCCACCTTGTGTCTACCTCCCAGAGTGCTTTCAAAGAGGATCCGTAATGTTTAAAATCAGGTCGGATTGTGTTTGATGCCTATTACTTTTATCCTTTATTATGTAGTAGTGGCTGTTAATACTATGGATTTGATCACCAGTATGAAGTTGAAGCATCAGTTGCTATTAATATCCCATGAGAGGAAATTATTTAGAACTTCATAGTAGTTCATATATGGGGTTGCCATGCCAATAATGTTGCTTATATATTTTTAATTTATTCCTTTACCTCCTTCAGACTACTTTGTTACTGTAGTGGCAGGAAGCCCTGTCTGTAGTAATGACAGTGATTTAATGGTCTTTATGAAGTTGTTCGACATTTTGGTGATTTACTTCGGGGGATATTGACTCTGGGTGTTTTTGGATGCACTATTAAGCACCGCTAAGGCCATTTGAAATAGTGTTTATGGGGATGAGAAGTATATTTTCTTATTATAATTTATCATTCAGTAATAATGGTGAATATTGCAAGTCAAAATTTAAGGCCAAATATAACTCAAGAGTGAGCTAATGGTTGTCTTACTCTTGAAGAAAGTATATTGCTTTTGCATTTAACCAAACAGTAATTTGAAAGTATAAAAAGCTATTTAATAGCTATAAATCATATCCTAGAAAGACTGCTCAATACATAGTACAAAATGAACCAAAGAAAGAGGTTGCTGACTTATTAAAGGAAATCACCATTATATCAGGGTTTGTTCTTTTTTTCTCATAAATCTCTTACACACTGATAACAGGTTATAGGTTTATATCTAAGGAAATCTCTTTGGCAAAATACAGATATTCATAAATGAATCCTGAAGTCATTTAAAATATCGTGACATCAATCCGGCACATCTGTTGAGCGTCCTGAGAGGTCAGGAAGGTCTGATAGGGAGAAAGGGAGAAAGTGTCTAACTGGGGAGGGAGGGGAGCATCCCAACAGAAGAGAGACAGTAAATACTGGGCAGAGAAAATGACAGAAAGGAATATTGTTGGAAAAAGGTGTGGTGAGACTTGAAAGGAAGGGTTAAAGGAGGTATGAAAATCTCTTGCCAGGTATGTCATTTGAACAAAAGTCTGTCTAGGATATGGAGAAGATGGCATATAAATCTTCTAGTTTGGTGTTTTAAGTGCTTTAGGAATCTGACCTAAGCATTTTTGAGTAATGCTCAGGGCAAAGAAGAAAGTCGTGCTCATGGTCCCGCTGCTCATGGGAGGATTAAAGAGTGTGGTTAGGATACGGAGTGCTGCGAGGTCCTCCAGGTCAGTCTCTCCTTTGTGTCCATTGTGGCCATCACAATCAACTATTACTTTTGCTTAGTCAGTTTAGAAAACCTGATTTCCATTTACTAGAATGGTTGTATTTTGCCTTGCTGGGATGGTAACTGAGCCATGGTAAAAAAAAATATGCCAAAATTAATTACAAATAGAGTTCAATTATATGTGTAGGTTACAATTTTGCTCCCTTGTCTATTTATAAAATGGCTTAATGTATTATTTGTCTAATGAAAAAATTTAATATTTTTTGTTAAGGAAAGAATTAAGTATATTTTCTCAAAAATGATTCTAAATATAATGGTCATCTAAAAGTTTGAATAATATCATTGGCTTTGGTTTTAATTATTTTCCTGTAAACATGCCTATGATATCCACTAGAGAGTACATGGACTTGGTATTCCAGGTGGTCATCCGTGTGTATGTGTCTGAGAGAGCATGTTTGCCGTGCATATTTATGTGTTGGGGTGTGTGTGTGTGTGTGTATGTGTCTTGTACTTAAGAGACCCGTTAAGAGAGGTGTTATGGTGTTAAAATCTCGTCTTTTCATAAAGTGCATCTGTTTGGATAAGTTGCATATTTCCTAAAAGGGATGAACTGTTGAGTTTAATGAGACTACAGCTGATGCCAATTGTGAATGGAAACTGAAAATTTATTGTCAAATAGCTCTCTTCTTATATTATTTTGAGATCATTCCTTTGGGCTATATACTTTTCCTTAACATGTAAATAAAATGTCACAAATGCTGGGTTTTGAAATTTTGAGAGAGGTGACATACTATTTTTACAGGAATTTAATCACTCTTTATTTCTCTTTCTCTAAACCACCCTCACTTGTTAATAAGAGAATTTTTTCAACCTGATCACTTACACCTTAGAAATGAAATCTCTTGTGGGTATTTATTTACTCATTTCAGCTTTCCATTCAGGTGGAGGCGTGAAAAACAAATGACAAGAATTTTATTTAATTGCTGCATGAATAGTGAGGAACCAGAGGAAAACCAGATGTTAGGATCGTTAGGATCAAGAGGTCCCTTGGGAGGTGCCGCAGTACCCGGGAAAAGAATACGAGGAGTTGACATAGGGGAGAAAAAGTTGTAGAAGCTGCTACCCACTGTTTCCCAAGGCCAGTTTTATATGGTGCAGAAGAATTCACACATGCGCGACTCCCCTTCTGCTGAAGGAAACTATAGTTAAGGCAGCAGGTTATATAACTGTGGGAGCAAGGGCGCAAGCGCTCCCACTTCCGGGTCATGTCCTTTTTGGCATAGCTACTGCGCAGGCGCTTTGAGCTCTAGCTCATAGCTGGGCTCCCACACCAAAGTCTTTGTGTCAAGAGTTTTTTCCTGTGCTTCAAATATTATTTCTTTTTATTTTCTAAGAGAATTGGGAGAGAGAAAAAACAAAAACAAAAACAAAAATGTAGGGAAGGGCAATGATGGAAATCATTTGATTTAACACTGCATAGACTTCTAGGAAGGCCAAGTGCATCACCTGCAAGAACCATCGCTAATTGCATAGCTTAGACAGCTGGGCTCGCTGACAGTGTGCCTTAGGCGCATGAGCAATGATTCTCCATCACACTCAGGAAATTAGTCTGGCATTTAAAGTCATTCATGAGCCAACTACTGGATGCCACTCCAAATTTTTTTCCTCACTCAGTTCTCTTAATACCTGTAATTTGCAATTTCCTGAACAATGTACTGGTTCTCATATTTCTGTAAATGCCACCCCCTTTGTTTGATCTAACTTTTTTATGTTGCTTCATCTATTGAACTCATCCTTCAAGATTAAGTTCCAGGATCACATTATTTCTTCATAATCTCCCTGGCGTTATCTTGATGACTGGACCCATCTATCCTCATTTGTCTCAGACCATTCTGGGTTTGTTCATAGTTCTTTGTTCAGGGTACTTTAATCCTGTCATACTTTTCTGCTTCTATGATTAAGCTGTAAGAGCCTAAGAAATAGAAGCCATGCCTTATGACATTGATAGCCCCATAGCATCTGGCCCCATCCCAAGCACAAGGGAGATACACAATAAACTTTGATTGACTATACTGTGTAAGAAGGGGTAAAAAAAAAAGTGTAGTTTTCTGTTGTGTGTCCTTCATCAAAGCAACAAGCAGTGGGACCACAAGTGAGGAAAACACTGCTCTGAATTTGAATAACTCAAGAATCAACCAAGTACTTGGCTACACATGTAGGGTTTTTCTCAACTGTGAACTACTGAAGAGAATGTTTTAGGATAAAGACTGAAATACAGTCAGTGTTTAGTGAGTGAAGGTGGTAGTAGAGAAACAGGTTTAGTGTCTGATCCAGATACTGGCATTTGAATGGGCTGAAACACTTGCAAAGGGCTGGAGGGAGCATGAAACAGGACATTAATCAAGGAAGTGTAAACTAGAGCAAATACCATTTGGCAAAGTTAAAAATATATATATATGTATGTCAGGAGTCCGGAGAGGTGTGGAAAAATAGACATTATAATACACTGTTAGTGATTTTAGATGTTGGTAAAGTCTTTCTGTCTTGTGTGCAGGATGGAATGTCATTTTATTGGCCAAGAGAGGAAGAGTGGCAGGGATAGTATAGGGAAGAATTAAGAAGTTAAACATTCTGTGTGGACTGTCTTAAAAACTGTTATCAGGAATTCAGCTGGGAGTGACCGGTAGGCCTTTGAGAGTGTGAATCAGAGATGCAGGAGGAGTTAGAGCTGAAGGAGTTAGGAGTCAGCAGCATGGAGTCACCTCACTGAGAGCCTGTGCTCCTTTCAGCAATCTTTCACTACTTGTCAATAACAGGTTTGTTGTCACTATTTCCTTAGCTTCTTGACCCACACTCTCTGATTAATGATCACAGTACCCCTCTTAGAAATGAAATATCAACTGTAATTAGTTATGTTTGGTGGATGAAAATCTTGGGTAGGAAGTGAATGATTAAGTTGGACCAGGAGCATGTCAGCCATGGGGAAGCTAGTCCCTCTATTACTCCTTAGATTTGTGTACTGCAGTGCACTGATTATTATAAATTTATTTAATGCCTTGGCATGGCAAAGTTACCCATCATTCTTCATCATTTCCCTACCAGTGATGCCAAACTCTCATGAGCAGCTCGAACCTTATTTAGAGAGAGGAAAAACTTCATGAAAGGAATGGAAATTAAAATGGTTTCACCAGAATGGATTTTATTCTGAAAACTAAAGAAAACAGACGTATTTTTCAAATATCAATTCTTATTCTTTTCAAGACTTCTATTGAATTTGAGTTGAGTTCAAGTGCACAGTGACTTCCAGGACAGGTTCAGGAGCTCCAACATTATTGTTAAAGGACAGGTGAATGGCCATTATAACTGCATACAGTTGGCCCTTAGTATCTGCAGCTTCTGCCCATGGTTTCAACCAATTACAGTACAAAAATATTTTTTGAAAAATGTTACATAGTTGCTGATGTCTGGTAGTAGTAGGACATTGGTGGAACATCTGTTCTTAACATGCACTGTAGCAACTATTTGCATGGCATTTACATTGTATTAGGTGTTGTAAGTAGTCTAGAGGTGATTTAAAGCAGGGGTCCCCAAACTACGGGCCCCCTGAGGCCATTTATCTGGCCCCCGCCACACTTCCGGAAGGAGCACCTCTTTCATTGGTGGTCAGTGAGAGGAACATAGTTCCCATTGAAATACTGGTCATTTTGTTGATTTAAATTTACTTGTTTTTTATTTTAAATATTGTATTTGTTCCCATTTTGTTTTTTTATTTTAAAATAAGATATGTGCAGTGTGCATAGGGATTTGTTCATAGTATTTTTTATACTCCGGCCCTCCAACGGTCTGAGGGACAGTGAACTGGCCCCCTGTGTAAAAAGTTTGGGGACCCCTGATTTAAAGATATGGGAAGATATGTTAGGTTATAGGCAAATGCAATGCCTGTGTGTAGAGGGGACCTGCTAGTCTACATATCTTGCTGTCCCCTGGGGAGTGAGCAAGGGCATAAAACCAGTCCTTTGTGGATACTGAAGACAATTGTACTTGTTAGCTGAAAATTATACATAGAAAAGTGTCCATAACATTCACCCAAGCTTTCCTCCTTTTATTTTTCCTTTGGTTACTGGAGAGGTGGCAGCTGCAGGGCAGGTTGCCTTAGTACCTAGTGGACTGTGAAGAAGTCCCATCACTTTGTCGGTCATCTGATAAGAACAGTGTTCCCAGTGTAAAAGTCAGTCACTAACTTTCAACATTATCATCATCTTGTTATACAGTGTTTCGTAAAGTCATGGCGCACTTTTGACCGGTCACAGGAAAGCAACAAAAGAAGATAGAAATGTGAAATCTGCACCAAATAAAAGGAAAACTCTCCCACTTTCATACCTATTCAGTGCAGTTCAATGTGGGCTCATGCACAGATTTTTTAGGGCTCCTTAGGTAGCTATCCCGTATAGCCTCTACAGACTCGTCACTGACTGATGGCCTACCAGAACGGGGTTTCTCCACCAAACTGCCGGTTTCCTTCAACTGCTTATCCCACCGAGTCATGTTATTCCTATGTGGTGGTGCTTCGTTATAAACGCGCCAATATTCATATTGCACTTTGGTCACGGATTCGAATTTAGCGAGCCACAGAACACACTGAACTTTCCTCTGTACTGTCCATATCTCGACTGGCATGGCCCTGGGCTGCTCCGCTGTATACACGGTGTTATGTCATCATCATCTGCGCATGCACACATGCTGTCACATCATCCTACAGAAACTGGGAGGGTTTTTCTTTTATTTGGTGCAGATTTCACATTTCTATCATCTTTTGTTGCTTTCCTGTGACCGGTCAAAAGTGCACCATGACTTTACGGACACACTGTACTTCTCTTTTTTCTTTTCTTGCCGGCATTTACCCTTTTGAAGGTAAGGGCAAGGAGAATGCACCAGAGTATCAAAAGCATGAACTTCACTTTCTCACAGTCTGTGATTCTTGTAACTGTTAGAGAAGCCAGTAAGTAAAACCAAGACAACCATAAGGATATTTACCCATGGTATTTATTGCTTCCCAGAGAATTAGATAGCTAGTACCTCTCTCCAGCACACCAACTCAAGTTAACCCTTTTATATACATAAGCCAAAGTTGTCCCTTATTACTTAATTCTTTGAGTTATGAAGCTCTTCAAACCTATCCACAGTCCTTGACCTAAAACTGGGTTAACTAGACTGTGTGAACCTTCACTTCTATTTGCAAGTTACTTTATTAAAATGCTGTTATCCCAATGGGGACCAGTTGGCAGAGCAGTAGCCAGTGGAGTTTCTGCTATGGATTGTTGAGCTTCTGTTAAATTCCTACTGTGCTCTTGGCTTCCTCCCCTTGTGCTTTAAAGTATGCAAATCACTCATGCCAGTGAAAATGTCAGGTGGAGTCTCTGTTTCTTCCAAGAGGTCTAATTAACCTATATAGTCTCTTCCAAAATTAACAACAGCTCTTTCATCTAATCCTCTCTCCTTGTATAATAAATTTTCCATTTAATGTTCCACTCAAACAAAGATTATCTCAAAAATTGCCACAACTAAAGGAATAACTTAATCCAATTCTCAAGGAAAATGCCTCCCTTCTTCTGCACCTACATAAATCTTTGCCATTGTTATTTTAAGTTTATGCCTATGAACTTTCTGTTCTGTCTTTAAAACTAAATATTTATCAATTATATTCAATTTGGGTAATATAGACAAGTGCAAAGAAGGAAATAAAAGTCACCACCCATATATAACTGCAGTGTTATTAATGTTTAAGCAGTATAACTAGCAGAGGCTTAGGTATTAGATTAGTCATTATTGTCATTCAGTGAATCAGTTGGGAAATGAGAAATATGATTCAGATAGGGCAGTAAATGAGGACAAATCCCTGATGCCTCTGTGTGTATGGTAGGCAAGGGCTGGGTAGAGCATTCTCACTCAGAAGTGGTCAGAGACCTTTCTGAGCAGAGACCTGAATTTTGAGAAGGAGCATTCTGG
This sequence comes from Saccopteryx leptura, assembly GCF_036850995.1. Lineage (NCBI taxonomy): Eukaryota > Metazoa > Chordata > Mammalia > Chiroptera > Emballonuridae > Saccopteryx > Saccopteryx leptura. The sequence goes on from NC_089511.1 coordinate 83,879,534, forward strand.
GCAGAGGGAAGTCAACAAACACCCTTGGCTGGGAAGACCTTCTCCTGGGGCTCTCAGGGTATTAAGCAGTGGGGCAGTAGTAGGTCAGTAATACAGGCACAGAGAAAATAATGGGGGCTCCTGATGGCATAGTGAGAAGTTTGGGTTTTATTTTAACTGTGTGGTGAGAAGCCATTGGTGACCTGAAGTTTTATAAAAATAACTCTGCATGCTGAATGGAGAATGGATCATGAGTTCAAATAGTGGATGGGAAGGTAAAAACCAGATCAAAAATATGATTTGGAGACAGAGATGGCAGTACTTGCCAGAAGACCGGAAGTGATGGGTAAAAATTAAGTAGTCACAGAAAACATTTTTGATTACTCATAATGAGAACACTGGGGAAGAGCCAGTTTGGGGAAAGGAGTCAGCAAAGGGGAATTAAAGTGTTATATTTGTACATATTAACTTCGAACTTGGAGATAACAGTCTGGAGTTCAAAAGGTAAGTTGGGATTTAAAACAGATACAGAATATATTAAAAGTAGAAATACAAGTAGAAGTAGAAGCTACCAGAGTCATTACAGAATTTAGTCTTCTAATATTTTTTCAAGTTTGATTTAACAAATATATTTTTAAAAACTCATTCTAATGTCTATTTATACTCTACATAATGTGATTATTTTTAAATTGTATGTATATGTATATATCTGGGTATATATAAAAAGTAATTTTTAATTCATTATCTGCATATAATACTGGTTTTCATACTATATATGCAGTGAGCTAGGGTCTTATCAGATGGAGGTTCCCAGTCTGGCATTGTGACTGTCTTCAACAAACAACACTTTTATCATCTGACATTATTTTACTATTTCTAAATTGTTCTCTTGAAAAACAACAGAATACAGAAAAGTTTGAAGACTTATTTTCTATAAAATGATTTCAGGGACTACATTGCTTCTCATTGTATGAATGTCACAATTTGCTAAGTAGTTCACTACAATGGGACGTTTATGTTATTTTGTTAATTTAAAAATGTGGTGACTTACCAATTTAATCTTTATATGTTTTCACCTTTTACCCCCTACTGGATAGGTTTCAATTAGTGGAAGTACTGGGATAAAAGCTCTTGGCTGGTTATCCCATTTTAGGGATTTTGATAAAAAATATAATTTGCACATTATTTCTGGCACCTAACATTAGATGCTCAGTAATCACTTGTTTGCAGACTGATTACATTCTCTCTAGGATGAAAATGTCATATTAACCTCTTCTAACATATTCTTAAGGGAAATAACCCCTGAAAACAGCTGACATTTTTCATATTTTTATCAAGTACTTATAAATATCTACTCATACCTGCTACCTATTTTTCTATAGGGGATCACTTTTGTCATTGTAAAATCTCTTAATATATACGGGATATTAATGTTTATCATAAATATATTAATTTGTCTTTCCAGTTATTTATATGAAGGGGACTTTTCTTTTTTGCTTTGGCAAAACTGAATAGTGTCATTTATAGTAATGTCAATTTAATCAGCAGAATAGCTTATTTTATTTTGCATTTGTAAAATTAAGGGACAGCTGACATTTTTCATATTTTTATCAAGTACTTATAAATATCTACTCATACCTGCTACCTATTTTTCTATAGGGGATCACTTTTGTCATTGTAAAATCTCTTAATATATACGGGATATTAATGTTTATCATAAATATATTAATTTGTCTTTCCAGTTATTTACCTTTTAATTACATTTATCAGTTTCTTCTCCTTTGAAGGGGATGTGGATTGACTGTGCAGAGATTACTATTTTATGTTGCTAACTTAACCTCTTCTAACATATTCTTAAGGGAAATAACCCCTGAAAAAAGGAGATTGTTTCAGCAAACTGAAAGAAAAGTCAACATTCCAAACCAATGCAAATAAATAACTATGCCAACCTCACGACACCCATTTGGTCATTGTTCCCTTTTCCAGCCTACTTTTGTATTAGTGGCATACTTATGATTCCATATTATCGTCTTTGTTGGTTTATTTGGTATAAATCTGTGCTTTGCTTTTTTAGTGATTGTTATAGGTTTATAGTATACATCTTTAATTTACTATAGTGTACTTTTTAACTCATTTTATACCACTTCACATGAAGTATATTTTTTTTCTCCCAACCTTGCCCTTATACTATTGTTGACGTAAATTTCTGTTTTACATATAGAATGAACTCCACACTGCAGCATTATTACTTTTGTTTAAACTAAACAATCAAATCACCATTCACCAGTATATAAATACTTTTTTTGGATAAGTGACAGAGACAGAGAGAGAGACACACACAGAGAGGGACAGACAGGGACAGATAGGAAGGGAGAGAGATGAGAAGCATCAATTCTTTGGGATAAAAGCTCTTGGCTAGTTATCCCATTTTTGTTCATTGATTACTGCTCAAGCCAGTGACCTTGGGCTCAACCCAGTGAGCATGAGGTCGTGTCTATGATCCCATGCTCAAGCCAGCTACCCTGTGCTCAAGCTGGTGAGCCCGTGCTCAAGCTGGATGAGACTACGTTCAAGCCAGCAACCTCGGGGTTTCTAACCTGGGTGCTCAGTGTCCCAATCTGATGCTCTAGCCCAAGGGTAGTCAACCTTTTTATACCTACTGCCCACTTTTGTATCTCTGTTAGTAGTAAAATTTTCTAACCACCCACTGGTTCCATAGTAATGGTGATTTATAAAGTAGGGAAGTAACTTTACTTTATAAAATTTATAAAGCAGAGTTACAGCAAGTTAAAGCATATAATAATAATTACTTACCAAGTACCTTATGTTGGATTTTCGCTAAGTTTGGCAGAATAAATCTTTATAAAACAACTTACTATAGTTAAATCTATCTGTTTATGTATACTTTGGTTGCTCCGCTGCCGCCCACCATGAAACCTGGAATGCCCACTAGTAGGCAGTAGGGACAGGTTGAGTACCACTGTGCTATTGATATCTACTTCACCACCAACTGGTCAGGTGACAAGTATATAAATATTAAGAAAAATATTTATATTTACTCTGTAGTTACCATTGCTGTTGTCTTTATTCATTTGTTTCAATCTGTAATTTTATCTGATATTAGTTTCTTTCTCTCTGAAGGACTTTGTGTAGGTCTTTAGGTGATAAATACTTTTGGATTGTGTATGTTTGAAATAGTTTTATTTTACTCTCTTTGTCAATAGATATTTTTGCTAAGGAAGTTTTACACTGCACTCCCAACCCTCCTCACCACAATATTTTATAGATGTTATTAAATTGACTTCTTGCCTGCAGTGTTTTTAATAAGTCTGCTTGTTCTTACCTTTCTTTCTGTGTATGAAATATGTCTTTTCTCTCTGGCTGCTTTTAAGATCTCTTCAATGTCGATTTTAAGAAATCTCTTGATATTCCTTGGTATCATCTATCTATCTATCTATCTATCTATCTATCTATCTATCTATCTATCTATCTATCTATGTATCTGCTTGGGTTTCTTGAGCTCCTTTGACCTGTGAGTTTATAGTTTTGTCAAATCAGGGCAATCTTCAGCCATTGTTATTGCAAATGTGTTTCTAACTCACTTAATTGATTTTTTTCTATTTTATCTTAGGTTATAGTTTCTTCCTTTTTTGCATTCTGGGTAATTTTTTATTGGCTATCAGATATTATGAATTTTACTGGTTAGTTGCTAGATTTTTTTGATTTCTATAAATAATCATTGTGGGAGGGAGTTAATTTACTTGGAAACTGTTTGATCCTTTTAATTCTTGTTTTTTTTTGTTGTTGTTGTTGTTTTTTGTATTTTTCTGAAGTTGGAAATGGGGAGGCAGTCAGACAGACTCCCGCATGTGCCCGACCGGGATCCACCCGGCATGCCCACCAGGGGGCGATCCTCTGCCCCTCTGGGGCATCGCTCTGTTGCAACCAGGGCCACTCTAGCGCCTGAGGCAGAGGCCACAGAGCCATCCCCAGAGCCCAGGCCATCTTTTGTTCCAATGGAGCCTCTGCTGCGGGAGGGGAAGAGAGAGACAGAGAGGAAGGAGAGGGGGAGGGGTGGAGAAGCAGATGGGCACTTCTCCTGTGTGCCCTGGCCGGGAATTGAACCTGGGACCCCTGCACGCCAGGCCGACGCTTTACCACTGAGCCAACCGGCCAGGGCTAATTCCTGTTTTTAATGACTTTTTGGGTCAGACTGCAGCAGTATTCAGTCTAGGGCTAATTATACCACACTCCTGAGACATCACTTTTTTAATCATACACAAATAACTATTAATTTAACACTAAACATGACTTAGCGGCCATGGCATCTGCAGAGCAGAACGATGTGGGAGTGACGCACCCTGTAGGCAATTTAATAATAATTGCTGTGTTTACGGTCACATTTTAGTAAATTATGTGTAAGCTTCAAAGTAGTATGTTTTTATTCTTCTTCCACATTGTATTTTGCGTGGAGTTAGTGCGGAGAATGTCCAAGGGTGCAGTTGTTTCCCGGCACATGCACACTTAGCTATGTGTGTTTGTTTCTAGAGCAAGTATTTAGAGATTTAGCATTGTTTAAATTTTTAAAACCTTTTTTTTTAATTGATTTCAGAGAGGTAAGGGGGAGAGAGAGACAGAAACATCGATCTGTTCCTGTATGTGCCCTGATCAGGGATCAAACTGGCAACCTTTGCATTTTGGGACAGTGCTATAACCCAGTGATTTTCAACCTTTTTTGAGCCATGGCACATTTTTTACATTTACAAAATCCTGGGTCACACCACCTACCAAAATGACACTCTAACACAGTACATATTATACATGTAGTTAATAATATAGTTTCTAAATGTATTTATACTCAGTGTGAAACCTGGGCCTGTTTCGATGAACACAAAAGGGATATCCTGGCAGGAATGGTAGAAAGACACACACAAAACTCTTCCTCAACAGTTCTCAGTCTCTCTCTGTTTTTAGTTTTTATCGCAGTCAAGCTTGAGAAGCTCAGCTCACATAGATATGTGGTTGAAAACGGGAGCAATGTCAAAATAGCTTTGTTGGCCAGAATGGGGAACTCCTTGGCAACAGATAACCAAAAACTGTCCAAAGGAAGATCAGCAAACTTTAGCATTAAATCACAATCTTGTTTCAGTTCAATGAGTTCCTCTTGCTCCTTTAAAGTCATGTCCTTTCTAGCAACGGATACTGAGCTGTATGGGTCCCTAACCCAGTCAAGGCGTTCTGTGAAGGCTGAAGAGAAATGAAATGACAACGTCTTCTCAAGAGTTTTTTTTTTTTTTTTTTTTTTTTTTTTCATTTTTCTGAAGCTGGAAACAGGGAGAGACAGTCAGACAGACTCCTGCATGCGCCCGACCGGGATCCACCCGGCACACCCACCATGGGGCGGCGCTCTGCCCACCAGGGGGCGATGCTCTGCCCATCCTGGGCGTCGCCATATTGCGACCAGAGCCACTCTAGCGCCTGGGGCAGAGGCCAAGGAGCCATCCCCAGCGCCCGGGCCATCTTTGCTCCAATGGAGCCTTGGCTGCGGGAGGGGAAGAGAGAGACAGAGAGGAAGGCGCGGCGGAGGGGTGGAGAAGCAAATGGGCGCTTCTCCTGTGTGCCCTGGCCGGGAATCGAACCCGGGTCCTCCGCACGCTAGGCCGTTCTCAAGAGTTTTCAAATGTCTGCCAATCACCTCACGCATTGCAGCAGTGTTGCCATCATGCTGTTTCTCGGTGAGCGGGAACATCTCAAGGTTGCCACGCTGCACATGTTGTTGCCAGAGCTGCCACTTTAAATGGAACCCGTTCATTTTATCAGTGCTTGTAAGCAGGTTTTCATTTCGGCCTTGCATCCATGTGTTCAGTTCATTCAGATAATGAAGTATATCAGCCGGGTATGCCAGCTTTGCACACCACTCATCACTTGCAAGCAGCTTTGAGTAATCGGACCTCTCATTTGTCAGAAATACTTTAAGTTCCTCTCGCAACTCATACACACGGGCCAGCACTTTGCCGTGCAACAGCCACCGTACCTCCGTGTGGAGCAATACCATTTTATGTTCCGCTCCCATTTCTTTACACAAAGACGCAAATAAGCGACATCTCAAAGGTTGCGTCTTCACAAAGTTCACTATGCTCACAACATCATCCACACAGGAGCTAGATCTGCTGGTAAGGTCTTTGCAACAAGGGCCTCATGGTGCAAAAAACAGTGCGTAACAATAACATCTGGGTTTCTTTCTTTGACCCTACTTACGAAGCCTTTGATGCGCCCGACCATGGCTGCGGCTCCATCAATGCAGACACCTGTGCAGTTTTCCCATGTAAGCCCGCTTTTATCAAGATATTCCGACGTGACCCAAAATATTTCCTCTCCTGTTGGTTTTTCTGGCAGTGCCTTGCAAAATAGGATTTTTTCTCTAATGGCTTCTCCATCCACAAAACGCACGTTGGCCAAGAGCTGACAATGTCCACTAATATCCGTCGACTCATCAAGTTGCAAGGCAAATTTCTTACTGATGCGCACTTTTTCCAAAACAACAGTTTCAATGTCTGCAGACATGTCATCAGTATGTCTGGCAATTGTGTTATCTGAGAGAAGCACTTTAGCTATCTCTTTGGCCGCGGTAGGGCCAAGCATCTCATTTACAATGGCTTTACAAGCTGGCAGTATTAATGTTTCTGCCACAGTGTGGGACTTTTTTGATTTAGCTACGAGTTCAGCAACAAGGTAGCTAGCTTTGAGGGCTCTCTCGTTTACCTTTGTAGTTTTTCTCAAAAAAGTTACCCATTTCTCATTGTTTGTACGTAAGCGTACAAAATAGTCCATCAGTTTGTTTTGAACGGAAGGGTGTTTCGTTTGGAGATGGTGTTTAAGCTTGCTTGGCACCATGGCGCTATTAAGCTTTTCACCACACACCAAGGACAGCAGAGTCAGTGCTGTCTCATCCTCGGTGAAAGTAAATCCAAATGAAAGATAGCTTTCGCTGTATTGCCTCGAGCTCACCGTCTTGTCTTTTTTCTTTTGTCGACCACTCATACTAGGGCCTTCATCTGGGTCAGAATTTTGTCCAGGGCCCTGTTCGGCATTTGCATTTTCCCTTCTCAAAAACTTCTCCATCACTGTCACTTGCTCGTCTTGCTGAGATCCCAAACTGTCACAAAAGTGAAACATGCCTGGAAGAGGTCCTTTAAATAAATTACATTTATTAAAAAAAAGTTAAATAAAAAAGGATAACCCCCTCATATATACAGTCCCATGTAACATCCCTCATATATACAGTCCCACGTAACATCCCCTTATAAATACAGTCCCACGTAACATCCCCTCATAAACAGTCCCATGTAACCTCATATATACAGTCCCATGTATCCCCTCATATATACAGTCCCGCTGTATATATACTGTAATAGATACTGGAGCTTTCATCAAGGTTGTGGGTTCAAATCAATTTGGCAAATACTCTCTCTATATAGAGACTGGACAAAATCAATTTTAGAAAATGTTGGGTACTTGTGTAATATCGTAAGTCCTCAGAGCATCTCTACTGTCAGATTGAGAAGTTTGCTTTCTAGGTAAGGATGCTGATAAATACTAGAGTTCTCCCTGAGGTTGTGGGTTCAAATCCCATGGTCAGCTGGATGCAGGGGCCTTGGTTCTGTCTGTTTTGAAGGTGTATATAGAGATTTGAGCTCTTTAAGAAGATGACCCTTCAGGAGGCCATATACAATATAGATAACATTGTGATGCATTGTATATCACCCTCTGCCGCGGCCTCTTTTAAAAAGAAAAAGGTCAAATATCTATATACACCATCAGGATAGACATAACCAGCTGAGGCTGAGGCTTCATCTAGTGGTGGCAACATTTACCTCCAGTCCTGACCAGGATTAGAAATCGGGACCATGGGGAGGAGAAGCAGCTTCAACTACTCGCAGTGGCCACACAATGACAAGTGCGCGGCAGCCTGAGCGGGGACCTTCCTGGGTGTGGATGAGAGGCGGCCTACTATTGGTTCATCGCTAGTGGTCGGGATGAATCCTAGAAAGTGATTGGTCAGTGAGCGTTCCCTGTACCTCCACTCTTCCTGTCGCTGATAGCTGGAGGGATTGTGAGGGGAATGTTTATGTTCGGATGGAGGCGGCTGGCGGGGAGCTGGATAAATAGCCTCCACGGGCCGTATCCGGCACGCGGGCCATAGTTTGGGAACCCATGTTTAATTTCCCCACGGCACACCTGACTATGTCTCACGGCACACTGGTTGAAAAACACTGCTCTAACCAACCTAGCTATCTGGTCAGAGTAGTATCATTTAAATTTGCTTCAGAGAGTAGTAGTGTTAATTATTTAAAATTTCTTTCCCTTGTGTAACCTGATTCCTCTAGGTTTTTTTCTTTCTGTATTAGTCCCCGTCTTCATATAAAATCATTTCCTTAAATGTTTGCCAACATTTGGGTATTTGCATATATTTAAGAACACCCAAAACCTATTTGGAAACCCCCTGTGGGTGAGTGAGAATTCCCACTTTGGTCAGCGTCCGGGAAGATCACTCTAGGAAGTTCCAATGTCCTGTGAGGTAGTTGGAGTCACCAGGACAAAAAAAAAATCTCCCACTCTTCTAAGTTGGTGGAATATTCTTGATTTTCAAAATATGGAGATATAGGTGAAGGGAGAATATGAAAGTACTAATATTTAACCTTAGTTTCATTGCTAGATTTCAGCACTTTGTTTCAGAACGCTGCAGCAACCGTACCGAGGCAGAGACTCAGAATAATGATCTCAGTTGGCAGGTTCAGTCCTCAGCTGTGTGATGGAGCCAGCGGCTGTTTTACCTCTCTGGGGAATGATGTGGAAACTGAGCAACTTGAGTCTGTGGTGTGTGTTAGCATAAGAGAGGACGTCTGTCTATTTCTTGACTGGATTTTCAACAAATCCTTCATTTTTTAAATTTGCTTTTTATCTATTAGTTCGACAGATATCACTTCTGACATTTCTTTAGTTTTGGGAAGATTTGAATGTAAATTGAGTTTCTTACCAATTTCTTATCAACTCCCAGATTAACTCTTCATTCTTTTCTGTCGAGTTGAGTCAGTGGCACGACCCCTTCAACTTTTTTTATTTTGTTTGGGTGCATTCCTTCTGTCCTTGTGAATTCATGCCTTCTTAGAATTTTTTATGGAGATAATTTCATTGAAGTTTCATGATGAAGTAGAGCTCAATGCAGTGTTCAGTGTGCCATCTTAATATTCATTGCATAACTGCATATATCTATAGCGTTCATGTGAAGAGAGCCACGAGGCTGTGTGTTGAGGTTTCTCAGCTTAATATCTGCATGTTAATTTATACCTATAGAGTTCTTTTATTCTTATAATTCTAAAATGTTGGCTATAGGTACTTAGGTTTGTATAATTATTTGTTTGCAGTTGTTTGGAATGCTAAGATCTCTTTGGTTTTCTTTTAAAATAGCTTAAGTATTTTACCATTTTTTTAAAAGTCTGGTCTTTTGTTCAGAAATAACAATTATCTATATTTCATGGTTCCTTTCTTATCCTTCTTAACATATGGACTTCACTTCTGAATTCTGAAAGTATGTCTCAGGCTTTTATTTCTAAAATAACTGATCTACATTTCTATTGAAGTAATTCTGCTTTATATGCGCCAGTGTGAATTCTGATTCAATGATTTGTAGTTTCCTGGATATATTTTCTTACCTCATTTAATTTACTTGGTTTTGAATTCCAGGGTCTCCCTTGAGCACTCTGTTTCTCCCTGTTTCTCTGTGAAGCATTTATTTTTGTTCTTTATTAAAGAGTGTGGTTTCCTTAATTTTTTTCGGATCCTTCAGTAGATCATTTGATTGATATTTGTTCTACACTCTACCTAACTGTGTGTAAATAAATTACCATCTCAGTTCAGATTTTAAGCCATAAGTTTACCAACTGTCTTTCCTGATGAGCCACTGCAGTACAAGGTTAGATTCATTCCCATCTCCACGACTCATTCTCTTCCACACTAAACTGCTTAAGTAAGTGAACAAATATATATTTGTTTCTAGTTCACGCTTCACCGACATCCAAGTTCTGCACTGAGCACATTACCATGATTTGCCTCATGATGGAACAGACCAGCAATTTTCAACTGTTTTCATCTCATGACACATAAACTAATTTACTAAAATTCTGTAGCACACCAAAAAATATTTTTTTTGCTGATCTGACAAAAAATAGGTATAGTTTTTATTAATTCACACCGGATAGTGATTGTTGTGTTGGCTATTGTCAGTTTTTAATTTGACATTCTAAGGGAAAAGGGATCAGTGCCCCTGACTAAATAGTCAGATACTGCATATTTTAAAAATTCTTGCTGCACACTGGTTGAAAATCACTGAAATAGACCCTCCTATTAGACCTCTACCTGCTCTTGGCTTGTTATTTCTGAAACATTCTACCTTTAAGTCTGTGGGAAAAAATGAGACGGGTGGGGAGAGGTAGACCATACTGTTCAGCTGACAGAGTACTATCTGAAAGGGAGAGAGGGCATGAGGCCAGAGTTTCAGATTAGTAGTTCCTTGATATCCAGATCAGTGAATAGTAAGTAGGTAAAAATAAAGTCATAGCCCAAGCTTTTCAAGTACTAGCTTTGTAATCACACTCAAACTTAAAATGCTGCTTGCCCAAGCCTAGCTGTTTATTTTATTTATGAAAATCCATGTACTTCACAATATGACACCTGATTCTAAGTCTCAGTGTTTCATTTATTAGCTGTTTGACCTTGGACAAGGTTTCACTAGCTCAATTTTTTCACTTTTAAAATGGGAAATGAAACATCTCATGGCTCAGGGGTTTATTGTGAGGATTGAATGAGATAATATCTATAAAATATGTAGTGAAATGTAGGTATATTCAGTTGACCCTTGACAACTTGGGTTTAAACTGTATGAATTCACTTATATGCAGTTTTTTGTGTTTTGTTTTTTTTTTTTCAGTAAATCCCTGTACTGTTTTCAGTTCATGGTTGGGACTCCATGGATTCAGAGGGTCTACTGTATGCATGGCTCTCTGTCATTGTATATTGGAGAGACTTGAATATCCTCAGATTTTGGTATAAAACAGGGGTCCCCAAACTTTTTACACAGGGGGCCAGTTCACTGTCCCTCAGACTGTTGGAGGGCCAGACTATAAAAAAAACTGAACAAATCCCTATGCACACTGCACATATCTTATTTTAAAGTAAAAAAAACAAAACCGGAACAAATGCAATATTTAAAATAAAGAACAAGTAAATTTAAATCAACAAACTGACCAGTATTTCAATGGGAACTATGGGCCTGCTTTTGGCTAACGAGATGGTCAATGTGCTCCTCTCATTGACTACCAATGAAAGAGGTGCCCTTTCCGGAAGTGCAGCGGGGGCCGGATAAATGGCCTCAGGGGGCCGCATGTGGCCTGCGGGCCGTAGTTTGGGGACCCCTGGTATAAACAGTGGGTGCTAGAACCAGTTGCCCCATGAAGACTGAAGGACAACTTGAGTTTTGGGGGAGTCATAAGTTATATGTGGATTTTCATCTGTGCAGAGCATTGGCACTGCTAATCTCCACATTGTATTGTACAACAGTCAAATATTATAAGCACTTGGTAAATATGATATAAACTACCAGCATTACAAATAAAGTCAGATTTTTCCATTATTCCCATTAGATTTCTAGTCTTCATTTTTTTAGTGTCACGATTTTTCATATTTTTCTCAGTCTCAATGGACACTTCAGTCAGAACATAGGTAAAATCATATTGTAGTCTAACTAAATATCAGTCCATAATATCTTTCCTTGAATTTTAATAGTGTTTTAATTTTATTTATGTGTATTGTTCAAGTTTTTACACAGTCTGAGATCATTTGTCTTAAGGGAAAGAATCAAAGATATTGATATTATAATAATAGATATCTCTGGTTTTATTGTAATTGTTTTCTGTTTTAACTTTTTTATTTTATTGTGACCTAGACTCCTAGTAAAATCTACTCATTGTAAGTTGGCAGCAGACATTAAAAAATAAAAGTCCCATTATTTGGGTAAATGAAAATAATGCAGATAGTAGAGAGACATCAAATAATCAACCAGCCTCCTTCCCTCATTGACTGATCTTCTGAAATTTTTAATTTTTATTTTTTAACTAATTATCTTTTTTTTTTTTTTGAGAAAGAGAGAGAGATCAATTTGTTATTCCACTTTTTTATGCATTCATTGGTTAATTCTTGTATGTGCCCTAACTGGAAATCTAACCCGTCATCTTGGCATATTGGGAGGAGGCTCTCACCAGCTGAGCTCCCTGGCCAGGTGGTCCTCTGATATTCTGAAAGATGAAGTACATTCCTTCTTATCCAGTTCTCTCCACTCTTGGCCCCACAGCTTCACCTTACTTTCCAGAGGCAGATTAAGGTCGATCGAGGCCCTGGGCAAAGAAGAAAATATTGGGCCTCTTACATTAGAAAAAAGTGTAAAGTTGGGGTTTTGCGAGACCCTTCAGAAGTTGGGGCCCAGAGTGCGTGCCTGGTGCATCCACCGTTACATCCACCCGTTACTTCCTGCCTGCGGTCATGTCTTACAAGGTACAGAGCACCATCTTTATCTTGCCAGTGCAGGTGACTCTGACACAGAACCCCTGGCTCAGCTGATTTTGGATAGTTGCTGTCTAGAAAGGCATTTGGTCACAAATGGGAGTTTCACTGAAGGGAAGGCATTTCTGTTGTAACCACTGAGAGAGACAAGGAGTGTATTATGGCTTTATCAGGACAGATCAAGCTCAGCTGCAAACAGTAAAATTAAAAATATATATATATAGTGGCTTAGATATAATAGAAATATAGATTTCTTCCATATCAAAGCAATTCCTCTGAACAAGTCCTCATGGTTGCTCTGTGCTTCCAGGAACACAGAAATTTTGCTCTTGTTTCTTGCTGGCAATGACAATATCACTTCATAATTCAAAATAGCTGGTATTCCAGCCATAATTCAAGTGGCTGTATTCCAGCCACTGCATCTATAATCCACGTAGCAGGCAGGATGAAAAGGGAAGAAAAAAGACACTTCTTATTTTTAAGAGAACCCCAAGAGGTATCATTATAAAATGTCTTCCTATGTCTTAAAAAATGAACTTGGTAGCCACATCTGTTTGCGAGGGATGATGAGGAGTGAGAATTGTGGCATGCAGCAATGGCAGGATGTGACATAAAGGGGAAATCACTGTTGGGAGGGAAGACATGCTCTGTGGCACGCCTTCCCAGCGCCCAGGGTCAGAGCACTCTGTCTCACGTTGGTGGGCTGGTAGTGACGGAGTACCAAGTGTACTCTGAACACCAGGCCTGGGGTTCTGTGTGGGGAAGTAGAAACCCAGGTATACTGTTCTGTGCTGCACTGCGTCTGAATTACACAATCCATGAACACGATTCCAAGACTCCTGCACCAACTGCACCCTCCCTTTTCAAAAAAATTAATAGACACCATTTTGGGGCTGAAATAGAGAAAAACACCATAGCAAACAGCTTAAAATCCAAGACTGCTCATGTGGTTAACTATGTTGACCAAGTATCATGAAATCTTCTCATGGATGTTAGAGCTCCTCAGACTTGAACTTTATATCCACCTGTCTTTGATTAATTTTTAATATGGACAACAATTCCCCAACACGAAGAAGACAGTTTTAGGGAAAGTAGCTTCATCAAGTGGGGAGTGTCACAAAGAAGTCTGAGTGTGAGTCTTGGCTCTATCCAAGATCCCACGTGGTGATCCTGGGGCTGCCACTAATGTTCAGTGAGATTCAGCTGATTATATCTCGAAGGAGGATCTACCTTCCACTTATCAGCTACGGAAGCCTCATGCTGTATGCATCCCTGTTCCCATGCCTGGGTTTATACCATTATACAAATTTCAACGCCTTCTAATTCTAGCTTTCTGTAAGATTCACATACAAATGTCCATCTGGTCCTTCTCCCTTGATCCTTAATGAGATACAATGAACCATTCTAGACCAGGGCTTGGTTGGGGTCCTCTCCTCCTCCTTTCCTCTCCATCAGCCCATAATAGTGATTTGTCCCAGCTATTTTACTAATAGATGGGTAAAAAAAATGGAAGATCTGTCCTTCTCTAGTGCTTCTGAAATTTATAAAAACCACAGGGAGTCTTCACCACAGGCTCCTCATATAAAAGTCTCTGAGAGGGAAAATCCATAAGCTGGGGTGACTTCTGAGTTAAATTAAATTTTATGACTCAAGAGATGCGTTGCTTGGCTTTCACCAGCATTATAATGCAAAGAAAATCATTTCAGATTCAGTTTACACAAAAGATCCTTCGGGTAGATGCAGTCTTTATGTTAGTGGCAGGAAATATTTGCATCTCTGCATTGATATGTAGTGAAATAGGCTGTAAAAGATAAGACCAATTTTCTATGAAAAGTGAAAAGGCCAGTGCAGCCAGATACAATGGGGGACTTTCCCCATTTGTCATTCAGGACGGTATGACACTTTTGCATGAGCAGTGAAGGCACCACCTGGTATGCTGCAGCAAGGCTTTAGTAAGTGTGCACATGTGCACAAATACACATACACACCCACACATACAGCACAGACCCGTTCACATGGGCACATAAAACACAGTTGACATGTGCACAGACACCTATGTAATCAAGTGAACACAGTCACATAGCTGGGACATGCACACAGAGGTAGGACCTTTGTCAAATGATACAGTGGCACAGCCTAGAATGACAACTGCAGAGGCACAGTAAGGCAAGGCGAAGGCTCAGCAATATGGGGAGACTGGAGATCTAGAGACACTTGTGTAAACACATCAAGATGTAGGGCACATCTTTGTGGCCAGTCTCCCCCCCCCCCCGTCTCTCTCTCTCTCACCACACACACATACACACACACACACACACACACACACACACACACGCAAAAGCAAGCAAGAGAGACCCACAGTCAAAGGCAGACAGACACCCGAAGGTCAGCACTTAGGTGCACATACTGACAGACATTGTCAGCTTGATGCTCAAAGACATGTGCCACACTCCTGTGCATCTAGCTGAGTCCTCTTTTCCTCGGATTTCTACTGAGTCCTGAATAGCTGTTTTTTGTATTTGGAGTCTTCATTTACTCTTCTTTTTTGTTCATCTATTATATTTGTATTTCTTGGAAGTCTAATTGTTCTAAAAATTTTGGGGGGGTTTAATTAACTCAACCTAAGTTCTCGTGTTTTTTCTGGGATATTACAGCAGCAACTTTACTTACCTGGCCTCCACTCACTTGCAAGGTGCACCTTGAACACCTACAACTATTCAGAATGACCATTTGTGACACATGACAACTAAATACAAGAATGGCTTCTAAAACTAAACAAGAACAGAGTTTATTGAGCCCTGCCTGGATGTTGTGTTGTAATTTCTGTAGTCACATTATCGTCACCACAACCATCCCCAAACCGCTCTTTTCAATCTTGAGTAATTTCTCAATTCTCTCTCTATCCTTATCTCTTTCCAGCCATTAACTTTGCCCTATTTTCTCTTTATGTACATGATTTTCCCGATCCCCATAATTTTGCCCATAATTACCCTGTCTCTCCTCATTCTAGCCTCCTTTAAGAATGCCATTATGAATATGTGCCTGGCCCTCTGCCCTTGAAAGAGAAATTCCATTTTTTTTTCTGTTTTTCTTTAATTTTGAAATCTCATCTATTCTTTGTGGTCTCATTTCCATTGCAAACCTTAGCATTCTCTATACTGTTACAGCTATAGGTAGCTCAGAGCTTAGCATTTAAATTTTCTTTTCTCCCTGTACCTTGTATAAGTTTTGTTCCCCTGACTGAGTTATAATCTCTCTAAGGGCAAGGGCGAGAACTCCGTTTTATCTTCTCCTTGCCTCGTCCCGCACCCTCCCACTCACGGTAAGGTGGGAGCACTCCGTACCCTCCTCTGCACCGGGCCTCTTCCAGGGGTCACCTGCACTGCTACCTCTTCTGTCCTCTCTAGGGTTCTTAACTCCAGACCTGTACATCTAACTTTATTATACTTGAAGCCATCTTAAAACCTACAAATTAATTTCAGTTTGCAAACTTTAAACACAATAATCTCTCCCCAAAGTTTTCCCTAACTTGGGTCCTCTACATTTTTTTTCCTGATCATGGTTAATTATTCTAATATGTACCTAGTTATCTGAATTAAAATGGCTGTTATTAGTTCTACTTTGCTATCTCTCTATCCTTCCCTTCCCCAACATTTATAACGTAAAGATATACCTTTATCTTCTCTTCTTCTCTGTCATCTCTTGGTGTCCTCTCCTTTTGAGCATTGCCCTGGTCCATGCCCTCACCAGGGTGAGGACAGGCAAGAGAGATGATTGGCTTCCAACTGTTCCCTTCTAGTTTCGCTCCCCTGACCAACCTCCCTATTGGTAGCAGAATCATCACTCTGAAACGCAAATACGATTTTGTCATTCCTGTTAAAAACAAGTTAATGACTCAAGGGCATCCAAGATACAGCCCAGGCTCTTTTAGCAGGCAGTGACTTTTACACTGTTGCCTTGACCAGCCCTCTCAGCTGGGCCATGTCGTCCTCTCTGTTTCTATCCACACAACTTGACATTCCTCTGGCTGCTGAACATGTCACATGTCTAGGCATCAGGTAGCAATCCTCCCTTCGCTTTAATGCTTTATGCTCCTGAAACTGCCATACATCCTTCAAGACTCATTTCTGAAGGCCTCGATGACTTGTCTTTAGATAATTAAACACTTCCATACCAATCTCTAGGACAGTGATTTTCAACCGGTGAGCCACAAGAATTTTTAAAATATGCAATACCTGACTGTTTAGTCAGGGGCACTGACCTCTTTTCCCTGAGGTTATCAAATAAAAAAATGCCAACAGCCAACACAACAGTCACCATCCAGGGTGAATGAATCAAAATTTTACCTATTTTTTTGTCAGATTAGCAGAAAATATATTTTTTGGTGCGCTGCAATATTGTAGTAATTAGTGTATCTGTGCCACAAGATGAACAAGGTTGAGGAGCACGCTCATTGTGTGGTTTGGTGTTCTGATGTCTCTCTCTGTAATTGGATGTGAATACTGGAAGAACAGATCCTACGTCTTATCTGTTACTTTCTCTGTTGTGCAATATCAGGTACTTAATGAAGGTAGTTGTTCAGTTATTTGGATGGTTATCTCTATAACTCTCATGCAAGCAAAAAACTGCACCTCAGGCATGTTTGAGTGAGGGAGATAACTGTTTATTTCAGAGAGAGAGAGAGAGAATGTGTTTCATTCTTACAAATCTCTGATGTAATTGCTATCATGAGCATTTTCCCCATGAGGAATCTGAGGTCCAGGGATGTTGAGGATTTGCCCAAGAAGTTTGGTCTATTTACTTCATTTTTGCTCAGAACCCACCTTAATCTTTCATCTAATGGGTTCAAAATGTGTGCATTAGATGTCATCTCTACCTCCACCTTGGAAAACTCTGGATTAAACCAACACAAACAAGTAATTTTCCTGTCCGAATCCTCAAAGTCTTTAATACATTAATGTGGTTCTCCATGTTTGGCTATTCACACAGGACTTCCCAGACATATTCGGTCTCAGAACCCATTTTATAAATTTCTCACGCAGGACAGGCATTGAGAGATGCAATGTTATACCAAAGGCTGTGTTTAAGTTACTTCCAGTGTTCTTAATCCCCAGGGGACCACTCCCCTTTCCCAACTCTCTTTCCAGAGAGGATAGGTGTGCCTACCCCACTACTCATTCTGTTATCCTGACATCAGGCAGAAGCGGTTGGCATATCAAATTTTGAGAATCCCAAGGAGCTCATTGGCTGCCTCTGTTTTCCACCAGCCGAGAAGAGAGAGACAGAAATGTGCTTGCTGCTCCCTGCTTATCTCTCTCCAGGTCCAGGCACACCAGCTAGCATGTGCAGTAGGGAGCAGGGCTTGGCCTAAGCAGACTGGCGTTCATCTTTGCCAGCACAGCTGTCTCCTGTCTCGCCTCGCCTGGGTGGTGTTTGGTGGAGAGCTGTGGGGTTGCCTGCACCTTCTGCACTTTGCAGGACAAGTTCATTTTTGTCAACAGCTGAGAGCGATGCCATGGCATTCCGTGATCCCCTTGGTAATTTATTTTCTGGGCCCAATGATTCTAGTTTCTCTTGATCTGTTTTGTAGCTGGTGGCCCTGCTGATGACCTGGATTGCCTCCTTGGTGAAGCGACAAAACAGCTCAGGAGAATCATATATCTATCAACACACTAACTCCATCACTTTGAATAAGACACACACACACACACACACACACACACACACACACACACCCTTCTGAAATCAGAGAGGCTTAGATTCTAGTCCTCTTTCCAGGACTTCAAATCCCAGCTCTGCCACTTGCTAGTTTGGACAAAGTACTAACCAGCATAGCCTCACTTTTCCTTATCTGCAGCAGGATGAGAATGTTGTCTACCTCAAAGGAATAGTGAGAGGGTTGACGAGGATAGCTCAGTACTGGAATACATATAGCAGCAGTCACTTACTGTTTGCTGTGTTTCTTTCACTAGTATTTTTCAATTTTGTCTTTTATTGTTTTTCATATTACATTTACTTTCTTTCGCTTTCTCATAAACTATCATGGCATCCATTTTTTTTCCTTTTTTAAGTAGAGAAACACTAAAAGAATAATCTATTGATCCTTTCTACAAAGAACTGTAATTATTGGTCCTTTCTACAAAAACTTGGGAAATTAATCAAAAACATAAAAGTTTAACAATGGAACATTATATGCAATGTTTTAATTATTTCTAAAAAAAGTTAAAAATACTCTCTTTATAGATAAAGAAACTGAGTTTTTGATAAATCTCTTAGCACCCAAGTTTAAAAACATATATGATGAGTAAGTGCAACCACAAGACTTGAAAAGAATGTTTTGGGTGTCTATGTTTTTGAGATTATATTTTAAGTAAGCTAGTGGATCTCAATCATTTGGTATCAGGAAACCTTTATATTCACAGAAATTATTGAAGACTCCCCAAGAACTTTGATTGCAGTGAGCCATAATCTATCGATTTTTACATTATTAAAAATTAAAATAAAACTTTAAAATATTTTATTGCTTAATTTCAAAAATAAAAATATTGCATGCTAATAGAAATAACAATTTTTAATGAAAAATAAGTTACTTTCCAAAACAAACCGCATTTTCTCATTTATATATAAATATATTACATATACATTATACACAATATATATTTTTACATATTATGTAATAATATATAACATGCGTTATATAATATATAAATTATATATAATATATAGATATATAATTATTTAAAATATGTAATATATCCACTATAAATATGTTGTGGTAAAAAGTACATAACATGAGATCTACCTTTTCAAATTTTTAAGCACATATACAAAGAGTTCTGCTCAGACTATGAGTGGATTTCTCAACAAAGATCTGAAAGGTGAGAAGAAGATGAGATGATATACTCAAATGCTCAAAGGAGCAAACTGAAAATACCATATCCGATGAAAAACAGAGAGAGAGAGAGGCAAAGAAAGAAAGACAGAGGAACTTCCCAAGCTAAATAATCTAAAACAGTTCACCACTACTAGACCAGCCTTACAAGAAGTGCTAAAGGGAATTCTTCAAGAGAGAATACAACATGATGGCACCATCAAGCTCTTCCCTAATAAAAGCTATTTTCAAGGCCCTGTCGGTTTGGCTCACTGGCCTAGTGTGTGGAAGTCCCAGGTTTGATTCCTGGTCAGGGCACACAAGAGAAGCGTCCATCTGCTTTTCCACCCCTCCCTCTCTCTTTTTTTTCTCTCTCTCTCTCTTCTCCTCCCCTCCTGCAGCCATGGCTCAGTTACAGAGAGTTGGCCCCTAGTGCTGAGAATGACTTCATGGCCTTCACCTCAGGTGCTAAAAAATGGCTCCAGCTGCAATGGAGCAGAGGCCCAGATGGGCAGAGCATCGCCCCCTGGTGGGCATGCGGGTGGATCCTGGTCGGGCGCATGCGAGAGTCTGTCTCTCTGCCTCACCGCTTCTCACTTCAGAAAAATACCCCCCAAAATAAATAAATAAATAACCAAAGGAAAATTAGAAATTTCACAAATATATGGAAATTAAACAACACACTTTTAAACAGCCAATGGATTTTCACATATTTCTTTCATGTTTGCTTTATTGGAAGACAGCAAGGTTCTAGTATCTGCTCTGCAACCAGCCCCTAGTTGTATGTTGGTGTGGTGCCAGCATATGAGGAAAACCAGCTTCACACAGTTAGGTGGTTAGACACAGAAGGATTATTTTTATAGCCAAATCAGATAATTTTGGATTTTTAAAGAATTTTACATAGTAACTCAACAGAAATAGCTCTAAAAGATTACTAGCAATGTGATATGTGAAATTATTTAAGCTTATACTCTATGGCATTAAAATCCACTGATGAACACTCTACTTTGAATGAGTCTTTTACCTGTACACCATTTCATACAGCATAATGTACTGGCCATTTCGAGAATATTGTTTCATTGAGTTATGCAGATTTTTCAAATGGTGAATCATGCTGCCAAACTCATGGTAATGAATATAGGTTTTCCAAAATTCTAATTCCACTTGATTGCTTGAATCTTACCATTAGCAACAATTGATGATCACATACTCTCAAGTTTACTTCATTCATTTTTGAACATGTGACAATATCTAGAGACATTTGAATTTGCCACAAGTAGGGAGAGGAGAATTATTGGTATCCCGGGGTGCTACCAAACCTCCTACCGTGTTTGACTTAGTCTCTGACAGCATTGAGTCATTTAACCCAAATGATAATATTGCCACGGTTCCAAAACTCTGGTCTAAAGATAGTAGAGCAGGTCAGGAAGATGATTGTGTGCCCTACAAGGTTGTCTAAGGGCTCATTCCATGTGGCTGTGATGTTATTCCCCAAAGAGTTTCCCTCATCCAAAGGGTCAGTCTTGGCCCATTAGAACAACGTTCACTTTTTTAAGAGACAAATACAAAAAGCTAAGCACAAGCTTTTGGCTCTTCACAAAATGATGTGGAAAGTTGCATTCTTCCTTCTAGCCACTTAAATTCCATTGGGAAGGACTTGGCCAAATGGCCAGGCTAAAACTTTGCCATTGGGGAAAGGGCTCCATTTAAATGGGAGATTTAAAGAGTGATTTCTGAAGAAAATTAGCCATATCACTATAGTAAGAAATGCTTTAAAATATTGAAAGGGTGCTGAAAGAAGCCCAGTTTTTAATCACAGAACAAATTAAAATTCTACTTATGTATAATAGCAATAAGTTTTAACATGTAGAAAACCAAACACGGCCCTGGCCAGTGGTTTAGTGGAGAGAGCATCAGTCTAGCATATGGACGTTGTGGGTTTAATTCCTGGTCAGGGCATGCAGGAGAAGTGACCATCTGCTTCTCTCCCCCTCCCTCTCTCTCTCCTCTCACTCTTCCCCTCCCATAGCCAGTGGCTTGATTGGTTTGAGTGTGGCACTGGGCACTGAGGATAGCGTGGTTGGTCCGAGCATATCAGCATAGATTCTAAAAATAGCTATGTCGATTTGAGCATCAGCCCTAGATGGGGTTGTCGGATGCGTCCTGGTGAGGCACAGGTGGGAAGTCTGCCTCACTATCTCCCCTTATTTCACCAAAAAAAAAAAAAAAAAAAAAAAAAAAGGAAAACCAAACGTAATCCTTGTGATATTTTGCAAAAACTGAATATATAATTTTTCTTCTTATTTTATTTTATTGATTTTATTGTGATGAATTGATTCTCCCAACCATACAGGTTTCAAGTGCACAACTCAGCAAACCACCATTTCTATTTTGCCATTCGCCTTTTGGAGGCAAATTAATTTTGAGAAGGCCTAATAAATAGATTTTCCCCAAAGAAAAAATGTTTTCTATTGGGAGGTCACCACATCCTACAAATGTAAATATCTGACTGGTTTACAGAATTTATCTTTGGGCTTCATTAAAATCTTGAATTTCTATCTAGAAAAAAAGAAGGGAAAACATTGAGTTATTGTCAAACCTGCAAGGTCTGGATGAAGGCCCCTTGAAAGTCTCATCCCTGTGAACTGGTAAACATTTATAGCTAATTTGAAATGAGATGTTTAATTACATAATTTCATTTCAATTAAGCCTCCAGTGAATTGACAGGGCATCTTTGAGAGCTTTGCACAGTGTAAGTAAAAGGCAGCAGCATCTTGAGCCTATTACCTGTGACCCATTGGGAGAAATCCATAAATAACAATTTTTGAAAATGGAAACAGAGTTTGTTCAAATGAAAATAAAAGGCCAGCCCCAGGGAGATGCAGGCTCAGAGTCACCTCTGGGTCAAGGTCTTTCAGCTTTCTTATCTGGTCCTTTCTTGAGAGAGAGCAGTGAAAACAAAAACAAAACTGAACATTCTTGGTGAGCGTTTACTACTTGTTAGTTTACTAGGGACTTGCAGAAGAAACAAGTTATTGTTTTAAAGGATAGTGTTGTTTGGGAGTTGGGTAACCAGCTTTGTCCCTTCCCGCCTTTAACTCACATTGCACTCTTCCTTGACCTTCTGTCTCTGAACCTCTTCACACCTTGTCCTGCAGGTAAGTCAGTGGTATCCAGTTAATCTCTGCGGAGGATAAATTTGTGTGATCAGTGAAAATAATTCTAAATAGAAAGCAATTGTTCAAAATAAAATGTATTATTTCACTACTTTTATACTCTATTGGACTGGAGAGCCATAAGAGTAAACATTTATTCATATATACATGCATGATATAATTGTTACTTCACTCACACTGAAGAAGATATTACTAGAATGTGTCTTTTTCTTCCGTTAATGAATACAGAAGCAAAAACTGTGGAGCAGACAAGCTTATATCTTATAATTGGTTTTATTTTAATGAGGAATAAAATAAGGTCAAGTGCAGATTGATTACCCAATCCAAAGGCTTTCATGTAACTTATCAGACTGTATAATCACCCAGTCTCTACTCTATCTAGCATCATGTGTCTTTATTTTTAAAATATTCTTGGAAAAGGTGAGTTTCATATATATATGAAACTCACCTTTTATAATATATATATAATATATATATAAATTATTTTGCCCATGTCTAGTTCCCCATCAGTGAGTGGCAGCAGAAATCTCATCACTTCCAGTCTCATGTCTGTGCAGGCATGAAATTATTAGGAATCACCTTAATGAATAAGTGACTCAAGAAGTCATTGCTTGAAGACAAGATAATCCTTTTAGCAGAAGCATGTGAACTCCAAAGACATTATAATTCACAGAGAATTGTGAAAGAACAAGAACAGACTTATCTCATTCCTTTTTCCCTTGTGTCCCCACATGTCTACTTACATCCTCACCAATAAAGAGGCAGCCAGTAGGCATCAGAGGAGAAATAGCTTTGCTGTTTTTGCTGAAGTGATGGTTACCTTTTCCTTCAGTCATGTCTAGTGCCAGGATTTGCCTCTAAAGCTCCTTTCTTTCAGAGTTAGGCAACCATGGAGTCTAGGATATCCTGGTGTGACATCTCTAGTCCTGACCACTGATGGGAGTTAGTCAGGCAGTGACCTTCAAAGGTCCACTTCCACAAATGCTTTGGAATTTGAACCTGATCCCAACAAATCCTCGTGACATTGCACACACTTCCATTATATATTGCAACAGGAATGAATGAACATAGTGGAAACGCAGTCGTGTGATACGTAAATATCTGGTTGTGGTCATAATGAAGTCCTTTTGATTTTATTCATGTTGAAAGGACTACTTCAGAAGTCATAGGGTTAGTCCATATTTGGACATTCACTTGTGGGCTTATATGTCTAATGAATATATATGTAAATATATAGATGAAATAAATGCATCTATATATATATTATAAACTTTTCATTACATTCAAGTCCTTGTAGAAAATTCAAAGGCTTTGGAAAATTCGGTTTCTGGTAGCTTGATGAAACTGTTGGTTTTCTTTGCATGGTAGATTCAACTATAACATGGGCAATCCCATTTATGAAGACATGTGGGGGAAATGGGAATATTTTCCTGAGCCTTGGTGTTCTCTTATCTCTTAAGAATCATAAATATTGTACCTGATCTTATTGCCACTAGATTAGAGCCCAGTCTAGGCTGTCATCCAACAACCAGAAGAGACCATTTGGTAGATGCTTACTGTAAATCAGTGCATTTTTATATGTTTATTTTAGTTCAGTGCAAAATATAAATATGTGAATAAAATAAAATATTTGCAATGTGTTTTCTTGAGACCTGAAATGTTAAGTATTCCTTGGGATGAATGTGATAAATTCCGTCGAGACTGATGTACTTACTGAGGCTGTCAATAGAGATGATGAAGTGAACAAAATTACCTCTACATCCCTCAGGCACATATTTGCTGTGTTCTTAAGGTAAGACAGTTTTAATTGGCTTCTTATGTCATTAAGCCAGCCTCACCTTTGGATATTTATATTATAAATAGGAAAACTTTATTTATGGTAATTATTAACTTTTAATAGTTACTGTATTTTTCACTCTATAAAACACACTTTTTCACCCCAAAAAGTGGAGGGGCAAATGCCCATGTGTCTTATGAAGTGAAAACTATGGTATTTTGTTAAATATTTTAACATACCATTTGGTTCAGAATATTTTTTTTCTTATTTTCCTCCTTAAAACCCTATGTGTGTCTTATGGTCAGATGCATCTTATGGAGAGAAAGATACAGTATTTTACGTTTCCTGAAATACCTTTAAAGAGATTTCTAAAATTCATATTTTGCTATTAATCATCTATGGTGTGAAACAGTACTGCTAAATAAGTTTTCATTTATACTATAAAGCCACACAATACTGTAGTAGCATAAAAACAGATATATATGTCAGTAGAATAGAATAAAGAGTCCAGAAATCCTCACTTATATAATCAATTGATCATTAACAAAGGAGGTAAGAATAAACATTGAGATAAAAACAGTCTCTGCTTGACCAGGCGGTAGTGCAGTGGATAGAGCGTCGGACTGGGATGTGGAGGACCTGAGTTCGAGACTCCAAGTTCGCCAGTTTGAGTGTGGGCTCATCGGGTTTGAGCAAGGCTCACCAACTTGGGCCCAAGGTTGCTGGCTTGAGCAAGGGGTCACTTGGTCTGCTGTAGCTCTCCAGTAAAGGCACACATGAGAAAGCAATCAATGAACAACTAAGGAACTGCAATGAAGAATTGATGTTTCTCATCTCTCTCCCTTTCTGTCTGTCTGTCCCTCTCTCTGTCTCTACCACAAAAAAAAAAGGGAAAAAAACCAGTCTCTTTAGTAAGTGGTAATAGGAAAACTGGACTGATACATGTAAAAAAATGAAATTGGACCACTTTCTTACTCTATGCAAAAGTAAATTCAATATGGATTAAAGACTTAAATGTAGGACTTAAAATCATAAAACTCCTAGAAGAAAAGATAGTCAACTCTTTTACATCACTTTTAGCAATAACTTTGTGGATATTAGTCAATGGAAACAAAAGAAAAAATAAACAAATGGGGCTATATCAAACTAAAAGAGAATTTTGCACAAGGAAGGAAACAAATTTCAACAAAATGAAAACACAGCCTACTGAATGGAAGAAGATATTTGTGAAGGGTGCATCTGGTAAGGGTTAATATCCAAAGTTAATAAAGAACGCATATAAGTTAACACCAGGAAGACAAACAATCCTATGAAAAAAATGGGCAGAGGACTAGACTAGACATTTTCTAAGAGGACATATAGATGACCAACAGACATATGAAAAGAAATCTGTGGTGTTTTCCCATTTGTAAAGTTGATAATGGTTTTAGGGTTTTATTTAATCATCCAAAGTAGCTAAGTTTCTATAAAAATATAGGCTAAAAGATATGATTCTTGCTTCTACAATAATCCAATGCTTCTACATATATCCAAACATCACTTACTCATTTTGTCCAGAAATCGAAGAAATGGAAGATGGGGAGTTCTTGATTTTGCTGTTCATAGCTAACCTTTCCTACTTGGTCGGTGACCTTGAACAGGTCAGGTGTCTCTGGACCATGAGGAAGCTTTCAGCTGCTGAGTAGAGAGAGAGCTCCTGCGGAGACCTTCAACAATGGTGCATCGGAGGCAGAGTATTTCCAGGGTTCGTTCATTCATTGCTTAGCTACGATATCTAAGATCTAGATTTTCTTTCCAGCCATCTGTCCTGCCATCCTTGCTATCTCAGTTTTGTTCTCATGTTTTCTCTCTCATGCACACATGTTGGCTCTACAAGACCAGGCATTACACACAGACATAACAAGCACTAGAGGAAGGAGAATGAATATGTTTTCTTATATCCTATTATCATAAGGCTGAGAGACTATTTCTCACAACTCCTTATCTCCAGGATTTCCTTGACATGGCATTGATCATAACTGGGTTACATACCTAGCCAATCACAAGAACAGTGAGATTACTCTGACTGGAGAAAGCAGAGTGGGATCATCTGATTGTTTACATCCTTATAATTGGTCAGACTACACCCATTTACCACAGAGCTGGCAATGGTGGTCTCTTCCCTGAAGGCTGGATACGTGAATAACATTTTATTTACCATTTGATGGACTTGGGTAACAACACACAGATTCTGCTGAAGCCTTAATTTCCTATAAAATGGGAAAAATACCAATTTTAAGTAACAGTATATTTTAGAGTAAATGAAATGTTAGTACATGCACTTGTAAGCAGGCTCATGACTCTCAAATAAACATTAGTGCTTTTATAATGAGCCTAAGTCTACCTCCTTAGCCAGTTAGGTTTAGGTCAGCGGTTCTCAACCTGTGGGTCGAGACCCCGGCGGGGGTCGAACGGCCAAAACACAGGGGTCACCTAAAGCCATTGGAAATACATATTTTATGAGAACCGCTGGTTTAGGTTTAACTCTAGCCTTACCTTCACCTGCTTCACTGTTGATCCAAACTTTCCAGAGTTCATTACTCCTTACCACAGCTCTTACATAACTGAGACAGTGAGAGGCACAAACTAAATGACTTCTGATCCCCTTCCTTTCTTAACAAATCTGTCAGTAGCCATTAATAATGTCTGGGAAAATACATTATCAAATATATATACTGCCAAGAGTAATTCTATGAAGGCGACTCAACAAAAGGTAAGTTCATGCATTGTAAAATGACCAGCTATTCCTTCTTTCTGAGTAACTCCAAGGAAAATTAAAAGGGCTTCTGGTTTAGCATGCATACTCTCTGAACAACCACTCTAATCCTCCCTTGTTCTGGCCACTCCAGAGTGAGCTCTTTTATGCAGAGATCCACTAAGAGGGATTGATTGGTCCTCAGAACTTGGTGGTGCCCATTTTCTCTGCCCTGGGGATGTTTGCTTGCTGCCTCCGGTCCTGAGGTTGAGGCTCGTTGCCAACTTTGCTTTAACAGAGGAATACTTCCCTCTTTTTTCTCTGGGGTTGATTTTCTCTTTGCACTTATTTGCTTCCATCAATGCAAAATACTGAAAGGTTCAAATTGATTTTCTTTCCAAAGACATGAAAGGTCTGTTTTTCAAACTTCAGTATTTCCTAAGGATATATCTCTGATCAATATATGTAAGAATTAGAGAGAAAACTTAGCTCGCCCTTTCTGAATGTCAGAAACTGAGAGCAACCTGTTTTCCCACTTGGTTTCTTCCCAGCAGAAAATGTTAACAATTGTAATTATCACCATTATGCAGTATGTTCAATTGTACAATCAATATAATTGCCAAATGGAAATTATACAATAAATATAATTGCTGCTTTACTCCTGTGCGGTATTTCACTGGCAGTTCACATTTATTTTGTCCCTTAATTAGTAGCAGGTGTAATTACATGAGTGTGCTCAGAGCTGGAGCTAAGTAATTGGCAGGAACGGGCACAAGGTACGGTGACTGAGGAGGGGCCTGTGTGACGCTTTCTCTGCTGGGTTTTCCTGAAGGCACCCCACAGCCACAGAGCAGTCCAAAGTCAAACTGACCTGTGGTTGCTTTCAGCATGAACTTTAGGTCAAGGATGCCCTGCGAGCAGTCCCTGAGACACGTTACTTTGCAAACCTTCCCTCTTGACTTCCAGAATGCCTTTATATATTTTTTGACTACCTAGAGGAATGCATTCATTCATCCATCCATTTGGTAACTATTTATTGAGCACTCCTTATTTGCCAGGTACTATGCTATGTGTGGGAGGTATTTAGTGAACAAGAGTAGCCGGATGTACAATCTTGTGGGTAAAAGCAGAGACTGAGCCCTGGCTGGTTGGCTCAGTGGTAGAGCATTGGCCTGGCGTGCAGGAGTCCCGGGTTCAATTCCTGGCCAGGGCACACAGAAGAAGCGCCCGCCCATCTGCTTCTCGACCCCTCCCCTTCTCCTTCCTCTCTGTCTCTCTCTTCCCCTCCCGCAGCCGAGGCTCCATTGGAGCAAAGTTGGCCCGGGCGCTGAGGATGGCTCCATGGCCTCTGCCTCAGGCGCTAGAATGGCTCTGGTCGCAACAGAGCAACGCAGCAGATGGGTAGAGCATCACCCCCTGGTGGGCGTGCCGAGTGGATCCCAGTCAGGCGCATGCGGGAGTCTGTCTGACTGCCTCCCCGTTTCCAACTTCAGAAAAAAAAAAAAAAAGCAGGACTGAACAACAACAACAAAAATCTAATATATTTGTGGTGATGTTTTGATTGGTGGTCAGGGAGACTTTCCAAGTTGTGACATTTGACTTAAGATGTTAATGATGAGGCAGGCTGTCCAGGCAGAGGTTGTGGTGACTGCAGAGGCCCTGAAGGGAACAAGCTTAGGAACAAGCCCATAGTATTAAGAATGGGGGGGATAAGGAGAGAGATAGAGATAAAGCAATTCAGCTTCTGGAAATTTATCTGAGGAAACTCAAAACACTAATGCAAAGGCATATGGGCACCTTCTATGTTTGTTGCAACATCGTTTATAATAGCCAAAATTTGGAGGCAGTCAAGTGCCCATCAGTAGATGAGTGGATAAAAAAGCTGTGGTACATTTACACAGTGGAATACTACTTGGCTTTAACAAAGAAAGAAAATCTTACCTTTTGCAACAGCATGGATATGCCTGGAGAGTATTAGGCTAAGTGAAATAAGGCAGTCAGAGAAAGACAAATACCATATGATTTCACGCATATGTGGAATCTAATGAACAGAGTGAACTAACTAGCAAAATAGACACAGACAGCTGACAGCATGATGGGGACTGCTGAGTGAGGCGTGTGAAGAGATTGAGCAGAAAAGGATGGGAAGAAAAACACCCTGTGGACATGGACAACAGTGTGGTGCTTGCTGGGGGCTGGAGGGCACAGGGGGATAAAGGTGGTGGATGAAAATTTGACTTGGGGGTGGGAACACCCAATACAATGTACAGAGGTGTTTTATACAAAATGGGCACCTGAAACCTGTATAATTATAATAACCAGTGTCACTCAAATAAAATAAAAATAAATAATTGTAGAGGAGCAAGAATCGAAAGAGACGCGATGGGGAAACTTCAGGTTCAAGTTAGTTCTCAACCTAGGTTGATGCCAGTGGAGATGGAAAGAAGGGAGTGATTAAGAAAAAAAGGAAGAAGATGGAGCCACCCCTCCTGCTGATGGAGTTGATGTGAAAGGTGAATTGAAGACTCAAATCCCTATTGCCTCTAGGCTTTTGGTGTGGAAGTAACTGAGATGGGAAGTATAGGGCAAAAACAGTTTTCAAAATAGGAAAACAAATCTTGTTCCATTTGAAATTCCATTCCACATCCAGATAGAACAATGGATAAATATCCTCAATGGGGCAGCCATTGCCTGAACAGGCAGTGGTACATTGGATAGAATGTTGGCCTGGGACACAGAGGACCCAGGTTCGAAGCCCGGAAGTCACCAGCTTGAGAGCAGGCTCATCTGGCTTGAGCATGGGCCCATCTGGCTTGAGTGCGGCCTCACCAACTTTAGCGTGGGTTTGAGCATGGGACTATAGACATGACCCAATGATTGCTGGCTTAAGCGTGGGATCATAGACATGACCCAGTGGCCACTGGCTTGAGCCCAAGCATCACTGGCTTAAACCCCAAGGTTGCTGGCTTGAGCCCAAGGTCACTGGCTTGAGGAAGGGGTCACTGGCTTGGCTGAAGCCCCCCTGTCAAGGCACATATGAGAAAGCAATCACTGAATAACTAAGGTGTCACAACAAAGAATTGATTCTTCTCATCTCTCTCCTTTTCTGTCTGTCTGTGGCTCTCTCTCTCTTTCTCAAAAAAAATAAAAGAAAAGAAATTGAGCAGCCATTAATGCAGACCTAGATATGAGACTCAACAGTACTGTATTGAGATAGAATGACTCATGGATTAGGGAAAGATAAATACTGGAGACAGAAGGCAGAAATCTCAGATTTGAACTGGGAGTCGTGGCATTTGGAGGTCCTGTAAAGAGAAGAGCCAGCAACAGACATGCAGAGAGAGCAGCCGGTGAGGTAGAAGGGAAACCAGGGAGCTCTGGCTTCCAGGCCACTCAAGAGAGTGCATGCAGAGTAGGGGGCTTTGCCATCCAAATGATCACTGAGGACCCAGTTGAAAGCAAAGATGTGGTCTTGGATGTGGCCACGCGGAGGCTGCCATTGACTTGTCAGGACAGTTTTAGTGGCGTGACTGGGAGGGAAGCGTACGTGGGGGTTGAAGATAAAACGGGAGGTGAGGAGGAAGTGCAGACAGCACACACGGAGAAGCTGAGGTGGAAGTGGAGGACACGAGGTCCGGGAATGGCTGTGGGAGATTTCTGTATGTGACAAAGTGTGGAGAGTGGGATGCTGCAAGGTGGGAGGTAGATTTTTGTGGGAACAAAGCCCTCCAGCAGATGAGACACACACAGTCCAGGGCCTCAGTGGAGAGGCTGCCCCCGACAGGAGTGGGAGGGGACGCGAGAGTGTGGGCGCAGACTCAGGGAGATCAGTCCGTGTGGCAGTAGGAGGGCTGTGGCTGCCTCCCTGCCGTTCATAATAAAGGGAGAGGCACATCTGCACAGCTCACATGAGTCAGACGGTGACGGGCCGAGAGGGCCGCGGGTGTGGGAGGGCTGTGGTGGGGGCAATGTTTGATGGAGGAGGTGGTATCTGACTGGGGCCTCTCATAACACATATAATCGTGCTGCTTTTTGACTTAGACATAAACACCTTCCAAGGAATTTTCTCCAGAAGCCCCCTGCTAAGAGTTCTTTTGTTAAGGGAGCCCAAGGTAGATACGGGTTGGTCTCTTATTTCTGGCAACCCTGTCCTTCTCCTGACACTCCACCCTGTCCCTGGCACCAGTGACCCTTCACACACCTTATTCTCCTTTTAAAACTCTCTCTTTCCTTTGACTAATTTTTTATTATATTTTCAGACAAAGTTGAAGTGTCATCTCTTCCAAGAAGACTTCCCTAACCATTCCCCAGACCCCTCCCTGTTCAGTTTACGGGGAATTCCTTTCTGCATGTGTGTGGGGGGGGCAGGAATAAGGGTTAATCTTTTTGCCAATGTGTTGGCATGGGTGTTAGTCTGACCCACACGGCTGAAACACATGTGCCTGCAGTGAGAGCTGCCTGGGGCTCAGGCAGGAGGGAGCTTCTGTGCTCCGGAGGGCTGGAGCGAAGGCTGCCAGAGCAGGGCAATGGTCACAGTCTTGGAAACAGCCCTGTTCATTTCTCCATGCCTGGAGAGTTTAGCCTTGCATTTAACTTTGGTCAAAGACTGCTTTTTCTGCTTGTGCTGAAACAAACAGGCAATTAAGGATCACAAGCAAACCCCTCAGTGTATGGGTCAGAAATCCCAGCTGATTGCCTAGGATAGGTCATTTAGGGTGGGACTCAAGTACCATCTGCTCTGCCTCCACAGCCCGCAGGGGAAGCTGGTGGATGAAAGTGTAGACTCTGATAGGGATGTGTAATAGAGGAAGATTTTCTTCCTCACATCTCTAAATATTGTCTTAAACTGCAGACAAAAGCCAAAGTTCTTTATCTGGATATGGTGGCAGAATAACGTGCCCTCAAACACATGTCCCTGCCCTGTTTCCCAGCACTTGTCACTGTGTCATGTTGTGTTGAAGAGATACAGTGTATCTGTTATGTCATGGTGCACTTTTGACCGGACACAGGAAAGCAACAAAAGACGATAGAAATGTGAAATCTGCACCAAATAAAAGGAAAACCCTTCCAGTTTCTGTAGGATGATGTGGCAGCATGTGCGCATGGGCAGATGATGACGTAACACCGTGTATACAGCGGAGCAGCCCACAGCCATGCCAGTTGAGATGTGTATGGTACAGAGGAAAGTTCAGTTTGTTCTGTGGCCCGCTAAATTCGAATCTGTGACCAAAGTGCAACGTGAATATCGGCGCATTTATAACGAAGCACCACCACATAGGAATAACATTACTTGGTGGGATAAGCAGTTGAAGGAAACTGGTAGTTTGGTGGAGAAACCCCATTCTGGTAGGCCATCAGTCAGTGACAAGTCTGTAGAGGCTATACGGGATAGCTACCTAAGGAGCCCTAAAAAATCTGTGTGTGAGCCCACATCGAACTGCACTGAATAGGTATGAAACTGGGAGGGTTTTCCTTTTATTTGGTGCAGATTTCACATTTCTGTTGTCTTTTGTTGCTTTCCTGTGACTGGTCAAAATTGCACCATGACTTTACGGACACACTGTAGTTAAGGTTGCTTACCAATCCATCCACTTTGAAATGGAGAAATTTTCCTGGATTACTCAGGTGGGACCAAAGAAATAATCAAAATGGTTCTTAGAAATAAAAGGCGGAGGCAAGCAGGTGTGCATTGCAGGGACACATTATGGAAAGTACTTGACCGGCCACTGCGGGGTTTGAAGGTGAAAGGCAGCCACTACTCCAGGAGTGTGGGCAGCTTCTAGAAACTGGAAAAGGAAAGAAAATGGATATGACCCAAGAGTTTCTAGGAGGAGCACAGTTCTTCTAGCACCTTGATTTTTGCTCAGGGGCAGCTGTTTATGACCTGCAGGCTTGTCAGATAATAACTCTCTGTGTTTTAAACCGAGTCTGTGGTGACTTGTTAGAGCAGCCGTGGGAAAGCAGTGCCGGTGTGATGTAGCCATGCCTGAATCTGAAGCTCCATGGAAAATGCAGACGTAGCAGCTGTATAAATTGGTGACAGGGTCAGAACCCCCAGGAGTCATATAACAAATGTTCATTATAACAACACCCTTGCAGTGAGGCCGCACTGAATGCACAGGAGGCCTCAGGGACTGCTTCTCATCTTGACAGTTGGGGTGGTAACAAATTCATAAACTGTGGAGAAGACGTAAATAAGAAGATGTACTTGAAATGGTTTCATAAGCTTGACTTTTCCCCAGAAATTGCTGGGATATTTTGAACAGCTTGATAGAATCTTAGAATGTATCCCAGCCCAAGAGAGAGAAGAACTGGATTCAAACCTCAGCTGCCTCTATGAGCTTTCAAAACCCAGTTAGCCTTTCTGGAGACTTGGATTTTCTGTTAGTAAAATAAGGAAATAATAGCCTATTCATCTATGCCAGAATACAACAATAAAAGCAAATATACTTTCTATTTCATGAAGGCCCTGCCCATGCAAAGAATTATCATTATTAGAAATCAATATTTCTGTGGCTTGGCCTCATTCTTGGTCAATAAGACATTATCTATAATTCAGACTCTTCCTGACTCTAGAGGGGCAAAGGCTTCTCTGTTTTCAGTGAGCTACAGTGCATGGTTGATCAGGAAGATGCTGGAAGGCAGGTGTGGAATTATCCATGTAATCAGCAGACCCTTTATCCAGCCCTTGTGTCTAGGAGGTCAGGCCCTTACGATCG
The DNA here is from genome assembly GCF_036850995.1 of Saccopteryx leptura. Classification (NCBI taxonomy): domain Eukaryota; kingdom Metazoa; phylum Chordata; class Mammalia; order Chiroptera; family Emballonuridae; genus Saccopteryx; species Saccopteryx leptura. The sequence continues at coordinate 83,913,405 of NC_089511.1, forward strand.
AGTTGCTTAGGTTTTAAGATAATCTTAGCCGTTCTTAATATCACTGCCATTAGGAAGCACTCTTCCATATTTAGATTGATTCCTGGGAAAGTTATAGCCACCCCAAATCCAGTTCTGTTGTTCAAGGTTTAAAACACAATTCTCTGAGCTGTCCGGTAAGTAGAAATAGGAGTCAAAAGTTCTTGGATATACAAAAATGTGTCTTAAGCTTTTAAGAAAATTCTGTCCATCTTGGAGTTGGCTCATAAGTCCAAGAATTAGTGTAATTCTGTATTACAGCACCAAGAGAAGAGCAGCCACTGGCCCTCACCACAGCTTCTGCAGGGAAGAAACCTCATTGATCTGCCTTCAGATTTTCACTCTAAACTAGTCACTTAGTAAATGCTCAGTGAATGAATGAATGTACTGTTTTCCTATAAAGGAAATCTGACACTGTTAGGTTCGGGGAGGTGTGCAGTGGCTGCCAAAGTTTAACTCTTGAAGGAGCAGGAACAGGGAAGGGCTGATAGGGTCCCTGTGAGGCTGAGAACAAAGAGATCAGCACAAAGCTGGACAAACATCCTGCATTCTATTGGTTAGAGACCCTTATCAGAAGTTTATGTTTGAAATTCTACACTAAGCTAAACCCTTCCCCTGTTGCTATGTTGCACGCGACCTCCCTAGCGAATAGCTAACTGCCACTTCGGCTTCTGTATAATGCTTGCTCACTTAGGATAATGCTTGCTCACTTAGGATATATAAGGACCTAGTTGTAAGCGCCAGGCACGACTCTCATTTGCAGCCCCTTGTGGGTATGGTGTCTCCGGACACCTTGAGAGTTCGTCCCTGCGCAGGTTAAACTTGGCCAATAAAGTAAGATCTAAACCCCTGAAAGTCTCCGATGTTTGTTCTCATGCTTGGTGAACACAACAACACACACTCCCTTTTTTAAAAAAAACAATATAGGTCTTTTTTAAAGAAGTGTTAGGTATCAAGAAAGTTGATGAGTTCAGTGGGCCAAACTTAGTTCTCTGAGTCTGCATTTCTACCATATGAGGTAGATGAGGTAGCTTCAACACAAACCTTCAACACAAAACCGAAAGTTGTATGTCAAAGAAGGAAAGGATATAATCAAGTTTAGTTTATATGTAAGGGGCTTAGAATAGTGCACAGCACATAGTACAAAGTGTTTCCTATTTTTATTATTTTGAGTGATCTGGTGTGAGCTTATTTATATTCTAATTGATAATTTTACTCTAAACCTAGGCTGTGGATGTTGACCCATCTCCCCCCCCCCCCACACACACACACAAAGGTAATGCTGCGCCTATAATCAGAAAGAAAGTATTATATATTTCCTACATAAACAGCACTGGATGGTAAAAAGAACCATGAAGGACCATGCCATGTTTTTCTAAGATAATATAAGAAGGGGTAAGGCTATTGTAGAATTTAAGCAATCCCTCATAAACTTGAGAAACAAAGCACAGGTCTTGAGGTCTTTAGGCTATTCATGTTTTCTTTTTTAGGAAAGTCTGTCTCTAATTCTTTCATTTCCAAGCACATAATGAACATAAAACAGAAGCAATCACTAAACTGTTCATTGATGTAAGGGCTTTGTTTAAATCACTCTTGATGTCATACAGTTATTATTCGTGACGTTGCATTGACATAGCCTGATCAAAAGAGAGAACATTTAATTATAAATGTCTAAAGCAGCTAGAGTTGAAAATAAGTGGCTATTTTGTACATGATAGCTAATGTTATCTGAAAATAAGGCCTGACATACTTGTTACATCGAAAGCCCCTGCTTCTAATCACTTAGCTATCACTTCCTAGTCACTGAAATTATGAGAAGGGAAACTGAAGACATCATGAAGAAACACACAGCTCATGTGGCCACTTTAATGATTTTTCAGATGCAATATGGAAGAAAAAGTTAAATTATATAAACATAATTTTCCCTGTGTAGCAGATCAAACAAATGGCAGATTTTTACCTTTGCAACAACTCTTAAGGGGAAATGCCATATTTCTATCTGATATTAAAAATGTTTCTATCTAGTCCATTTATTCACTCATTCACCTTCTTTCTAGTTTTGATTTTCAGAATATCAGTTTGGTATAAAGTCCAAATTCTTTTTTTTTTTTTCATTGAACAATGTATTTTAATCATTCTGCAATACAATAGCTGTGAGTGTATTCACATGTGAATAAATAGTAATTGTTTAAAGCATGGAAGTATTTACACTCTTGAAAGTTATAGTTACTATTCTGGGCGTTTTCTTAAGACAGTATACATTTTGCCTGGCCTGTGGTGGGATAGTGGATAGAGGGTCAACCCAGGATGCTGAGGTCCCAGGTTCCAAACCCTGGGGTCACAGGCTTGAGCCCATAAAGTCCAAATTCTAACTGTACTATTGTTTCAGTAACCCAGGAAAAGATAAAAGTATATTATTGTTAATGCACTAATTCATTCACTTATTCCTTAAAGCTTAGTATAGTGTGTAATGCCAAGTTTCTGAAACCTAAACCAAAAATATGAAGCAAATTTAGAGGACTTTTCTCCCTAGACCTTAATTCTGGGGTATTGGTTGCAGCTCTTCTTAGTACTTATGAAAGGACATGTTCTAGCAGCTGATTCACTGGGCTGCTTAGTACTTACGAAGGACATGTTCTAGCCGCTGATTCACTGGGCTGCTTAGTACTTACGAAAGGACATGTTCTAGCCGCTGATTCACTGGGCTGCTTAGTACTTATGAAAGGACATGTTCTAGCAGCTGATTCACTGGGCTGCTTAGTACTTATGAAGGACATGTTCTAGCAGCTGATTCACTGGCTGCTTAGTACTTACGAAGGACATGTTCTAGCCGCTGATTCACTGGGCTGCTTAGTACTTATGAAAGGACATGTTCTAGCCGCTGATTCACTGGGCTGCTTAGTACTTATGAAGGACATGTTCTAGCAGCTGATTCACTGGGCTGCTTCCATGTCTTGGCTACTCTAAATAATGCTGCACTGAACAAAGGGGAGCCTGTATTCTTTCAAATTAGTGTTTTGGGTTTTTTTGTTTATATACCCAGAAGTGGAAACACTGGGTCATAAGGAAGTTCCATTTTTAATTTCTTGAGGGTCCTCCACCCTGTTTTCCACAGTGGCTACACCAGTCTGCATTCCCAACAGTACACAAGGGTTCCGTTTTCTCAACATCCTTGCCAACACTTGTTGTTTGTTGATTTATTGATGACAGCTATTCTGACAGGTGTGAGTTGGTATCTCATTATGGTTTTAATTTGCATTTCTCTAATGATTTGTGATGTTGAGCATCCTTTGATATGTCTGTTTGCCATCTGTATGTCCTCTTTGGAAAAATGTCTACTTAGGATTTTTGTTTGTTTGTTTTCAGTATTGAGTTGTATGAGTTCTTTTTAAATTTTGGATATTAACCCTTTATTAGATATATGATTGGAGAAATATCTTCTCCCATTCAATAGGTTTTATTTGTTTTGTTTTGTTAATGGTTTCCTTTGCTGTACAAAACATTTTAGTTTGATGTAGTTCCACTTATTTATTTATTTAGGGTTTTGTTTGTTTGTTTGTTTCACTTGGTCAAGGAGATATATCAGGAAAATATTTTTTTATTTATTTATTTTTTTTTGCAACGGAGACAGAGAGAGGGACAGATAGGGACAAACAGACAGGAAGGGAGAGAGATGAGAAGCATCAAGTCTTCATTGTGGCACCTTAGTTCTTTGATTGCTTTCTCATATGTGCCTTGGCTGGGGGGCTACAGCAGAGCAAGTGACCCTTTGTTCAAGCCAGTGATTTTGGGCTCAAGCCAGTGACCAGGGGGTCATGTCTATGATCTCATGCTCAAGCCAGTGACCCTGCACTCAAACTAGTGAGCCTGCACTCAAGCCAAATGAGCCTGTGCTCAAGCCGGTGACCTTGAGGTTTTGAACCTGGGTCCTCTCAGTCCCAGCCCAACACTGTATCCACTGTATCACTGCCTGGTCAGGCAGAAACATATTTCTAATAGAAATGCCAGCGATTTTATTGCCTATGTTCACTTTTAAGAATTAATGGTTTCAAGTCTTGATTTAAATCTTTAACCCATTTTTAGTTTATGCTTGTATATGGTGTAAGAAGATGGTCTAGTCTTTCTTTCTTTTTTTTCTTAGAAATATATTTGTTCAATTTTCTTAATACCATTTATTGAATAGACTGTATTTACCCAAATATAAATATGCTCATGCCTCATGTATTTGACTGTGTAAGCTTGGGTTTATCTCTACAAAAACAGACATGTGGATAAGTGGGAAGTAGAGACATCCCAAAGTGCTAGGTTTGAGGTGGAATCAAGCCTGTTGGTCCCTCAGAACCTTTCTCTTTTTCTTCTCCTGTGAGGTAAAGCTGAGAACTTCTTTGGGGATTAAGTGACCTTCAGAGTTCAGAGTTGAGAGCTTCAGGGAAAGGGCTTGCAATGTCCACACCCTTTATCTACTGAAAGAGAAAAAAACATAAGGTCATATTCAGTTGATCCAAGTTCAGTGTCAGTTCAACGGGGAGAGACAGGCTGCCCTGTCAGGCTGAGGTTCGTGTTGAAGGAACTGAGCTGTGCTATACAGACATGGCTGCCGCCGCCACCACTGGAGTCCAAGTGGCCTGAGCGAAGAACAGGCTAATTCCGTGGAGGGAAGTATGTTAATAAATAGGATTTTGGTAGTATGTTAGCCAAAACGTTGTGTGTGTGTGTGTGTGTGTGTGTGTGTGTGTTTTAATATTACTTTAGAATGGTTTTGATTTCTCATAGAGTCAAATCATAATTTATCTGAAATAATTTGTTATAAACTCTCCATTTTCCCTGTGGTGTTTTAATCATCTCCTCAAATTTTCCAAACCTTATATACTTGAGATTAAAAGGAAAAAATCTTACTGAAATCTACTTAGAAAGGTCAACTAACTTCTTAAAAGAACACTGGCCAGTTTGATAGGACACCTTTAAATGGTTGTTATTGAGAGGGAAAACCTTCAATTAGGACTGAAAAAAAAATTTTTCCAGCATGTAACAGGTAAGGGAAGTGCTCTTTGAAGAAAGACTAATGTAAGTAGGAAACATCATAAAAGTAATCAGTCATGACATTCTTGAAAGTTAACTATTATTAAAGGGAAAGTATAGAACCCTGATCAGTAGATTTTTTGGTAATATATGTACTAATTGTTTTTCTTAAAGAGATGCTAAGTATACTTCCCTTAACATAAATCCAGCATTAATTTGTTTATTCCTTCAATTCAGTGCTTTAAATATAAGAAATTATATTCTTTTATGCTGAATATTTAAAGAACAGTAACATAGAGGCCATACTCCATAGGGTTAGAAAGCTCAGAAAGGAAGCTAATTACCAACACTCCTTGATATAGCAGTAAGGAATGAAAGGAAAAAAGAAGAAACATGTTTCTTAAAGACCTACTATGTCTTCTCTCAGGTATATGTAATTGGTTTCATTTTAAAGAGGAGGGAACAGAAGTTTAGATGGGTTGTACCATTAGCACAAGTTCACATAGGTGGAGATTCAGAGATACAAGTCAAATGCAATTCTTTCTCATTCCAAAGCTGGTGCTGTATCAACTAAGCTTGGCTCACATGTGACAGGTATTTGCAGGTACTGGCTGAGGTGTCAGAGCTTCGAGGAAGAGGTAGCATTTGTCATGTGTATTGAAGGGAGAGTTGTGACAAACAGAAATTTAGAGTGTGGTTATTTCAGACCAGCAACTTGGGTTGAGTGGCCAACAAAAGGTATATGGATCTTAATCAGTTGTCCCTGAGTGACTAGTTATTGAGAAAAACTGGAGGCAAAGTATCTGAATGTCAAAGTTAACAGTGTTTGACTACTTTTGAGATAACAGTTCCACATATACCTCTTACCTCCTTCAGTCAATGAACAGTTGCTACTGAGTGAACTCACATTCTTGATTTTACAAGTCATGGCATCATTACTCGGAAACCATTATGTCTACATTTGTCTTGAGAGAGCTAAGCTGTTCGTATGGTCAGGATGCCCTGATTGAACCTACATTTCTCACTGGTTGGGTCAAGATCAGTGATTTAAATGGCAAGGTCTCTACTCAAGGAGATGATAGACTCTTGTATTTTACTGAAGCCCCATTATAGATGAAGAAGGCATCGTCTTATAAGGGGGATGGACATAGATATATATCTGCCTAGAAGGAAAACCTATGTTAGCAAAGTTACTGAATGCTATTAGACAATATAAAAACTCATTCCTAAAAGTCCTTTAGCCCAAAGCACATTTCTGCACTACAAGCTGTTCACTTCCATTGATGTGTGATGTACTCATAGGGTGATGTGTTAGATTATTTGTGGAGGACATTAATGTCAGAATGAGGAAGTTGGATTAACAGAGAATAATTATTTTGAGCAGAGAAAATAATAATTTCGGCTGTACTTTAGAAAGACTATCTGTGAGTCATATGTAGGATGGATTATAAAGACTAAAGTAAAGACAGAAACAACAGCCAGGAAGCTGTTGCAAAAGTTCAAGCAGTTCCTAGGCTATATACCCAGAAGTGGGATCATTGGGTCAAAAGGAAGTTCCATTTCTAATTTTTTGAAATAACTCTATACTGCTTCCCACAGTGGCTCTAGCAATCAGCACTCCCATCAAAAGTGCATGAGAGTTTTCTCTACATCCTCACCAACATTGGTTACTTGTTGATTTATTGATGATAGCCATTCTGATAGGTGTGAGGTGATAGCTCATTGTGACTTTAATTTGCATTTGCCTGATAATTAGTGATGGTAAGCATCTTTTCATATATCCATTAGCCATCTGTATGTTCTGTTTAGGAAAGTGTCTATTCAGTTTCTTTGCCCATTTTTTTTTTTTTTTGTATTTTTCTGAAGCTGGGAACAGGGAGAGACAGTCAGACAGACTCCCGCATGCGCCCAACCGAGATCCACCCGGCACGCCCACCAGGGGGCGACGCTCTGCCCACCAGGGGGCGATGCTCTGCCCCTCCGGGGCGTCGCTCTGTTGCGACCAGAGCCACTCTAGCGCCTGGGGCAGAGGCCAATGAGCCATCCCTAGCGCCCGGGGCCATCTTTGCTCCAATGGAGCCTCCGCTGTGGGAGGGGAAGAGAGAGACAGAGAGGAAGGAGAGGGGGAGGGGTGGAGAAGCAGATGGGCGCTTCTCCTGTGTGTCCTGTCCGGGAATCGAACCCGGGACTTCTGCACGCCAGGCCGACACTCTACCACTGAGCCAACCAGCCACGGCTTCTTTGCCCATTTTTTAATTGGATTGTTTTTTGATTTTAGTGTTCAGTTTTATGAGTTCTTTATAAATTTTGGATATTAATCCCTTATGAGATTTATCAATGTTTGAATGGATAAAATAAAAAAGCTGTGGTACATTTACACAATGGAATACTAAGCAGCCATAAAAAGAAGAAATTTTTACCTTTTGTGACAGCATGGATGGATCTGGAGAACATAATGCTAAGTGAAATGAGCCAGTCATAGAAAAACAAATACCATATGATTTCACTCATATGCAAAATCTAATAAACAAAATGAAATACAAGCAAAATAGAGACAGGCTCATACATAAAGAGCAGTCTGACAGATGCTGAGAGGTGAGACGGGGTGAGTGAGGTGGAGGCTTAGAGAAAAAAAATATGCACATGGACAACAGTGAGGAGATTGCTGGGAATGGGGGCAGATGGAGGAGGATATGAGGAGAATAAATGGTGATGGGTGAGGACTGGACATGGGGGGTGAACACAGTGCAGTACACAGAGATGTATTGTAGAATTGGGCACCTGAAACATATTATTATGTTGCTACTGTTATCTTAATAAAGTCAGTTTATGAAAAGTTCAAGCAGAGCTAGCAGGACTTCCAAATAAGTGGGTGGTAATGGGAAACAAGAGCAGGATTGGATTCTAGTGTGGGTTCTGCTTCCACAGAAATGGGCAGCAGATTAGAAGAAGAGGGTAAGGCAGAAGAAAACACACATACACAGCACCCATACACACACACAAAAGCTTTTTCAATATTTGAGCTTTATATATTCAACCTGGTTTGGGTTTGGATATAATTAATGTTTAAAGATAAAAGTAGCCTACTCTGTCTCACAGAGTAATGGCAGGCAGAATATAATCATAAATCGGCAGGATATAGTGGAAATTCACTATCACTTTACTAATAGCATTGCTTACTAATATGACTCTTCAAATCAAGAACATATCCAACTTTCACAAGTGACTTAATTAACAAAGGTCATAAGAGATGTATAAAATCAGTTAGCAAAATTAGCAAATTTTAATACTAATAAAATAATGAATGTGCTAATATGAATACATTTAGCCCCTTTTCTCCTCTTCGGGACACCCCCACACTCCATCATATCATAAGAATCAAAGGCAGTATGTTTCTTGGTGAACAAAGAATGAGAACAATGAACATTTAATAGATCAAATGTTTAACAGTAGCCAGCTGTACCTGTATGGTAAGCAATTAGTATCTCTCCACGAAATCTCCATTTGTCTGAGTTAGTCAGAATAGGCTAAGTTATGCCTTGGTCATAAGTGAGTCCAAACTCTTGATGGTTTAAAACTAGAAAGATAGTTTGTTGCTCAGGCTACATACCCACTGCACATTGTCTCTTTGCTTGGTCCAGGTTATATTTATTCCATGGTCAGTGTGATGGAACAGCCTCTACCTAGGTCACTGTTATTTATATGGGTACGCAAAAACAGACATGTTGAACTGTAAACCAGCCTTTAAAGCTGCTGCAAATAACACATGTCACGTCAACCCATATTCCATTAGACTAAGCAAGTATTATATAGTCTCTTGAGTTTAGAAGACAGAGTTGAATGAGAATTATTCTCTTACAGGGCATTAAATACTTAGCATTCTGTGCAGCCCTGGCTGGTTGGCTCAGTGGTAGAGTGTCGGCCTGGCGTGCAGGAGTCCTGGGTTTGATTCCTGGCCAGGGCACACAGGAGAAGTGCCATCTGCTTCTCCATCCCTTCCCCCTCTCCTTCCTCTCTGTCTCTCTCTTCCCCTCCCGCAGCCAAGGCTCCATTGGAGCAAAGCTGGCTGGAGCGCTGAGAATGGCTCTGTGGCCTCTGCCTCAGGCGCTAGAATGGCTCTGGTCAGCAGAGCGACACCCCAGATGGGCAGAGCATCGCCCCCTGGTGGGCGTGCTGGGTGGATCCCGATTGGGCGCATGTGGGAGTCTGTCTGACTGCTTCCCTGTTTCCAACTTCAGAAAAATACAAAAAATAATAATAATAATAAAATAAATAAATAAATACTTAGCATTCTGTGATGCAATTGGTCAGGTTTGGATGACAACCCAATTTTCATCTTGGATTTTTTTTGTTTGTTTATTTAATTGATCCTTTGATTTAATAATGTAATACGTGCAAATAAATATGCATCATTTGGTTTACAATAACCTCATTTTGGATTGAAAAATGTATAACTCTTTAAAGTCACATTGTGTATCACAGCTTTCATTTATTAAAGTTGACTGTACAATTCAATTAGAAAACAGTGCTATCTTGTATTTGAAATTCACATGACTGTATAACCCATGCATTGACAGGAACCTTATAGAATCTGAGACACTGGCAGTATATACAAGCTCTGTATTAGTTAAGAAAACTATTGTTATTTTATAGTTAGGTTGTGTTACACTAGTTTAATGTGAACAGCCTAGTCTTTTAATACAACAAAAGTTTATCTCTTGTATATATCATAGCTAATAAGTGTCTGTAGTTCTTTTTGGTGACTCCTTTGTGCCACACATCTTCTCTTTGACACTCTACTGTCTCCATCCCATTCTCCACTTAGGTATGTACTTCACACAGCATCCTGATTAGATTTCAGCCAAGGCTCCTCTGCTGTCTATTTCAGGTTGTATTTAGTCAACGGTGGGCAAATCAGAAGACGATGAAGAACAGGAGGTGGAATTAGGTTTTTTATTTCTGCACTGCTCTCTTTTAAAGGGAAATTCTCCAGCAAAGTGGCAATCTCCATACATGTTCTCTGGGTTCTGGAACTTCCTTCCTCCCATCGTCTCTTCAGCCCTAGGAGTGGGAATGTCTCCCCATTGTTGGTAACCTTGCATCATCCTTCATTTCTATCTGTAAAACATGTTGTCACCTGTGTCATTTGTCACTTTGCATCTCTTTTCAGTTTCTCAATTTGTGTGCCCCATATATTATTGATGGGGACTCGAGCATATATTCTCAAATCAGTGGTATGACAGTTCAAGTTCCTTCCACTGTGTGATGCTGATGTCTAAAACATGTGATTACTGAGATGCTAAAGAACTGAAGACAGAGTATGAATAAGGTTTCCTGCACATGCAGATATTATTGCCCACATCTCATGTACCAGAACCAAGTCCTATAGCCCAACATAACTGAAATGGAGTCTTCTAGAGCAGTGGTCCCCAACCTTTTTTGGGCCACGGACTGGTTTAATGTCAGAAAATATTTTCACGGACCGGCCTTTAGGGTGGGACGGATAAATGTATCACGTGACCGAGACAAGCGTCCAGAGTGAGTCTTAGACGGATGTAACAGAGGGAATCTGGTTATTTTTTAAAAATAAAACATCGTTCAGACTTAAATATAAATAGAACGGAAATAATGTAAGTTATTTATTCTTTCACTGTGGACCAGTACCAAATGGCCCACGGACCGGTACCAGTCCGGGGCCTGGGGGTTGGGGACCACTGTTCTAGAGGACCCAAAAGGGAAAGACGGGATTTGTTAAGCATGGTATTTGTGTCAGAAGTGGAGATGGACAGAAGGCAGATGGAAATGTGGACATTAACTCAAAAGGATGATATTAAGACATATATAAGAAGCTAGGTGAATACTTTAACACTATGCCAAAAACTCACCTTTATCACAGGCATCCCTCCCACATCTTAATCAGATTTCCTTACACTACAGATAATATCAGCATTCCTTGACTTGGCCAGGCTCTGAACTGTAGTCTCTTCCTGTTTCCATATTAAATTGGAATCTGCCCAGTCCTGCAGATATCCGCTCTGTGGCCCTTCTCCCTCCTTTTCATTTCATCTACCAGCAGCGCGGTTAATGGCTAGGTGGAGCTGCACAATAAATGGGAACTGTTGGAGAGATGTTCTGTGGAGAAAAGGCAGCCAAAGCCAACTGTCGGTTATGTCCACAAACACGGAAGCAGGCAGAGAAGTCATAAAGGGAGACCACGAAGGCTTATTCACAGGGACAAGACTTAGAACAATACCACCAATGGACAGTTCAGGAAAGGGTTTGAGACAGGAAGTGTGACCAAAACTGACACATCTGTGAGAGGACATGTAGAAAGGAAGCTTAGACATCCCTACTCACCTCTTCAGCAATATTGCAATGAGTCCTGCCCTCCTTGAAGGCTGCACAACCGTGTGAAGAAGCTTGGCGAGGAGGACTTTCGCTGCAGAGAGGGGGTATACCTGATACCTTCCCCCAAGACCTTACTTTCTTTACCTTTTTCCATATCTACTTTTTCAACTTCAGAAATAATTTTTTTCTTTGATCTTTCTATCTTTGGATCATACCCCATTTGTGCTCTTTAATTACAGTTGGGTCCCAATCATTACTCCATAATCTTTTGATTCTTAGTGGCTCTCCACTCCAACAGCAAATGTTTTGTTCCAGGTTGTCTTCAACTCACACACCCATCATTCCACACACTCTGCTTCTCTCCCTTCCACCAGAGGCCACTGTGCAGTGCAGAAAGTGGAGCCCTTCCTTGCTACAGAATAGGTCGCTGTTCCTTACCACCTTCATTTCTGCTGTGTAATTTGTATCTTGAAATAGTTTCGCTTGACTAGGCAGTGGCGCAGTGGATAGAGTATCAGACTGGGATGTGGAGGACCCAGGTTCCAGACCCCGAGGTCGCCAGCTTGAGCGCCAGTTTGAGCTAGGCTCACCAGCTTGGACCCAAGGTCGCTGGCTTGAGCAAGGGGTTACTCAGTCTGCTGTAGGCCCATGGCCAAGGCACATATGAGAAAGCAATCAATGAACAACTAAGGTCTCTCAATGAAAAACTGATGATTGATGCTTCTCATCTCTCTCCGTTCCTGTCTGTCTGTTCCTATCTATCCTTCTCTCTGACTCTCTCTCTCTGTCCCTGTAAAAAAGAAAAAAAAAAGTCCGTTTCTTCATCATTGCCCAGTCTTTTGCTTCAGGAGTTGAGAACAGGTTTAGAACAAACAATTGAAATCTCCATGACCTCCTTTAGATGATAAAGTTGGCTTCTTCCCTACCAGAGCCTGACAATTTGCTAAACGAATGACTGTCCTCCTAGGTTTAATAGCCAGTCCTTTTCATTTCCCCAGCTGCATTGCAAATAAGCTGCAGGCGAGGGTGGTGACAGGGAGAAGACGCTCTTTGGCAGGAGGCCTGCTGTTCCACAGGCACGTGTCTGAAACTAGCGTAAATGGCAGGAACAGAGTTCCTAGCTCTTGCGGTAAATTTTCCCTATCTCTCCTAATCTCCCCGATAGAAAGATTATTTTTATGTTCAGACTGAACCATTTTTGAGGACTATCCTCTGCTTTTCATTAGGCTTTACTTTTGGGCTGCTTGAAGAAATTGCTTGCTTTCTAATGTCAGGACTCTTAGAACATGTACTGTACATTTTAGCTATCTCGTGACCTTTACATTGAGCTATATATTAAAATATTTGCATCTTTTTAAATGTAGTCTACATTTCTCTTCATTTGTAAATTTATCTTTTATCACCAAAATAGAAGTAGCACATTTTGAAAACTAATCACATAGCACATTTGCAAGATCTGTTCCCTTACTTTGTCTAACTTAAACCTCACACCAAACTTGTGAGGTTGATATTATGATGTCCATGTTACAAATGAGAAAGTGGAGGCTGGGTGGGGCTTGGGCCCTTCACCAGGTACCTCTTCTGCTTGCGGTTCCTGTTCTCAGAGGACGCTGAGACCCTCGCTCTGCATTTCTACTTGCCTAATTGCTTTTGACAAAAGGAAATGAGAACATGCTGGAGAAGCAGTCGGCTTTTCAGATGAGTCTGGATGTCTCTGGTTCTCTCCTGGCTATAGTGAGATAGTATTGGACAATCAGTTTCACTGCCCTAGCCAAAGGAGAGTAGCTGACTGAGTGAGTTATTTTCAGCACTTATTTTTTTAATATACTCTATTTTTATTGGTTACCAAAAAAACCCACAAAAAACCCAAGACATCCAAAGGAAAATGCCAAGTTCCATAGTAAGTTCCATAGTACAGAGCGTGGACATTTACCAGTGAATGAGCTTGGGCTAATTACTACACCTTTCTGTGCCTTAACCCTTTGTACATAATATGGGTAAATAACACACCTACCTAGAGAGTTTTTGTGAGTTTCAAAGGAATGTACCCATATAGAGTGCTTAGAATGGTGCTTACCACACAATAAGTTCTCAGTAAACACCAGCTGTCATTCGTTTCTGTAAAAATAGAAAAGCTGTGTAAGGAAATTGTAATGTTTAACATAGATCAGTTAACTTGAGCTTAAATTGCTTATGGTGTTGACTGTTGACTCTTTGCAAAATCCTTTATATGTACTATCTCACTTAAATTGCCAGGTAGCAACAGTTATTATTACCATTTAATACATGAGGAAACTGAGGCATAAAGAAGTTATTGAACTTACTTAAGTATCATAAATATAAATTAGAGAAGAAAGATTTAAACAGGTTTATCTAGAGAGAGGCTAACTAATATGCTAAGCCTTTCTGGTCAGGTTTAACAAAATTGGAAACCTTTTAAATGCCATTGGGAATGATATTTTAAAATTGCACCTGTATTCTATTTCTACCATATTCACACAATTTAAAATGACATAGCTTGATAAGCCACTGGGATGACCAGCAAAACTAGAATAATGAAAGGAGGTCTTTGTGTTCATTCAGTGTTTACTATAGGACACTTTCCTTCTCTCATCAAACCTCTCAGCAGAGGCTGGAAGACATGGAGGCTAAGCCAAACCTTTAGTCATAATACGTTACCATCTTGTTACCATCTTGCTTTGCATCTTGTCAGGTAAAGGAGCATTCAAAAAATATGTTGGGCCCTGGCCGGTTGGCTCAGTGGTAGAGCGTCGGTCTGGCGTGCAGGGGTCCTGGGTTCGATTCCCGGCTAGGGCACACAGGAGAAGCGCCCATCTGCTTCTCCACCCCTCCCCCTCTCCTTCCTCTCTGTCTCTCTCTTCCCCTCCTGCAGCGAGGCTCCATTAGAGCAGGGATGGCTCAGGCGCTGGGGATGGCTCCTTGGCCTCTGCCCCAGGTGCTAGAGTGGCTCTGGTCGCGACAGAGCGACGCCCTGGAGGGGCAGAGCATCGCCCCCTGGTGGGCAGAGCGTCGCTCCCTGGTGGGCGTGCCGGGTGGATCCCGGTCGGGCGCATGCGGGAGTCTGTCTGACTGTCTCTCCCCGTTTCCAGCTTTGGAAAAATACAAAAGAAGAAAAAAAAATAAAAAAAAAATATGTTGGAAGATCTTTGTTCCTTTCTCCTCTCTGAAGACAGTAATAGGTGGAAAAATACTGTGTGGAGCAAAAGCAGGTTTTGAGTTGTGAATATGTAGATAGAGTTTATTCCTGTCTTATTGTTTATTTTATTATTTAGAAATTATCGTATTGTTTTTCCTATGCACAACTGTAAACTTACCTTTGCCTCACACTATATTTAAAACATATATGAGGAAAAAAAGCAGATAAGTTCATTAAGAAAGATTATTTTCAAAAACTAAACCTTCAAACTTTTAAGTAATTCATCACGGGGGGAAAAGCAATACAGTTACATGCCTCATAATAATTTAATAAATATTCCTAAAATATGGCAACTGCTACCACGACTCATTAGCAAGCTGCTTGTGTAATATAAAGTTATCCAGAATTGCTTTGTGGAGTTGGTTTGTCAATGTAATACACACAGTAATCTCTGAAGAAAGTCAGGGACATATGGTCTGTGCTCATCAGCGAACCCCAGGGGATTGCACCAGAAATCTCCTCTTAAACTCATGACATTGAGAGGAGAGATGGAGGGACGATGGGTGGGAACAACTGGGTGGGAAGAGAAAAACTGATTATTCAAACCATAAAAATCGCACTTGGAGGCATAAATAAGACTCACAAAGTTAACGTCTTTAAGGAATCTGTTAAAATACAAGTTGAACATTGCAGCATCAGAACTTCTCAGAATATAAATTCTGAATTCTGGCACCCAGTTAAAATGAATCATTCCAGCAACAGCCGTGAAATGCTGCATATAGCATACCACTGGCCCACAGAAACGACTCTAATGCCATCTATTTGTCAAAATCAGAATTCCTTTGAACATATTTTCAATGTTTCAAGTTTGAAGTTTACATACATATTGAACCATCTCTCTCAAAAGGAGTATGACATACTTTCTAATTTAAAGAGGCCTATTTTGTCCAAATTAAATCTGTTTGATAGAAGACTGTGGAGTTAACAAACAGTGATCATTTATGTATAAGTTAAATGGTATATTTTAAAGAGTATGTTTGTTTAATAATCATCCCTGATTCTTGGAATTGGGTGATCAGAAACTTTTCCACTCAATTATATGACCAATAAATTTTGAGTAAGTCTAATAGCACAGGGTGAGGTCTAGCTACTGGACAGTCGAGTAATGGGTGAATGCCTTGTATTCTGGTGCGTCTTCTCAATGGGAAAATTATCACGGGAGTGAATGTGTAGGACAGTTTAATAGGGTGTTGTACATTGATTTGGGTTGTTTGGAAGTTTTTTTAAGGAGATTTCATTTTTATCAGTTTTGCATCTGTGCTCTACCATTTCAATTTTTGTTAAAATCCTTTCAGTTTCACATTATATTGTAAATACTGGGAGTAGGGAAGATGCAGCTCCAAACCATCCCTCATGCAAAGTCGATCTTGGGTCATTTGAAGAGTGTGGCTTTATAACAATTTCATAAGTAATGTGATTAATGAGGAAAAGAAAGCAAGGTTATATACTTAAAATAAGCAAATGGCTAATCCTTTCATTTAAAATTTGTATTACTTACGGGAGGGCTAGCACCAGGTTAAATCTATGTTGGCTCAATATCAAACTAGGTCTCTGTATCTAAATATCTACTTATCTATTTATTTAAATATATGATGTTTTCCTGAGAAAATACATAAACTGAGAAGAAGGAAAAAACTGAACTATAGCAACAACATATACAAACAAGAGGCTTTGTATAGTGAATAAGAAAACATTAAAATTGCCAACTACAAAGATTTTAAAGAATGTTAGTCCTTTATTTAGGCATCTGGGGCTTGGTCACACTCTTCTCAATGGGTTTATTTTAAGATGGAGTTTCTCAAGGCTGGTTCCTATCTCACAGAAACAATGTGAAGTTGTTTTATGTGGAAACAGCCACTCATGTGATTGCCCTCTGAAGCACTCCAGCTAGAAGGCAGCAGCGTGACTTGAAATTTAAATATAAGGCACATTTAATCAGGTATCAGGGTGCTGGCCTGACAGACTACTGCATGGAGAGGAGGTAGCAGTGAAGGGCAGGGGTGGAATGGAGATTGGAGTCTGTGAAGGGGAAGACTCCAGACTTTGGGGCTGGAAGAGCACGGGGTGCTGTGAGAAGCAGTGTGTTGAGCTGAATAATTCATGATGCCGTACTAATTTTGACTCTGGAGAAAATTGCTTTCTCAGTGTGCCAAAAGCCAAGCAATAGACTAAAAATCAAAGTGCAAGCTAAATGGATGGGGTGAAAACACCCCCAAATCAACATGGTATCAACTTGACAACTTGTTTAAGGTTGCAAGTATTATCCAAACACATAGATACACGTTTTTAACCATGCTAAAAATTTAGTATTCATATTGATATTTATGCACATACCTATTTTATGTAATAAGTATCTTCTTGGTATTAATGTAGAGACTTCCATTAAGACAATAAGCACGGTGTTTTCCATTGGTCCTTGGTGCAAACTAGCTGCACAGCTTGGTGTAGTGTAACAGATCCACCCTCACTTTGTACTTGCAGAACCATGTGGGTGCCAGAAATGAGCTTTTGAGCTAATTTACAGCACTGCCATAAATATGGGGCTTGATAAATGTTAATATTTATTGGATTGCTAAAATCCGGATGTTCTTCCTGTTCCTCCATTTTCCTTTCGTAGATGTAATTAAAGTAAGGCTACTGCTTAGGTACAACCTTGTGTACTGTGTCACCTGCACATTTAATTCTTTCTTTAGTGATTGGAGAGAATCATGAATATATCTAAAGACAAACCACTGATTCATTTTTAAACCATTAACTAAGCTTTAAACTATAGGGATTTCTGCTCAAATACAACCAAATTTAGAATGTTGGTCATATATTTATTTTTCCTTAAAGTGATTAAAGAGTTGAAACAGCTTCCCAGCAGGTAAATGTAGGGTGTTAAGATTATGAAGATGTTTGAGGTGAAGTTTTCCTCTTCTCATTTCATTTGTTTTGCTTTCTAAGGAAAAAAGACAGATTAAGCTCCAGGGAGTAGAAAGGCACTGTTGGCAGAAAAGTCTGTCTCATGAGCAGCTGAATGAGAGTGCACGGTATGTGCACCCCTAGGTAGCCAGGGGAGTCTCCCAAGATTGCAGGGTTTCTAAAAATCACCGTCTGGCAAAGGCGAGGGCTTTGCCTAGTGGTTAGCACTATTTTGCGGGGTGGGCGAGACACCTTTCTTCAAGACAAGTGGAAAAAATCTAGGGGTCATTCAATGTCACGTCCAGTTGAATGTGCAGAGCCTTTCTAAGTGCATTGCACTATTGCTGTGACAACTAGTATGTAATGGTTCCAATGTGTCTCCCTTGATGTTGATTTTAGAGCCCAGGCAGCAGGCTGGCTGCACAGAGCATATTTTGGAGGGGTTGTAACACACCCTCACTCCCACTGAAGGACTTGACTTTTGAGTGACAGTGCTGAGTTGCTAGGGTGCTAGCTGTCCTCTCTTTAAGGCCTTGCCTCTGTTGATTACTGTACGCAGTAGGGCAGCGGAGACAGGTAGAAGACCCAGGTTCTAGTTCTAGATCTCTACTTACTTGCTCTTTAACCTTGGGAAGTCACTTTAGTGTGCTTGGCTTCCATTTCCACTTTTGTGAAATTATTATTTGGAACCGTATAAATTGTTGATATTGACTGACAAAAACAACAGGTTCTTATGGTTCACATTAATAAATAGTCCTGAGACTTGTCTCAAGGATCACATGAGAAATTCCATGTATAGAACACCCTAATGTAGATTGTGCACTCGTCCTGCTATGGTTGCACGGTCTACTCAACATTTTGTGCACTCAAGGAGGTAGGTAGCATCTGACGAGCAAACAGTAGCACTCAGAAAAGTCAGTTCCCTCCTTCATGATTTCAAGCACTTTAGTTTCAGCCCCTGTTTGAACTTAGTACTTTCATAAAGGATTTTTTAAAAATTTAGAAAGTGTTCCACATAAATCAGCTTATTTGTTTTTTATAACAGCCCAACTGTAAGGAAACATTATGTTGCCAAGAAGTCATGACATGGGCTTGGTGTTCCAGGTAGTTGGTGGGATCTTGCACATTTCTGAGAATCAATATGCTCATTGTCCAATACGTATGTCTCACAATGAAGGAAGCATTCAGTCTGAGAAGCAAAGCAGGCACGAAGCATGTTAGTTTTAGTCTGCCTATCAGGAACAACTTGATCAGTGATCTTCAGATATTTTGATCATGCAATCCTATTTGTAGCAATACTGTGCATATGAAATAGACACAGAGGTGTGATTCTCCTTATCTATAAGCTGTCTATATATGACAGAGGTAGCATCTTGCATACATTTAAATCGTACATGAACATTGTTGCATTTTAAGGAAAATATTTAAAGTTAAATATATTAGCAGTTCTAATATATATTTCTCCTTGTATCCCAAAAGATTGAACATTTATAACTGCCTAAATGGAGATGTCATTAACACAGATTGGTGGATTTCGTGGCTCTCAGGCCCACTACGGGACCTGTCTCTCTCCAGGACAGAGAAGGTTTGGGGGTTTATAGCGGGGGTTTATAGTGGATTTGACTGGCTTCTGAACTTAGTGAAGTGAGAACCCGAGCACACAGGGAGGGAGCAGGTAGAGTGGTGTCTAGAAACTCACTTGGAGGCAGAGATCTTACCCCCTAACACTATGATTTTGTGAAAGGCGCAGGCTCCCTCAGCCTCACTTCTTCAGTATGGGTTTATTTTGGGGATAAGAAAATCAGGAAATTATGTTCGTAAAGCACTTTACAATCTTTAAGATATTATAAAATGTTAGGTGTTATCAATGTGTTCATCTTTGCTGTTTATTTCAACATCTTAGGCAATGTAGACATGCAATATGGGTTTGTTGAATGAATGAAGGTGAACATAAATTAATGAAAGGACACATTTTGCTACTGTGTCACTTAGGATATTTACCGAAATAGAAAACACAACAAAATGTTTTCATGGCAGGGCTTCTCTTTTTGTTTTCATTTCAAATAGTGAGAATTCAGAGATATACAGCTCCAGAGTTAGTTATCCGAAGCTCAAGGCCATTGGAGGACCCAAGTTCTTCCCACACTCCCACTGAGCTTTTCTGAACCAGCTGACTCTCTCTTTGGCTCACCTACACGATTTCCAGCATGCTGCCACAGTTCTAGGCAGGTATGAACTGGCGACGTCCAGAGGCATAATAAAAATAAAGGTTCTGTTCGTACAAAATCTTCTGAAAAAATAATAAAAGGAAAAATTTTCATTAAAGTCATTTCTCTTAGACTCAGTGGCTGGAATTATGCCACAGTACATTCTTTTGCCATTCTAGGGCAAGAGCAATGATACTGATAGGATCTCTTTAGCTTAATAGAGCTTTGAGTTTAGGATTGCAGAAAGGTTCAACTCTCCCTTAAACCAAAGGGATTTTATGATGAAGAAGGAGGAGTGGCTATGACTTTTGGGTCATCAGCTCACAGCTTGTTCGCTAGCTTGTCAGTGACCTGACAACTGCCTCTTACAGTCTGGGGCCACCCTATATGTAAGGCAGGTATTTGATTCTATTCCATCATGCTTTTCGTATGTTTGCTTTTGGTCATATTTTTATTTATTTTATTCTATTTTATTTTTCATATTTTTATTTTTGACAGAAGGCTTCTTTTCCCAATGACTTATTCACAAGTTTCTTCAGATACTACTTCAAAATGCAGTAACTAGGAAGTAAAAATGCCCACTTGTTGTGTTTCCAGCTAGACATTGTATCTTCTCATTCATCTTACTAAAATTTTTGGACTCTTACTCATGAACAACATCCCCTCCCCCCAATTGGAAATATCAGTTAAATACTTTTGTCTGGGGAAGCCCTCCTTTATTAATGTGAAATTAATTAAGAACATGTGCTTCTCTTGGCACCATTCCAGGGAGTAGAAATTAATTTTTTCAAGTCCTATAAAATTTTTAAGCAAAAAGCTTGTATGACTTATAATAAGACTTGTGAAAAATTATGAGGAATGATTTGCTGTATGTTTGGAACAGATGCATTTAATAATTGGTCAGATGAGCAAAATGTCTATAAATCAAAATTGAATACAGGATTTCTCAGGTGACTGCAAATGGGACAATATAGATTATAGGCAATAATAAATAGGACAGTATAAATTACAGGTGTTAGTTTGACTTTAGATTATTTTAAAATATTCAGGATCCAGTCTTCTGGTTTATTTCATGTCTTGCTTTCCCCCCCCCTAGCATCCTCTTAAGCTTCATAAATTAGGGTTCTCTTCTAACTACTACTTGTTCATCTCTAATCCAAAAGTATTGAGATTTCATAAGTATTGACTGGTGCGACCACTCTGATCGTTAACATGTATGTGGATTTGTGTGCAGGCACATGGACTGTAAAACAACTTTTTGCAGAATCATTTTCTTTTATTATTTCTCAAGCCATTGCCATGACAAGCCACAGTTTCTGAGTAAATTGTGTCATCCATGGCTGAAGGGAAGCATTTGCACTTCAAAATTATATACCCCAACTTACAGATAGACAGACTTCTAGTGACAGTACCATCTGACTTATATATGGGTCTTTGAAACTCTTTTACATTTAAAAAATGTAGTATTTCTAATATTCTGTTGGCCTAATTTTTCAGGTAGATTTTTTGAAGGTTTAAGAAATTTGATAATTATCTATGTTCAGTACTTTTTATACAATTAAAGTAATATTTAGTCAGTAATGGAAAATGTGCCAATTCCTTACTGCAAACTGTCTGACTTTGTGTAGGGCTTGTAAAGAAAATTTCTGGTTACTTTTGTATATTTTAGGTTACCTACACAAATCCAGATGATTTCCTTCAGAAACTAGGAAAAGGATCTCTTAGAAAGTGTTGCAGTTGATTGTCTTGTAATTAGATATTTACAGAGCATACTTTAAAATATCAGTGGTGGTTTATAGATAAGATGTTGAAAATTATCAACTAACATATTACATGTATGCATATGAATATAAAATCTTTGGCATGTTTTTAATACTATCTAAGTGTTTTAACAAGCATTTCTTCTTTATTTTGAATCACAAGGTGCATTTCAACTTAAAGATTACAGATGTACAGAGTGGCAAGCTTTTATTTCACTAGAAAATTAATATAAAAACTGTAGGTCAGAGATCAGATTTCCCAGCTTTGTCCAGTGTATCACTGGGCATAAAAAGGATTCTCAATGTTGTGTTTCTGCAGTTCACTCACTGAGTGAATCTAGAGAAAGCAATTCTGCTGCTGATCTGGAATTAAAATAATATTTTCATAATTTAATGAAAGAAATTAAGATACATGATTTTTTCAATATGTTATTTTTAAATTAAATTTCTTTCATGAAATTTAATTAAATTAGGGTGGGACACAAGTAAATATTGGAAACAGTGTCCTTCAATTGATGTGACAGAGTGTCGGTGCAGGTGTCTACGGGGTGGTGACCTTTGTCACGTGTAATGTGGCCGCATTTCTGGTTGTCCCTAAGGTGATGGTCAAGACTGTGGACTCTGAATCCTGACTGCCTGGGCTCAATCATTGTGATACATTTGTAGCTCAGATATTCTTAATTGTCATCCCTGGACCAGTAGCATGAGTAGCACCTGTGAATTTCTTATGCAAATTCCTAGGCCCAAGTTCAGACTTCGTAAATCAGATACTATGGAGGTGTTTCAGTTCTTGAAGTGGGCCATTACTTCACATCTTTGTGCTTAACTTTCCCTCGTTGTAAAATGTGGCTGATAATAGTATTTATCTTATAGTGTTATTTTGATCAAGAAAACTACATAAAGTGATTTCTGCAGCAGTTTCTGGCATATAATGAGTGACTGTTCTCTAAAGACACAGGAGGAGTGACTTGGCTTCTGCAGGCCCCACCCCCTGAGCATGTTTGAAATCCAGCATCTGATACCACAGTTCTTTCTTCAGTTAGTCATTGCAGAAACTAAGGTTGCAAATACATGGCATTAATACACCTTTTAACAAGTGAAATGGTATTAAATGTCATTTCATAATATATTTTATTAGGTTTGTATTTCTTAAAATGCCTATCTTAATTTATCTACTAAATGAAATTTATTTTTCTTTTCGGTATAACTTGTTTTCTTGGCTCTTACCCTCATTTCTTACTTTTTATATTCTCTTTTTGGTCTGGATGTTTCCTGGAGCATCTTCTCAATATTCTAACAATGTATACTATCAAATACCAACAGAAAATGTACTTTTGGAAAGATCGATCACCTAAAATCAGTAAATATTAATAACTATCCTGTGTTTGATGTGTAAATAAGTTACTTCATTTTCTCTGTCATGCATTTGGGAAGGAAAATATAATTTGGTTGTTAATAATAATGAAGAGCGGCCCTGGCCGGTTTGCTCAGTGGTAGAGCGTCAGCCTGGCGTGCGGAGATCCCGGGTTCGATTTCCGGCCAGGGCACACAGGAGAGGCACCCATCTGCTTCTCCACCCCTCCCCTTCTCCTTCCTCTCTGTCTCTCTCTTCCCTTCCGGCAGCCAAGGCTCCATTGGAGCAAAAGATGGCCTGGGTGCTGGGGATGGCTCCTTGGCCTCTGCCCCAGGCGCTAGAGTGGCTCTGGTCCCAACAGAGCGACGCCCCGGATGGGCAGAGCATCGCCCCCTTGTGGGCGTGCCTGGTGGATCTTGGTCGGGCGCATGGGGAATCTGTTTGACTGCCTCCCGTTTCCAGCTTCAGAAAAATACAAAAAAAAAATAATAATAATGAAGAACAAGATGAAGGAAACATAAAAGAAAATGCTAAAAATAGTGGATGGACTAATAACTGACAAACTGATTGCATCTAGGGAAGTTAAAAGTTGGGCCTGCATCACAAAGAATGGCTAAGAAAATGATCTAATTTGTCAGACACTTAAGATACCTACACAACTTGATGTCTAAATTTGCCCATTTTTAGAATTTTTTCTAACTGCTTCTTAAAATGATGAAAGAAATATTTTGAGATGGTGAGAAAAACTGATAAATCGTTTTGCAAACATATTAATGAAATGTGCTACATCAAAGAACATCTCATCTTGAGCAATCACTACCCAATATGTCCTTAATGGAATGACATTAATTTAGACATAGGTTTCTTTCTCATCTTTAACGTTAAATTTTGGGGTTGGAAAATACTTCACTGTAGTGTAAGGCTGCTCGGTGTATGTAGGCGACATTCTTTTTTTTAAAATTAATTTTAATGGAGTGACATTGATAAATCAGGGTACTATGTTCAGAGAAAACATTTCTAGGTTATTTTAACATTTGATTATGCTGCATTCCCAGCACCCAAAGTCCAGTTGTCTTCTGTCACCTTCTAACTTGTTTTCTTTGTGCCCCTGCCCTCCCCCAACACCCTCCCTCTCTTCTTCCCCACCCCGTAACCCCCACACTCTTGTCCATGTCTATAAGTCTCATTTTTATGTTCCACCTATGTATGGAATCATATAGTTATTAGTTTTTTCGGATTTACTTATTTCACTCAGTATAATGTTATCAAGGTCCATCCATGTTGTAAATGATCCGATGTCATCATTTCTTATGGCTGAGTAAGTACTCCATAGTATATATGCACCAAAGCTTTTTAATCCACTCATCCACTGCTGGACACTTGGGCTGTTTCCAGATCTTCACTATTGTGAACAATGCTGCCACAAACATGGGGGTGCATTTCTTCTTTTCAAATAGTGCTATGGTGTTCTTGGGGTATATTCCTAAAAGTGGTATAGCTAGGTGAAAAGGCAGTTTGATTTTTAATTTTTTGAGAAATCTCCATACTGTTTTCCACAGTGGTTGCACCAGTCTGCATTCCCACCAGCAGTGCAGTAGCGTTCCCTTTTCTCCACATCCTCGCCAGAACTTATTCTGTATTGTTTTGTTGATGAGCACCATTCTGACTGGTGTGAGGTGATATCTCATTGTGGTTTTAATTTCTATTTCTCTAATGATTAGTGATTTGAGCATTTTTTCATACGCCTATTGGCCATCTGTATGTCTTTTTTGGAGAAGTGTCTATTCATTTCTTTTGCACATTTTTTGATTGGATTGTTTGTCTTCCTGGAATTGAGTTTTACAAATTCTTTATAAATTTTGGTTATTAACCCCTTATCAGACGTACTGTCAAATATGTTCTCCCATTGTATAGTTTGTCTTTTTATTCTGTTCTTATTGTCTTTAGTTTTGCAAAAGCTTTTTAGTTTGATATAGTCCCATTTGTTTATCCTGTCTTTTATTTTACTTGCCCATGGAGATAAATCAGCAAATATATTGCTGCGAGAGATGTCAGAGAGCTTACTGCCTATGTTTTTTTCTAAGATGCTTATGGTTTCACGGCTTACATTTAAGTCTTTTATCCATTTTGAGTTTCCTTTTGTGAATGGTGTAAGTTGGTGGTCAAGTTTCATTTTTTTGTCCCGTTTTCCCAACACCATTTGTTGAAGAGGCTGTCTTTACTCCCATGTATGCTCTTACCTCCTTTGTCAAATATCAGTTGTCCATAAAAGTGTGTGTTTATTTTTGGGTTTTCAGTTCTGTTCCATTGATCTATATGCCTGTTCTTATGCCAGTACCAGGCTGTTTTGAGTACAACGGCCTTGTAGTATAACTTGATATCAGGAAGTGTGATACCTCCCACTTTATTCTTCCTTTTCAAGATTGCTGAGGCTGTTCGTGTTCTCTTTTGGTTACATATAAATTTTTGGAATATGTGTTCTATATCTTTTAAGTAAGTCATTGTTATTTTAATCAGTATTGCATTGAATTTATAAATTGCTTTGGGTAATATAGACATTTTAATGATGTTTATTTTTTCTAACCATGAGCACAGTATATGCTTCCACTTGTTTGTATCTTCCCTGATTTCTTTTATCAATGTTTTATAATTTTCCAAGTACAAGTCTTTAATCTCCTTGGTTATATTTACTCCTAGGTACTTTATTTTTTTGGTTTTAATGGTGAAGGGGATTGCTTCCTTAATTTCTCTTTCTGACAGTTCATTGTTAGTGTATAAAAATGCCTCTGATTTCTGAGTATTAATTTTATATCCTGCCACCTTGCTGAATTCATTTATCCGGTCCAGTAGATTTTGACTGAGACTTTAGGGTATTCTATATACAATATCCTATCATCTACAGGTAATGATAGTTTTAATTCTCCTTTTCCAATTTGGATGACTTTTATTTCTTTTTCTTGTCTGATTGCTGTGGCTAGGACTTCCAGGACTATGTTGAATAAAAGTAGTGAAAGGGGGCAGCCCTGCCTTGTTCTTGATCTGAAGGGGATTGCTTTTAATTTTTGCCCATTGAGTATGATGTTGGCTGTGGGTTTGTCATTGATGGCCTTTATCATGTTGAGTTATGTTCCCAATATTCCCACTTTGCTGAGAGTTTTGATCATGAATGGGTGCTGGATTTTATCAAATGCTTTTTCTGCATCTATTGAAATTATCATGTGGTTTTTCTCCTTCCATTAGTTTATATGATGAATTACATTAATTGATTTGCAAATATTGTACCAGCCTTGCCTTCCAAGAATAAATCTCACTTGATCACGGTGTATGATTTTTTTCATATATTGCTGAATCCGGTTTGCTAATATTTTGTTGAGGATTTTTGCATCTATATTCATCAGGGATATTGGCCTATAATTTTCTTTCTTTGTGTTGTCTTTGCCTGATTTGGGAATCAGAATTATACTTGCCTCATAAAAGGAGCTTGGAAGTCTTCCTTCCTCTTGAATTTTTTGAAATAGCTTGAGAAGGATAGGAGTTAGTCTTCTTTGAATATTTGGTAGCATTCACTTGTGAAGTTATCAGGCCCAGGGCTTTTCTTATTGGGAGTTTTTTGATAACTGTTTCAATCTCATTTGTTGTAATTGTCTGTTTAGGTTTTCTAATTCTTCTAGATTAATTTTTGGAAGATTATATGTTTCAAGGAATTTGTCCATTGCATCTAGGTTGTCTAGGTTTTTGGCATACAGTTATTCATAGTATTTTCTTACAATATTTTGCATTTTTGTTGTGTCAGTTGTTATTTCTCCTCTCTCATTTCTAATTTTATTTATGTGAGTCCTCTCTCTTTTTTTCTTGGTGAGTCTGGTTAAAGGTTCATCGATCTTGTTTACCTTTTCAAAGAACCAGCTCTGGGTTTCATTGATCCTCTGTATTGTTTCTTTAGCCTCAATGTCATTTATTTCTGCTCTGATATTTATTATTTCCTTCCTTCTAGTACCTCTGGGCTTTAATTGCTGTTCTTTTTCTAGTTCTTTTAAATGCAGGGTGAAGTTGTTTATTTGAGCTTTTTCTACCTTCTTAAGGTTTGCCTGTAATGCTATGAACTTCCCTATCAGGACTGCTTTTGCTGCATCCCATAAATTTTGAGTTGATGTATGCTCATTACCGTTTGTTTCTAGGAATTTTTTTATTTCTCACTTGATCTCATTGTTTACTCATTTGTTATTTAATAACATGCTATTTAGTTTCCAAGTGTTTGAGTATTTTTCAGTTGTGGTTGATTTCTAGTTTAATGCCATTGTGATCAGAGAAAGTGCTCAATATGATTTCAATCTTCTTAAATTTGTTAAGACCGCTTTTGTGCCCTAACATGTCATCTATCCTAGAGAATGTACTGTGGGCACTTGAAAAGAATGTATATTCTGCTGCTTTAGGGTGAAAGGTTCTAAAGATATCTATTAAATCGAGTTGACCTAGTATGTCCTTTAAATCTGCTGTTTCTTTGTTAATTTTCTTTCTTGAGTATCTATCTAGTGATGTTAGTAGGGTATTAAAATCCCCTACTATTATAGTATTGCTATTGATCTTGCTCTTTAAATCCATCAAAGTCTGCTTTATATATTTAGGTGCTCCTATATTAGGTGCGTAGATATTTATTACGGTTATATCTTCCTGTTGGATTGCTCCCTTTATCATTATGTAGTGACCTTCTTTATCGCTTACTATTGCCTTTGTTTTAAAGTCCATTTTGTCTGATATAAGTATAGCTACCCCAGCTCTTTTTTCATTTCCATTTGCGTGAAATATTTTTTTCCATCCTTTTATCTTCAGTCTGTGTGCATCTTTTGTTTTAAGGTGTGTCTCTTGTAGACAGCATATGTATGGGTCCTGTTTTCTTATCCATGCAGCTACCCTATGTCTTTTGACTGGATCATTAGTCCATTTACATTTAAGGTTATTATTGATATGTAGTTGTTTATTGCCATTTTATTCTTTAAAACTGTATTCCTCTTTTGCTATATTCTTTTTCTCCTTTGATCTGTTTACAACAGGCCCCTTAGCATTTCTTGTAGCATTGGTTTGGTTGTAGTGAATTCCTTGCGAGTTTTTTTTTTTTTTTTTTTTTTTTTTTTTTTGGTCTGGGATTCTTTTTATTTCTCCTTCAATTTTTTTTAAATTTTTTTAATTTTTTTACAAGCAGAGAGAGAGTCAGAGGGAGAGATAGACAGGGAGAGACAGACAGGTACAGAGAGATGAGAAGCATCAATCATTAGTTTTTTGTTGCACATTGCAACACCTTAATTGTTCATTGATTGCCCTCCCGTACATGCCTTGACCATGGGCCTTCAGTAGACCGAGTAACCCCTTGCTTGAGCCAGCAACCTTGGTTCCAAGCTGGTGAGCTTTGCTCAAACTAGATGAGCCTTCGCTCAAGTTGGTGACCTCGGGGTGTCTAACCTGGGCCTTCCACATCCCAGTCTGATGCTCTATCCACTATCCTACCACCTGGTCAGGCTATTTCTCCTTCAATTTTAAGTGATAGCCTTGCTGGATAAAGTAGTCTTGGTTGTAGGCTCTGGTTCTGCATTACTTTGAATATTTTTTGCCATTCTTTTCTGGCCTCAAGTGTTTCTGTTGAGAAGTCAGAAGTCATCCTTATGGGGGCTCTTTTATAGGTGATAGTCTTTTATTCTCTAGCAGCTTTTAATATTTTCTCTTTATCACTTAGCTTTGGTATTTTAATTATGATGTGTCTTGGTGTAGATTTCTTTGTGTTTCTCTTTAATGGAATTCTCTGTTCTTCTTGAACTTCTGAGACATTTTCCTCCCTTAATTGAGGGAAGTTCTCAGCTATGATATGTTTGAACAAAGTCTCTATCCCTTGTTCTTTCTTTTCTTCTTCAGAACCCCTATGATGCAGATGTTATTTCTCTTCATGTTGTCACAGAGCTCTCTTAGAGTTTCCTCAGACTTTTTGAGTCTCTTTTCTTTTTTTTTTTAATTTTTTATTTATTCATTTTAGAGAGGAGTGGGAGAGACAGAGAGAGAGAGAGAGAGAGAGAGAGAAGGGGGGAGGAGCTGGAGGCATCAACTCCCATATGTGCCTTGACCAGGCAAGCCCAGGGTTTTGAACCGGCGACCTCAGAATTTCCAGGTCGACGCTTTATCCACTGCACCACCACAGGTCAGGCGAGTCTCTTTTCTTTTTTCTGCTCTGCTTCTGTGCCTTCATTTATCTTGTCCTCTAACTTGCTGATTCGATTCTCAGCTTCATCCATCCTGCTTTTAATTCCTTCCATTGTTCTTCATTTCTGATATTGTATTAGTCATTTCTGACTGATTCTTTTTTATTATTTCAATGTCCTTTTTTATATTTGCTATCTCTTTATTTAGGTGTTTGTAATGACCATCTATTGTTGTTCTAATACCTTTGAGCATCCTAACAACTGTTATTTTAAACTCTGCATCTGGCAATTTTGTTATATCTGACTCATTTAGGTCCTATTCTGGGGATTTCTCTTGGTTCATTTGTGTTGCATTTCTCTGCCTTCTCATTTTGTCTGTGTAAAAGAAGGTTTTGGCCACTGGAGTTCACTGGGTGTGGCTCCTGTGTTCCCTATGTGTGGTCTGTCTGCAGGCCCACCACCCCCTCTGCTGTTGCTGCTGCCTAGGGTGTTCAGGTATGGCGTTGCCGGTGTCTGTCCACTGGGGCTGTTGCTGTGGTTTCCACCTCTCCTTCACGGGAGTGGCTGTGATCACATGCTCGGGTGTCAAGCCTCGGTGGCCTTGGCCTTCACCCCACACCCACTGGTGGCATTATGCTCAGCCCTGAGGGCAGTGGTGAGCACCTTTGCTCAGCTGTGGGTCTCCACCTGATTCCGGGCTTTCGCCTTGCCCTTGCCGGAGGAGCCTGCTCGTGGGACAGCTGCAAGCCTTGGCTCCACAGGCTTGGCTGGACTGTGTGCCCATGCTCAGTAGTGGGACTTCGCCTGTTCTGGGCTTTTGGCTCTACCCCCGTGGAGGAGCTGGCTTCCAAATCAGGCCACAAGCCTCGGTTCCGCGGGCGGGGCAAGGCTATGCTCCTATGCCCTTGCTCAAGGGCAGGTCTTCGCCCCTTCCAAGACTCCTGCCCTTCCCGTACAGACTGGATTGCAGGCGGCCAACAGCTGGGCTTGACCACTTTTGCAGGTGCCTTCCTCCCCAGCTGAGCAAGACTGATCTCACACCTGGGCCTCAGTGGTGGCCAGCTAGCTTCTGCCCTTGCCGACAGAACCATGCTTCCATGTCCCGCTGCCATGCACCCTCCGGCGAACCCTCAACACTGTGGGTGCGGCTGCTGCAGCTCAGACCCTTGGACTTACTACTGTAGACCCAAAAGCTCCCTCCTTCTAAGCGACTCTGCTCTGAGTGCCGTGGGAGATCTTGTTTGGCTGGTGTCCTGTTTCCCTTTGCTGGTATTGCTGTTTCCAGGGGAAATATTCACTTTAGATTTGGGGAGTGACTCGTCCCAGGGGTTAGGGTAGCTGTCTCCCAAAATGTTTCTCCCTGTGCCTCCTAGATTACACTCTCTTTCTGCTACTCTGGTCCTCTCCTCTCTCCCCATCCCCTGGAGCCCTGGGTGAGTGTTTGTGAGAGAGGTTTCTGCGTGGTCCCTTTAAGAAGAATCCTGGGTCAGAGAAATCACTCTCTTTCTCACAAACAGTATCCTGTCTTGTTTCCAGCTAAATACTGTCCATACACCTCTTCTAGGCTCTGGGGCTGCAGGCTGGGGCTTTGTTTCTGGGACTCCTGACCCTCCCCTCTCTGCTAAACTCTCTTCTCGCCATGTGAGTCTCTCCCAGCTGCTGTTCGCTCCGGGGAGTTGGGCAGCCTTTTCCGCATTTCTGCTTTTCCTACCAGTCTCAGTGTGGCTTCTTCAGTGTTCCTTAGTTGAAGAATCCTCTTAGTTTAGTCCAAAGTTGGTTTTTCCCGATATTGGTTTTTAAAATTAGTTTGTAATCCACTTTGGCTCTGGGAGGTAGAAGTTAGTACGTCCGCCTACTCCATCACCATCTTTGTCTTCTCCCTTGGCGACATTCTTGACCTCCACATACTAGATGCCAGCAACAAGATGATCCCCTACCCCCAAATTGTGACAATCTAAAATGTCTCCCAAAATTTTCAGATATCTCATGGGAGGCAAAATTATTGCAACTTAAGATGCATTTATTCATATTGTAAACACTTTTCGTAGAGAAATTCAATTTTTGAGCTGTTCTACTGCTTTACTTACACAACTGTAAAAGACAGATCTATTTTAATATCTGTTTGTGAACTGACCCTCAATGACCATCCACTAAACTTTAGCAATTATTGACCCAATTTTGAGTTTGTTTCTGTATCATTTTTTGCATCCTCCATATATAAATTTGTTAATTCTATTTTCTTTAAATTTTCTAGATTCTTTTATCTAGCACAAATAATTTCACATAGGAAATTAGTTCTAAGCCTACATTTTTGGATATTAATTATCGCAGTAGAACCTAGTGAATTAAAATGACTTTTCTTATATTTAGTACTACATGAATAAAAAACATCTGTTTTGCCAAGTTTCACCTCAGAGCTGTCAACTTAAGAAAAGGGACAATACTGTATCATAAAAGGGGGAGGAAAATTGGAAATACAATAAGATACACACATACAAATTAGCCTCAGTGAAAATTTAAAAATAAATGATACATAAATGGATAGGATTATAACAAAAATTCACAGCGACAGGGCTTCTGGTCAAGATGGTGATATAGGTAGATGTGCTACTTGCATCCTCCCACGGCCACATCAAAATGACAACTAAACTACAGAACAACCATCATTGAGAACCACCCAAAATGTAGCTGAACAGAAGTCCTAGAACTAAGGATATAAAGAAGAAGCCGCATTAAAGCTGCATCCAGACTGGTAGGCGTGACAGAAATGCTGAACTGGCTGGTCCCACACCCATTTGTGGCAGTTAAAAAGCTGGAGGGATATCTCAACTGCTGTGTTCCCCCCTGAGAATCCAGGGCTTCCAGCCCCACCCCAGGACCTCCAGCCCAGCATTAAAGTGACAGGAAGAGAAGTACCCATTACACCAGGCTCAGAAAACCAGCGGGGTTTGTGACTGAGTGTCGCCTCCCTTTTGCTTTTGGCTAAGTTATATGAAAATTATATTCTTTTCCATCTGTAATCAAGTTGAAATTTTCGTCTGAGTCTTGTAGTAGGCCATTCCACAAATTAATTTTTCTTTAAATTATTACAATCTCAAACATTTCTTTTAAAGATTTTTTTAGTTAAGAGTTCCCTAGAGAACAGAACCTGAAACAGTACTTAATTGGAATTTTTCTCCCAAGACAGCCAGAGGAGGTTGTCTACTCCAGAGGCCAGAACGGCTGGTTCTGTAAGTTCTAGAATCGGTCACAGTGGCTGCAGCTGAGATGAAGGAAGAAATCAAGGGTCAGATCCCACACAGATGAACTTGAGAAAATCTCAGGGTTTGTGTTGTATGTGTGTGTGTGTGTGTGTGTGTGTGTGAGAGAGAGAGAGAGAGAGAGAGAGAGAGAGAGAGAGAGAGAGAGTATGACTTTTAATTTATCAGAACACGTAACTTCTCAGAAAAAGGTCAAAAGACAGCCTCTGTTTCAGGGTCCACACCCTAGAGCTACAGCTGGAGAAATGTTTCAGTCCCTCCTGGCCAGTTTCTGATTCTGACAGCATGTACTGGTTAACTTTGCTCTACCTCGACAGCACATTCCCTGCTCTACCACCGCTTCTTGTGCTGTCAGAACTAGAGATTGTGAACACTGGAAACACTTTACCTACTAACTATACTACCATGGTTTTTGCTGCCTTTTGCCTGCCCAGACTGCAATGAAATAGTTCAGCAAGCTAACCCAACAAGCCCCCGTACACTGATATACAATAGAATGAACTCTAAGCAGAAATTATTTCTCCTATAAAAACCTTGAAAGGGTAGATATTATTGTGTCTTTTTTTACCAGTAAGAAAAAGGGTGAGATCATGGCTGAGCAGGTAGAGTAATGCACCAAACCAACTGACAAGGTTTGGTTCCTAAGGTCACTTTATATTAGTATGTAAGACCATGGTGAAGGAAACATAGAAAGCAGTAAAACACAAGGTGAGCAGACACATGAGCACAATGCCCGGTCACACACAAACTTTTACCCAAACAATTAAATCACAGTCATTGTCAATATGATGGTTTTAAAATGGAATAAAACATAAGCCACAATATAACAGCAAAAACCAGGAAGAGTTTGGTACAACTTTTCTTTCTGAAACTCTCCTTCCTAAATATGGTCTGTGGGGAATTTCTTCTCTGTCTAGGAACAGATATTCTCTGAACTTTTTTTTTAAATAAATAGGGGATAGAATGTTAATCAGTTCTTGTCCAAGGAAACTATATCTTGACTGCAATATCTGAAAATGATAGAAAAATGTGCAAATTGATATCTTTTTTTTTTTATTTTTTTTATTTTTCTGAAGTTGGAAATGGGGAGGCAGTCAGACAAACTCCCGCATGCGCCCGACCAGGATCCACCCAGCATGCCCACCAGGGGGCGATGGTGTTCTGCCCATCTGGGGCGTTGCTCTGTTGCAACCAGAGCCATTCTAGTGTCTGAGGCAGAGGCTATAGAGCCATCCTCAGCGCCCAGGCCAACTTTGCTCCAATGGAGCCTTGGCTGTGGGAGGGGAAGAGAGAGAGACAGAAAGGAAGGAGAGGGGGAAGGGTGGAGAAGCAGATGGGCATGTGTACTGTGTGCTCTGGCCGGGAATCAAACCTGGGACTCCTGCACGCCAGGCTGACGCTCTACCACTGAGCCATCCGGCCAGGGACTGATATCTTTTTGAGTGTGTCAATCCTTATCTGTCATATTCCATATGTGATTACAGTGTAGTATTAACCATGTGCAAAGCATTGTGTAAGGCTTATAGATCATAGGATTTCCTTAGAATTGGACTCTTATCCCGTTTCTCCTTGTCCAATCATTATGTAATGTTTAATCTAAAATGTTGAGAAAATTTATACATATTTCTTCAGCGTTGTTTGTCATGTATTATATTTTAATATTCATTTTTGTTGAAGTATGTTGACTTGGGGCATGTCTTTGTCATACTTTATTTATTGCGCTCCCTCCATATTCTGCTACTTCCATTTTATTAATTATCTTGTCCAGATCTGTAATACTTTTTGATTGTTTGCTTATCCAAGTTGACACCTTTTGGTAGCTTCTTGTTAGTATCTCCAAGTACAATAATTTTTCTAATCTTATATTTTTACCACAATAGTCTATCTGTATAACAAAATATTTTAAGAAAGGAAACTTTCCAACTTTAACAGAATCAAGGACATAAACACACTGCTCTGGTGTCCAGTTTTCCCTGGAAGAGAAATAGTTACTTCTAGGACTCTAGCTGAGGATCTCTGAGCCCAGGCTTCCTCTTCAGGGGCCAATTATTCATTTGTATGGCAAAGGATTGCTAGATTTATTACCACTTCCAGTAACTGGAGACACGTGGTCATATCTGGGCTTCTTGCTATTTCAAACTGCATCCCAGAAAATCAGGTAGAGCTAACACCCTCTGTTAGGAGTACAGAATTACAGAAAAGCTTTGTCCAGAGGCACAACCTGCAACTGCTTTTTAGTCCCTTGTGGGCTTTTTTATTCGAATGCTACTTCCCTACTTACTAGCTATATCAACATTAGCAAGATACTTAATCTCTGTGAACCTCAGTTTTTAATTTTTTAAAAAGGCAAATAAATTAATTTTTAAAAATAATCTTGATGCCTATCTCCTGGAATTTTCATGAGGATAATTAGTAAGCCATATTTATAGCAAACTTTCGTACAGGGCACTTGACACATAACTCACTGTGAATGCTGTGTTTGAATCCATCTTTTTATTTAGCATTAACCTCTATACAGAGTAGTTATTCTTTTATCTCCATTTATAGTTAGGAAACATGTGTAAAATGCTGACATAATTTACCCAAATCCCACAGTGAGTTGATCCAGATTCAAACCTCATCTAAAAATATAAATATATGCGTGGAACAGACTGACACCTGTCAGAGTTGAGCAGGGTTGAAGGGCTGGATCAAAGGAGATGAAGGTTAATAAAATAAATTAAAAAAAAATATATATATATATTTTAGAACCTTTTCTATAGAAACATATAGAGGAGTGGCTGTAGGTGGAGGTGGGCAAAGGTTGGGGAAATAGGGATGGAAAGAGACTTTGCTTGGACTGAGGGCACATGATGCAGTGTGCAGATGATGTTTTGTTGAGTTACACACTTGAAACCTGTATGGTTTTGTGAACCAATATCACCCCAATAAATTCAATTAAAATGAATAAAAGCCTCATCTGTTGCCCCCTTAGTCTTTATATTTCTAGAATATAGCTCACACACAATTCTGTGATCAGAATGACAGTAAATGTTAGCTGTCATTAATATCTATAATTAAATGTTCACTATGCTTATTTCTATTATTAGGAAAACTTTGAAACATTTTCCAGAAACTCTTAAGTGACACATGTGGAGCTGAGTCTTTTTCCAGATTGAAAATGTTCATTTTATTTTTTTGTAAATAGGAATTCACTAAGAGCCAAATGTTGGAGGCACATGTTTCTTTCCTATCTGTCTCTTCTGTCACTTCTCTCACGGCTCAGACATGAGGGTGTCGTCTTTCCTTGCTCTACTTCACAGAGCCTGCCCTCTGCACTCTCCATCTGGACTTCAGTTTCTCAGCAGGTACAACAGTCCCTCCATCCATTATCACTGCTGATCTTGATTTTTGTTCAAATACTGGATCTTGAGTTAATGACTTTAAATTTGCACCCATCCATTCTGTCTGGTTGTTTTTTGTCTTTACAAAGACGCACTGTAGGAGTAATTCCTAAGCACCTGTCAACTGACTCAGACTTGTGTTTGGTGACAGGGTCATTATTTTTTTTGTTGCATCACTTCTTGATTTTGAACTTGATGCTTGTTTATCGAATCTAGTTATTCTTCGTTTTTCACATTCTGTTTCCAGCTGCTAGAACTAATCAGGAGTTGGTGACCTGAGGTGTTACATATTCTGTTATTTTCCTGGGTGGTCCGTGCCTATACTAGTATGGAAATAAATGTAAAGTTATTATGCCAATGAAACCTTTAAATTGATCATAAATGACAGTAGTAATTGTGAGTGCAATGAGCAGTAGCTGAAGTTCTTATAAAGCTTCTAAGGAATGCTTCACTATTGGATTTGTTAAGGAAAAAAGCTTAAAGCATTTTTCTTCCTCATCTTGATTATTCTTTTACCTTATATCTACTTTCATACCATGACAAAGAAAAGACATGGAATTGTGTTTGAAGTCGTGCACTTATGTTTTCTTCTGAATATTGCTTTTTATTGTTTTGGTTAGAAGCACTCAATAAATGATGTTGATGGACTCTGGGAATGATTTTTATAATGAAAGGGGATGTTGATGTGGGGAAGATTCAATAAAAGGTTCTTAAATACCCTTCTTGAA
The DNA here is from genome assembly GCF_036850995.1 of Saccopteryx leptura. NCBI lineage: Eukaryota > Metazoa > Chordata > Mammalia > Chiroptera > Emballonuridae > Saccopteryx > Saccopteryx leptura. Next base: position 83,949,788 of record NC_089511.1, read on the forward strand.
TAGTAATAACATGGTTTTGGAGGATGACCGTATAAGAAAAGTTACTCCAAGATAGACTATTTGACCTTCCACTCTTTCCACTTCTTTACAGTCTCTTGTCATTCTGAAAGATCTCACTGTGTCCCTTTCTAATTCCTACCCTGGAACTCTGGTGTTAGGGGCAGCCTTCATTTTCCATTTCTGTTCAAAAGACTTGCAACTTAAGTAAGTTATCCTTTTGTCTGACTGTCAACTGTAAAGTTAAACTCGTCATTTCCAGTTTTGGGCCAGAGACCACCTGTCTCATAGGATACTTGATGATTGTCCCTGATATCCCAGAAGTTCCTAGTTGTATATGCCAAAGAGACTACCAATAGGACTTTACCCATAGAACTTTAAAACAAGGTCAGACCCACACTCCACAGCATTCCAAAGAGAACTGAAACATTTCTAATGTATGAGCGTATTAAAACAAGGATTTTAAAAATGTTTTAACACAAAATAAAATACACTATAACTAAGTGGTTAACAAGATAGTCAACTTATTTATAAATAATTGAATTTTATATATACCATATAATTGAACAGAGTACAAATTTGGAGCTTTTTATGAACGTGAGGTACAGATTAGGTGGCCATTCTGTTGTAGCGCTGACTCAACATTGTGCGTTTCCAGAAGGGAATTCGTTAAATACAGTGAGTATATTATTAATGGAAAGAAAAGTTAGCCTAGAAGGAAGAGTGCATTATCCTTTTTCCAAACATGAAATTAATTTGGTATGTAGCCATTGATTTATCTATATAAATCATGTAACTTACCTGAACTTTATTTTCCTCATTTTTTTCCTGTTGTAGGTAGTGTTACTTACCTAATTATGTATTACTGGATAATCTATAAGTACTAATTAGTATATAGATATAAATATTTTTTAAATGTAGAATACTTTTGATTTTAAAATAGTAAAGATAGTACATGAGGCTCTTCTCCTTATGAAATTTTACTTAAAATAACCAGAAGGAGAGCTAACCTTTGGTGAAACTCTCAGTCAAATATATGAGGAAGAATGCCAGATCCCAGTATGTAGATGAAATGTCCTGAGCAGACAGTTTCTTATTACAAACCACAAAAACCACTGGGATCATTCTGGGAATGCATGTAACATTATGATGTAACTAGAAGACCTGTGGCTACCAGGACACCTTGAAGCCCTCCCTGTTTCACAGGAAGGATTCAGGTGGTAGGCCAGGCTGGAGCAGACAACCCTGTGGGGGCAGTCCTGAGCTGTTTCTCTCACTTGGCTGGGGAGAAGTAAAGGATAAACTAAACTAAACACAGAAACCCATTTTAATGCATAATAGGGTCAACCAAGGACAGTTGCTTTCATAATGAATCCTACTCTGTCCTCTCCTGATATTAATTAAAATTACTCATTATATTCAAAGAGAAACCTCCTGCATAATTAAGGAGGACTCACCCTATATAGAGGTGGTTAATAAAAAAACCATTACAAGAAAAATACAAAATAGAATGGAAACAAATGGAAAATATTTAGTGGGGAAATTTTACCACAGAGAAAATAATAAAACTAATGACCAAATATATTGCCATAATTAAAAAACATATTAATAAAGCAAAATCCTCTTTGAAATGAAGTCTCAAAGCAGAGATTTGCAGAAAAAGTATAGCAGGAAAACAGAAAGTGATGACAGGAACAGATACTTCAAGGAAAATAGTAGGAAAGAACACTAAAACTAATGAGTGAAAGTTACATTGGAAATAACTCAAAGGGGAATAGGAACTGCTGAAATATCATAAAGGACATGGAGATTGAAAAAGTGAAGCAGAAAAGAAATGAAAATGACCAATGACTTAAAAGAGTTATAAAATTAGGAGAATAATTTATTTAGAGGATCAAATAAGAAAAAGTGTCACAGGCAGCAATAGAGTAGGTAGAAGGTACACTCACTTCCTTCTAGCACCAAAGCGGATCAGGGGTCCCCAAACTTTTTACACAGGGGGCCAGTTCACTGCTCCTCAGACCGTTGGAGGGCCGCCACATACAGTGCTCCTCTCACTGACCACCAATGAAAGAGGTGCTGCCCCTTCTGGAAGTGCAGCAGGGGGCCAGATAAATGGCCTCAGGGTGCCACATGAGGCCTGCGGGCTACAGTTTGGGGACTCCTGTTATAAATCAATCAACCTGAATTACCAACTGAAGGGAAGTCTTATAAACAAGGATTCACAGAAACAAGCCTCACAGACTGTTTGAGGGGCCTGTCTTGTACTCTAAACAAACTCACTGAGATCAGTCCACAGACACTTCTTAGAGAGCAGCATGGTGTCCTGACACAGCATGTGGTGATTAGAGTGTGAAGGAGACAACACACAACAGGAAGCCATCCATGTGACTTCCCCTCTGTGTTTCATTAAGGGTCCACTCTTCAGCTCCCTGCCCACAGACCCAGGTTTCTCCACTTTACCTGTCAAGTAGCCCCTGGTTATCTACTGATGGCTGAAACGAGTGTTTGCACATTGAAAGGGAGCATAGGAGAACTGAAAACAGTGATTCTCTAAGGCAGTGGTTCTCAAAGTGTGCGCCAGGGCACACTGGTGCGCCCTAGAAGATTTCCAGGTGCACCCTATGGTATTCCAGAGAAATATGTGCCTGTTGGGGACCAAAACACCAACAGGGTTTTTGGAGTTTAGATTTTTGGGGGATAGAGGTGTGGGGAATTGGCTGTAAGCTGACAGTCTGCCCAACCCTCCACCTCACCTGCCTGATTAAGTTGCAAAAGGCTGTTAAGCTGTGGTGCTGGATTGTTTACACTACCCCCCCCATGTTTCCCAGAAAGATGGGAGGCAAGTTTCTTCTATCCTTTGTTTGGTGTAAAGTTAAAATTTGCTAATGGCCTCACTTTGCCCTATAAATAAAGCAAGATGTGGTATTTTGGTGCTCTTTGTCCTTGCCAACAGCAATTACAGGGCCCTCCAACCCCATATTTTCTTAATTCTGCACCGTTCCCACTCAGGACCTGGAATTACTAGCTGTGCTGGTTCGTAGCACATGCCCAGATATAAAAATAAATATAGTTACTCTATTATACCATTTCATTATGGAAATACCGCTCTTTTTGTTAACACATCATTATTTTATTTTATTATTAACACATCATTACATTATTTTTAGATAAATACACCCAAATAAAATGGATAGATTTCTCAAAGAGAAGCATGATATTGAACAATCCGATTCTGAAAGTGAGCAAAAGTTAAGTATAAATAAAATAGGACTTGAAGGCTGATGGGCAGAATTTAATTTATAGCATTTTCCATCACTTAACACTGAACAATACAGTTGTATTAGAAACCCCTTCAAGGAAGCTTCAAGTGATTTGGTTTAACATTAACAGAAGAAGAAGAACTGGAAGCTATATCTATTTGATCATGGATTGATGATTAAACATAAGAAATTGTCTCTTGAAGGCTTTTGAATTTCTATAAAAGAAGAAGATGTGGCAATATCTAATAAGAAAGCTTGGAATATTTTACTACAATTTTCAACATCCTATTTATGTGAATTAGGATTTTCTACCCTCAACACAATTAAGAGTAAAAAGAGAGGAATTCTTCAATGTATTGATGAGGAAATGAGAAATTGCCTTTCAAATACATGCCCAAACATTGAAGAAATCACTAGGACACATCAGGCTCATGTTTCTCATAAATACAAGAATGAAAAAACTTAATACATTTGTGCTGGGACCTGCCGAATTTACTAAGAATATATCTATATATATATAAAGATAACTTCTTTGTTGTTATTTTTTTATTTTTTAACCCCTCTTTTTTATGAATTCTAAAAAACATAACTTAAAAAATGTAACATAAAAATATTTTTTAAGGTCAGAATAAATTTAATTTTGTCATATTTATTTTAATTACCATAAAAGCATGCTTGGACTTTACATATTTTTTCTTTAATATTTGACTTAATTATTTTACCATATTTCTCAGAAATTTGTATATAGTGTGCCTACAATTATTTGTAGGAACTTAAATGCGCCCCGACTTCAAAAAGTTTGAGAACCACTGCTCGAAGGACTTCATTTCAGATTTTATACTGTGCAGCAGCTCTGCCACTGCAAGATTAACTCCAAGAGGTGACCTCAGTGTCCCACAGCGTGCAGTAATGAACTATGATTGCAGCATTATGGTGGGATTGTGTTATGACCCAAAACTAAATCTGATAAAATACCCAGTGATTATGGAGTTGCCGGTCATTGACCAACATTATGTAAACTAAGAAAGATGGATGTAGAAATTGCAGAATAATAATATACTAGGTTGCACACTTGGGTTTCCCCCTTTACATATTAGGGCATTGTACCTTGACAGCCAATTAACACACAGATCCAACTTGTCACACATGCAGGAGAGTAAAGAGAAGTGTGAGTGGCAGATGATCCCCTGAAAATTACAGAGGAGGATGCACCTGTTATTCTGACCTCGTGCCTGAGTCAGGCACTGTCTTCCCCGAGCCACCTTCCAATGGATCCTCAAATAGCTTCACCAACCCATTTTTATATTTTTAGTAATAATTACTACATAAATGTAGTTATTAAGAAAAATGTGTCAGTTATAATAATGTCAAAAATAAGAGAATGTATTCTGTATTGATTGAACATTTTTTATGCCGGGTATTTTTATTTTTATTTATTTATTTTATTTTCAGAGACAGAGTCAGAGAGAGGGATAGACAGGGACAGACAGACAAGAACGGAGAGAGATGAGAAGCGTCAATCATTAGTTTTTTGGGGGGACACCTTAGTTGTTCATTGATTGCTTTCTCATATGTGCCTTGATCACGAGCCTTCAGCAGACTGAGTAACCCCTGCTCAAGCCAGCAACCTTGGGCTCAAGCTGGTGAGCTTTGCTCAAACAGATGAGCCCACGCTCCAGCTGGCGACCTTGAGGTCTTTAACCTTGGTCCTCCGTATCCCAGTCCGACGCTCTATCCACTGTGCAACCGCCTGGTCAGGCTATGCCGGGTATTTTTCTAAGTGCTTTACATATATTAACTCATGTAATTTTATAACACTTTCCTTATGAAGAAACAGAACCAGAACTGTTCCTTGTTTGCACAGGAGCTAGAATTGATACCCAGGATGTTTGTATCCAGGGCTTAGACCCATACTCACCACATAACAGTCAGACTATACTTCAGATGTTGGCCTAGAAGCCTTTTAAGGTAACATTATATTTTTCTAATTGACTGTAAACTGATTTTCTAGCTTAGCTGTCAGGCACTGTTCCCAGTGTCTTCAATGGTATTTATAGCTTCCATCATATATTCCCAGACGCTCTATGTGGTTTCTGAATGAAAAGAAACTAATCCTTAAAAAAAGAAGAGAAGCCCTGGCCAGTTGGCTCAGCGGTAGAGCGTCGGCCTAGCGTGCGGAGGACCCAGGTTCGATTCCCGGCCAGGGCACACAGGAGAAGCGCCCATTTGCTTCTCCACCCCTCCGCTGCGCTTTCCTCTCTGTCTCTCTCTTCCCCTCCCGCAGCCAAGGCTCCATTGGAGCAAAGATGGCCCGGGCACTGGGGATGGCTCTGTGGCCTCTGCATCAGGCGCTAGAGTGGCTCTGGTCGCAACATGGCGACACCCAGGATGGGCAGAGCATCGCCCCCTGGTGGGCAGAGCGTCGCCCCTGGTGGGCGTGCCGGGTGGATCCCGGTCGGGCGCATGCGGGAGTCTGTCTGACTGTCTCTCCCTGTTTCCAGCTTCAGAAAAATGAAAGAAAAAAAAAAAAAAAAGAAGAGAAAAAAAAAGTGTCAGTATACCTAAATGCTGTTTCTGAATAGGAAATATTAACATAATGAAGGAAAATAATTTATTTTCCAGATATGAAGAAATTTTGATAATAAACCTTTTGACTTGGATCTAGGGTTTGAAAGCCAACACTGTGCAGATATTGGCACAAAATGATCAGCACCTACTATGCCTGTGGCCTTGACTATAAAAATAGAAGGTACCCTTTGAGAAGCTTGAAACAAGACAAATCCCATAGAAGCAGTGGCCTCGAAATTCTCAGCAGTGCTCTACTTCAGGAAAGAACAGATCAGGGCTTCGGTGTGGTAGGGAAAGACAGGGAGGAACATCGTCCTGAATTTAGTCAACATAGTGTTCAAAGTAGAGGCAGCTCAAACATTTTCTACTATGTAATAAGTCTGGGAATCTAGTTTATAGATTTAGTTAAAAATATGCTGCCAATAAAAAAAAAATGAATGAAGAACTGTGGTGGAAGGACTGGTGATAAACATTAAATATTTTAAAAATATTAAGGAAATATTATTGAGAATTATGGATATAGATTAGAATGGAAATGTTACAAAGGATAATAACATAGAAATGACTTATCTATGTGATACAATTTGGAAAGGAAAGTCTAAGGTAAGTATTCTGAGTTGCTCTTCTATAACTGAAAGCAAACAAAATTCCGTAAAGGTGATATAAAAAAAAGAGTAGTGCTGTCCTGAAGACCAAGGACTGTGATGAGAAGTAAATCTGAGCATGGCTCAGAGCAACGGCATTTTAATGATTAGGTTTTCTATTTACACAAGCAATGAATAAGAATGAGTAATTAGGAACCAAATGGTATAGCATCATATTCCATAATGAATAATCTACAGAAATTTTAAGGAGAAAGAAACAAAAGACATTAATTGCAGGAAACTGAATTCAGTATATGCAAACTATTAATAAGCATTAATAAGGGCATATAAGACCAATAGAATATAAGTGACTCAAAGCATCATATATCATTAAACTAACTCAGCACCTTCTTTCTACTGAGGCAAGTCAAGATAGGGGAGGAATCACTGAGGAGGCTGATGCTGACAGGGTAGTCAGCTACACTCCTGGCCCCCTCACCCATGTGGTTGCCTCCACGCCATGCAGTGGATCTCTGGTTTTGTTTATTTTTGTTTTGTTTTGTTGCTCTGTAATTAGAATTTGCTTATATATTCTCTCCTGACAAGAAAACCTCAAGAGAAAGGACTTCACTTCAGCCCCACTTTTACAATGATTCTTTCCAAGCTGCTTCATCTGACATGTCCTAATTAGGCTCCATTTGTTCCTCCCATTCTCAGCTACCTGTACTTCTGATACATTTGGGAAGCAAAATAAGACTAGGGCAGGGGTTAGCAAACAGTTGTCTGAGGCCAAGTCTAGCCCATCACTTGTTTTTGTAAATAAAATGTTGTAAGAACGTGGCCATGCCTGTTCACTTACTGTTGTTAGTGGCTGCTTTCAAGCTATTATCAACAACACTGAGCAGATGCTACTGAGATTAGTGATTCACTGTTGGGCAAATGAGTTTGTAAAATTTGTATTTTCTGAGTTGCTGACTTTTATTGTTAAAAATGGCTGCCCAGATATGTGATGTGTGAAACTGCTAATTACTTTCCTGCTTAGGAAGGGCCATTGTTATACTAATGTGTGCTGGAGGAGGGGTTTTCGCGCCAGAAAGTTTAAGAACAAGGAGAAGGGAGAAGAAGGAGGCCATGTTTTTGCAGAGCTTTGCAGAGAGAAGGGAAGAGGTGTGCAGATGGGAACAGAGGTGAGGGCTCTTGTGAGCTCAGCTGAGACTGGTAGGGTCCTTTGATTCTGGGAAAAAGTGGAAAAGATTCTCCTGAATGTGAAATTGGAGAATGCATCAGGGCTTTGGGAACTTTTAATCGAAGCGAAGCATTTTTCCTGCCTTTTGCTCATTGGCTGGGGTGAGACTTTAATAAAGGAATGGCCCACCATATTTTTGGCTCCACTGTTTCTTTACCTTCTGCCCGAATCCAGTTTGAACCTGCATGGCCATGATGGTGGCAGCCACTGGCCTTACAGCTCACATTTCGAAAGTTCGTGTCACACCACTTCGTTTTTATGAAAGACCTGTTTTCATTAACTGAAAGAAATCCAAGCAGGATGTTTGATTTTACAAAAAAAAAAAAAAATTAAAAAAGAAAGAAAGAAAATAAGGAGAAAGGCAAGAACAAGGCTCAGCATTTATTCAGCATCAGCCATTTCAGAGGCGGCAAGGGCAGCACTATTTTTATTGTAGGTTTTTTTTATTCAGTCTTATGTGTTATTTGATATGATTTCCTGCATTATTATCTGGTCTGTGTATGGACAGTAGTCGCAGTCCTTGTGACCATTCACATGCAGGTTCTCCTTGAATTCGGGTAGATGGTAAAGAGACAGTAGAGCCAAAAAATGGTGGGCCGTTCCTTTATTAAAGTCTCACACCAGCTGATGAGCAAACACACCGGGAAAACACTTCCCTTTTTATTTAGAGCTCACAAAGCCCCTGACCCATTCTCTGGTTCTACAAACAGGAGAATCTTCTCCTGGTTCCTCCTAGAATCAAAGGCCCCACCAGTCTCAGCAGGGCTCCCAAAGCCCCTCAGCTCTGGTTCCCTATCTGCACACCTTCTCTCTCTGCAAAACTGGCTTCTTCTTCTGCACTCTGCATTTTCTCTTCTCTCACTCTGCAAACATGGCGTCTTTCTGACTCTTCTCCTTCTTAGCTCTTTTCAAAACCTTCTGGTGTGAAAACACCAGGAAACATTAGCAAACATTAGCAAAACAATGGCCCCTCCCAAGCAGGAATGCAACCCGCAGTTTGTCATCTCACAGACCACATATACCTGGTGCTGCCCAGCACCATTTTCTAACAATAAAAGTGAGCAAACTCAAAAAATACAAATTTTACAAACTCATTTGCCTAACAGTCTGAGTATGCTCAAAAATTTTTTCCAAGCTTTGGTACATATATACTATGGAATACTACTCAGCCATAAGAAACGATGACATGGATCATTTAAAACAGCATGGATGGACCTTGATAACATTATACTGAACGAAATAAGTAAATCAGAATAAAACTAAGAACCATATGATTCCATACATAGGTGGGACATAAAATGAGACTCAGAGACATGGACAAGAGGGTGGTGGTTACCGGGAATGCAACATAATCAAATGTCAAAATAACCTGGAGATGTTTTCTCTGAACATATGTACCCTGATTTATCAATGTCACCCTATTAAAATTATTAATAATAATAAAAATTAAAAAATTTCCATATGAAGCAGTGGCACTTGTTTTTTTACTCTATGCCATTCCCGTTTGCAAAGTTTTTGTAGGAGCTCTATACTTTCAGGTGGTGGAGAAATGTGCCTGCCTGGATCACTCAGGTTAGACCCTATTAAGTTCCAGGCTTTTACTTAATCGATAAGTAAAGCTTTCTGTGACCTTTCCATCCCAGGTGACCTGCTGCTGCTCTCGGCACCCATGGCGCCTGCCTCCTGTCCACTTCATCTGCCCAGTGCTGCGGCTCACCTGCTACTTGATCTCCCGTAACACTCAGCGTTTTGCCCTTGTATGTGAATCATGTTTGTGCTTGGCTAATCTGGCCTACTGGTGTGGCCTTGTATAAAGAAAATTATATTTTGAGCGTGACAGATTGCTAGGTTCTGAGCTGTATAATAGTAGGGATCCTACCACTTTTGCTGACCTGGAAACTTGCCCAGTGGTAGACATTTATAATGCAAGAATAAGCCTGAATGGTGCCTCTGTGTGAAAAACGACTTGTTTTCTGTTGAAGGTGATAGAACTGGATCAAAAACAAGCATTACTGAGCACATCCCACCTCCAGATGTAACACACACACACACACACACACACACACACACACACACACACACACACAACTTCATTGTTACTTGCTCCAGATTGCCACTGTTTCTAATAAAAACTTCAAGAAAGTTTTGGGTGCCATACTTTCATAGTCATAGGTTTGAATCCCAATTGCTATCACTTGCCAAGTTACTTTGAACAAGATACAAATTGTGATGTTTGATTTTGTCACTTTCAAATGCAGCTAATCATAGCCATCTCTCAGAACTATAGTAGGAAGCAAATGAGGTTTCATCTGGAAAGAGCCAGCACAGGAGCGTAGTGCTCTGCAGAGGCCAGGTGTGTTTCCGCCTCCAAGGGCCTGTGCCTGCCACACCAAATCACCAAGCGAGATCCTGCTCCCAGCCTGGGCCCCCACTGACGTGTATTCCCCAGGGTCCCATGTGTAGAAGAGTGGTTTGTATCTGCAGGTAAATATCCTGCTCCCGGTGGCTCCTGATCATTCCTTTGGTCTTCCCCATCATTCTATATTTCATTCCAAGCTGCCACATTTCTGAAGCCAAACCCTCAGCCTTATGACTGTTTCCTTCATCCAGTCCATCAGTAAACCTTCCGAAATGTATCTTGACTCCGTCCATTTCTCACTTGCTTACCAGTCATCTGTTTAGCCCAAACCATTATTTTAATTTTCCTGGTTTTGTAGAAAACCATCTTATGGATTCTCTGCCTCCTCCAAATGAAAGCCAGGTGATTTTTTTTAACACAGTCAGAAGATGCCTTTTCAAAAACCCCTAACGATTTCCTATAATTACCATGACAGGATGTGTCTAGGCCATGGTCCACAGAACCCTTTTGATTATGCCTCAGATGTACTCTCATATCCTAGAGCTTCTTTACAGTTTGTCAGGCTCAAGGCCCCTTTACTAATGTCAGTGATTTCAAAGACCAAACTTTTCCTGCTTCAGCACCTTTGCACAGTCTGTTCCTCCTCCCTTGTACCTTCCAGCCTCTCTTTGCACAGGCCACTCTTTATTATCTATTAGGTGCCCATTAAAATTTTACTATCAGAAAACTCTGAGTACCCTGTGCTTCCTACTATTTTATTTTTCTTAGACTCCTGGTTTTCCTGTTTAGTCTTATTTGTAATTCTTCGTATATATAATGAGTACTTATGTCTTTGATCATCCCACTCCTTTATAAAGTGGTACCTTGAGATACGAATTTCATTCGTTCTGTAACCGAGCTCGTAAGTCAGTCAACTTACATATCAAACTACTGATACTGAACCCGTGCACCAACGCACCAACTAGCAGCAGCTTCCCGAATCACAGCTTGTATCTTGGAATTTTGCTGGGATCTCGAACAAAAATACGGACGGAATTGCAGCTCGTATCTTAAAAAAAAAAAAAAAAATCGTATGTTGGTCTGTTCGTGTCTCAAGGTACCACTGGATACACTTATGAAGCCTAAGTCATGTGTGTTAGTCATCAGTACATGCCCACACCAAATGCATTATTTTGCTACATAGCAGTGATTAATAAGTTATCTTTTTAAAAGATTAATTAAAAGTGTAATTGAATCTATTGGGGTGACTGGATAGCAGTTATACAGGTTTCGGGTGTCTAAGTCTGTAACACCTCTCCGTGAGCCGACTCTGGCTTCACTCCCGCCCTGCCACTGCTTCCACCAGACCCTCTGCTGCCCCCACAGCAGGCACATGTCGTGTCCAGGAGTTTCTATAACTGAGGAAGTGAATGCAGGAATGAAGGAATGAGCAATGACTTTAGGCATATTTACCTCCCCCCAGCCTATTTTCCTCTGAGTATAAATGGCTGGCTGAAATTCTGACCTATAAATTGAAATGTGTCTTTACTAAGAAGGTTGTAACTAAGCCAAATGATTTGAAAAATGAATAGAAGTCCTTGCATGACTTTTATTCTAAGATGATAAGTTCCTTTTAAGATGATGCTTTTCTCATATCTTGGAACAAGACAAAATAAACCCATTTTGTTGCATTGCTCCTCAACATTTTAATTTTATAAGAACTTGGAGAATTCTCACTGAGGCTAAGTACACAGCAACATGTAAAAAGTGTAGTGTTGGGTCCAGGTTTCAGTTGGTAAGGGACACTTTCAGTTATCTTCCAGCAATCTCACATTGTATTCTCTATCACTTTAGATACGAAGATACCAATCTTATAATATCAGAAATAACCTTAAAGCTTAGATGCCACTTCAGCTGCATATCTTAGAATGATTTACTAAAAAACAAAGGTTTGGATTTTAACTGGTATCATGGAACGTTTAAAAAGCTTGACATTTTCCCACAACTCATGAATATTCTCTTTGTAGTGTTGTTTTCCCATTTTAGAGTTGAGTAAAGAAACTTGAATTTAGACTTAATTCTAAGTCTCACTGAGGACACTATGAAATAGGCATATATGAATGTCTTTGTAAAAAAGTTTAAAAAGAGAAAAAATTCCTTACTGAGCAGGTAACATATTAAGTATTGTACACAAAGTGACATCTATTATCCCAATTTTTCAGTGAGGACAGAGTTTTACAGAAAGTACCTTGTTCCATGTCACACTAATAGTAACTGTTAGCATTTTGGCATTTAAACTCAAGTTCCTTATGCTTCAAAACAACATAATTTCCATTGCTGACTGCCTTTGGACATTTTGCTTCATCCAGTTCTTTTTCTTTGCTCACCACCCCCTGCTACAGGCTTTTACCCCCTTTGTCCCCATTTCTTGTTCTCTTTTCCGTATATTCTTGAGTGGGCCATTCTAATTTGTATGATGGGCATATTTTCATTTGTAAGTATCCTTGCAGAATGTGCATTATTTTGTCTGTATGCGTTTCCTTTTTACCTAATGCCATTTCCTGCTATTTTTGATTAAACACTCTATTCTTTAAGATTCCTCTATGTTGTTACCTGAGCTTCTGATTAGCTGTTGCTCATTGCTGCATGATACATCCTGGGTGTGCATCCTGCACATTTTGCTTCTTCCTCCCAGTAATGGAAAGCTAGTTTCTATCCTACTCACACCCATCAAAAATAACACTGCAGGCCCTGTCTGGGTAGCTCAGTTGATTAGAGCATCATTCCAATATGCTAAAGTTGCGGGTTCAATTCCTGGTCATGGCACATAAAATAATCAATCAATGAGTGCATAAATAAATGGAACAGCAAATTGATATCTCTCTCTGTTTCTTCTTTTCATTCTCTCTCTAAAATCAATCAATGAAAGAATTTAACAATCACTGAGGTAACATATTTTCATATAATTATGTAGTACATTCTTTGGGATGTATATCTGGGAATAAATTTCCTCTATCATAAGACATATGCCACTTAATTTGGCTCAATAGTCCTAGGTTACATTATCCTGCCTAATGTTTTCCTGTGTCTAACACCAATTTTTAATAATTTAATTGGTGTGCAATGCTTCATTATTGTTTTCATTTATCTGATTAATAAATTTATCTCTTTGTTTACTTTTTAGTAAATTCCCTTTTCGTACTGTTTCTAAAAGTATTGGCTCTTCTTTTTCGTTGATTTGTAAGAGATATTTCTTTTGTTTGTTTTTGTTTTCTTGTCAATCTTTTTTTTTTCTTTTGAGAGCCAATTTTTTTTTTATTAATTTTAATGGGGTGACATTGATAAATCAGGGTACATATGTTCAGAAAAAACAGCTCTAGGTTATTTTAACATTTGATTATGCTGCATTCCCATCGCCCAAAGTCCAATTGTCTTTTCTTCTTAATCTTAAAAGCCTCATATTCTGTCATCCAATAATATTTTCAGATTTTATTTTTCTTTTTCAGTGATTTTGTTTCCCCTAAGTCTCAATGATGTCCTATTGTAGTTTTATAGTTTTACATCTTATATTTTAATTTTAATTCACCTTTATATGTGATATTAGCTTAGTTCTAATTTTATTTTTGCCTACCATCTATGAAGCAAGGAATATCTAGCATGTTTTTTAATATATTCACAAAAAGAACTTATTTTTATATCTGGATAAGAAAAATTACTCTTAAATTTCAAAATGTTTTTTCCACAAGAAAAATTCAGTGAACTTTTTTTTTTTTTTTTTTAATTTCAAATCACATTTATGTCTGTTTTGAATCTAATTAAAAGTGCTTTTGGTGTGTGCATGTGTACACGTGTGTGTGTGCTCTCACAGATAAGGGCACATTTTCTTCTGTTCTTTCTGTGTTAGCCTAGAGTGCTCAGTGAAAGTGACATAAGGTGTTGAGTATTTAAAAAGATCTGTTTTTTGTTTCCCAAAATTAGCATACCGTATCAATATAATTTTACATGATTATGTCAGTTTAAATGGAAAACTAAAATTAAAAAGAAATTCGACCCTGGTCGGTTGGCTCAGCGGTGGAGCGTGGGCCTGGTGTGTAGGAGCCCTGGGTTCGATTCCCGACCAGGGCACGAGAAGCGCCCATCTGCTTCTCTACCTCTCCCCTTCTCCTTCCTTTCTGTCTCTCTCTTTCCCTCCCGCAGCTGAGGCTCCATTGGAGCAAAGATGGCCCGGGCGCTGAGGATGGCTCTGTGGCCTCTGCCTCGGGTGCTGGAATGGCTATGGATGCAACAGAGCGACACCCCAGATGGGCAGGGCATCGCCCCCTGGTGGGCATGCCGGGTGGTCCTGGTCCGGTGCATGCGGGAGTCTGTCTGACTGTCTCTCCCCGTTTCCAGCTTTGGAAGGATGAAAAAAAGGGAAAAAAATAAAATAAAAGAAAAAAAAGAAAAAGAAATTCTTATTGATTAAACATAATTTATTTGAAATGGCAAATAATATGTATTTAAAAGAAATGGTAATCATATGCCAGTCTTTATTTCATCTCCAAGCACAAAAATGAGAAATATAGATTTAAGATTGGTATGAAAGAAGGGTTTCATAATAGCATTACATAGTTTTAATAGAGTTCTTTTTCTCTAAATGAGGACCTCTTAAGTGGGAATTTGTGAAGTGTGAACTAGAACTGAAAGGAAGATAAAGAGCTGGAGTTGTGTTCCTAGTTCCTTTAGGGGGAAAGATGTGTCCGTCCCTCCAGTGTCGGCTGAGATCTCTGACACTGTTTCAGGAGATAACCTAGCAAAGAAAGATGGACACCAGTGAAGCACTTAGCTGATTAGGTAGTTCCTTCAAGAATAAATAGGCTATTTACTTTGTCTGAAAGTTCAATAAATTTGGATTTCAGTCAAATGGAATAGTATTACATCTTCCTTTATTAATGTTGAAACAAGTGTGTTCAGAGAGGGCTTCTATCAGGTTTTGCTAATAATATCCTATTGATTGAGTTTTCTTATCCTTCATTTGGTCAAGATTCCAATTTTGTAAAGATCATTTAGTTTTTTGACATGATGACATGGGCAAGTGCGTTCATTCAATTTCATAATGAAATCCTCTAAGGCTTTTTAGAACCCTGTTATAGTATTTCATTCTTATCACTGCCTTAAACAAGTGTTGGAGGAAGAAATTGTAAGAAAATATTTTGTTAAAGATGTATACAATTTTGGAGATTAGAAAATTAAAGAGCTGCTGATTCTCTGAGCAAGAATAATTCATACTTTTTATAAATACTATAGCAGTGTCAGAAGTGATCTACTCTAATGCGTGGGGCAAAAGCTACTAAAAAGACAGTATTATATTTGAGTTGTAGATAAATCCAAATTATAAAAACATTATAGATATTCATTGAATATATAAATCATTTGTCATAATTGAGATATAGTGGGAGCAATAATATTTAGTAGAGTTTCACACATAGAAAATCAAATTCCAGCTCTGACATTTCTGTTTTGAGACCTTAGTCAAGTTACAACTCTAAGCTGTGTCTTTATTGGTAAAAATGTCCATATTTGATGGTAACCACGTGAATATTTTTCACATCTGTGTCAAGGGGTCCCTCTGTTGTCCTTTCTTTCTCTCTCCTCTTTCCCATTCCTGGATTCTTATATTAACAATAATTAATTTGAACTTTAAAAATAAGGAAGACATATTGCTTAGTTTAACTGGTTTACACTTAATACACTTTTAATTGTCTGGCTATGACTAATGACAAAGGGAAAAACCCATATTTCTTCAGAGAAGTGAAATAATTTGCCTTTATTTACATTGATCTTGTAATTGTTGTTCTTTTGTGTTGACTATTAATTTTATCAGTGTCAAACTAATTATCTTAAGTATGGAAGTTGAATTTCCCCAGTGATTTAAAATAGAAGAATGGAATATTTTGTAAATATTAGAGTGGTTGTTTTTTTTTTAGCAATAAATCTTGAAGTCTTCGTGATATGCAGTACGTATTTGTGATTTACAGTCTATGGGGAATAAAGAAAAAAAAAAACAGCCTCTAGTGGAATGGAACAATTTGTCTCACCATGCTGCTTTCAATCAAGTTGATCACCACACTGAAGTTTACTTAATGTAAATGCACAGTGCAGACCTGGTACACTAAGTTTATGTTAACGTGTCTCTTCAAAGAAACAAGAATTTTTTTTTATTTTTTCAATTAAGAAAAATAGTTGTATCTGGAAAAAAATTGTACAACATTATATGATGAATGATGTTCTCTGAAATAATTGTTGCAAGTCATTACTAATGATGGAATAGGGAAAATTGGAACTCACCCAATGCAGGTAACATTTTAGGAAAGACACAGGGAAGTAAGAAACCGGCATTTATTGAGTACTCACCAAGGACCAGAAACTGTATTAGGTAGTAAGACTTTCATGAACAGAACAAAAAAGAATATTCACCCTACATAGGGCTTTTCTTTTGAGCAGCTTATAAACGTTAAGTAAAATACTGTGAATATGAAAGGACTTTACTTATTAAATAATATAACAAAAAAGTTTATTTATAGGTACAAATGTTTTCTAAAGGTTTTATATCCTGAAAGTCTTATTCTTCTGAAAACCTAAACAGGTTTGTATATTCAACTTTGGGAACAGATCTGGAAAGAATCAATTATTTATATATTTAATAGAAGATGACCATGGAGTTCCTGTAGATACTATGTAGGCAGAATGGGTGGTGGTGTTAGTGAGAGCAAGCATGAGAGTGAGAACAGGAAAGCAAAGTAAATGAGTTCTGCAGAGACTGAGCATCTATGCCAGCCTGGAGACCCTGTCCCCGCCTAGCAACTGCTTCAGCCATACTGATAATTTCTGATTTACTGAAAAGGCTCTGTGGTTAAATGCAGTTTATTCCTCATTGACACTTCTTTCCTGATTTTTATCTTTGTTGACTCATTTGAGCAGGAAATGTTATAGACCTCTCATTAGCACTGAATCAGTTGATTTTCCAGAAAAACTAACAAACCAAAACTCATAGCAGACAATGACACATGAGTACTTTTTTATGTTTATAAATATTTGTTTTAATCATTTAAAATTTTTTCAGTTATAGTTGCTATACAATATTATATCAGTTTCAGGTGTACACCACAGTGATAGACATTGTATAACTTACTAAGTGATCATTCCAATAAAGCTCCTACCCATCTGACACCATACATAGTTATTACAATAATATTGACTATATTTCCTATGCTGTATTGACATCCCCAGGACTATTCTGTAGCTACCAATTTGTCCTTCTTAATCCCTTTACCTTTTTGATTCATCTTCCAACCCCCTTCCCATCAGGGAACTGTCAAAATGTTCTTTGTATCTACTAGTCTGTTTCTGTTCTGCTTATTTATTTATTTTGGTTTTTAGATTCAATTGTTGATTGATATGTATTTATTACTATTTCATTGTTCAGATTTTTTTCTTCTTAAAGAAGACCTTTTTAACATTTTATATAATACTTGTTTGATGGTGATGAACGACTTTAGCTTTTTCTTTTCTGGGAAGCTCTTTATTTATCCTTTTATTCTAAATGATATCTTTGCTAGGCAGAGTAATCTTGGTTGTAGGTCCTTGCTTTTTATAATTTTGAATATTTCTTGTCACTCCCTTCTAGCTTGCAAAGTTTCTGTTGAGACATCAGCTTGTAGTCTTATGAGTTTCCCTTGTAGGTGACTAACTGCTTTTCTCATGCTACTTTTAAGATTCTCTCTTTGTCTTTAACCTCTGGTATTTTTTTTATGATGTGTCTTGGTGCGAGCTTCTTTTGGGTTCATCTTGTTCAGGACTCTGTGCTTTCTGGACTTGTATATCTATTTCCTTCCCAGGTTAAGGAAATTTTGTCACTATATTTTCAAATAGGTTTTTAATTTCCTGCACTCTTTTCTCTTTCTAGCAACCCCTTCATACAAATGTTGGTATGCTTACAGTTATTCTCATGTTTAAATATAATCCAAAAACTATTCTCATGTTTTTGGATTTTTGTTTTTGCTGTTATGATTCGCTCTTTTTGCTTCCTTATATTTCAAATCGCTGATTTAATTCTCAGCTTTATCTACTCTACTGTTGACTCCTGTAAATTATTCTTCATTTCAGTTACTGTATCCTTCATTTCTGACTAGTTCTTTTTTATGGTATCCATGTTTTTTTGCTTGTTTGTTTGTTTTATGTTGTTGAAGTTCTCACTAGGTTCATCTACCTTTTTCCTAAATTCATTGAGTATCCTTATAGCCAGTGTTTTTAAACTCTGCATCTAGTATATTGCTTGTTTCTGTTTTGTTTACTTTTTTTTCTTCTGGAGTTTTTTTCTGTTCTTTCACTTGGGACATATTTCTTTGTCTCTTCATTGTGACAGCCCCCCTTCGTTTCTTTCTGTTGACCAGACAGAGCCTCTGTGCCCCTGAGTTTCTTTCTGTTGCCCAGACAGAGCCTCTGTGCCCCTGAGTTTGTCTCTTCGTTTTGACAGCCTCCCTTCGTTTCTTTCTGTTGACCAGACAGAGCCTCTGTGCCCCTGAGTTTGTCTCTTCATTGTGACAGCCTCCCTTCGTTTCTTTCTGTTGACCAGATAGAGCCTCTGTGCCCCTGAGTTTGTCTCTTCGTTTTGACAGCCTCCCTGAGTTTCTTTCTGTTGCCCAGACAGAGCCTCTGTGCCCCCGAGTTTGCTGTAGTGCTTGGTGTGGTGGGTGTCTTGTAGGAACCAGTTACACAGCTTCTCTATTTCCCCAAACTGAGCCTTCCAAGCGTGCCACCTGTGTGGGCTGTGCATACTCTCCTGTGTAATTGAGTCTTGATTGCTGGTGACACACCAATGGTACGGATTTATCCCCAGGCTGATCAGCTGCAGGGACTGGCTGCAACCACCATGGAGTATCAGCTGTGTGAGGACCAACCCTTAGAACAGGTCTTAATTTATCAGAGCCTTTTGAGCTTGCTTCTTAAATGTGTTGCTTGTAGAGTTGATCTGGTTTTGTTTTGATGTGGTCTGAAGCTGTCTACCAGGTTTGTTTGCTCTGGGGCCTCACAGTAGATGCAGGCCAAGGTAAGCCACTACCTGTGTTTTCCTGGGCCACCTGGCATGAGCTACAAAGTGATCTGCAGGTGGCTGCTACTTGTACAGGTGCCAAGGAGAACAAGCTTCGAACCTAGGCTGGTTGCAGCTAGTGCTGGGCCTCAGGTGACTTACCAGAAGGTACAGGACATGCTGAGGCCAGATGGGCTTGTTTGGAGATTTTAGGAATGTCTGATGCATGAACCAAAGCAGGACATTTATATGAAAAAAGCCATTGGGAACAATTCTGTTGGGCCCACATATTGGGTAGGGTAGGGTCTAAGACTCTAAGAGAATCACCAGGGCAGGGCTCCAGGTACAAGACTGATGGAGATTCAGATATGGCACTTGCCTGTGGTCTATGTGAGGAGACAGCTCAGAACAGGAACAGGAGCCTCTGCCAGCACCTTTGTCTGTGAGAAGCTACTCCTCTAGCACTTGTTGATGCCAGACAATTCAGCTCCTCTCAGTATGTTCCTGGTGCCTTTTAATCTGATCCCTCACTATGGAACTCAGAGGAAGTGTGTTGAGTAAGTCCATGCATGGGCCCTTTAAGAGGAACTTCCCGGGACTCCAGAAGTCCTTTGTCTCACTCAGCCATAATCCCAGCTGCATTTAGACAGAAGTTATGAGGTTTTGTATTACTGGCATTGGAATTTTGGGTCGGGGAACCTGTTGTTGGGCTGAGAACTGTCATTTTTAGGGGGGCTGTCAGCAGCTGAGATATGCCTCTTGATTTTTTTCTGCCACAGGTGGGTGTGGGGCCAGACCTTTCCTTGTCTTTGCCCCTCCTACCAGTCTTAATGTGACTTCTTCTTTATATCCTTAATTGTAGAACTTCTGTTCAGCTAGATTTCAGGTGGTTCTGAATGATGGTTGTTTTATGGTTTTGTTGAGACTCGATGTGGTTGTGGGCAAATGCAAGTACCTTCACCACCATCTTGACCAGAAGCCTATTTTTACAAAATTTATTTGCCTAACATGATAGAGGGCTTTTAGTGAGTGTTTCACATTTTCTTGTTAAGCCTTCACCTCATGTTAGAGAGATCCTCCTCAAAGTTAAAGTGATATGTTGGCAGAATTTGGAATGAAACCAGAAGTAAAATTGCAATGTGTGAGAAATAAAGCAGCCTTCCCGTAAAATGAAATCTTGGTCACATGTATTAATCATTGACAACTCTAGAAATGTTGCTAAAATGGCAGAAGAGAATGACAAAATGGGGAAAAAATACCAAAGAATAATAAAAGAAAAATTTCTCCAAACTTACAACTAAGTAGTACTCCACCATAATTTGAAAGCAAAACAAAATAAAACAAAAAAACAGACATACCCAAAATATATTTTTAGGACAATTCATTATATTAACATTAAAGAGAAAGCAATAAAATACTCTATAAAGAAAATAAAATCACATCCTAATTATTAGCACTCAGAACAAAGGTAGACTTTTCAATAGTGATCCTGGAAATAAAGAAATTGTGGAAATGCATTCCAATTTATTTTTTAAATTATATTTTATTTTTTAACTTTTTAACTAATTACAGTGGACATACAGTACTGTAATAATTTCAGGTGCACAGAACATAGTAGTCAGACATTCATATATCTTAAGAAGTGATAACCCCAATGAGTCTAGTACCCATCTAACTCCATATATAGTTATTACAATATAATTGACTATGTCCCCTGTGCTGTACTTTCCATTGTATTTGTTATTGACAATTTATATTCTTAATTCCTTCAACTTTTCACCCAACTCCCAAAATCTCTTTCCACCTGCCAACCATCAATTTGTTCTCTGTATCTATGATTCCTGTTTTGCTTGTATGTTTATTTTGCTTTTTTACTTTTTTAGATTTTAGATATAAGTAAAATTACATGGTATTTTTCTATCTCTGTCTGCTTTATTTCACTTAGCATAGTAACCTCTTGTTCCATCCATATTGTTATAAATGGTAAGACTTCATTCTGTTTTATGGCTGAGTAATATTCTGTTGTGT
Organism: Saccopteryx leptura; assembly: GCF_036850995.1. NCBI lineage: Eukaryota > Metazoa > Chordata > Mammalia > Chiroptera > Emballonuridae > Saccopteryx > Saccopteryx leptura. The sequence continues at coordinate 83,970,882 of NC_089511.1, forward strand.
GTATGTATCATATCCTCTTTATTCATTCATCTTTCAATGGACACTTAAGTTGCTTCCATCCCTTGGCTATTGTAAATAATGCTGCAATGAATATAGGGATGCGTATATCTTTTCATATTATTATTATTTTTTATTTCTTGGATAAATACTCAGAAATGTAATTGCTGGGTTCTAAGGTTGTCCTATTTTTCAATTTCTAAGGAACCTCCATAATGTTTTCTATAGTGGCTGTACCAATTTACTATCCCACCAAAAGTGCATGAGGATTGGATCCCAATTCCGAAGGACAGTAACTTACTTCCAGACTGAATTGTCACTCCTATGTAAGGGTTAAAGTGGATGCGTGACTCTAATTTTCCTGTAGTTTATTTTCAAAGTTTAGGTCTTGGATCAGGCTACTACACTTAGGTTTTGACTTTGAAGAAGTTGCTAAGTGATTTGTAATTGTAAGTAAAATTTATATATATTTTTCTTGTCTGTACAATAGCTGTTGTTATTCGAACAAGGAGAAAAATGATTATAAGAGGCTGAATAATATTTTTAAAGGTAACATTTAATAGAAATTTTAATTTTAAGTAAAAGTCTGCCTGGAAATTTACATTAGGCTATTGAATCTTTTTTAAAATGTTAACCATGATGCTGTATTGTTTCTGAATTTGCCGAATGAAATAAATAAAGAAGAATGAACGCATGCAAGTACTCTTCTAATAAAGTCTAGTGAGGCAAAATCCCTTGGTCTTTTCATTTTTATCAAGCTTTTTACCTAGAAGCAAGGAAGACCCCACTGTGAATTTTTTCCTCTGTCCTGTAATACTTTCTCACAGCTTTGACTACAACAATAACATTCATGCTGTTAAATTGTCAGGGAATCTAATTATGCCGTTTTATTTGAAGCTCAGATCATCTTAAAGCTCTTTAAGATGATTATTACCTTAATCTATCTGGTAAATTATTCAGTGCATTTATGAGAGCTATAGCATCAACTGTGTAAATTGTCATAGATCTAGAGTTTAGAAAGACGGGGCAATGACTAAAGTGAGCACTGGATTAGGAGTCTGGAGACCTAGGTTGTAGTACTGCCATTGCATCTGTCCCTTTGGGGTGCCATTGCCTAACTGGAGAAATAAAAGCCCTAGAGTAGATGGATTTTAATGTGCATGCTCAATTTAAATCTCTTTGATTCTATGACTCTTCTCTCATACTTCAAATTCCCAGGTATTTTCCTCTAGTAGGGCTCTGTTATTACGCACAGTTCTATAGGGTGGTGAAAGGAGGAGACACATAGGAAATTCCCACATACTTGGATTTAAATTGTGGATATGCTTCCTAGGAGGTATATGATTGGGGCTGGATTATTCTGTTTTTCAGAGATTTAGCTCCCACAACTATTAAAGGGGAACATGGTACTTAGCATTCAATTATTTTCAAAATCACTGGTAATGTATGTAAAGGGCCTGAAATAACAAAAACATTCAATTAATGGCAAAAGTTGTTTGTGTGATGCTTTCTAACTTATGAACTAGAGCATGAATTTAACCACACAGGACATCAAATTTTGAGATGATCAATTAGGAAAATCTAGACAATATCAAAAATCATTAATAAAATTCTCCTTTCATTAACTATTTCAGCATTCGCTGATTGGCCTTGCTGTCATGGAAAGTGAGAAAATTTTTACCCATTCTCATTCATGTTTTGAAGACTCTGTGCATCATATCAACCCAGTCTCATTTTTGACTCAACGAATTGTGAAACACTCAGGTGATACTCCTGAAGAAATCAGAACATATCACGAAAACTCTAAGGCACCTCCTACGGTAGTGAATTTTTAAGTTGGTGGCTTTATATTCTTGTAATTTTCAACTGTAGCCACTATACTGTGGAGACTGCAGTTGTGATTTGAAAGGCTAAATTCCCTGTGCTAATTGGTTTATTTTCAAAGCAAGTACTTGATCCAATGGCCATCTTCCTTTTCTGAAGATGGTGATACTGGCCCATCCCTAGAGTGGCCTATTTTGTTCTCATGGACTGAACAGCTTCTAATATGCCCCTGTGTGTGCCTTAGTGACATTCAGGCATTGACATATAATTCTTGAGGATGTTATAACATGTTTTTGAATTTATTTTCTTTAGGAAGCACTCTGTGATGAATAATTTAGTTGGATTACTACTTATTAAAAAGAAAACATGAGAAATGAAAAGACTAAAAAGTATCCCCCCCCCCCCCCGGAGATAGATAACAAGAGCACATAGTTTTGGAAAACAGTAGAATTATTGCTCCCCTAGTTACCAATGAAGGCTGGGCTATGCCTTGGCATGAAAAATTGAACATAAATTTCAATACTGATGTCTGACCAAAGGAAATGTTAAATAGTTTCAAGAGGTTAAACAGCAAAAAAAAAAAAAAAAAAAGAGCAGTGAGTGGAATTTTTAGACTGATTCATGGAATGGTGTGTTGTGCCCTAAGTGACAGAGAAGGAGTTGGTATTTACAAAGACTTTTTAGAAGAGCAAAGGGTGCAGAGTCAGGATTTTAATGATAACCCTGCCCACTACCTGTGTGACCTTCAACAAGATACTGCATCTCTCAGCCTTGTCCTCCTTACCTCTAGTACAGTGTCACATCCCCCACCTTGGATGCCTCCAAGGACTGTTTGAAGGTCTAAAATCACACCTAAGGAAGAAAATCACACCTGTTCTGTAAAGTATAATGGACCAGGAAATGTCAGGATGATGATAGTGCTGCCGTCCGTTCAGCTGCATTACCAGCTGCTGGGGGATTTAGACAAGGCCAAGGAAGATGTGATGTTGCCCGCAGAAGTGCAGGGAAGCATCCTCGATGACGTTGTTCTCCTCAGAAAAGCTGCACTCCACATCTGCTCCATCCAGTGAAGATTTTTTTAAACATCTGCCTTGTGTATCACACGCAAAGAAATGCAGTCCAAATGCAATTTGGGGTCCTTGATGCTTTTCAATCCCCAAGCTACCAAAATCTAGTACTTTTTTCAATTACTTCTAGAGAGGCATTAGAATTCAGGGATCTACCTCCCTCTAGGAAAAGAAACATAGCGAAACTTATACCTGAAACATACCGTCAGTTGGATCCTGGGACATTAGAACCAGAATCTAAATGCTGGTCTTCATGTAGCTTAATATTTGGAAATTTATAATGATTTATAATTATTAGATTAGAAACTGTCCTTTCATATGAAACATGAACTGAGTTCAGGTCATCTAAATGTACTTTTCTTCTGTCACTAGTCACTACTGATTTTTTTCTGTGCCAACCTTTCTTGCAAAGATTCTTCACCTTGAATGATAACAGAAAAATAGTGATGATGATGATGATGATAACATTATTACTAGCAAAATTACCATTTATTTAGCGCCATTGGTATTCCACTTTTATTATGAAAATATTAGATGCATCATCCCTGTATAATGGCTCTTCTTCTTTATTACTTAGTCTTAACACCCTGCTATCAACTCTTCCACCTCTGCATTGAGAATGCTGACTTAGAAGGCAGCAGTGACCCACTCTAACCAAATTCACTCAGAATTCTAGTTAACTCTGTACGATTTGTCTTTTTGAAACAGCTTCTTGGCCCTGGCTGGTTGGCTTAGTGGTGGAGTGTCGGCCCGGTGTGGAAGTCCCGGGTTTGATTCCTGGCTAAGGCACACAGGAGAAGTGCCCATCTGCTTCTCTACCCCTCCTCCTCTCCTTCCTCTCTATTTCCCCTCCCTCAGCCAAGGCTCCATTGGAGTAAAGTTGGCCCGGGCACTGAGGATGGCTCTATGACCTCTGCCTCAGGCACTAGAATGGCTCTGGTTGCATCGGAGCAACACCCCAGATGGGCAGAGCATTGCCCCATGGTGGGCATGCCGGGTGGATCCCGGTTGGGTGCATGTGGGAGTCTGTCTGTCTGCTGCTCCACTTCTCACTTCAGAAAAATACAAAAACAAAACAAAAAAAACACAGCTTCTTTTTGGGAACCTCTGTCTGCCTTGGTGTCTTAACCTCTGCCAACTTCCTGAGAGCTGCACGGTAGTCTCCTCTTGTGTGACTTGTCCCCCTCCATCCCCTGTGTCACTCCTCCATTTTCAGGCTCTCATCATTTCTCAAGACAATGATGAGTCGGCTTTCTGTGTGGGAGAAGACTACGGAGGTTAAAGGGGAGCTTGGTGCCTGCCTTTCTGCTCCCAGACCTCTCTTTGTCCTTTCAAGCTGGGTGACAGTGTTTTTGCTTTCCTGTTGGGGAGTAGGGATAATACAGGCACACCTCATTGTACCGCACTTCACTTTACTGTGCTTCACAGATATTGCATTTTTTTCAAATTGAAGGTTAGATCCTCTGCTAGCAAAAAGATGACAGCTCTCTTTATTGGGGTGGTCTGGAACTGAACCTGCAATGTCTTCGAGGTATGCCTGTAATACTATCAATTTTACAGGGCCTTGGAGGAGACCAATATGTTTTCACATGCAAAAGACTTAAAATCTGGTCCACGATGATTGCCCTCTAAGTGTTGTAATTATTGTTATTGTGCTAATATTAGTTACTATTGTTGTCACTTTAAATGGTCTCCCTGTCATTGGATCCCTTGCTCCCAGTACATTATGCACAGAGCAGCCAAATTATCCTAAAACAAAGCTTCGTTAATGTGATCAATCAGTTTTAAATTCATATTTATCTTCCGTATTACCTAACACTTTTAATCAGCTTCGGTCTATTTTTCAGTTTTCCCAACGGTTTTGGTTTGTCTTCCTCATCTTATATTCTACAGTCCTCAGTGTAATATTCAGCTCTGGCGTCTCCCTTCCCTGCTATGCTTTGCTTGTTTTCCAGAATCATGGTTTTCTTCCATGCTTCTCAAATCCTACCTGCCACTCACAAGACTCAGAACAAAGGCTGGCAGTCCCTTGATGCCTTTCGTAATCCTCTAGATCAAGATTAAGTTTATCCTCGCTAAAGCCATTAAGCAGAGCTCTTTACTCTTAGGCCTCTTTTGGCCCTATATCTCTCTGATACTTTAGTTATTTATGTCCACGTTGTTATTTTCTCTCCCAGATTATAAGCTCCTTGGGGAAGAGCTTTGCTTGTGAGTAGCCTTCCAGCTGCCAGCACAGGATATTATACCCAGTAGGAAGATGGTCAATGAAGAGCTATTGAATGCATGTTGATTTCAACACAAGAATGAAGTACCCATCACCTTCCGTCTTGTCTCGCTGTGTTTGCTGAGCACACTTGTTTGAGTGGGCCACCGGCCTTGTTGCCTTTGATGAATGGAGGGGATTTATGGAGATTCTCTTTTTCTATCTTTTGGGTTTTAGAGATAGTTAGTACACTAAAGAAGTACAGGTTTTTGGCTCATGGTAGTAAATACTTCCTGGATGAAAAAGAAAACAAACAGCAAACATAAACTGAATGTGAAATGAAAATAAATAATAAACGACCACACACCTTGTCCCACCTGACTGCCAAATGTGGAAAAAACTATCAGAGACATTTTCTAGAAGAAATATGCACAAATTTGCTTCTGTGTGGTGTAGAAAAAGATTGAGCCTTAATGTTGAAAGGCATGCTTATATTTACTAAGTGAAGTGGGTGATGCTATTAAGATATGGCTTTTGCTCCGGCAGGATAGATCAGTTGGTTAGACCAGTGGTCCCCAACCCCCGGGTCACGGACCGGTACCGGTCCGTTGGCCATTTGGTACAGGTTCGCAGAGAAATAATAAATAACTTACATAATTTCCATTTTATTTATATTTAAGTCTGAACGATATTTTATTTTTTTTAAATGACCAGATTCCCTCTGTTACATCCGTCTAAGACTCACTCTTGACGCTTGTCTCAATCACGTGATACATTTATCTGTCCCACCCTAAAGGCCGGTCTGTGAAAATATTTTCTGACATTAAACTGGTCTGTGGCCCAAAAAAGATTGGGGACCACTGGGTTAGAGTATTGTCCGATATGCTAAGGTTGTGTTTAATTCCTGATAAGGGCATGTACAAGGAGCAAACAGTGAACGCATAAATAAATAGAACAACAGATTGATGTTTCTTTCTCTCTTTTCCCCCCTCTAAAATCAGTTTAAAAATGCTGCCTTTGCAATACACTCTTTGATCTTTTTCAAGTCAACTTCCATGTCGGTATTTCATTTGGTTTAGGTTAAGATTCAAATAAAGTTACCCTTCCCTTTGTCCATTTTTGTCAGTGTGGTAACCAGATGAGCAATGCAGTTTTCCCTTTAAAAAAAAATGCTGCAGGAATGCATGAGGCCATACCAGCCCAACATAAACATAAACTCATGTGGGTTCTCCACGGCTGAGTGTGGGAGAAGCTCCCAGGTGCCTTGCCAGACTAGGACAGCTGGTGCCTGTTCTCCAGAGGCCAGACGCTGTGTCCTCATCTCCTGAAATACCGAGGCACCCAGGGTTGAAAGCAAAATTCCTGTCCAGGAGGTGGAGCCATCTTGTGACTTCTGAGACCCTTTAGGATGTTACAGAGGCAACTCTAGAAATTTGGGAATAGAAAAAAAAAATTAACATACATGGAGCAAGTTTGTCCCAAGAATTGTGGATGAACATATTAATAGTAAGGGTTTACTTTTTCTGTTTGTGCTTACTCTCCATTTGTTGTTTCCTTGGGTTTTCTTGGGATATATTTAGGAACATGGGGAAAATGTCACTATGATTTCAGCAGCTTCTAAGAGTGCATGCAGCCCCCCTGGGTGTGATGGAAGGAGGCCAAGCAGATCAAGTGAGGTTGTCTCTGTGCATGTGACTGTCAAGCGTGTATTTACATCCCAATCAGAAGGCAGAGTAAAAAAATGAGTGTAGCTTTCGCTGACAAGTTTGTCTTGGCTAGTGTTTCAAGGAAGGCTAGCCTGATGTTCATGACAGCACTGACTGCGTTCCCATGGGAGCCCGTGTTTGCCTGTCATGGACACATACACAGCAGGAATTGCTTTTCATTGTCCGTGCTCCCCCCCGTACAGTACAGACACTTGAAGGTGAATCACCCCTCCCCAGCAACTGGCCCAGTGTCTGTGTAGAGAGGGGCTTCCATCTTCGTGTTGATTGGATGCTACACTGAAAGGGATGATCTGAAGCCTGGCCACCCTTTCCTCCCAGTCTGACATTATGTCTCAGAAGCAGCACTGGATAGGATGCATTTGGCCACAGTCCTGTATATTTAACTGGAAAAGTTTTGGTGCCCAGATTTTTAAGAACAATAGGACTTTAGTCACCTACTGGTATAAACTGAGAAGTTTTACACACAAATAAAATGTCTCAAGTTCTGACATGAGGCCTGTGTTGCTATAAAAAACTAGAGAAAAAATGGAATGTCTGCCCACAGCGCAAAGATTCTCCATTCTGCCGGAACCCGTCCTGTAAAGCCTGCTAGTCTCACTGCTGAGTGACCCAGCTAGCAGGCTGGCATCTGAATTTGCTCCACTGAGCGGATACTCCCCTTTGTCTTTGTCTCTGAAGATGGGTGATCCTAAGGAGGGATGTCCTCTTCCTCCTCTCCTCCCCCTCCCCTCCTCCCCCTCCCCCTCCCCTCCTCTCCCTCTCCACCTCCCCCTCCTCCCCCCATCCTCCCTCTAAGTGGGAATGGAGCCTGTCTCTTAGGAAGGTTGCTCTTACAAGCCACCCTCTGGCAGAACAGCAGGGAGCTGCAGACGTGAGTGCTGCCCCACTTGGGGACGTCATGCCCAGGACTCCCTCACAGGCCTGCGGGGCCTCAGTGCTGCTCCCCAGCTGGTTCTGGGCTGTCCTCATCCCTGACCACAGCCTCGCCAGCCAGCTGCCCCGGCCTTGAGAAGCAAGAGGCTGCGGGCAGATCCCGGCGCTGCCCTCCCCACCCAGCAAAGAAGACTGATTTTTCCTGAGTAGTAATTGATCAGTGTGGAAGTTAGAGATTTTCAATGCAGGCTTTGTTTAAGATGAGAATTAGGCAATTTAAGATCTTCGTTACAAAGCCCCACTCAGTCCCTGTGGTTAAGGAAGCTGATCAGAGAAACCCTGACATGAAGTGAGGGCCAGTCAACTCCAGTCCCAATCCCGGTGGCCTGGGTGCATTCTGGAACAACAGCCTGCTCTGACCGCGGGCTTTCCTGGCTGGCATCGCTTTGGTGGGGACAAGGACTGGCTCCTAAAAACGGCCCCTGAGCCACTGGGCAGTGGGGAATAGGTCCTGTTTTGTGCCCTGCACACTGACCCTCTCTAGTTTACAGTTCCTTCCTGGAGGGCCCTGTCCACAGTGCCTGCCCAGCAGGCCACTGTGGACGGAAAAGCACTGCGCAGACACTGAGCCACCCACTGGCTGAGAGGTAAATGGAGACTCAGACTCTCAGACTCTCAAGGCTTTGTTTCCTCAACCACATAACAAGTGGGTTAAAAGGGGAAATAATCACTGAGTCCTTGTTGTTACAAAGCTATAGAAACCAATGAATGAATGCAAATGATGTCAACTCAAACACTAGTCACTTAGGGACCAGGTTCTTACTTTGTGTTTCTTTATGTAATACACACACACACACACACACACACACACACACACACACACACACATCCAGTTCTTAAGTACCCTCTACCATGTGTCAGACACTCTCCTAAGAATTTATATTGACTCAGTTAATCTTTGCAAAATGTCAATGAAGTGGATATGATTATTAGCCTCATTTGTAGGAGAGGAGACAGACTGTGGGAGGGTCCCTTTCCATGCGAGGTGTTTTTCGTGCACATTTCCATGGGCTTCTCATAAAGACCTCCTTGTGACGGATATTTTTAGCTTCATATAACAAATGAGCACACTGAGATTCATAAAATTTGCATGACATGTTAGGGCTGATATTGCTGATAAGTAATAAAAGGAGGATTTGGAGCCACGTTTCCTGTTTCCAGAGCGTGGTGGTGTAGAACCGCTGACTGCGCAGGATCTGTCTGTGAGCCCTCTGGTACGCTATGCTAGGTTCCTGGAATGGAGGGAGTACATACTAAATACTGACAGGATCTTAATGAGTCCGCGATAATGCCTCTGGCTCCACCTTGCCTTGTTGTGATGCATAACTGGCTGTGCTACTTTCTTCTCCTGATTTCTATTAAAACCACCAACCCTTGGATGCTCCCCCTCATTCATTAGACATTGGAGCCTGGCCCCAAAGCCTTCCTCTCTACTGTAATTATTGTTATTAGCACAAAGGGGCTTCAGCACCTGCAGAGGAACTTCATCCAACATCCTGAGCTCTCAAACACTTCGTCTCATCTCCTGTTCATCTGGGTGACTCATTTCATTATTTGTTCCCGTACCTTGGAATGCACCATCACCAACAACCACATCACATCTGACATTCCGTGTTAAAGTACTCCATTCATTGATCAAATCATCTCTCTTGTGAGCTGGCTAGTTCAGACACCTCCAATGTTCTTTGACCCCACTGAATTCTCCATTTCCCCCAATTCTTAGCTTCCTATGAACAACACTTGTCCTTTCTCCTGCTTGGATCTCATGGTACGAATGTCAGTGACTCTCTGTCCCCAACATGCCTGCACTCAATTCTAGATAAAACTCTCTATTAACTTTCTCCATGTTGATAACCAAAACGTTAGGCATAATTGCATTGTATATGTGTGTGTATATATACATATAGTGTATGTTTTCAGCTTATCATCTTTAATGAAACTCCCAGCACTGGCTGTCACTGTCACCACACTTTTTTGTCCATATATATATATATTATATATAAATAATATATAATAATATATATATATATTTTTTTAATTCAGTGAGAGGACAAACTCTTGCATGTGCCCTTACTGGGTTCCACCTGGCAAGCCCACTAGGGAGTGATGCTTTGCCCATCTGGGTCATTGCTATGTTGCTCATCAACCAAGCTCTTCTTAGTGCCTGAGGCAGAGGCCATGGAGCCATCCTCAGTGCCGAGGCCAACTCGCTCATTCGAGCCATTGCGGGGGGGGGGGGGGAAGGGTGGAGAAGCAGATGGGTGCCTATCCTGTTGCCCTGGCCAGGAATCGAACCAGGAACATCCATATGCTGGGCCGACGCTCTACCACAGAGCCAACTGGCCAGGGCCCAGATTTATTTTACCTTATAAGTAGTTCTGATACTCCAAGTTTCTTTTCATTCTTACTTCAAGCACTCCAGACTGAGTTACCAACATCAAAAATGCTGAGATATTTTTCTGTTTAGTCTCTCTGAATTTAGTCTTGCCCACTTTCTAGTCATTCTCCACATAGAAGTCAAAGTCATAGGTTTAGATCACATATTTTACCATTTTATTCCGCTGTTAAAACATTTTGTAATGCTCTATTGCTCATAAAGTATAATAAAAATGTTTATATTACTTAGCTTATAGGTCTTGTTGATTTTTGCTGTGTCTACCCTCTCCATTTTTACATATTTAACTCACCCTATTACACTCTATCTGCCTTCAGGATCTTATTTTAACTTTGTGAACGTGCCCGTCCTCTCCAACTAGGACATTTTGCAAATTTTTCTTTTTTCTCTTTTTGGGAACTATCCCCAATTCATTTCCTAACTATCACTCTTTCAAGATCTCAGCTTAAATACCACAGTTTCAGTGTATCACGAGCCTTCGTTTTCCCTGCTCATTGTGACCGAGTGCTCCAGCCACTCACTCTCAGTACCAGTATCACGCTTTGGCTCTAAAGGATCAGTCCTTGTTTTATTTTTTGAGATTTCAAAACAAGCACTTTTTTAATTCAGAAATTAAATTTAATGAGGTGACATTGATGAATTAGAGCATAGAGGTTTCAAGTGAACCTCTCTATAGCATTTGAACTGTTGATTGTGTTGTGTGCCCATCACCCAAAGACATTATTTTCTGTCACCTTATATTTGTCCCTCTATACTCCCCGTCTCCCCACTGCCTCCCTGATTTCAGACATAAGTGGGACATAAAACTGAGACTCATAGACACAGATAAAAGTGAAGTGGTTACTAGGGGGAGGGTGGGTGAAGGGGAGGGAAATCAATAGGGACAAATATATATCTCACATAGGTGGAGCATAAAACTGAGACCAAATCATCAATTTTTATTAGAAAAATATGCAGTTACATATTTAGAATTTATTTATGAAATTATGAGATTCAGAAAGGAAGGTTCCAGGTCTGCTCACTCACTACTGGAATCCAGGGTGTGTGTGCTGCCTGGAATATGGGACATATTTGATAAAAACTTCATTCTACCATAAACTAGATTGGAGGCCTTGAACTTGGTACTTCAACCTCTCAGAGACATATTCCTGAGTGACACAATAGAAGCACAGTGCTCCCTAGAGGACTGGCATGAGGTCTGAATGAGAGTTTGGGTAGAAAACATATCTTGGCGATTCTAAGATGCCTTGTGAACAGCATAGCTGATGACCTAGTGGCCACAAGCACACCCAGCTCCCAGACCCATCTCTCATGCCATTCTTCAGTGAAAGGAACCAGGGCTCCTCGAGGGAATGGAAGAATCTAGAGCTGAGGAAGCAAGTACACAAGCTTCTGTAGAAGCTTGCATCTGAGCTGGAAGCATCTGTAGAGCCAGAAAGCAAGGAAGTACTCTCAATAAAAGAAGACGTAACTCCAGTTGCCAAAGCTGAAAAAATTTGTACAGTAAAATATAATAGTATTGGATTGTGACTCAAAATATAAAATAAACATATATACAACATAAATAAATTATTGAGTGAATATATAAGTGGGGAGGAAGAGACAAATCTTGCCAAAGAATTCTGGAAACTGTATGTGGCTCTTCAGCCCTCAAGGAGGGGGGGTGTAACACCTGACTCCTCAGATGTGGGGTGCACATAGCAACTTCCTTCCAAGTGCCTGTGGAATAGGAGGGGTGTTATACAGTAGAAAAGGAATCAGGTTACAGTGGAAAACCTGACAAATGCTGTACCAGCAATGTGATTGATAAAGATAAACAACATTTATAAATCATGTTGATTTTATGTACCCTTGATAGGGTGCGGTGGAAATGGCACCTATACCTCTATGGCCTTTGTTCCCAAAGCCCAGTCCAATAAGGAGAATGATGTCAGACAAATGCCAATAGTAGGACATCCCAGGGGTACCTGCTCAGTACGCCTTGATATTCTCAGTCACCCAAGGTAAGGAAGACTTGAGAAGCTGCCACAGCCAAGGGAGTCTGAGCAGGAAGGACAACTAAATGCAGTGTAGTGTTCCAGGTGGGATTCTGCAACAGAGAAGGGGCAGGAGATAGAACTGAGGAAGTCTTAACTAATTAAAGACTCTCGATAATAATAATGTATCAATACTGGCTCATTAATTGTGGCTGATATACCATTACAATGAAAGATGTAATAGAATTGCATCCTATGTGACAATAGAAATAATAGAGAAAACTGGAAATAGAGCATAAAAGAAATCTATGCTGTCTCAGTTTTTCTATAAATCTAAAACTTAATATTTTTTTTAAAAAGTACTTTGCTGCCCTGGCCAGCTTGCTGGGTTCAATCCCAGTCAGGGCACACAGGAGAGGCAACCATCTGCTTCTTTTCACGTCCCTCTCCCCCTTCTCTCTCTCTTCCCCTCCCAAAGCCAGTGGCTCACTTGGTCTGAGGGTCGGCCATGGGCACTGAGGAAAGTTTGGTAGGTCCCAGTGGGTCAGCCTCAAGTGCTAAAAATAGCTTGGTTGATTAGAGCATCATCCCCAGACAGGGGATGCCAGATGGATTCTGGTTAGGGTACATGTGGGAGTCTGTCTCACTATCTTCCCTTCTCTCACTTAAAAAAAAATAAAAGTACTCTGCTGCCACTGTCACCATCACTCTCATTATTATCTTCATTATCACATGCTTGCTGTAGTATTACAAATACACAGATGCACCTGTTTTCTTTTCCAAAAATCAATATGGGTTTGTTTTCATTGCTAAACTTTTGAAGCTTCTTCGATCCTTACCTGATGTAGTGTGTGTGATGCATGAGAATTGCTTCTCAACATGTAGCTGTTACTGATGATCTCTGACCTCACCTTATTATACCACAATTTTGTGATGGTTTAATGACATTATAGTTATTTTAATTGTTTATATACTTCAGAATGCTCCCCAGATTTAGGACAGTCTTCACATATGATTTGCCATTTCCCTAAGACGTCACACTGGATGCTGTCAAACATCTGTGACTCTTGCTCAGCTTTCACGATTCTACAAGCCCTGAGGGGCACATCTTTCCTCTCCCTCTTTCTGTCCCTCTGTCATTCCTCTCACACCAGCTCTGGCTCTCCTCTCTCTCTTCTTGAGGATGAGTATGAGAAGAAAATTCTGATTTCTTTTTGTGTGTCACTGAGCACCGACAAATACCAACTTCCCTTATGTCTATGTGCTAACTTTGCAAAATAGGTACATTCTCTACATTCACAAGGCATGCTTAAGGTCAGGGGAGAGAGAGAGATTGTGTTTGGAGCCCATTCAGCAATGGAAAAGGAAGGGCTGATAATCCCAGCAGGATCAATAACAAATGCTTAAAGTGGAAGGGAAGCTATGACCATTATGTCTCTGTCTCTGACGAGAGAGGTTTTTCTCCGCCTTAGGATATGATTTTCTGCAAATGATGGCCTGATGAGTCTGGGGTCATGGTCTGCGGGATTGTTATTTCTCTCTGCTGATGATGTGTGGATGGTATGGTTTATAACTGGTCCTATCTCGTATGCCAGTTTCTCCTGCTCTCTAACGGAATTTAGCTCCAGAAGTGGGCCCAATCTCAAGATAGTCATACATTCTCAAAAGGAGCCAGGACTCTCAATTGTATGTGAAACTTGCTGATTTTTAAGACACTTTGAATGCCAGAAAGTACTGCTGAGGGATCGCTGCAGTCTGAGGCGACCGACTACCTCTCTGGCAGAATAGGATTATGGTGACAAGAAAATGGAAGGGAGAGGGAGGGACATTGGAGGGAAATGTTTTCTTTCTGGAATCCAGCTGTCATGATTCCAGACTGCATTAATGTCCCAATGGGTTACTATTTTACCTTTTATAAAAGTCCTTCAGTTCATGTTAATTGAGTGAATAAAGGGATATATTTTAAGCAATTTTAATGGCTTTTTAAGAAGAAGTTAGTAAGCACATACAAATTTTGAGAAAAAAAAGTCAATTAGAATTCCAATTTTTCCTGTGTAGTCTGTCTAAGAAAAATGAAAGCACTGCTTTTTTTTCTGGACCTTGTTGTAGAAAGCAGGGTACTTACACGGAATGACTGCGTTGCAGTTAGGTTGTTCCAAGCTGAAACCAAGCCCTGTTCCCTGCACACTTCATGATCGTGTATACAGGGTGAACTCCCTTCACCTCAACTTTCAACATTTGCATAGCATTTGGGCAGTGGTGAGATTTAAATAATTTAGCAACCGGTTCTCTGCCCTAATGACCATTTTAAGTATAAAATAACAATATACCACAAGGTGTAGTTTACTGAATTTAATACTTAAATAAGAACAATAAAAGAGGTACACAAAACTAGATTATAAGAGAGTTTTATAATATTAATGAAAAAATATTAAATAATGCCTGGCAAAAACCAATAAAACTATTATTTAAGATATTTCCATATTGCTTCTTGATCAATGTCCTCACTTGCAATTTTTTTCACCTATGGACAGAATGAACATTACTATGGGTGCTTAGAACACGCTGTTGCACAGATGAACTTAGTTAAAAAAGAGTAAGGAATGTAAATTTATGATTTTCACATTGGGCAGCTGCCCAGGCACCCACCTTAGAGAGAACCCTGATTACAAGTGCCATTTTCACTGACCTCAACTAAAAATCAGGTATTGGTTCTACCAACCCTGTGTAAACTGGCTTAGTCCCACTACAGGATCTGAGGTAAAAACCGGCCCTCTCTCATTAATGACCAGCTACTCTCCTTTCCCAGGTTGTGCTGAACCTTGAAGAGACAGTGAACGTCAGTAACCACCCCTCTTCTTAGGAGCTTTGTTATTGACTGCCTGTCCAGGTGCAGCAGGGCTCGGGAGCCATGCGAGAGTGCAGGGCAACCATTGACAATGATTCCACTTGGTTTATTTACACTCTTGGTGACACGGGCCATGGGTGTTGAGTGGAGTCCTCTGAGGAAACAGACAACGATACTAGGCATCCTCAGTTGCTGCTTAGCATGTTAGCACACTCTCTGGGTTTTTTTTGGGGGGGGGCAGCAGACTCCTAGTTGGGATTCTGCATTTGATCATTTCATTTTTTTTTCAGGTTACAGTCCATTGTTTTCTTCAGAGAGCTTGAGGGGGATATGACATATTAATTGAATCTGTGCCTGGGACAGGCTAAGTATGTATTTGAGGAGTTGGAACTGTGGATATACAAATTAAGTAGGCACCCTTATTGTATCTATCATATGGACTTTCCTTACACAGGATAAATAAAAATCATTGCGAAGAAGGCCAGCCAGCACAGCAGGGTAAATGATGACGTAACTTGTTTGACTTGAATTCAGTGCTCTGCGGAACGATGTGAAGGTTTTAGAGGAAAAGGTTGCACTGAATGCGTGCTTTCATCCCGCTGCGTGGTAGCCAGACATTTACATGTTGCCTCATCAAACAGTGGCAACAAACTGAAGGAAGCGTCGTCTGACCTTCCTGAGCTACAGGAGGACTGCGCAGCGTGGAGGCTCGCAATGCCTCTGCCACGCCACTAGCTCCTTTGTGACAGATCCAGCCACTGACGATGTCAGCCTTCTAGCCTAAGAAAAAGATACACTTACTTTAACTGGAAACTTGGGAAAATAGAAAGAAAATAGCTGTTGATTAGAGGATGAGCATTGTGGAAATTTTGCCTGAAAATGGTATCCCCAGGAAACGAATTATATAATGGGAGCTGAAAGTTGGGCAGTGGACCTGATGCTCTATCAGGGACCATTCCAGAGTCCAGGCCTGGTCTGTGGTCTGATGGAATTCACGTTGTCCAGGATGAAAGGAAGCCTTCTGCCACTATGGGTTAATTTTAGACAAAAAAGTAATCTGCCCTTGAACAAAAATCCCAGGGTTCAGTTTCATAGAACAATTGCTTTCTTTGTCACTAAGTTTACTTTTCATATGAAACTGAAAATCCACCCATCCCAGGATGCCTGTGTGTTCTTTGAGTTATGTACTCCTTTGTGCTGCCAAAGTACTTGTTAAATGTTAGAATAAATCATACTGCTTGGGGCAAGGTCATTAACAGAAAGAGGTTCTGGCTTACTTCTAAGTTTCTGATTCCTTCTAAGAAAACCCAGGAGTACATGATGCCCAGTATGTGCAGAGTAACCTCAAATTCAGGATCCCGACAACAATCGAAAACTTACACTCTTTTGTGTTAGTTTTAAAATAGGCATTAAGATGACCCATGGTAATGGACAAACATATATGTTTGTATATAAAAGACAAATAGAAGTACCTGTAGTTATATTTGTTGTTAATGAACATGTAGTTATGCCCTGGCCAGTTAGCTCAGTGGATAGATCATTGGCCCAACTTGTGGACACCCTGGGTTTAATCCCCAGTCAGGACACACAAGTGGTCACTTCCTCTTTCTCTCCCCCTTCTCTCCCTCTTCCCCTCTTACAGCCAGTGGCTCAATTGGTTTGAGCATCAGCCCAGGTGCTGAAGGTAGTTTGGTTGGCTCAAGTGTAATCCTCAGACTCTGAGGCTACCTCAGTGGTTCAAGCATTGGACCCAGATGGGGTTGCCGGGGGGTCCCGGTTGGGGCACATGTGGGACTCTGTCTCTCTCTCTCTTCCCATCTCTCACTTAAAAAATTGAACAAACAAAAACCAAACAAAAAGAACATAGTCACAAATTGTTGGTTAAGAGCTTGCTGATGAAAGTGATGCCAGAACAAGATCTGCCTGCTGAAGTGCATCAGCATTCCCTGGAGGGTGACTCCGGGGTTGATCAAGACAACCAAGACACTTTGCAACAGTCTCGGGGGGGGGGGGTGCACACCAGGGGGGAGACTGGAAAGGGAAAGAGAAGGACGACTGAGAGAACAAAAATTAGAAAAGAAAAAGAAGAAGAAAGCCTGCAAGATAGACATGATCACACAGTGACATTGTTTTCTTTAAGGAACAGACATGAGAAGATAGAGCAATTTTGGATTTTGTCTCTGAATTCACAAAACTATATACTCTGAATGAGATCTGAGCATTTAAAAAGCTTTATTTCCAGTTTTGTGTTGAAAATTTTTATCCTCTAAATCACTTTCCTCCAATGCAATAAAATTATAACCTGTAGCTAATGGTTTTCTCTCTTAGTTGTGCTCCCAGCATTTATGAGCATTAATTTTGCTGAACTGATATGGTAAAAATGTGCAAAATAGCACTTGCATAGCATTTTAGTCTGACCACTGCAATACAACCTATAATCTTTCCTTCTTATGCCACATATACACACTCATGCATGCATACACATACATACATCTGTTTTCCAGGCTTTACCTCTTTACTTAAAATTATAGTAGTTTCTTCCAGGAGTAGACAAGGTGTATAAGTTTACCTTCCTTCCTTCAAAGGATGTGATGTGACCATCTATTCCAATAAAAAATGTAAAGATCAATATTATCCACAAACCAAAAGTATGTGACACCAAACAATCTGCTGAGTAAAGATGATCCAACTCTAGAAACTGATGTTGTATTCAAAGTAGTGGTTGTATTCAACATCTACGTTGAGGTTAAAGTTGATTGGATATACTGATGAGTTACATGTAAGGAGCAAGAGAATAAACATGTCAAAGTTGACTTAGAGGTTCTTTTTCCTGGACAGTTGGGTAAATCATTTGCCCAGTTGCCATGGTTTCAGATGCCTGCTGGTCAGCCAAAATGGGATGTGTTACACAGGCATTCCATGTGTACGTCTAGGACTCAGAGAAAGTAGGGACTGTAGAGAAGAAATCGAGAGCCTCAGTGTAGACCTGCTATTTTTAAAAAAATTATTATTATTTTCTTCTTTTTCAAGTGATAGGAGGGGAGGTAGAGAGACAGACTCCTGCATGTGCCCTGACTGGGGTCCATGTCAGTCCCCATCGGGTTCCGATGCTCTGCCCATCTGGGGCCATGCTTGCAACCATCTATTTTTAATGCTTGAGGTGGAGGCTCCACAGAGCCATCCTCAGCACCTGGGGCAATGCGCTTGAACCAAACGAGCCTTGGCTGTGTGAAGGGAAGAGGGAGAGATAGAGAGAAAGGGGAGGATCAGATGGTGATGCCCCCCATGGCCAATGGAGCAGAGGGACTGGTTCAAGAACAAAGGAGGCTACTGAGCAGTCAAATTAAATGAGAACTGAGAATTGCCCACTGGACACTTGACAGCAGTGACATTCATAACTGAGATAACAGCCTGACTGACAGGGGTACAAGAGAGGAGCGGAGGTAAGCCAGAGTGTACAGGCAATGCTGACAGAGAGTCCTGCATCAGCCGTGCACTGAGGAGGGAAAAGAGATACCTACTGAGAACTTCAGTTCATTGGGTTGGTGGTGGGAGGTTAAGCAAAGTTGTTCAGCAATTAAGTGAAAATGAGATGTGTTGGAGATGTGAGAAGTCAGAGGAAATGTGTGAAACTGTAATCTTAGGAAGTGGGAGATTAAGTTCACCAGCAAAATTCTGGGGCTGTCCATGCTGAGAACGTACATGAGGGCTGTGGTGGTAAATTTAAAGTAAGAGTCTTCAGCACAGTTGTTCATTATTATGCGCATCACATTCCATCTTAAAGTACACATATGGAAGTGACAGAGATTTGTCTCAAACCAACTTGGTATTTTAACAGTAGAGGGAGATGGGCAAGGGTATTGGAATGGATTTATTGAAGGTATAATAACGATGGACAATGATGTCTGAATCGGCTAAGGAGTGAGAGCACAGGAAGACAGTAGCAATGCAGAGATGATGTAGTTCGAGGCCGAGCAAGGAATGAGCCAGGTGGCAAGGAGGACACCGAGCGAGAAATCTGGAGGTACAAGGGGTCAGTAGAATGGAACATAGTTTGGGAAGTGACATAGTCATTGGTAATGATGAGATCTGAGGTATGAATATTTAAGGTAAACATAGGACATGGAATTAGAGAGGAACCAGTTAATGAACTGAGAAACAATTATGCTGGTTGAATGATCTACATGCATACTAATGTCACCAAAATGATGGTAATAATCTTATTTTATAAGTTAATTTTAGTTATAAGTACCATCCGTGAACGAAGGGAGGCTATCAGAAGACTGAAAATAACAGAAGTAAGAAGGATTCACTAGTGGGCAAGTTTTTAGTTTTGGGGCATGGGGATAGAAAAGTACTCTTTTTTAAAAAGTTCATTTTATTGATTTTAGAGAGAGACAGGAACATTGAGCTATTCCTGTATTTGCCCTGACCAGGGATCAAACCAGCAACCTCTGTACTTTGGGACGATGCTCTACCTAACAGAGCTATCGGTCAGGGCAAGAAAGGTACTCTAGAAGTGGCAAAAAGGAGTGTGAAGTATCCCTCTCTGAACTCCATGCTGAGTGGTACACAACGTATAAGAGGACTAGGGGAAAAAAGAACAAAAACAAAACATCCTTTGATAGGGCTTCAGAGAAAAGTTCCCAGGGCTTAGTTGATATTCTTTTTTAGGAATGAGAGGGCATATTCCCAGAGCCAGAGGGTTTGGGGAATCTAGAAGATACAAGAGTTTGAATCTTATTAGGGGGCCTCAGACCAGTGTATGTACGTTAGTCTTGATGAATACAGTTGACCTACGACACTTGGGCTCCCTGCCAGGAATAAAGAAAACAGAGGTTCTAATGGGGTTGGGTCTGTTGGTCTCTTAACTGTGGTGACCCAAAGATGGGCGGGGTGTGACATGTTGTAATTGTAACCCTATTAGGGTAATGATCTCTTAGTCATCTGTTTAAGGTGAGGCAGAGATTGTTGGAGGGTGAGGTTGGAACTTTTGTATTAACAGAAAAAGATGGACAAATGGCGCTTATTGACTTCTATGGGGCTTAGAGCATCGGAGTTCTTCAGTGGGCCTGTATTTGACCCCCATTTGACCTACTTTGACTCATCTGAGCAGTGTTGAAGACTGGAGGGCCAGACCAAATAAAGGTCAGGGTCAGGAATGAGACCCTAATGAGCTGAGAGCTATTTCTCTCCTCTCAGTGGAGGTCCCTTCTTTTATAATATTTATCTGGAATGTACTGATCACTCATTGCTAACAGGATCACTTCAGATAATTGAGGATTCAGTACAATTTCCCCCACTGTGGCAGGGTAGAGGGCCCAGCTGAGTGATGCAAGCAGGAGAGGGAGTTCTGCCAGGGACCTAGAAACACCAGCTCTTTGGCTCTGCAGGCTGTGAGCACACAGCTAAGCTCAGTTGGTGCAGAGCCCCACAAAGAGTGAGAGGAGAACGCACAGTGAAGGTGGGAGCCTCGTTTCCCAGCAGCTGTACAGCAGATACACTGGCAATGGGTAGCAGTTACAGGGCTGGAACCTCATAGTCTCCTTAGCCCTGGATCTTGGTCTTAGCTTAGCAACTTACTATTCGTGACACTTCTGTTCTGGAGTCTAGGGGAATGGTTCTCGGAGCTGAATCAGAGTAGAATCAACTGAAACATTTGAAACAAATACCCAGATTTAACCCCAGAACAATCAAACCAGGATCTGTGAGGCCTTGACATCACTTAGTTTCAAAAGTTTCCCAAATAGCTCTTATGTAATAATGTTGGTTAAGAGCTACATTCTTGGACTCTGCTCTGCCCACTCTTTGGCTGAACAAAGAAGTTGGCTGCTGCTGCAGGCCTCTGACAGTTAACTCCTTTCTAGAATTCTGTTTTATTTTTTTTCTCCAGTGACATAGAATTTCTGCAGACGGACCATCAAACACAGACACACATTTGCTCACGTGCACACTGCACATACACAGACATGCAACTGTGTCCTTTCCTTGCACAAAACAATCCATAGAGTAAGTGCAATTTTTATCAAGATACCAAAGGCATATTTCACAAAACGAGAACAAATACTCATAAAATTTATATGGAACTTCAAAATAGCCTCATCAATCTTGAGAAAGAAGAACAATATTGGAGATATCAGCCTACTGATAGCAAACTATATTTCAAGGCCATAGTAATCAAAGCAGCATGGTGCTGGCAAAAAACAGACAAACAGATCAATGGAACAGAATAGGAAGCCCAGAAATAAACCCACACCTTTATGTTTAATTAATATTTGACAAAGGAAATAAAGACATAGAATGGGGTAAAGATAGTCTATTCAATAAGTGGTGTTGTGAAAACTGGACAGATACGTGCAAAAAAACAAACAAAAAAAGAAACTAGATCACCTTCTTACACCATACACAAGAATAAACTCAACTGGATTACAGACTTAAATGTAAGAATCAAAACCATAAAAATCCTGTAAGAAAACATAAGCAGTAAAACGTTGGACATTTACATAGCAATATTTTTTTTCTGATATATGTTGTTGGCCAAAGAGAAAAATAATCCAATGTGACCACATCAAACTAAAATGATTTTTCACAGCAAAGTAAATCATCAACAAAATGAAAAGCCCACTGAAGGGGAAAACATATTTGCCATTGATACATCTGATAAGAGATTAATATTCAAAATTTATAAAGAACTTATAAAACTCAACACCAAAAAAAAACCCCCAAACAATCCATTTTAAAAATGGGCAAAGGATCTGAATAGACATTTCTTCAAAAAAGACATACAAATGGCCAATAGTCTTATGAAAAGATGCTCAATATCACTAATCATTTAATAAATGCAAATTAAAACTACAATGAGATGTCACCTCACACCTGTTGGAATGGCGCTCATCAATCAATAAATCAGTAAGTAACAAGTGTTGGTGAAGGTGTGAAGGAAAGGGAGACCATGTGCACTGCTGGTGGGAATGCAGACTGGGGCAGTCACTGTGGAGAGTGGTGTATGGAGTTACATCAGAAAATAAAATATGGAACTTTCTTATGACCCAGTGAGTCCACGTCTGAAAATATATCTAAAGAAACCCCACACACTGATTTGTGAGAACGTATGTGCCCCTATGTTCATTGCAATGCTATTAACAACAGCCAACACCTGGAAGCAGCCCAGTGCCCATCAGTAGTAGGTGAGTGGATAAAAAAGCCACTGTACATTTACACAATGGAATACTGCTCAACTGTAAAAAAGACCCAGCACCATGATGGCAAACGTTTTTCTAAACGTTTGTTTAGAAACGTTTGTTTGTTCTTTATTTTGCAGTGCTGGTCAACCTGGTCCCTCCTGCCCACTAGTGGGCGTTCCAGCTTCCATGGTGGGAGGTAACGGAGCAACCAAACGGCGCCACAATTGGCCCACCATGAAAGCTGGAATACCCACTAGTGGGTGGGAGGGACCAGGTTGACCAGCACTGCAAAAGTGGGCGGTTTTTATAAAAAGATTTGCCATCACGGACTTAGAGGGTACTATGTTAAGTGAAGCCAGTCAAAGACAAGTACCATGTGATTTCACTCATGTGGAATCCAATGAACAAAACAAACAAAATAGAAACAGTCTCATAGATACAGAGAGAGCAGACTGACAGAGGCAGGGGCAGTGTTGGGGGCTGGGTCAAATAGGTAAATGGATTACGCAAAAAAAAAACACACCAAAAAACAAAAAAAAAACCAAAACCAAAAACAAAGAACTTTATAAACACAGAGCAGTGTGAAGCTTACCAGAGGGAAAGGGGGGAAGGGGAGGTAGGAGAATGTAAAAGGGGGATAAATGGTGACGGAAGGAGACTAGACTTGGAGAGGTGAACAAACAATACAATATACAGATGAAGAATTATAAAATTGTACACTTGAAACCTATATAATTTTATTTACCAATGTAACCGCAATGAATATAATTAAAATATTTTTAAAAATAAAACTTAAAAAGTTTGTGACTTGGCGAGACCCCATGCAGGCGTAGGACAGCAGCAGAGAAAGTGTGCGGAGAGCCGGGAGCTGCCTGGAGCAGAGCCGTGAGGTATGCTATGCGGCCTTGGCTCTGCAAGGACAACCGCATATGCCGGCAGCGTTCTCGCTGCTGCTTCTGCTCTGGCTGCTGTTTCTAGCCTCTGCAAACACATTCTTCATAGCTGAGAAAACCCACAGATGGGATGACTATTATTGGTGCTTGTCAATTCAGAAATAAGCCCTAATTTTCCCAGCATTCCCATCTTTACCACTGACTTGTCAGTTTAATCGAATTAGCTCTGTGCTGGATGACGTCATTAACTCTGTATGCGAATGGAGCCCAAGGACCCAGCTCTGCACAGTGAGGGGTGTGTAGGATGATCTGTATTCTCTGGACAGAAGGTGAATTATCTTGCTGCTGTCACAGTGGGCAGCAGATCTTCCTACATGTGAAATAACACTAACCGAAGGGACACCTGTCCCTTACGAATCCTTTTAAAAATTGAATAGCATATTGGCTGTATGCTTAGAGAAAAGCGTAACAGGCGTTCTACTTACAAAATGCAGTATTTGGAGCAAAGGTATATTATGATAGACAAAACAGTGACACGAATATTAGTTCTATGTGTTTGTTTGTTAATGGCTCTTCTATACGAAACCAATTTTTTTTTTAAATAAATTTTTATTAATGGTAATGGGATGACATTAATAAATCAGGGTACATATATTCAAAGAAAACATGTCTAGATTATTTTGTCATTAAATTATGTTGCATACCCCTCGCCCAAAGTCAGATTGTCCTTCGCCACCCTCTATCTAGTTCTCTGTGCCCCTCCCCCTCCCCCTAACTCTCCCTCTGTCCTCCCTCCCCCCACCCCTGGTAACCACCACACTCTTGTCCATGTCTCTTAGTCTCATTTTTATGTTCCACCAATGTATGGAATCATGTAGTTCTTGTTTTTTTCTGATTTACTTATTTCACTCCTTATAATGTTGTCAAGATCCCACCATTTTGAAACCAATTTTGAAGGCATTCTTCGCACTACTTACTGTTTCCTTCCTGAGCTCATGGAATGGAAAATGAAAAGTGGAAATGAAATAAAACCTATTCCCCTCCTGGGATAAGCCCTCACTTAATCTCTGTCATAACGCTTAGGAGATACTTTATTTTACTATTATCATTCTTATTTTGCAGATAAGGAAACTGAGGCTTCAAGAATCTTGAGGCTTCTAGCTACAGAATATCTTGCTCTTGCCATTGCTCCTTTCTTAGTTTTACTTTGGTGCTAGTCACTGTTTTATCACCTATTTCTAGAAATTCTGTTCTCCCTTAATTTTTCAGTTTCCCGTTAGCCAGCAGTAGCAGGTGATCATTGGAGGGTTCGCAGGGTCTAAGCTTGCGTGATATAGCCGATCCTTCCTAACGGCATCACCTTTCCGGTTCCGGCTGTTCTTTCTTTTATTCCCACAAGTGAAAGCAATGTTCTATCCTTGGCCTTTTCTGGAAAGGCTTTTGGAGAAGTCGTCCACTTCTAAGAGTTCAGTGAACGCACTGTGTGGACACACAGTTATAAAGATACACAGCTATAAAGATAACTCTACATCTAGCCAAATGCTCTCTCAAGGCCTGGCCTTTCAAACTCATTGCTCCCTGATCTTCCTTCACAGCACAGGGAGGGTGGCAAGCTTGTTATGTCTCCTCAAAATAGTTTCTGCCTTCAACTCCATTTTAAGCCTCTTTGCCATCCAGGCATTATATCTCAGATTAAATCAGCAGTTCCATGCATATAGTGGTCCATGGTGGTAACCATTTGGTAATTTATAAATGTATCACATGAACATGTTGTACATCTTAAGTGTATACAATGCTGTTTGTCAATTATAGCTCAATAAGTCTGGGTGGAAAAGAGGAAAAGAAAAGAAGAAAAGCATATGTATGTGGTTTAATTCAGAGCTTCTTAGACTTCAGTGAGAGCCAGGCCAGTTGTGTGAAAGCACGCATTACCTGGGCCCCACTCTTGGAGTTTCTGATGTAGCAGGTGTATGTGGAAACTGAAAACTGGCATTTCTAATAAGGTCCCAGGTGATGCTGGCCCAAGGAACTGGCAGTGCCTGAGTCTGTAGCCAGACTGAGTTAGACTAAAATACTCGCTTAATCACATCCTTAATGCACAAATCCTGGAGGATTTACCTGATGTCGCAATGATTAGATTCCTAGTCTGTAAAGTGGAATAATTAAAGTATTACCCCATAGAAATTTTCTGAACACTAAATTTTGTTAGTACAAATGGAATACCCACACCAGTTTAGGACAGACTCTAAAAACTTAGCAATAATTGCATAAGTTTTACTCTTCTTTCCTTTGCCTCCGTCTCTCTGACTGACTCCATCACATGTCCTACAGGGTCTGGGCTTTGGGGCACACCCACTCTCTTTTCATCGTCGCCATGGCTGGGATCAAGTGCATAATCACATCGTCATTCTCCCAACTCTAGTCATCACTGCTTACCTGACAGGGACTAGTTCTACTTCTCCGTCTCTGCCTCCTTAAGCTGTATCCTGGTGGCAGGCCTATCTTAATTCTTTTAAAACCACCATTATATATGTTGCATCCACTGGGTACAAGAACAAACGTCGGAGACTTTCAGGAGCTTAGATCATACTTTATTGGCCAAGTTTAACCTGCGCAGGGGCAAACTCCCAAGATGTCCGGAGACACCGTACTCACAAGGAGCTGCAAACGAGAGTCATGTCTGGCGCTTACAACTAGGTCCTTATATATCCTAAGTGAGCAAGCATTACACAGAAGCAGATGTGGCAGTTAGCTATTTGCTAGGGAGGTCACAGGCAGCATAGCAACAGGGCAGGGTTTAGCTTAGTGGCGAATTTCAAACATAAACTTCTGATAAGGGTTTCTGACCAATAGAATGCAGGATGTTTGTCTTCCTTTGTGCTGATCTTCTTAGTTCTCAGCCTCACAGGGGCCCTATCAGCACCTCCCTGTTCCTGCTCCTTCAATAGTTACACTCTGGCAGCCACAGCACACCTCCCCGAATCTAACAATATGTACATCAATGGGGCAGTTAGCACCTGGAGTGTCCCTCTTTTCCACTCACGACTCTACACGCAGCGGTTATGATACAAAGTCAGTATTTTCTAAAAACATGCTTTACTTTTCTGAATCTCTGCTTTCTTCTAGACCAGGGGTAGACAACCTTTTTATACCTACTGCCCACTTTTGTATCTGTTAGTAGTAAAATTTTCTAACCACCCACCAGTTCCACAGTAATGGTGATTTATAAAGTAGGGAAGTAACTTTATAAAATTTATAAAGCAGAGTTATAGCAAGTTAAAACATATAATAATAATTACTTACCAAGTACTTTATGTTGGATTTTCGCTAAGTTTGGCAGAATAAATCTTTATAAAACAACTTACTATAGTTAAATCTGTCTTTTTATTTATACTTTGGTTGCTCTGCTACCGCCCACCTTGAAAGCTGGAACGCCCACTAGTGGTCGGTAGGGACAGGTTGACTACCACTGTTCTAGGAGATTCATTTGTTTTGATAATATCCTTTTCCTCATTACTACAAAGCCGAACCCAATTTATTTTTCAAAGATCAGTTAACTTATTTCGCCATCCAAAGATTGAGCAAATTGGGTTCATTTTTCAGGACAATGCTGGTGATTGATGGTGGCTTCCCATGGAGTCCCAGGATTCTGAGACCAAGCTGTGCCTGGGTTCAGACAGAGATGATGTGATTCTGAGCCATGTTCACTATGGCCCAAGGTCAGTGCTCAGAAGCATCTACATCCTGTCTCACCCTCCCAGCCATGTGGCATATTTCACAATTGAGAGGTTTAGGACATTTTGCCAAATTAAAAAATAAATAGTAATACCTTGAATTGTCAGCTTTAGTTTTATTCTGACTAGGATAGCTGATTACCTGTCTTCATTCCCAATGAAAGCCAGAGCTTCCCTAAGAGAACAGCATTGCGAGGCAGACGACCAGAACAAGAGTGAAGACCAGTCTTCTCCGCGTTGGCCTGAGAACGCAGTGTCTGAATCCAGGGAAACATGCTTGTTTGCACTGATGGTTACATGCTGTGCTGTGCTCTTGGATTGTGAGGCACAAGGGGCCAGAGGAAAGTACAAGGGGGGGATTCTCTGACCTGACCGAGAAACACACAGGGTTCCTGAAGGGATCTTTCCATAGAAGACCATTAACAGGGAGAACAGGGTTTAATATGTGCAAGGCAGGTAAGTGTTGCTTAAGCTCCAGGCTGACCACCTATTGGCTGTGTGATTTGAATAGCTAATTACTTTCTTGAGCTTCAGCTTCATTTAAAACAAACAAATAAACAAAAAAACCAAAACAGGGCTCACAATACTACTTCTCTTGTAGACATTAAAGAAAAGCGTGTATAAAGAAGAATTTGTGTAGTACGTATTTGGCTCAATATTTGGTGGCTGTTCTTATGAATATTGTATAGAAAAGCATTGGAGAAATCCTTTTAAAGCTGTTTAAACTCCCTCTTGTCTTATTCCTTACCTCAACTGATACTTGAATGGTGATAAAAACCAGAGGAAAAGAGGCAGAGGGAAGGGGGATGATAGGTTGGGATAAACCTGAAGGGAAGGGGGGGGCGCAATGGGGAGGGGGTAAGGGAGACGTTGAGGGGAATATGGGGGAGGGGGATGCATTTGGGGCAACTGTAGAATCTATGTTACTTCCAAGCATATAAGATGATAAAATGACCTCTTAGCTAAATGTTACATAACACCATGACTACTAGTTAATTAGCTCTAATTGATCGGAGTCCTCTAAATACTGCCGCTGATTTACTGTTGTTCCCTACCATCTAGCAAGCACTGACGCTGTGAAGACAGAGGCGTGGTGCTCTGTTATATTGACTGCGTCCCATTTAAAGAGGAGTCCTGTGGAGGCTATTTAGAACCTTGTACCTTTCTCAAGACATTTATTCTCTTTGATTAACACAGTTTATACTTAAGGCATTTGCGATTATTTTATTTCCTTTCCTGGAAATGTCATTAAATGCTTTGAAATACGTGTCTTTCAGAAATGCAGGCATTGATTTATTCAGTGAATATTTGGGTGTTTCCTGGGGCCAAGGTCTGTTCTAGATCCTAGAGCTACAATATAGTGTACAAAAGGGAAACCAACATTCTTGTACAAATTACCTTCTGGAGACGGAAGTTAGACAATCAACACATGAGCAGGTGAGCAATCAACAAAAAATTTTAGATGCTGCTATTTTCTAAGAAGAAAATAAGGTGATACAGTGGAGGTGATCGGGATGAGGTGCGAGTGACCAGTTTTGAATTATGGGCCAACCTATGGCCACATTGGAAGTGATACTTGAATGGTGATAAAAAACCAAAGGAAAAGAGGACAGAGGGAAAGGGGATGATAGGATGGAATAAACCTGAAGGGAAGGGGGGAGGGCGCAATAGGGAGGGGGGCAAGGGAGGTGTTAAGGGGAATACGGGGGAGGGGGGATGCATTTGGGGCAATTCTAGAATCTATGTAAACACAACAAATTAAAATCAATAACAAAAAAGAAAAAAGAAAAAAAAAAGAATGAGTCACACACAAATACGGGTTTCAGGTCACAAGCAGACAGAAGAGCAGTGATTTGACTCCGGTGAGGACAGAAAGAAGGGCCCGGCGAGGGGGTCGAGTGCTTGGAAAAGAGTTAGAAATAGATATGCTGAGGCTGGCAGGGGTGTCATGGAGGGCGCTGCAGGGGTGGGCACAGAATTTGGAATTTATTTGATGCCGTGGGAAGCCAATGTTGTGTTATAAACATGGTAGTAAGAAATATCGATAGATTTTATTTTATGGTTGCATGTGAACATTGAATGCTTGTAGATCTAAGCATAGAATGAATTTGGCAGTTTAAAATATGTTGACAAAGTGAATAATCACTTGTGATTTATCTGTTTTCTAGATTCAGATGCTTTTTTGTTGCTTTAAACATAAAACACAGGATTTACCTTCTACTTTTTTTGTTCTGGATTCAAAACCCTTTGAGTTGGCTTCTAATGTTGCCAGTCATTTCCAATGTGGCCTTCATCTGCTACATTCTTGCTTTCTCTCCCTCCACGCTACACTGTGCCCTCTTTCCATGTCTGTCTTTTGTGAATATCTGAAGAAATTTACATAGCATTTTTGGTAAATTGCCTCTGCTGTGTTTGGGTTACTGTTTGTTTTCCATTAGAAGGTCTGCTATGACCTTAAAAATGTTGGCCATTTCATGGTTATGAGTCATTGGCATGCTCAGGAGAATCGTATAGTTGTCTGCACTGCCTTTTAATTTCTCTCAAAGACCCTCTAATTCCCTTTTATTTCAAATAGGAAGTTCTAACTCTTAAGCAGTGTTCCATCCTTTCTCACATTGTATCTATGCATTTTTCTGCAATTATATATTATTACTCTACATTGTTCTAAATTGTTACTCCTTTTTGATGACCTTTCGATCTCCATCTATACACATTACACACATTTACTGCTCTCTGTTTTACTGCTTTGTTCAGAGTCTAGAACAATTCCCCTAGCTAGAGAGAAATTCTTGGATAGAGTAGATTTTAGTGTCGATTTGGCGATGCCGTAAAATTCCAAGAATGTTTTATTCACACCTTTGGCTTTCCTTCACAAAGCTCTATTTAATTTTTTTTTTTTTTTACGTTTAAGAGATAAATTGTTTTTATATTCCTCAAGTTTTGAAAATGTATTTTTTAATTTTAAAAGGAATGTGACTCAATTTTATTAATTATAAGCCACAGAGGTTTAATGGACCCTTTAAAATTGCATTCATTTGAAGAAAGTGTATCAAATAATATTTTAATGAGCTTTGAAATCTCTACAGCATATATAAAATCTGTTTCAAACATTTTAATATGTTCATAATATATAGTTTATTTGACCAAATACTATTTTTCATATGTATTAACTGGGTAAAGTTTGAAAAAATAATAGTGATTAAGAGAATCATTTAAATAAGTGTTAATCCAAAAGTAAAAGGTACTCAGTTTATACAGAGTTTAGGCAGAGAAGGAAATGCTACAAGTTGTCCTTTCCTTTGAAAGAACAATAGTGATTTCCCTCTTTTTCCATCATCCGAAACGTCTTGGTGATAAAAATGAGCCAGCCAGACCCTGAAACATTCATTTTTCATTTTCTACCAGTATCATTTACCCTTAAATACATATGACTGGTGTCAAAATAATTTAAATCTAAGGTTTATTCAGAAGAATAAAGCTGTAAAGTAATTGCAACTTCCTTGAAAACCAAAATATCCCTTTGTGATTGTGTGGCTTTTCACACCCTATAATGGTAATGATTTCAGAGAAGATTGAAAAGGAGAAACAATTTAATCAGAAGTGTCATGGTTATTTTAAAATTAAAAATATGTAATTTTTGACATTGTCAATAAATATATAATAAAGTAAGCTTCACTAATGATAAAAGGAGAACACTAGCAAGTTGTCTACAATTTTTGTGTTAAAAAATTAAACAAAATAACATGGAAAAGTTTCTAGAAAAATCTCTTTCTAAGACTATAAAATCTTCTTTTACCAAATGTTTGAAGCTGGCTGCTAAAAAAAAATCTACAACCATTTTTCAAATCTGAATTCTTCTTTTAAGGGAAGAAGTAGCCGTCAGATTTAGAATTATTGTTAGTTTTTATTGTTATCTTTCTTCTTAAAACTTTAGCTTCAAGTACATAAGGAACAAAAATGATGATGATATATTTGTGTTTGATTTTTATTTTTACTAAGGACAAGAATATGAGTACCATGAGAGTCTAGGTTACAGAAAGAGACTAATTAAAAATTAAGAAATATTCAATTATACCATTTCTTTAGAAATACTTTATGAAGAAGTTTTCTAGTATAAAGCCCTTGGCACTCTCAGAGAACTTAAACCAACTCTAACCTATTAGTAACACTGTTAAAACTAACATTTCACATCATTTAGGTGTGTTTATTTTGTGTTTGTAAGCCATAATTGTAAGCATTTGATGGCTTATTTGATCTTCCCATCAACCCTATATTGAAATTTTCACTCATTATTCATTTGATCAGATAAGACAGAAGAGGAAACCTCTTGCTCATAACACCCAGTTAGAAATGATGAGAGCTCTTCGGAAAGGGAAGCTGACCAGACGCCAGACCACATGTCTCGTGCTGCCTCTTGGCCTGTGTCTGAACTGCAGTCTAGCTTTCTTGCACTCCAGTGTAGTTCCCTCCATGGAATACTGTCGTTTCTCTGGCTCCATCCAGATTGTCAGGATATTTCTGGAAGATTGGTGTTTTATTCTCTCTTAAAGCTTTTAACTGACTCAGATAGAAAACCTCCACTTTATCTAACTAATATTTCATCTCAATGTGTGTGAACATTTTCAGTTGTCTAATTCAAGAAATATCTGAAATACCACCTGCCAGACTATAGGAGGCTGGATAGATCAAATGGTTTTAGTTTACCTATTACTCTTTGAAAGCAAATATACATTGAAGTGTTTTATTGAAAAATCAATTCCACTTAAACAGAAACATAGTTCACTAGTACACTGAAAACTTAAATAATTAAAAAAATTAAATGAAAGTTTTGATGTCCTACTACAATTCTGAATACAACACTCCCGAGATAATAATTGTTAAAGTTTCTTTTTATGGTTTAAAAAGTGTATATGTATATCTAGTCCTTAATTTATCAAATTTACTCAGTGTAGGTTATATGTGTGCTCAAACTACCATCTTCTATTAGAAGTCATTGGTTTCTTTCTTACTGAAATTTTCCCTGAATTGATATGTGCATAGAGTTAGGAAACTTTTCAAAAGTTTACCTTAGAATGCAACTGCTCGGACAATGTCTATATGACCTTTATTTTATTTGTAGTATATTGAAATATGAATTTTTCTGGAATGGTAAGGCACTGAAAGGCCCTAAAAGACTGGACTCTGTTTTGTAATAAGAGTATAGCCTGACCAGGTGGTGGTGCAGTGGATAGAGCATTGGACTGGGATGCGGAGGACCCAGGTTTGAAACCCCAAGTTTGCTGGCTTGAGCATGGGCTCACCAGCTTGAGCACAGGTCCACTGGCTTGAGCCCAAAGGTCACTGGCTTGAAGCCCAAGGTTGCTGGCTTGAGCAAGGGGTTACTTGCTCTGCTGGAGCTCCACAGTCAAGGCATGTATGAGAAAGCAATCAATGAATAACTACGGTGCTGCAATGAAGACTTGATGCTTCCAATCTCTCTCCCTCCTCTCTGTCTCTCCCTATCTGTCCCTTTCTCTGTCTCTCGCTCTCTGTCTTTATCACACACACACAAATAGAGTCTGGTTTTCCTTAAGGCAGAAAAGGCCAGTGGAAGATGCTCAGCTGGGTTGGTGTGACTTTCAGCAGAGAGAAATGGTACGGTCAGGGTCTCCCGAGTGTGGGAGCTATGTTGGGCAGAGAATTATTTTTAAATAGAAATGCTAGCTCTTGTAAGTATATTTGTTTACCAACCGCTTCATGTTTTTCCACTATGAAGGCCCTGGTTAGAAAATCTCAAGGTGTAATTGTATTATGTTCAGTATATATGAAGAAAAAGTGGCTTTAGGGGATAGAATATAAATGTGCTAGACATGATTGTGCTTTCACTTTGAAGTAAGGAACTACATCCAGAACTCATCCTTCCAGTGATGCCATGAATCATGTATGCCCTGGAAGAAGTGATCACCTTGTATGTGATCTCATCAAGGCTTTAATGTGCAAATGTTTTGTAAAGGTAAGTAAAAGAAAGGGATAAAATAATTCCCCAGGAACCGGATATTTATACAGTACTGTGCATAAAACCCAGTGTTAACTAAGATGATGTCCTACTTATTTAATGGCAACAATAAGTTCATTTTATGCATCCAGAATTCATTTACCAAAATACATATCAGAGTGATATATTATTTGACCATAATGGGCATAGACATCTATCTGGCTCCAACTCACATATAAATCTTTTAACTCAAGGTAGTGATGTAGATAGGAAATACACTACACAAGCCTGTCCAAGAATGGCCCCAAAGCATCAGTGTATTTTGCATTTAATTTAAATGAAATTCCTGCCAGTAAGATTTGAATAAACTGATTCTAAAATTATTTCTTATCTTTAACTAGAATTTTATGTATGAAAAATACTAAATACTGAAGGGAAATGAATTTTTGTATTTCCACTGATTATATTATATACTTGGCTAATTTTTTTTTTTTTTTTTTTTTTTTTTTTTTGTATTTTTCTGAAGCTGGAAACGGGGAGAGACAGTCAAACAGACTCCCGCATGTGCCCGACCGGGATCCACCCAGCACGCCCACCAGGGGCGACACTCTGCCCACCAGGGGGCGATGCTCTGCGCCTCCGGGCGTCGCTCTGCCACGACCAGAGCCACTCCAGCACCTGGGGCAGAGGCCAAGGAACCATCCCCAGCGCCCGGGCCATCTTTGCTCCAATGGAGCCTTGGCTGTGGGAGGGGAAGAGAGAGACAGAGAGGAAGGGGGGGGTGGAGAAGCAAATGGGCGCTTCTCCTGTGTGTCCTGGCCGGGAATCAAACCCGGGTCCCCCACACGCCAGGCCAACGCTCTACCGCTGAGCCAACCGGCAAGGGCCTTGGCTAATATTTTTATAAATCTCTTCCTTGAAATAAAACTGGCAACCTCGACACCCCAGGGTGCCACTCTTTCCACTGTGCCACCAGCCAAGGCCAGAGTATTATTTTCAAACCCTTAAAACATGGCAGTTAAAGAAAATAGTGCATTTCCTGTCTTAACATTAGGCTAAACTTAAAAATTTTTAAAGTATAAAAGCATATGCTTTTATTTATATATTTTAATTTTTATTTATTGATTTTAGTGAGAGAGGAAGGGGTGGGGACATAGATCTGTTCCTGTATGTGCCCTGACTGGGTATCGAACTGACAGCCTCTGTGCTTCAGAACCATAGTCTAATCACCTGAGCTAACCAGCCAGGGCAGAAATGTCATATGCTTAAAAATATATAAGATATTTCATTCTTTTTTTTTTTTTTTTTTTTTTTTTTTTTAGTGATGGGATGGGGAGAGAGAGAGAGAGAGAAGGGGTAGAGGAACAGGAAGCATCAACTCCCATATGTGCCTTGACCAGGCAAGCCCAGGGTTTTGAACCGGTGACCTCAGCATTCCAGGTTGATGCTTTATCCCTGTGCCACTACAGGTCAGGCCAGATATTTTATTTTTAATAAAAATTTTTCTCTTTCATTAGTGAAGGTGATGTCACCATACAGTTTAGTTAATTTAAATTTCAGATGCTTCATAATAGATACTTGTTTTCTATTTCTTGCATGTTCAGCTTCTCCATTCAAATTGCACATTAACAGATATTTTTATTAGAAGAATGTGTGCTATTTTCATGTCTTTTGAAAACCTTTAACCTAGAAATGCCTGTAAGTGCATAAATGCTTTTTTGAATCACAAAATAAGTGAGAAAACTCTGGGCTTTTTTTTTTTTTTTTTAATTTTTATTTTTTATTTTTTATTCATTTTAGAGGGGAGAGAGAAAGGGAGAGAGAGAGAGAGAGAGAGAGAGAGAGAGAAGGGGGGGAGGAGCTGGAAGCATCAACTCCCATATGACCTTGACCAGGCAAGCCCAGGGTTTCGAACCGGCGACCTCAGCATTTCCAGGTCGACGCTTTATCCACTGCACCACCACAGGTCTGGGCTTTTAAATAGAGAATCATTAGCTTAGAAAAGATTCCTGTTTATGTTTCTCATGAAAACAGTGCCCTGGCATGATTGCAAGTGTAGGTTAAGGCCACTCAGTTCACATAATTCAATTCTATTATAGAGCTTTTAACTAAAAGAATGGTAAAAACAAGCAAACAAACAACAAAAAAAAAACACCTGTATTGTGGTTTGATTTATGCTTAGTTTACTTAGTGAATTGAAGCATTTTATATACATATATATGTTTGTGTGTCTATATATGTACATATATGTATATATATAGATATGTGCATGTATATATATATGTAAAATGTATATATATACTGTATATATTTATAGTTGCAAATGATCATGAATAATCTCTACTTGAGGTTACGTAATAATCACTTTCTTCTCACTAGGGAATCTGGTAAAATTGAAGAATTTAGAGTTACCAGAGTACCCTTCCTTCTCTGGCTCTTCTCATGCCATATTCCTTTCCTGTCATCGTAGATCTAGGTCTCAAATCCCTAGTGGAGGACACGTGGCATCCTCTTGCTCCTTGCTGGTATGGTTATATTATGGCATTAATGTTGCAGTGACCTGTCAGGAAGCTCTCAGTATTTCTGTGAGTAACTAGAAGATTATTTTCTCCACTGTAATTCCATATGTCTTTTTAAGGGAAGCAGTGGGAGAAGTGCATTGGTCTACTCTTCTCAGCCATTGGAGAGCCTTGGAGGAGCCAATGAGATGATAGACATGAAGTCATGAAGTGTGATTTCCTCCTGTATTACTTTAGATCTTCAGTAAACTTCACACATGACTACCTGTCTTTGAAGACAAGAAGGAAGGTTTTGAAATTAGAGTGCCACATGTAAGTGTCCTGATGAACAGGACAGAAATTTTTGATGGTTTTGGGGATGGACCTAGAATTGTTCATATTTTGAAATGATGGACTCATTCTTGTTCTTTCTGCTGACTGCATGGCATCACTAAAGTTGGCAACCTGAGGCTGGGAGAAAGTGCAGATACACTGATGATGTTCTTGCAGAGCTAGACTTCTTGCTGAGATTCATTTTGCTTGTAGTGGGTGGTGCTACATGGCATGTTTATGACTTTAGAGAAAGGTTATTGTGGGGTCTCAGTGTTATCTGAGGACTAGACTTGAAGAATCTTCTACTCTTTCCTTCCTGTTACTCTCTTTATCCCAAATGTGTCCTCTTTTATTCAAAATGCCCTCTAGCAGGACTCTTTGTATCACTAATGTCAGAAAGCTTTCTCTCACAGAGGCCATGAAAGTAGAATTGTTATAAGCAGAGCAAGTGAGCAATTTTGTGCTGGTTTGGTTAACACATGGATGTAAGAATCAATGCGGGACCTGCATGAATAAGAAACAGGTTCTTAAATGACTGAAAGGGAAAGGTGTTTAGTTCTTGGTTTGATACTTCTTCTTCTGGCTGATCCCTATGTCTCTTACTGTATTCATTGTTCTTTATTCTACATATGGCCCTGACAATTTGGCTGAAAGTATCTTATAGCTAAAAATACGTAAGAAGCCCTAATTATCTCTTCTTGGAGCTCTTATCTGTTACACAACCAGTTATGAATTACCTTTAGTTAAGCACCTAAATGTACTTCCACCAGGATGTGTTGCTTAACCCCTAGACAAGATAGAAGGCATACCTGCTTAGTTTATTGCTAATTTCAACCTAGCTCTATGCCCAACAGAGAAGTTCTCATAAATAGTCATTTTACAATGAATGACTCGAATGAATGAATGAATGAATGAATGAATGGATGGATGAATGGATGAATTTTTTTCTGGAGGTTTCATCAGCAAGTAATGCTTCTAGGCAGCGGTAGACATGCTGGTCATTGACTCCGCAGCACTGAGGGACGCAGCCCCTGGCCTTGGAAGGCAACTCTTGTTTTGGTCCCAGTTTCCAAGTTTTTCACCAGTATTGGCAACTACTGAAAAAAAAAATCATCTGAAACTACTTTTGACTTGTTTACAATCCTTTTGTTCAAGTAGCCTAAGAAAGAAACCATAAAGAAACCCATCGGATTCTTTTTCCAAAATCCACATAGACAAAAAGGAATTTATCTGAATAATGTTTTGGCTTCACACATCAATAACCCCTTCATGGATATTAAACTGACTAAAAACCTTTTATACTTGTTAACTGATTTCTGTTGGCTGTGTTGATTTTCTCTATAAAGAATAAAAAAGCAAACTTGTTTTGCATTAAATACATTTGGGGATGGGTAAGTGATTTTCTTAAATCACATTTTCCTGACAATGAACATGGAGTAAAAGATTATTAAAACTGATCTGTCGCAATGTTGTTTGCATACCTCAAACAAATACACAGGGCTGTCTCCATCAGTGAAAGCCATGTGGTGGTGTGAATGATGAATTATAATTAACCTTGGCAACATGTTTTATAGCTTAACTAAATCAATCGAAATTAGTTATCCTGAGAGACAGTAAAATCACTTCTATCCTCATCTTACTGCAAAAACTAGTGGCCTTTCCCTGGAAGAGTTCTCAAAATATAGTGAACAAATACTTTGCTATTCAATCTACTTCTTAATGTAAATGAGAGATCGATGGGATTGAAATAACTTAACTTGAAAGGAGAAGTCTCCAGGCCCACCTCAGGAGCTGTGAGTGGGGGCTTAGGGTAATGCTGATTACCAGCTGAGTAAGTACCAAATTACAGCTAAGTGCAGGGGGGGGAGGACAGGCAGAGAGGTGTCACGGGAGCACTTCCCTTCCCCCTGTGCATTCAGAAGGGAAAGTTAAGAATGGATCTTTATTTTCTACATATTAATGAAGGCGATGCTATGTCTATCAACACTGAACTGTATAGCATGATATTGAGGCAAGAAATACAAATCGTTTCAACAGTTGGGTTCCCT
The DNA here is from genome assembly GCF_036850995.1 of Saccopteryx leptura. Classification (NCBI taxonomy): domain Eukaryota; kingdom Metazoa; phylum Chordata; class Mammalia; order Chiroptera; family Emballonuridae; genus Saccopteryx; species Saccopteryx leptura. The sequence goes on from NC_089511.1 coordinate 84,008,516, forward strand.
TTGGCTCCGAATGTCAAGGGACAGTTTTTTCTCTGGGTGCCTTTGACAAGGTACTGCAGTCTAGTCCTAGGAAACTCACTCCCAGAGGACTTTATCCCAAATGTGTCCTCATTGCACCCATCAACATTCTCTGTCAAAAATTAGAAGGTAGCCCTGGCCGGTTGGCTCAGCGGTAGAGCGTCGGCCTGGCGTGTGGGGGACCCGGGTTCGATTCCCGGCCAGGGCACACAGGAGAAGCGCCCATCTGCTTCTCCACGTCCCCCCTCCTTCCTCTCTGTCTCTCTCTTCCCCTCCTGCAGCGAGGCTCCATTGGAGCAAAGATGGCCCGGTCGCTGGGGATGGCTCCTTGGCCTCTGCCCCAGGCGCTAGAGTGGCTCTGGTCACAGCAGAGCGACGCCCCGGAGGGGCAGAGCATCGCCCCCTGGTGGGCAGAGCGTCGCCCCTGGTGGGTGTGCCGGGTGGATCCCGGTCGGGCGCATGCAGGAGTCTGTCTGACTGTCTCTCCCCGTTTCCAGCTTCAGAAAAAATAAATAAAAAAATTAGAAGGTGACCTTCTACTTCTGGTTCATGCAAAGCTTCTGAAGAAATGCTTTGGAAGATGACCAAAAATGCCACCCTGAAAGTTTTATTGTTACCTAACCACAGCCCTTAGGGTTCTACCAGCATTGTAGGACTTCGGGAGGTTCCACTTAGGAAACTGCAAAATCTCCTTTTGGCAAAGTCTTTCATTTACCTTTGGACAAGCAGGAATGAAGTAGATTCTATACTCACTCATTCTGCATATCCCCTGCTCCCAGTGAGCCTCCCAGTAGACAATCATTTCTCTCTGATTGTTCCTTTGCATGAGGCATGGGCCATTAAATGAAAGGAAGTTGTAGCTTTCACAACCCTCCAGTGACAATCCATCCTGTACCTTTGGCCACCCGGAGCATGCTGACATCTTCTTACTGGGGGCAACCTGGGGACCCAGGACTAGAAACACTGAAAATAACTAGTGTTTTTATCTCATAATTGTAGCCTGATTAAATAGATTTTTAAAAAATTCAGTTTTCTCTTGTGTGTTAGGTGGCTCTTACATGAGATTTTCTGAGGTAGCAAATATGAAAAGAATTATGAGTCAAATTGTCTTTTTTATGAACTGGAAGACTTGAAGTGATGTCCTGTTGTTCTTACCAAGTTCTGGACTGGGGAAGGAGAAGCCACATGTTTGCATGTGTTGGCCCCATTAAGAGTGCTGTCAGGCACTGTGCACAAATGCTACAGCTTACTGGCCTTCAGAACCTTGGTGCATCAAACAGATACCTCTGGGGAACTGACCTAGGACCAGGGGAGGACCCTTGCTCATTCCCACTTCACTTTTATTTTCCAGATAGGACTTCTTTCAACATTTTCACTGAAGAAAGGGTCACAGGCTCGCCTTTTTACAAACCACTTGCATTGCCATGGTGTATGTTTCTGAGCTCTTCGCCATCTGGGATGGATGTGGCCATAAGAAAGCCAGTCGCAGATCCAGATGGACACACTATAATTGCTGAGTGGTGAGGAGGAAGTCACACAGGCTTTAGCCCCAGGAAGGACATTTATAGGAACTTACTGGGATAACAGAACTCCCCATGCTGATTAAGAAAGTATTCAGAAAAGGCCTGGGGCTCCAGGCAGAATGCATTAGCCAGGCAGAAGCAACAGAAGAGTCCTGGTACTAAATTGAGCTGCAGTAGTTGCGGAGGGTGGGGAGAGATGTGGGGGTGGGGGTGGGGATGGGGGTGGGCTGACCACAGAGACACTTGTTATCACTACTGCACTTGACATGCAATTTAGTTTGCAGGAAGAAAAGTTGGGACATTTGAGTGGGTCCTGGAACTGACTCCTGAAAGTGATTCTAAACTCTGTCTTCTGCCAGAGAATATGGGGAGGGAGGCAGGAGGTACTCTCCCTGATGTGACCAGATATGAGAATCACAGGAGGCCAGAGGAAGAGTGTACCCGGCCCTTTCCTCTCATGGGCACAGGTCACTTGGATTCTTTTTTCTTTGTATTAGCTATCAATTTATTTTCATATTATTTACTGGAAATTTTAGAGGTAGGTTTGACAGTGGAAATGGTTGTTCCAGAGCTCAGATGAGTTGGTTAGCTTAGTCCCTTATTGTAAATGAAGCCTTTTCGTAAGAACCTGGTATCTTTTCTCCTGTATCTCCGGTACTTTATTCCAATCCTGTGCTTGTGGGGCTCTGGGACTCTGTTGGTCAAATAAGTTTGTAAAGATGATATATATGTTTGCTCGCTTATAGTTTGCATTGTGTGTGGGGGACAGGCTGTAAGCAGGCAGGGTTGTAATAACCTAAGGCTTAGTTTTAAGACTAAGCCTTTCCCACCCTAAGTGACTTTGTATCAGAGACTTCCTTGTTTGTATATTGGATTAAAGGTTTTGATTTCTACACTATAAAATGGGGCAGACCAGGAGCTTGCTCTCTCTCAGTTCCTGAGATTAGTATTAGAGGAGAGAAGAGTGATTACATTCTAGGATCATGATGGCGAACCTTTTTATAAAAGCCACCTACTTTTGCAGTGCTGGTCAACCTGGTCCCTCCCACCCACTAGTGGGCATTGCAGCTTTCATGGTGGGCCTAGCAGAGCAACCAAATGGCACCTCAGTTGGCCCACCGTGAAAGCTGGAACGCCTGGTAGTGGGAGGCTGGGACCAGGTTGACCAGCACTGCAAAAGTGGGCAGTTTTTATAAAAAGGTTCGCCATCATGGTTCTAGGAGAAGCTCATGCTGTAGGAGAGCAGAGAAAGGCCACGTGGAGGAGGCCAGGAGAAGCAGCCAAGATGGCAGAATGCTGAAGGAGAAGCCAGTTTGTGCAGAGTTTGTGCAGAGAGAAGGAGATGGGGAACAGAGGTGAATAAGGCTAGTGAGCTAGAAACCTTTGATTCTAGGAAACTCGGATAAGTCAGTAGCTTTGTGTGCACTGAATGAGTGCGTTTTGTAGCCTACTGTGTGTTTTTACTTGCCCGCCGGGTGCAAGCTAGGATTAAAGGTAATGGCCCACCAGTTCCTGGCTCCATTGTTTCATTACTGTCTGTCCGAATCAAATGCAAACCTGCACGGCCCAGTGGCTGTGATGGTGGCTGTGATGGTGGCTGCGGCTACTGGCGGCTACTGGCTTTACATTTGGTGTAGTCAGTGGCAGGATTCGATAAAGATCAGTATGAAGCCACCACCTTTGAGTGGTGAGGTAGAGGACTGGCTGCTGTTATGGTATCCCCATGGCTCTCCTTTTGGGGACCGTAGGCTGGCTGACTCTTACAGCCATGTGTGAGGAAACCGAGAGCTCTGTAGGAGAGGCTGCCTGGGACCTGCAAACCGAGCAGTGGAAGGAGCTGGAGCAAACATGGGAGAAAGAGATGCTGACCCTGGAGCTGGAGCAAGCACCGGAGAAGGAGGCCGACCTGGTTCACGAGATTCTCTTGGAAATACAGCAGTTGCTGGAGGAGGAATCACAGGTTCATGAGTTGCAGATTGCCCTGGACGTTGTGGAGAGCCAGCAGCAGCAGGAGGCCAGGGGCTCAAGCCTGTCAGCAGGAGCTGGTGTTTTCATTCCCTCTTTGGAAGATGGGGAGAATCGGGCTGGAGTTGTGATTCGCAGTCTCCAGAAAGTGAGAGCCCAGTAGCAAGGAGTACCTACTACGCCCCTGGTAGGTCTGCGATTTTGGGACATAAGGCTGGACATGCTCTCCAGAGCAGAGACGGAAATGCTGACTGCCATTGCCACATGTTCCTATTTGGGTCAGTGTAAGACCTGCCAAGATGACAAGGATGAGGGGGGTGGCTGAGGCCCCATGTGCATGGACTGATTCCTGGACCACGACTGGAGTGGGCACAGGCTCCTTTGTTAGATGGACTTACAGATTTTGGACAATGGGAAAAACCCTGATGGGGGTGGGGGGTGGCTTAGCTGGAGGGCATCCCCTGCTCCGGGAAGCTTTTCCCATGGCTAGAAAGAAGTCTGAGGACATTTTGCTTTTTTGGCAAAGTGCTCAGAGACAGGTGAAGTGTATCTTTGTAATTGTTGAAATTGTATGATTTGTCATGTTGTTGTAATTTGTGTAATGTGCCTAATTTCCTTGAGCAGGTATACCTGTGCTTTAGATTGTGAAGCCAGCAAAAGGGGTGGAATGTTGGTCAAATAAGTTTTTAAATATGATATATATATATATGTTTGCTCACTTATAGTCTGCATTGGGTGTGGGGGACAGGCTGTAAGCAGGCAGGGTTGTTATACCCTAGCAGGGGTCTCCAAACTTTTTACACAGGGGGCCAGTTCACTGTCCCTCAGACCATTGGAGGGCTGCCAAATACAGTGGTCCTCTCACTGACCACCAATGAAAGAGGTGCCCCTTTCAGAAGTGCAGTGGGGGCTGGATAAATGGCCTCAGGGGGCCGCATTGCGGCCCGCGGGCCGTAGTTTGGGGACGCCTGCTAGTAGGGCTTAGTGTTAAGACTAAGCCTTTCCCACCCTAAGTGACTTTGTATCAGAGACTTCCTTGTTTGTATATTGGATTAAAGGTTTTGATTTCTACACTATAAAATGGGGCAGACTGGGAGCTTGCTCTCTCTCAGTTACTGTGATTAGCATTAGAGGAGAGAAGAGTGATTACATTCTAGGATCATGATGGCGAACCTTTTTATAAAAGCCATCTACTTTTGCAGTGCTGGTCAACCTGTAGGAGAGCAGAGAAAGGCCACGTGGAGGAGGCCAGGAGAAGTAGCCAAGATGGCAGAGTGCTGAAGGAGAAGCCAGTTTGTGCAGAGAGAGGGAGATGGGGAACAGAGGTGAATAAGGTTGGTGAGCTATAAACCTTTGATTCTAGGAAACTCGGATAAGTCAGTAGCTTTGAGAGCACTGAATGAGTGGGTTTTGGAGCCTAGTGTGTGTTTTTACTTGCCCATCCGGTGCAAGCTAGGATTAAAGGTAATGGCCCACCAGTTCTTGGCTACCTTGTTTCATTACCGTCTGTGGGAATCTAATGTGAACCTGCAAGGGTCAGGCAGCTGTGATGGTGGCCGCAGCTAGGGGCTTTACAGACGCAAACTGCAACATTGAACAAGTGGAGACATAGGGACGAAGGTGGAGCCGTGAGGTGTGTGCTGAGCTGAAGAATGGGTGTGTTGTCTAATGAAACCGACCAGTGCTGCTATAGACAGTTTTCCCTAGAAGTGGATATTTATCAGGCAGATGACTACATTGTTGTAAGAAAATTTTAATTTTGTAGGTTTACAACTAATTTGTTTTTTAAAAAGTGGAGCATGGGCCCTGAGCGTCGGCCTGGCGTGCGGGGGACCCGGGTTCGATTCCCGGCCAGGGCACATAGGAGAAGCGCCCATTTGCTTCTCCACCCCCCCTCCTTCCTCTCTGTCTCTCTCTTCCCCTCCCGCAGCCAAGGCTCCATTGGAGCAAAGATGGCCTGGGTGCTGGGGATGGCTCCTTGGCCTCTGCCCCAGGCGCTAGAGTGGCTCTGGTCGAGGCAGAGCGACGCCCCGGAGGGGCAGAGCAGCCGGATGGATCCCGGTCGGGCGCATGCGGGAGTCTGTCTGACTGTCTCTCCCCGTTTCCAGCTTCAGAAAAATACAAAAAAAAAAAAAAAGTGGAGCATGTAGCTGGCCTGTAAGCCACCCATTCACCTGCGAAGTGTAAGTGATTGGAAGCCAGAGGAAGTTGTGGATTTGGAAGGACATTTCCTTGTCACTGGCATAGACCCAATAGGGTCTTACATTAGGGTTTGGGATAGCAAAACTAAATAGACAGGTCATACAGAGGTCAGAAGGACAGCTCCGAGCTAACCTGCCTGAATTTGAATCCCAGCTGGCTACTCAGAGCCGTGCAACTGCCTGCAAGTTGCTTAATGATGCTAGCCTCAGTTTCCTCATTTATAAAATGGAGAAACCACAAGCGTGTGCTTCATAAGGTTGTTATGAGATTAAATCAGTTAATACCATGGCATTTGCCCCTGCCATTAGGAACAAGGGAACCAAGCAGGACATGGTGGTTCTTGAGACCATCTGTGTCCAGGCCCCTGGGATGGTTTTCCAAACTCCCTGATTCCAAGGGTAGGACCCAGGTGTGTGAGTTTGCAACCTATTTCTCCAGCGACTTTGCTGCTTCCCCCAGGTGTGAAATCTGTGCAGCGGAGAAGCCTTCGTCTTCAGGCTGAGGCTCCAGACCTCAGATTCCTTCGCTGAGTTACGTTGAGCTGTTAGTCTTACTCCGTCACACTTGCAGTCTCTTGGTTTTCCAAATGCTCACAGGCGTACGGTGCTCTGTGAGAACCAAGCCTCCCCAGTACAGCTCGTGGCATATAGCTTATCCATAACCAGGAGTCCTCCTGGCCTCTCAGGCTCAGTGCAGTGAAAGGCTCCACACTAAGCTTGTGGAACTACTTCTAAGGAAAAAGAAATGGAGAAAGTAGAATTCAAGGATAAGGGTGAGCTCTTGGTGCGCCGGTTCTGGAATGGACTGAACCACTTCAGGAGTTGATTTCCAGTGTTGGCCTCTGATGGATTTGTTTGTTCTGGAATACTATCAGAAGGACTTCCATAAATTCTCACATTTCTTTGCACAGATAGAATTGAGCAGCCTGAACTCAGTCTATAATACATTTTTTTTTGAGAAAATTAATAACCATATTAACATGTAATACTTTCTGACAGTACATAAAGTCAAGCTTTCATTGGAAAATAGCTTTAGAGCTCAATGATTTAAGTTACCGTAGGCAACCTTGAATCATTTTTACCAAAAATAGTTCAAACTATAAATAGTTAGGAACAAAGACGTGGGAGAAAGAAATTTCTAGCTCAATTTCCGTGGTCTGCGACATTGTAAGAAAGCCTGGGAAAACTCACACAAAACAGCAGGTTTTCAGTAGTTGAGATGCAGTACTATCTATTATTATTATGCTAAATATATTGATGCTCTGAATTTCTCATGCCAAGAAGTATGGTGTTCCTGTTATCCCAGATAAGGACAGTGCCATGACACCCAGCCTCAGACTGGGTCAGAGGAGTCTCCAGTAGTACCTCCAGGTCCTGGTGCTCATCACAGGATGTCAGCTCTGCAAATCGCCCAGGCTCACTTGCAAAGTGGTAAGAACCTTTGGGCTTGAGACTACTGTTGCTTTACCTTTGAATTTTTGGCAACTCAGGTATGCCAAGTTTTATAGTGTTGCTTAGGAAAGGGTTCTGCATAAATGCATAATAAGTGCATAAATGAAACTGGGGTTATGTCTTGGCCTTTCAGTGGGTTATAGTTTGCTCACAGTGTGCTTAGGAGTAAAATAAGAGATGTGAAATAGAGAGAGAGGGAGAAGGACTGGGGGGGGGGTGAGAAAACAACTGCCATTCCTACATGGACTTCCATTGTGAATTGTTCCCACACAAAATGCACCTTCAAACCCTTGAATTAACTGGCATTCCCTGTATGCTACCTGATGATAATGACAAATGATGCTACTTCAGAACAGGAGCCAAAATCTGCGTATCAAGGAGCTGCAGAGATGATAATGAAAAGGTTCATGGCAAGTGATGAATGCCTAGATGCCCATGCCAGCTAGCCCCCTGCACCGGGGATGCATAATTTAATTGTTCCTGAGTCGAATTCATACCGCGGATACTATAAACAACTTGGTTTAATCAACCAAAAACATGGGCTGTCAAAGACTGAAATTCATAGCAGGTTATGTTTTTATAAAGGAAGTTGTGAGGATGCTTGTTTCACACAGGCCGAAGAGTGAGCAGGCAAGATACTGATGTCATCCCCATGATTAGACTGGCCTGTTGGTCCTCTGGAGTGGGCACTTTATAAACAAACAATGTTGTTGATCAGACCAGGCATTCAGATAAACGTATTTTCCATTTAATCTGTTTCTTTGAAAAGGTCAGCTTTTCTACAGATAAATATTTCTCTTTCCTCTATAATTTCTTGAATAACTTTCTCTGATTTTTTATTTATTTCTATGTGGTTTTTTTTCTTTTCTGTAGTTTTTCCCTTCTGTTTTCTATGTACCAGTTTGATTTCACACAAACACATGGCGTTGAAAGTTTGGGGTTCATGAGTGGGCAGAATTCCTTTTTTTTTTTTTTTTTTTGCTCTTCTTTTTCTTTCTCTTTCTTTCCTTGCTTTTTATTTCTTTTAAAAAATATTCTTCTGCCTGGCCAGATAGCTCAATTGTTTGTACCATTGTCCTGATATGCAAAGGTGGAGGGTTCAATTCCTTGTCAGGGCATATTGATGTTTCTTCTCTCTCCCCTCCTCTCTCTCTAAAATCAATAAATACATTTTAAAAATATTCTTCTGCCACTCTATCTTAGGATGCACTAATCTTCTTCAAAAAGCACATGTTCTGTGTTTCCTGCAAGCCTTACTCTGCTACCAGGTCGTCTCTCTGTTCAATTTATAGGAATTTATTGTTCCCTTGTTCTGTAATGTATACATTATTTTTTATCAGTTCCTGTAAGTGAATAGGACAACACATTAAAACCTGTTTGATTTCAAATTAATATTTTACCTCTAGCTGAAGATTCCCTCAGAAAGAGATTGTAGCTAAACTCTGTCTCTAACTTTTGCTTGGTTGGTTGCTACCATCCCTTTGTTCTGAAAAGGACTCAGAATTCGTTCCTTCCAATAGGCTTGAATGGCAAATGTTTCCCCTCAACCAGAAACAGACGTGGCTTTGGAAATGTTCTGATCTTACATCCAGTCAACGGCTGCTGCCTTCAGAGAAAGAGGGCAGCTTATAGTCACAAAGCTATTGTAGTAAGACAGCACCTGAGTCTGGGGGTGGAAACTTGAATTACCACGTTGTTACAAGACACGTGGCCCGTCTGACTTTAACAGACAAGGAGGAACTAATGAATTCAGGACTTCCATTCCTGGATAAGTTCTGCTTCTTTACGTGGTCTGGTTTCTAAAGACTGTACTTCCATGAACCAAACTCATGATAAGGAAGTGCCTCTTATATTCCCAAGAGACATTTGAAGATGTCTTCATTTTATTTATTTTATATTCTTGCATCCAATTCCCCAAGATATAGTGTCTTAATTCATAAATTGATGGACTTTCTAATCCATTAGGCAGCGTTATCCCAAGATGAAAGTGATAGATACTGTTATTAGGAGGCCAGAGCAAAAATCTTATGAATAATTTTGTTCCATAGAAAAGTGCAGTGCTTGGCCCTGGACACACGCGAGGCCGGTGGCCAGAAGGAAGAGGGAAATGTCAACAGCTATAGCTAATACGCTGTTCTCTTCTCACCACTCTGCTTTCTGCTCACAGTAGTCAGTATGTTCTTGGCTTCTCTGGTGACTTCCTGCTAGATCCTTTCCCTTCTTTTCATGTAGCTGCCCAGCCACAGATAACAGCTGCCCCACCTGCAGGATAGGACTTCTTTATGCCTCCAAATTCCTAGGTGTACTTACATGGAAGGGGCCTGTGGGGAAAACAGGTGTGTTAGGCTTGCTCACTGGTTTACCCAATGCAAGCAGTTTGCTTGATTAGTGCGTGGGCACGTGGCAGCACCACATGTGGATAGTCTACATAAGGTTATGGGTGCTTGCGCTCAGGGCAGATTACAGATGGCGGATTATGGATTGCCTACCTGCCACTATGACGTTTCCCCTGCCTGTGTGCTCGTCTGCCCTTGCGAGACTATTATATGGGAGTGGTCCTATGCTTTCCAGCTCCGCAGTTTCTCTACTGTCTGCCTGAATCCACTGTGGACCTGCCTGGCCTCGGCCACTGGCATTTCAGGGCTGTACTGCCCATGTTAGAATGTTGGAATGATCCCTGAGCTTTTTGAAAATGGGTTAGATATCAAGTACAGATTCCTTAGAGATAGACACTCCTAATTTTAAAAATAGAATGGCTGTGCAGGGTGGAGGGTGTCTGTTTTGTATTTATTCTCTACACAGAGAGCTAAGCCCACCAATGTTCTCAGGGGTTTTGGCTTCATAGCCTTAATATTTCTAATGTGGGTGGTGGGGTAGGAGGATTAAGGATCTAAGAATTTGTGCAAATAACTCATAAATTTTGGTGGCAAATGATTTGGCAAAGGAACTTATTCTGAGGAATAAGTTTGTGGTGGTTTCAAAGGAAAGTCCTTGTAATGCTGGTGGCCAAGGCCCGGCAGGTTCACACTGGATTCGGGCAGACGGTGGAGGAACTGCAGAGACAGAAAGCGTCGGGCCATACTCATTTACTGGAGGCTCGCAGAGATGGGCAAGTGAATCAACAAAGGAAAACCTGCTTATCGCAGTGGAGGGCAAGGGATCAGAAACACCGGCCCTCAGGTGGCGGCTGAGGGAACTGCCCTGGCAGTGGCGGGAATGTGATCTGGGAGAATCGCCCCGAGGGAAAGCACCCAAAGGTTTTCGTAGAGACACACACGTGGTTTTCTGCCATGTGCTCACAGACTAATCATGCAAAGTGCTTGTAGCTGGGAAACAGCTCTTTCCCCACAGTCCTGAAACAGGCAGCAGTCACCAGTGGTTAGCTGTGTTTAGCATTTCCTGGTGGTTCTGGTGGTGGAGCCCCCCTAGTGCTTACACAAATACCAGTTGAATGCCTACCTATCACATGCCAGGCACTGTTCCAAGTAGTTCAGGTCAGACTGGACAAGAAATTCTTTGCCCTCTGGAGTTCCTGATTCAATGGCCTGTGGCTGTCTCAGGGACGGTGGCACTCATGCTCTAGTTTGCATCCATACTCAGACCTTTCCTTGTGCAGGTGTTTCCCATTCCCCCGATGGACCACTTGCTAAGTAGGCTGGCTTTTCTCCCCACGCACAGTGTTGGGAACACAGTTGTGAGCCAAGTCTTGAAGAAGCCGTCACTTTCTTATGTGCCAGACTTCGTCAAACTGTTAAGTCCAGCTTGGTCACATTAGCACAGCAGTCACTGTGCTGACTGCTGGACCAGGGCACCTCCCCTGCCCTGGCTGTGGTTTATATGCATGTTTCTTTAGGAAAAAGGCTGCTACCTGTGGCCTGGAGGATGGTCCTAGGAGCAGTGGACCCTCCTGATTTCACGCTGATCCATGTTCTACTCAGCTTCTCTATGGTCTGAGGTGCCGGGAGGGTGGTGCAGTGGCTCTTTCTCCAACTCAGTTTATCAACCTGGCCTTTGGCTATTTCACTTTCAGCTGCCACCATTCACTCCATTGGCATTGGCACTGGAGACAAACAGAGTCTGGCAGATGGAGTGAGGGACAGCATGAGTTGCAGACTTCCCCATCCCTCCTTCCTCCTCTCCCCAAGAGAAGTTTCTTCCTTTCTGCTGCATCAGACAAAGACATTGGCTAACAAGTTGTCTTGTTATGTCTAGGAAAAGGAAATAATGATTGCACCACAGGTGGAATAATCATTACACCAACAAGAACAAAAGACCCAAATGTCTATGAAAGAGTTATTGAAAAAAAAAATAGTAGCAGATTAGATTCAGTGTTATTCTTATGCATAATAACATGACTCTCTCCCTTGCCTTTAAATTTGCTTTGGTGGCCCTGGCCGGTTGGCTCAGCGGTAGAGCGTCGGCCTGGCGTGTGGGGGACCCGGGTTCGATTCCTGGCCAGGGAACATAGGAGAAGCGCCCATTTGCTTCTCCACCCCCCCTCCTTCCTCTCTGTCTCTCTCTTCCCCTCCCGCAGCCAAGGCTCCATTGGAGCAAAGATGGCCCAGGCGCTGGGGATGGCTCCTTGGCCTCTGCCCCAGGCACTAGAGTGGCTCTGGTCGTGGCAGAGCACCCCCCCCCACCCCCGGAGGGGCAGAGTCATCACCCCCTGGTGGGCAGAGCGTCGCCCCTGGTGGGCATGCCGGGTGGATCCCGGTCGGGCGCATGCGGGAGTCTGTCTGTCTCTCCCCATTTCCAGCTTCAGAAAAAAAAAAAAAAAAATTTGCTTTGGTGAGTCGAGATAAAAGTTTTATTTACTAGAACTGCAATTACATAGGCTGTGATCATGGAAGTTTGTTACATATGACAATGTTTGTTTCCTCTAGATTTTTAATTTTTAGTCATGAAATTTCATATGATATATATATATACATACATATATATATATATACTTGTATGTCTTTGCATTTTTTCTGTATATGTGAAAATACCAGATGAAAATCATTTTTGCCTTGATATAATATTTTTATCCAGAGTTCTGAAAGTAGTGACCCTTGTAACTATATATGTATGTGTGTGTATATTGCAAAATGGAAGGTTCACTTAGTAATTCCAAATCAAATAATGGCTTCAATATCACTGCAACCTTGTTTGCCTCCAAGCCTTGCTAGAACAACAAGCATCACCCAATTCCCTTTGGTCCTATTTTCTTTGAAAGTTCTATTTATGCCATTCTAATTTTGACTGTATTTTGATATTTTCAAATAAGTGTTTGACATCTGTTGAATAAATAATCACTCAAAAGGAATTTGCTGGTTACCAATGTGATTTTAACCTCCTTGGCTGAAAACTCACCTTTCCTCACTTCTGCCACCAGGACACCTGCATCCTTTCGAGTTTAAAAGCCTTAGAGTTTCCCCTGGACTTTAGAAGGGTCCTAAATTCCTGAATTTTAACATTCTTCATCATCTCCCTATTACTGTATTTTTATTACTTGTATGATTTTCTCCTCAAATTGGTGCTGAGCCTTTATAAGAGAGTAGTATTTGGATGTAGCATGATTTTACTGCTCTGATAAATGACTAATACAGTCACATGGAAGCCACCATGCTATGATTACTTTGCCTAATTATTATTTTTGCTGTTTAACTTATATAAAACTTCAACAGCTCCCCTTTTTAGGTTCAGTTTTTCTATTACATTGCAATGGTAAATTATGCTTTTATGATCTTATAAGAAATGAGAACTGTTGATTTTTTTTGAAGCATTATATATTTATATGGGTTCTGTGGATTCTGTGATTAGGTTTTTTTTCCTTCTCTTGGGCTGTTCGAATGTTAGAGCCATACTGAGCTCGACAAAAGTAGGTTTAAGTTGTTTTTAAATTAATACAGTCATTAATACACTGATATAAGAATAAAATCTGTGTTTTGCATACTCACACCTGTACCCCTACCTTTGCCCCACGCTCTATTCGGGCCATGCTCTAGCAATGTGTAGGTCAATACAGTGTGCTTTTTTAGGTCTACCTTTAATTTGTGTATCTGTTGAAGCTTATGAGTCTTTAGAAATTCTCTTAAATTTCTGTTGGAATAAAAATAAATAAATCTTAATGCATTCTTGCTTCAGTCTCTTTTTGTTATTATTTTTTAAAATTTAGTGAGAGGAGGGGAGGCAGAGACAGACTCCTGTGGTAGACAGGATCCACCTGTCAAGCCCACTAGGGGGTGATGCTCTGCCTATCTGGGGTCCTTGCTCCGTTGCAGCCAGAGCCATTTTTCAGCACCTGGGGTGGAGACCATGGAGCCATCCTCAATGCCTAGGGTTAACTCACTCTAATTGAACCATAGCTATAGGAGGGGAGGGGAGGAGAAAAGAGAGAAAGAGAGAGAGAGAGAATCGGGAGGTGGAGGGGTGGAGAAGCAGATGGGCATTTTTCCTGTGTCCCCTGACCGGGAATTGTACCGAGGACTTCTACACGCTGGGCAGACTCTCTACCACTGAGTCAGCTGGCCAGGGCCGCCAGCCTTATCCTCTTTAGATGCCATAATTACATGAGCCTCTCCTGGAGGCACATGACAAGTTAGAGACACCTCCTCTCCTTCTGAATTTCTCTGGGTTTCCTAAAAACTTACCTTCATGAAGCAGAGTTTGGTGAAATTGGCTTTTATGCTTTCTCTTTTGACTTTCTTTCTCTTAGCCTTGTAACTATGGGCTAGTCTGAACTTTCTACCCTGCGTTTGGACTCTGACATTCTCCCAGCACATGTTCCGCCTCACTTCTCACCAGTGATGAGACTATCCAACCCCCATGCAGCCCCTGAAGCCCAGTAGATTTAGCCAAAAAGAGAAATGCCAGCAAGACTGCAGACATGTCTTCTGATTTTAGTCTCAGTCTCCTCTAATTGGAATCATTCTTGGACTATTTCTTTTTTTTTAAATGCATTGGGGTGTCATTGGTTTGCAAAACCGTATAGATTTCAAGTGTATAACTCAATAAAACATCACCTGCACACTGCACGGTGTGCCCTCTGCCCACCTCCACCTACATCCTCCTCCTTTCCCTCCGACTAGCACCACATTGTGTGTGTGTGTGTGTTTGCTAACCCCTCCCCTCTGTTCATCAGCTCCCCAATGCCCCTCCTCTCTGACAGCTCTCAGTCTGTTTCACGTATCAATGCCTCTCTTTCTAGTTTGTCAGTTTATTTCGTTCATTAGATTTCACATGTAAGTGAGATCATGTGGAACTTGTCTTTCTCTGACTGGCTTATATCACTAGCATAATACTCTCCAGGTCCATCCATGCTGTTACAAAGGGTAAATTTCCCTTCCTTTTTTATGGCCAAATAATATTCCGTTGTGAAAATGTGCCACAGCTTTTTTCTTTACTCATCTGCTGATAGACACTTGGGCTGCTTCTATATCTTAACTCTTACAAATAACACTGCAGTGAACATAGGGGTGCATCTACTCTTTCAAAGCAGAGCTTTGGGTTTGGCTAGGATTTGGTGCATTCTTTAATTATTTTGCACCCCCACTACATTCTGTTCATATTTAATTCCCTCCTCAAGATAGCCAAATTATTTTTTAGTATAAATAAAATGAAACTTGGATTGATACAAGATGGATAAAGCATTTTTTTGATAAATGGGAAATATTATGCTTGTCATTTCTAGGGCCATTTCTAGAGTGACTAGGAAATATTTTATATTTTTTAAAGGTATATTTTATAAATAAATAATAAACTTAGCAAAAATATTTCTGTTTTTGTGGCATACATTTATATTTGTAGATTTGGGTATTACACATGCATGCGGATGCTACATCTATATTGTGCTATGAGACTTCTTTAGTCATTCTTTAGGAAGTAATCTCTTGGGCTTATCATTTATGAAAACTGTAAAAATTATAGGAATAAATCCACTTTTATTTATTTACTTTTCTATAAGCTTAAATCCTTGAGACACAGTATTACACGGATTCTGGGTTCAGTGGCCTTAGCAGGAGGGTGCCTTCGGAACGTGGCACGAGCCATGCCACTATATGAGCACTGGATTACCTTTCCCTGCAGACTCCAGTTCTGTTCAGTTTGCCACTAGGAGTCACTGTGTCATTTTTTGCCTTGCACACATAAGAGCATCTCTTGCCGAGATAGAATTCAGATTTATCTTGAGCATAAACACCTTCAATCTTAAGAAGAACTGTGTGTTTTAGAGACCCTGCTTATAGCCAGCAAAATTAGTCTTGGACCGTAGCCTTCCATACATATTTGTTGTTATAGAAGTCCTGTTCTAAGTAGGCCTCCACAGGTTTCAAGATGGCAGAAAAAAGTGCTGAAAATTTACAATATGCATCAATATGCCTACTCTGTCCCAGGTTCCAGCTTTACCACATGATTTGACTTCATACTGTAGCTTACACATTTAATTGTGTTCTTCTGTTTTTTCCTGTTTACCTATATTCCTTTATTTTACATTCCAAGAATATCTGAATTGGTCATGAATAATATCTGATGTTTCATGTACTTGAGGAATGTAAGTATTTGAGGATAGCAGGTACAGAACAACTAATAGTGATTGTGGTTCTCTTTGTCCCCTTCTGACTTTTTAAAAAAATATTTTCTGAGAATGGTAATTTTATAGCCATGAGTTTTGATTTTTAATAAACAATGAAAGATAAAGACATAAATTCCAGAAAGCACAAAGTGAAATTTAGATGATAAAATTTAAACAAGATCCCCATGCTATTCGCTGACTAATGTCAGAAAAGTGTTGCTACAGTCAGGCTGTTATGACTAATGTTAAATATTGTTCTTTTCAAATATACAAGACCTTGGTCTGTTTTGTTTCACTAAGAACATGACTAATCCTTCCCAAACTTACTGAACTAATCAGTGTTGACTGTCAGAGTTGAACTCTAAAAATAACAATAAATATGGCTAGTTTCATTTAAAACGTAGATAGGACTTTATGGAAAAGAACAACGTGTATGATGGTCTAACCATTATTTGGTACACTTGAAACTAATACAAAATAATACTAAATTTAAACTGTTATTGAAAAATAAAATTTTAAATAAAAAAATAAAAATAAAAATGATACTAAAGAAAAGAGAACAGAAGTCAATGATTTTGCAGTAGTGAACTGGTTGGTTGCCAGCTGGAAGTTTCATTCCAAGAGTGGCAGGCGGCCTGGCCTGCAGTGGCGCAGTGGAGACAGCATCAGCCTGGAATGCTGAGGTCGCCGGTTCGAAATCTGGGGCTTGCCTGGTCAAGACACATATAGGAATTGATGCTTCCTGCTCCTTCCCCCTCCTCTCTCTCTCTCTCTCTCTCTCTCTCTCTCTCTCTTTCTGTCTCCCCCTTTTCTAAAATGAATAAATAATAATAAAGAGTGGCAGGAGTAATTTATTGGAATGAACAGTAAGCTTAGTATGAAAATCTCTAATGGTGTGACCTACATGAAATCTGTTTTTTGTTATCAAGGGTACACTTTTAAATAGATGAGAGCCTCTGAGGTCCTAGGTAAAGTAGAGAAAAATCATACACCAATTTCATTAACAAAACTGTAGGGATTCTTACTGTCATGCTGCCCTTCGTATCCTGGGGGCTGGGCCATAGGTATCTCCCACCTAGATCCTCAGATGGACTCTCCAGAAACACCTTACAGGAGAAACAAAGAAAACCCTTCCTCCGTCTGCAACCTTTCAGCACTCCCCAATTATCATCATACACAGTGCTTTATTCTAGAGAGTTCCATGCACTATTTTAACCTGTGACTTGAATTTACAAAAGTCTGTTTCATATTTCTGTTATCTGTATTTTCTCAGCATCCTCTACCAGTTGGTAGAATACTTGGTATTTATTATTCCTTACATATTTATTCTTTAATTCAACAAGTATTTACTGAAGATCTTGGGTGGCAAGTGGGGTGCTAAACTTTGGGAACTCACAAAATCAGGAAAAAATACGTGTGCCTTTAGGGAGGTTCAATAATCACCTCAAGTAATTAGATAGGTAAATGTAAAGTGATCATCATGGTAAGTACTATGAAGAAAAATGATCCTGGTGCAATGAACACATAACAGTGATGGCTTTTACCTAATGGTGCAGGTGAGTCCAGGCTTTCCGGAGGAAATAATCATTGACCTGCTGTCTGAATGGATGACTATGGTAACTTGTTGAAAGGTGAGAGGAAGAGCATTTCAAGTGGAGGAAATAGTTTTTGAGTAAGTCTTGTGTTTAGGAGGGAGAGGGAAAGTCATTCTGGCTGGAGTTGTGAGCGGAAGAGGGAGGCTGGCTGCACAGGCAGTGGTGGACATATGTGGTGCCAAATAGTTTTTGTAGTGCATTTTAGAGTTCACCCTTACAAACAATGAGAAGCCACCGGAGTTAAGTAGGATAAGAGTGGGTGAGGGGATGTGATTGGTGTTGTATAGGAAGAGACCATTCTGCCTGCTGCATAGAGAATGGATTAGAGGCCTTTCTCAGAGGGGACAGATGGACCAGATTGGGGCAACTGCTGTGGTCTCTGCAGCAGGTTCATATCTAGGGCAACAGCAGTGATAGAAAGCAGTTGATGTGAGCTATTATTAGAATAAATTCAACAAGACTTGAAGAGCAGGAGCTGAAGAAGTTGATGATCAGCATCAGGCAGAAGAATGCTCAGTATTGCTGATAATATGAATATCAATCTGTGGAGATGAGGATAACATTTTTAACACAATTGGAGGCTTTGACAAGTCTCTCTGCCTAGTAGAGAAGGAAATGCAAAGCAGCTTCCCTTATTCTCACTGAAGTCATCCATAAGAAAGTCCCTAAGCATTTCTGGCCTTTCAGTTTACTGATTTATTAGTGACCTAATGCATGTGAAAACTCTGTAATATATGCATGTGTATATAATACACATATGTATTGTATTAGGTTACATAAATGTCTTATTTATTATAACATACATGTGCTTTTTTCTAAATTATTATATATATTAAATGTCTGTTATATTGCGTTTATTTATTATATGTATTATTTTCTTTCAAGCAGATCATAGTTTGGTTAGTTTTGAGCCGAAATATCGTTAACCATCAAACAACTAAGAGGTTAGGAGTGCCAACTCCCCGTGCCATCGAAAATAAATGTATAACGTTTGACTCCTCAAAAATGTAACTACAATCGTCCCTTGGTTCTAAGACCCCTGTGCATACAAAATTCTGCAGTTGCTCAAGTCTCTTATATAAAATTGTGTAGAACAACGCATATAGCTGACCCTCTGCATCTGTGGATTCCAAAACATGGATAAAAAAATACTTTTTGGAAGGGCTCACTGTATATTCATTTTAAAAAATTACATGAAAGTGGAACAACACAGTTCAGCTTGTGTTGTTCTAGGGACAGCTGTACATACCAATATTATTTTTAACTATGGAATCATCTGGAATCTACTCTCCAGATCTATTTCTTAACTATCTCAAAGTAATGTGTTAGTGGTCTGATGCTTATTATTTAAAGCCCAGTAGATGATAATCCCATTGATATATGGTTTTTAAATCCATTGAATAAGAGTTCATTTTTATATGTAACATGTATAATATTTAAAATTTTGCTAAATTTTTTCTTAAATTTTCACCTTTGTTTAACCCTTTGAGTAGTGCTTACTGACTCCCGGGAGTGAGTTTTGTTGTTTTTTTTTAAAATGAAATTAGTTCCAGTTACAGTTTTATTAACTTAAAATCATGTTTGTTTGATAATCAATTTATGGAAACAAGGTGAACATACAGTTGCCTTTTTTAATGTTGCCTTACACATGTATGATTGTACTCTGGACGGTCAGGAGGCACGAGGATGTATATGAACATTTGTACTACTCAGAGGATTTAGAATGAGGTTAAGTTCCATTAAGAAGAAATAGAAGGAGCAAGTATCAAGTTTTTTATGTAGATTTTGACATTCATTGTTAGATTATGCAAAAGAATAATAAACCATGCCAGCCAGATTCTATGATCAGTGCCCTTTCAATTCCACTGCTGAAATGCCTTTCTCTCTCTCTCTCTCTCTCTCTCTCTCTCTCTCTCTCTCTCTTTCTCAGCGTACCAAGACCACAGAGTAATTTTATGGTGGAGACAGAATGTCCTGTCTATCTATGGTAGCAAGACTCATTCTAAGAATATTGCATGGCAGAAATAATGTGTATATTTACTGTAGTTTTAGGATGCTGTGAGGAGGAGACCCAAAGAGAGAGAAAGGAGACAGAAGTGTGGATCCTATCTCCTCACCTCCATAAGAAAAGGCCGACGTAGGCTTCCCAAGGAAATTGCATAGCAGGCTTCCCACACTAACTTGGGCACTATACTTCCAGGCCACCCTGGTGGGTCAGAGTGATCAGGCAGAGGGAGGTTTCTTTTGGTTGCTGAGCCTCAAGATGAGTTTAGGTCCAGGGTCATGCCATGTGGCTTCAGAGTAGCAAATCATTCTTGGAGCTTGGGTTTAAACCAATGGGCCAGTTTTCTAAAGATCTGGCAAAAACTCAGAACTCTGTGATCAAGATTTAACTGGAGACTGAGTCAGTGAGGACCAGAGAGCTGACATTCCCCAAGATCATAAGAACTGAAGTAATAGCTGCTACACGTATTTCTGCAGTCCTGGTCTAAGCTGTTTACATGTATTTAGTAACTTAATCCTCATTTATACCCTATAAGGTAATTACTTATATAGTCTCCTGTTTAGAGATGAAGAAATTGAATACAGAAAATTAAGTAACTTTCTAAGCATCACACAGATGATAAACAGAGAGCCAGAGAATGACGTAGATAACCTGGTCCGCAGACTATGTTGTACCTGCTGTCCATGAGATGCCATCCACAGGCTAGAGCAAGGAAGCCAGTATCATTTAACATGGCCAAGTAATCAGGGCTCTACATCTGGCCCTCCACCTTTTTTTTTTGTAAATAATGTTTCATTGTACTGCAGTCATGCTCATTATTTTATATACTATCTGTGGCTGCTTGAACGTTACAACATCACTTTTGAGTAGTTATGACAGATACCATACGACCTGCAGGAGCTCAGATATTCGCTGTCTGTCCCTTGGCAGAAACAGCAGACTGACCCCTGTACCGGACTGAAGGTCTCTGAAACTCCAACCAGAGGGCCTCTAAGGAGTGACACGGATCCAGGAAAACCCTCAATCACACAGAGATTCAGGAACTACCCAAGTCTTGAAGGTGTAGCTGGATGCCTTTTTAGGTGTAGCTACAAAAGCAGAAGGGAACGTTTTACCAAAGAGCAAACCTATGCTACCTGAACATACTATTTTAATTATTGGCTTGGTCTAACTATAACTTACAAACCAAGTTAGACATTTAGTTGTAGTTACATAAAAATAAAGAGGTGTAAGCACATTACTAGTTTGGTGACTAATATGCATTAGAAGTTATCATTGAGATCAGGGTTCTCAAACTCGCGGCCTGCGGGCCGCATGCAGCCCGCAGACTTTTGAACTTCGTGGATTAGTCTGCGGGCCGCACACAATTGTTCAGCAGGCCGCGAGTTTGAGACCCCTGATTTAGATTGTGTGTTAATGAACCAGCCTGGCTGTGAGATGTCTAATGAGTATCTGTGGGTGAAATGGCACACTGTCATGGATTGGCCTCAACAGACCACAGCAAAACAAATGAAAAAATAAAAATATGTGACGTTGGTGTAAAAGGACAGCTGAATTAACAGCACTGTTGAAGTTAAGTAATAATATATTGCTATATATTAATATATAGTCTTTTTCATACCATTTTATTTTACTTTTGCATGTTTAAAAACATCCTGTATTTTCAGAAATTTAAACATTTACTGTATGAATTATTAAGACGGTTCCTATATTTTGTCATCAACTGAACACAGATAAACTCAGTATTTTTTCTCATATTCTTGATAAAAATGTTCATCCCTCATTTAATTTTTTGTCAGAAAATAATTGATAAAAAAATTGTGAATTTGCTTCAATGGGCAAAGAAGGACAAGACAGCTTTGGGGGCAGTGACACACTATCTGACATGACACCACTGTGTTGTCCTGCTTGCCACCAGTGCCAGGGTAACCCGCAGTATGAGGGATGGCAGACAGCACAGGTGGTTTCTGTCCACAGAGAATCACAAAGAAAAAAGCAGTTCCCATCTGGCTTCTCTTGCTCCCCCAGATGATACAGAGGAGATGCTTGGGCTTCACGTCAGGCCTCTGCAAAGGAGGCAGACACATGCTGACTTACGAAAACGTCCTTTGAAGATCGTTTTTCTATTATTTAAAAAAAAGAGGAAATAAAATATGCATAGAATACATGTTGCAGCAATTAATTTGAATATTACATGTGATCCACATACACAGGAGTGGGCAAAAGTAGATTTACATTGTTTGTATGGGAAAATACTACCACAATTCACAAGTTAATAAGATAAGAATGAACTTTGTGTTTCACATACTCACAACTGTAAACCTACTTTTGCTTACCGTGTATTTGTTTTGGCTTTTAACTGATTTCTAACACCTGTGGAAAATAAGGGTTCAATATGGCAAGCGAGCTTTTTTTTTAATGTAGATGAGAATAGCTTCCTCTGAAGTTATGATTTAATTGGATAATTTAAATAAAGTGCCTGGATTTTATTTTACTTTTAAAAATTTTACTTATTGATTTTAGCCAGAGAGAGGAAGGGGGGGGGTAGAGAGAGAGAGAGAGAGACAGTAACATCGTGTATGTGCCCTGACCGGGGATCGGGCCGGCAATCTCTGTGCTTTGGAACGATGTTCTAACCAACTGAGCCATCCAGCCAGAGCACAAACTGGCAATTCTAAAAAGTCACAGAACAAGTTTTATACATGACCCTCTACCAGTTTATCTCTGGCACTGTAATTTCCAGTATGCTCCAAAAATTATACATTAGTGCATTTGTAATTTTTAATTTGAGATTTTTGATATTTTAAAATATAAATATGTATCTTTTCCTATTGGAAGGAAATACTATTCTCTACTGAGATAGTTATTGAGCACCCTGTACCAGGCTTTATTCGCACGCTTGAGAGAGGTAGCAAGAAACGAAACAGAGCGCTGCTCTTGCCAACTTTACATTCTAGCATTTTAAAATCAAATTGCTGATTGTATTCAATTCATATACACACTAAGTAAAATCTGTTTTCTAAATCTAACCCATTTTGAAAGATGCAAATTAAAATGTCCCACCATAAGTACATATTTCATCATAGTCTTCTTCCATTTTATTTTCTTAGAGAGGGGAAGGGACACAGAAAGAGAAGCATCAACTCTCTGTACCACTTAGTTGTTCCATGTAGCTGTGCACTCATGGATTGCCTCTCCTATGTGCCCGGCCTGGTATCAAACCCGAGACTTCCTGTGCCAGCCTGACACCCCATCCATTGTGCCACCAGCCAGGGCGTTCCCCTTGTGTTTTTAGTTTTAAATTTTATATTTAGTTTCTATTTATAATTATAATTATTGTTATTTTGATAAATGTTCACCTTTTTCCCTAATAATGTATTATTTATCCTAATTGATATTTTAAGCTTAAATCTCATTTTGTCTGACATTAGTATCACCAATTTTGCTATTATTATACATTTTTGTTTCGCTTTGGCCTACTCCCTTGTTGTCCACCCTGCTTTTATTTGCAGCTATGGATGATCACTTTGCTTTAAGGCTGTTTTTTTGAAGGGGGAGGATGTGGAGTTTAAACAGTGTGTGGCTTTGGTCTCTTGTATAATCCCATCGAATATACTATCATTTAATGTGAAAATTGACTCACAGGGTGACAATATGTATAATAATATTCTTTCCATATTTATGTTTATTATTTATTTTACTTTATACTTTTGATTCTTTTATTATTTGTTATTTTTTTTCAGTTTTGTTATTTTTTTTTTAATTTGGCTATGTTATTATTTTCTTTCTTTTCACACTGGATTGTTTGGGAGTTCTGTTTTATAATTTCATTAAAGGTTACCTTATGCACAGAGGTGGATTAAGGTTGGTTGAGGCCCCAGACACAGAAGAAAATATTGGGCCCCTTAAAAAAAGAAGAGAGACAGGGAAAATAAAAATACATGTTAATCATATTTTTAGTTAAATAAAAAATATTATAAACTAATAATGTTAAAATTGCACATATGAAACCAAACTTGGTATCATTAGAAAAAAGTGTTTAGGCCCTGGCCATTTGGCTCAGCGGTAGGCATTTCCCAGCGTGTGGAAGTTCTGGCTTCAATTCCCAGCCAGGGCACACAGGAGAATTGCCCATCTGCTTCTCCACCCCTCCCCCCTTCTTCCTCTCTGTCTCTCTTCCCCTCCCACAGCTAAGGCTCCATTGGAGCAAAGTTGGCCCGGTGCAGAGGATAGCTTCATGGCCTCCACCTCAGGTGCTACAACAGCTCAGGTTGCAACAGAGCAATGCCCCAGATAGGCAGAGCATTGCCCCTGGTGGGCTTGCCAAGTGGATCCTGGTCGGCGCAAGTGGGAGTCTATCTGCCTCCCTGCTTCTCACTTCAGAAAAATACAGAGAAAAAGAAAAAAAAAAAGAAAGAAAGAAAAACAAAGGTGTAAAGTTGGGGTTTTGCAGAGCCTTTTAGAAGTCAGGGCCCAGGGCGTGTGCCCGCTATTAAATCCACCTCTGCTTACACAGAAGAAAAAGTCTATGTTATACTAAAGTACTGAAATGACAATTTTAATGTAATATACATTTGTTTTACTAGCATCACTTATAGAAGGAAGAAAAAAATTTTTGCAAGAATCATATGTGGGCCCTGGCCAGTTGGTTCAGTGAATAGAACATTGGCCCGGTGTATGAATGTCCCAGGGTTGATTCCTGGTCAGAGCACACAAGAGAAGTGTCCATCTGCTTCTGTCTCCTGCCCCCCTCCCTTCTCTGCCTCTATCTCTCTAGTAGCCAGTGGCTCAGTTGGTTTGAGCATTTTTCCCTGGGCACTGAGGATAGCTTCATTTTTCCAAGTGTTGGCCTCAGGCCCTGAGGATAGCTGAGTTAATTTGAGCATCATCCCCAGCAGGGCTTGTCAGTGGATCCTGGTCAGGGTGCATGCAGGAGTCTGTCTCACTATCTATCCTCCTCTCACTTAAAAAAAAAAAAAAAGGAATTGTATGTGGCTAGTGGCTACCATATAGGATAGTGCATATTTAGAGAACATTTCCATTACTGCAGAAAATTCTACTGAATTGGTTCTTATACTATGTATATATTTTCTATACTAATATACCGTTTGGGTTATCTATAAGATTGGTGAGGTCATTGTTAGTAGGTTAAAGATTGATATGTGCAATTTCCTAATACAAACATAAAAAGAGCAATATGGTTTTACTCCACAAACTAGTTAAAATAACATTAGTGTCTTAACTGAGGTGTTGTTTAACAATAAATCATTTTGGTTAAGTCAGGATGTCCCAGGAGAGCTTCTTGCAAATAAACAGCCAGGACTCAATTTCATGATGACAAGATTTCAAATAAGTTTAAATCTAACGAGAAAGGACCTTTGTCCCAAAGAGCCTAATGCACATTGACAATGTCCTTAAGATATCTGACTTATAAAAAGTCCGAACCTTTTATCATTATCTCAGTAACAAGGTGTAATGGCTTGCTTAATGCAATGTATTCTCAAAGCCCCTGTGTCAACAGTCTTTCATTTTTTTAAGATTATTCATTAACTGTTCAATGTAACATGTGGACTTAAGGTTCAACCACAATTTTATCTTTGTCTGAGTTAAAAAAATTGAAGTCTTCGCATTTTATTTTGCTTTCTAGCATTAATAATCAAACACATCTTTCTACCATTCTCCACCAAGACATGTTCAACGCAGTTCTGTTCTCTCTCCCATTTGGGAAAGGTAACCCGGGACTAATTTTCCACATACACACTCTCACCTACATGGAAGGACATATAACCTACCACTGCGCCCTCTTCTCAGTTCATTTGAGGACCTGATTATATAGCTTACTTGGAGGCTCATATCATACCTTGAATGTTGTCATCAGATGGACCAGATGACATAATTTTTTTTCTATTAACTGAATTTCTTAGGATGACATTAGCTCTCAAAACCATTCATATTCAACTGATAAATTACTATCTGCCCACCACATCGTGTGCCCTCTGCCCCTAGCTACACTCTCTCTGTCCCCACTTCCCACCCCCTTTGCCCACCTCCACCTAGCCCCCAACCTCCTATCTTTCTGGCTATTGCCACACCGTTTTCTGTGTCTGTGTGTTATGCACATGTGTGTTTTGGCTAATCCCCTCACTTTCTTTCATCTAGTCCTCATTCCCTCCTCCCCTCTTCCCCTCCTCCCCTCTTCCCCTCCTTCCATCCTCCCCTTTTTCCTTTCTCCCCTCTGACACCTGTCAGTCTGTTCCATGTTTCCATCCCTTTTTGTAATTGCAAAACTAGAAAGTACTTTAACACACCTCAATTCCAGATGGATATAAATGTCCCTGGTTCCTCCTTTATTAAAATTTTGGTTATTTAAAATTTTCCTTCTACAAGTAACACAGCAATAAGTTATCATTGCTCTTTCTCCTGTAGTCAAGCATGTCTACAGTTCCAGAAGTAGGATTATGGTACCAAAGTATGTGTCTATTTTGGGGTAGTGCAAAATACTATTCCAAGGGTTTCTACGAATCAAAATATTTCTATCAGAAATGCGCTGAAATACCTGCCTTCCTATAGCTCCACCAATAGGTTACATTGTTAAAATTTGGAATTTGAGAATTTTTTTCTGATCAACCTCATAGGTGAAAAATTGTATTGCTGTGCAGTTTAAATGTATTTTTTATTATTATTTTGAATGTTACAGAGCTCTTTTCATATGTCTGAGTCACTCACAATTCTTGTTACATAATTATTTATTTGTTTCTTAGGCCAAAGTTTTCTCTCTGATCATTGACCTTGTCTTATTGTCTAGGAGAACTTTACATATTGGAAAGATAAGGTTGTTTTGTAATAACTTATACATAAAAATTGTTTTTGTGGTTTACCATTTGTGTTTTTCTTTTTCTTTCTTTTATTATTTTTCTTTTTTATTGAATTTATTGGAGTGACATTGATTAATAAAATTATATAGATTTCAAGTATACAAATCTAAATACCTCATCTGTATTGTATTGTGTTCACTACCGAGTCTGGAATAACAGTTGAACTGGTGCACACGGAGATGGTAGTGCTGCTGGAAGCTAGCCAGCACTGTCTTATGCCTAGCTGGGCAATGCTTGCACTGCCAGACGCGGATCAATCGTGGCTAGCGATTGTGGTTGTAAAGTCGAATGGTCATAAGTTGCATAGGTCGTAAGTCGATCAATACCTGTATAAATTATGGTGAGGTTTTCTATTCAAGACATATGACTTTTC
The DNA here is from genome assembly GCF_036850995.1 of Saccopteryx leptura. Taxonomy (NCBI): domain Eukaryota; kingdom Metazoa; phylum Chordata; class Mammalia; order Chiroptera; family Emballonuridae; genus Saccopteryx; species Saccopteryx leptura. The sequence goes on from NC_089511.1 coordinate 84,035,074, forward strand.
ATTTGTTCAGGACATCTTTGGCCTGACCAGGTGGTGGCACAGTGGATAGAGTGTCAGACTGGGACACAGAGGGCCCAGGTTTGAAACCCCAAGGTCGCCAGCTTGAGCGTGGACTCATCGTGCTGGAGCGTGGGGTTGCTGGCTTGAGTGTGGGATCATAGATATGACCCCATGGTTGCTGGCTTGAGCCCAAAGGTTGCTGACTTGAAGCCCAAGGTTCCTGGCTTGAGCAAGGGGTCACTTGTTCTGCGGTAGCCCCAGCCCCCAGTCAAGGCACATATGAGAAAGCAGTCAGTGAACAACTAAGGTGCCACAAGGAAGAATTGATGCTTCTCATCTCTCTCCCTTCCTGTCTGTGTGTCCCTCTCTCTATTTCACCCTCTGTTTCTGTCATGCAAATAAAAATAAAAATACCTTTTTGGTTTCCAATTCATAGCATTTTTCATTTTTTCTATACTGTTTTTATATATTTATATTTGTTTTAAGATATTTATCTTTTTGTTCAGATTATAAATGAGATATTCTACTAACATATCTTATAGTAGATCTTATTTTCCTATATGCAAGCTACTAATTCTAGGATATTAAACTTGCATAGTAATTTTTCACATGATTCTCAAATTTCTACATATATAGTTCTAAGTTCTATAAATATTGATAGTTTTTCTCCTCTTCATCAATTTAATACATTTAATTTCTTTCTTTTTTCCAAGTGACTGAATGATTGACTCATTGATTGATTTCTGATTGATTAAAATATTATTTTAAGGAATACTGATGATAGGGGACATCATTTCCTTATTCTCATTTTAGTGGAAATGCCTATAATGTTTCACATTAAGCATGAACCATTCTAGGCCAAAATAAATATATTTCTGTAGGAAAAGCTGGTATCTACCTATTTTTCCAGTTTGAGATATAATTGACCTATAACATTGTATTCATTTAAGGTATAAACATAACTTTATATGTGTGTGTATATTGCAAAATGATTATGACAATAAATTCAGTTAATATCCAACATTTTTAGTTTTTAAGTAAATAACTATTGTTGAATTATGTCCAATACACTTATACACATTTATTGAATGATTACTTAATTTTCCTCTTTGGACTTATTACTGTTTGATATTGAACCATTCTTGCATTCCTGGTATTTACATCACTTGATTATGATCTATATCTTATAACATGCTGCTGTATTAAATTTGCAGATATTTTATGTGGGCCTTCACAGTACTCTTTTTATAAAGAAATATTGAGGTGTAGTTTTAGTTCTTGAGCTTTCTTGATGAGGTGATGACTATTATATTCTCCTCTTTAAAATTAATTTAAAATATTTTTTCCTTTTATATTGTAACATAGTTTAAGTAATATTTATGACTATTTGCTTCAAAAATCTTAGAAAAATCTCCCACAAAATCAGCTGAGTTTGTTGCTTTTTTGATTTGCATGGAGGTTGTATTTGACAATTCCATGACTTTTGTTCATTTAAATTTTGAAACTGGTTTTAATAGTTTTGCTAAGTTATATTTTCTTAGCCTATTATTCATGGCATTCATCTTTAACTGTGTGATGGTTCTTATTTTCAGCATCATTCTTTTAAGAAATTTGTGATTAAAATTTGTAATTTTTTTTGAGACACAGGAATTCATTTTCTTTTTTAATCCTAGTTGGGAGAGTTCTTTATTTGCTCACTTAGTCATTAGTTTCTTATTTATTATATATTTTAATTAGAGAATACACTCTGTGCAATTATTGATGTTTCATGTGCTATTATATATCAATTTTTGTGACTGTCAAATGGGCACATATGATCTGTACTGTATTATACGATAATCGTATTATACATACAAACATACACATGTGCACATAATTTACACACACCAATAAGATTTATCTTACTAATTATGTTATTGATAATTTTTTATATTTTTAATTATTTTTGCTTACTTTGTCATTATCTATAAGACATGAATTAAGGTCCTTTATTATTAAAGGGTACAATATTAACTTTATTCTTTCATGTATGCTTTTATGATTGAAAGAGATGAAATCATCTAGCTCATACTTTTTTCCTGGGGTATCATGCAGTGGTCCCCAACCCCTGGGCCACGGACCCGTATCGGTCCGTGGGCCATTTGGTACCGGTCCGCAAAGAAAGAATAAATAACTTACATTATTTCTGTTTTATTTATATTTAAGTCTGAACAATGTTTTATTTTTTAAAAATCACCAGATTCCCTCTGTTACATCCGTCTAAGACTCACTCTTGATGCTTGTCTTGGTCACGTGATACATTTATCCATCCCACCCTAAAGGTCGGTCCGTGAAAATATTTTCTGACATTAAACCAGTCCGTGGCCCAAAAAAGGTTGGGTACCACTGTTCTAGATTGTTGGATTATATGGAGTAAACTAAGACTAGTCGGATATTTTTCTTTTGAAAATTAAGAAAAAGCCTGACCAGACGGTGGCACAGTGGCTAGAGCATCAGACTGGGACGCAGAGGACCCAGGTTCAAAACCCTGAGATTGTTGGCTTGAGCGTGGGCTCATCTGGCTTGAGCGTAGGCTCACCAGCTTGAGCACAGGTTCACTGGCTTGAGTGTGGGATCATAGACATGACCCCATGGTTTCTGGCTTGAGCCCAAAGGTCACTGACTTGAAGCCCAAGGTTACTGGCTTGAGAAAGGGGTCACTCACTCTGCTGAAACCCTCCAGTCAAGGCACATATGAGAAAGAAATCAATGATTAACTAAGGAGCTTCAATGAAGAATTGATGCTTCTCATCCCTTTTCCTCCTGTCTGTCTGTCCCTATCTGTCCTTCTCTCTGTCTCTGTCACACACACAAAAAAAAAATTAAGGAAAAGATAATTTTGGCAATAAAGCAAAAAATACTTGATAATTTTATGTCTTATTGCCAAAATTATCAAGTTATTTAAAAATAACAGTACTTTTATTAAGATATTTCAGTGTTGAGTATATTAATCCAATTTCTTTGATTTATATTTATAATTATTTTCAATTTTGAGTCGTATTTTTCATCTTTTTTAGTAAAAAATACATGTAATATTTAACATATTTAAAATAATGTCTGTATGATTTGTTTTGTCTCACTGTTTAAGCTTTCTTCCTTAGGGACTTGAATTACCTAAATTGAATCGCCTTAGTTAATATTCTACATTTCTCATTTTTTCTCTAAATCATCTTAGGATTTTTTTTTCTTTACTGTTTCCTTTTATTTCATTTTTTAATTTCTACCTATAATGACTTTTTAAATTTTTACTACCATTTATGATCTCATATTCTCCCCCAATTTTATTATTATTATTTGTCATAAATGTGTGTATAACTTTTGCCAGCTCATACTTTTTTCATTTCCTCTTTGCTATGATTACACTATCTGTTTCACATTTTTTTTCCCTTTATGCTTTGTGGTTTTCTTCTTCATAGGTGTGATTATTTCATTACCTCATTTTTAATTTTTGGCTAAATATTTGAGCATATTTTCCTCTGTTTTGTTACAATAGTTTTCTCTTGAGAGTGGTGAGTATACTTTATTGCTATTTTTTTTATTTTTTTACAGTATTTTGAACTCAGCTTGCTTTAAAAGGGACATTTGCTGAAGTTTATCTCTCTTATTCTGAATAGAAGTTCAGTTTTTAAACTTCAGGAGAGCCTGCCACCTGCAAGATGGATATTTTTGGTGGCTCTTAGAGATTTTTCTGCCACTGGACTCTCTCGATATGACTTACACATCTTCTCTTCTACTACTATGACTTCCACTTGATTTCAGCTATTTATGCAAACACTTACATGTGATTTTGAATATCCACATTCTAACTGTCAATTAATATCCCTGAAAATGGAGTTTCTGTGTGAAATATTTTGTTAGCCTTTTTTTTTATGATTACAAGAAGAATGAGAGGAAAAAATATGACATATTCAGCTATTCATACCCAAATTTCTCTTTCTTCATTTTTAGTGCATGTATATCTGTAGCCCCCTGAAAATGTAGTTTATTAGGATCTTTCCTGGTTAAACTTTTGTTTATTCTCTCTGGCTGTAGGAACTCTTACATGTGGTGAGATTTTCTTTTGTTTGCCACCTGGGACACAGGTTTATCTCAATATCAGGATAAGACCATAGTAAGTGCTGTGGTCTCTCGCCACCATGCTCCAGTGTTGTAGGAAAAGCATGATATCATTTCTCTTCTAGAAAAGCCAGGGGAAATCCTTCTCTTCAATACGTTCCATCCTTGGGTTTATTTCTCCCTCTGCTGTTCAGAGCTAGACAAATCATGCCCCGTCCTATGGAATGATGTCCTGGGATCCAGTTTTCTGCACATCAAGGCTGTACACACTATTTTCCTCCCTGAAACTCTCCTGCATTCATTTCCAAGACTGCATCAGACTCACAGTAGAGAAACTCCCGGGCTGTCTCTGGACTTCAGAACTCTGAACAATGTCCAAAGCTTCCTAGCACCTTTCCTCCTTGTGTTGTCTGTGTGCTTCCTGGGAGTGCAAGAGAGCCCCGATGCACTGAAACCACCATCTCCCATCCTTCCCCTGCTTATGAGCAGGTTTTTAAGTTGGTACAGAGTTTTACCACACCTCTTTATATTTGTAAACTGCTAGGGGTGAAACTTTAAAAAAACAAAACCCTCCTCCCACGTTGTCACTTGCTGTATTTCAAGGTTCTTCATTGAACATGATAGTGCTTTATTTCCCAAGTTGTTTTATATTAAAAAAGAAATGTTACAAGTCATTAAAGAAGCCATCCTCTGATTGGCTAATGGTTTCTGATACCCTGTAGGGTCCAACTCAGAGCATCTGGGAGAATTCCAGGTTCTACATGCAAGCTATCCTGCTAGAGGGAAGGAAAATAGGCAACAGTCTGACTGAGGGAAACCATCAATATTCCAAGTCGTGGGCCAAGGTAGTTCAGGGAAAGGGAGTATCAACAATTCACCAAATCAAAAAAATAAATAAGAAACACTTATTAGGAGCAGGAATGTGCAACTTTTGAATAAGAGCATCAGGGAGGCAAGAATCAAAATATGTATGGAAGGTTGAACAGGTGATTTGGATGGTGTCCTAAGCCTGCACAAACTCAGCACATTGCAACCAAAAGTGTTTCTCTCACTTCTGCCCTTTCTTTGATGTATCTTGGTTTATTACTGTTCTTGTTATTATTGTTATTATTATAATACCAGCCTCAGTGACTTCTTCTCCCTCAGTCCTCTTAACCAATATGTGACCATTCTATCTCTAAATTATTTCTGCAGTCACACTCTCTCCTCTTCTTGCTATACATTTTGTTTCAATTCTTCATTATACCTCCTGGACAAATGCCATTGCCCATTAACTGGTTTCATTGGAAGCTTCCAGTCTCTCATTGCAATCTATCCTTCTCATTGGTGTCAGAGTAATCTTTTCATATGAGTGACCTTTGGTATTATAAGCGTGGCATTGCTGTATCGCCATTCATCTCCTTCATTCTTGTACTCTCTATTTTGTGAGCAGGAGGTTAGGGTAGGCACCAAAGAGGTGATGTTACTTCTGCTGAGTTTCCTGAGTGAGTCAAAGAGGAGAATTCTGGATTTTTCTCTCAGGCAGACTTGGATTGAATGCTGTTCATTTCTAAGTTTATGTCTATTATCCTGCAAATAATGATTACCCCCTAAATGTTAGTATGCTATTGTGCTATGGGGATAGATGAATTCTCTACAACATAAAACTATTTTTATACAACTATCAAAGTAGTCTGGAGATTTCAACTTTCAGTCAAATAAAATAGAAAGAAAATGAATAACATTAGGACAACCAAGCACAAAAGAATAATATCGTATTTCCCAAAATATAGACATCAACCACTTTATGCTATTGTATTTGAAAGGTCCATAAGAGTAGCTGTGTGGAATATGCCAGCGATTTCTTTCAGTCATATTTCTACTTGCAAAATGATCTGAGAAGTGTATCCAGGGAGAAGAGATACAAATGGAGACTGTTGTTCATTCTTTGACCAACAATAAAAATATTCTATTTATCTATCTCTCTATCTCAATTTCTCTCATTTTCTAGCCCCTTGGCTTCCAAATCCCCTTTTCTAGGTAGAAGGGGTTCATTTAGAAAATGTCAAATTTCAGACAAGCATCAGCACTAGAAGGTAGCTGTTCAAAGCAGCAAAATGTGGGGGTACTACAGTGTTGTTCCTCTACAGATGGACTATGGGAGATTGAGATTGCTTTCCAGCTCCTCCTGGACCACTGATCAGATATTACTGTCTGAACAGGCAGGTAGGAAGCATTGGGGTACCTTCTAGGAAATGAGATCATTTAGCATTACTCATGAAATATATTGAAAGTGGACCCTCATTGTTTGAGCAGTTTTTTCATTTTAGGTCCAGCAGATACCCATAGTTTTACCTTCAATAATTTTCCTTGTATAAATTAAAGCACAGCAATATCCTCTCACTGCCTTGAATAGTATAATGTGATGACTTTTTAACTTGTTCTCCTCCCCACCTGTCCAGGAGTGGAGACAGACCAAGTAGATAGCTTGTGAAACAGATATTTTTATAGTCAATATAGCAAGCACTGGCAGAACTGAAAACCAGATATCTTGATGTTTTCATTACAGATGAAACAAAATGCATACTGGACATTCAGATGCCAGGAACAATCAGTAAGACAGAAAAGCAAAGGTGCTAGTACTGCTCGATGATTTCGAGGGATTTGCAAAGCACTTTGCTCATGCCTGGTGTAGAGTGCGCTCTCCGTATGATTTCATTTAATGCTCACACCAAACTGTGGAGGTTTCCAACTGCTCTTCCTTTTATAGACAAAGAAAGAGAGGCAACGTCTTGTCTATAACCATTGAAGTAGTACACGGTAGACCTGGGGTCTGTTCTCTGTGATCAAAATCCTCTCGTTAGTCAGAACTCAATCCTGTAGGTTTTATCCCACCCACTTCATTAGGATTATAGGACATTCTGGCTGTGTTACTTGGAGCAAATTCATGAGCTTCTCTGCAAAATCAGGACAGTAAAGCAAGCATGGCAGAAGTGTATGAGGGCTCAGTGATGTCATATGTATAAAGCACCTAGAACATAAGCCAGGTACAAGCATTGGTTCTCTTCCAATAGGTGTTCCCCTTCCACCGAGTATTCACAAGCAAGGAAATTTTATTTTTTGTTTTAGTCTATGTCACTGATAGGTAACACAAGGCCTCTTGCACAGTAAATAATCAGTAAAAGGAGAATTAGACCAGGAAGGCTTGATTTATATAACCTTTTTCAAAAAAAAATTTGTTTACTTTATGGGGATGACATAGTTCACCAAACCATACAGCAGGTGTCGGGAACCTATGGCTCGTGAGCCAGATGTGGCTCTTTTGATGGCTGCATCTGGCTTGCAGACAAATCTTTAATAAAAAAAAATAATGTTAGAAATATAAAACATTCTCATGTATTACAATCCATTCATTTCCTACTGCTTATGTTCATGGTTGCGGGTGGCTGGGGCCAATCACAGCTGTCCTCCAGGACAACACCAAATTTTTATTAGATAATGCATAACGTACATGGGTTGTTGTATGGCTCTCATGGAATTACATTTTAAAATATGTGGCGTTTATGGCTCTCTTGGCCAAAAAGGTTCCCAACCCCTGCCATACAGGTTTCAAGTGTAAAACTCAATATACCACCATCTACACCCTGCTTTGTGCATTCCCCGCCCCAAATAAAGTCTCTTTCCACCCTCACTTTTTCCTGCTTCATCCTACCCCCTCTCCCTCTGGCTATTGCCACCCTGTTGTCATTATCTAAGTGTTATGTATATGTGTTTTTTGGCTAATCTGAAAATGCTACTGAATGTATATTGGCAAATCTGAGTCCATCTGGAAACTAGAATTTTGGCATATAATTTGAGAAAACTATTTCTAATAGGCAGCCAGAATTATTCCTAGAAAAACTCATATATATATATATATATATATATATATATATATATATATATATATATATATATATATATATATATATATAAACTCCTATATATATATATAAAGGTTGGCAGAAGGCCTGAAATGCAAACGGAGAAGATACGAAGATTGCCTGGTAACCCTTCAACCTTTTACCTACATTTACCACCCTGGCCCCTAGAGCCCACAGTGAGAGTTTAGTCCCTAAAAGGCAAGTGTGTATGTATGTGTATTCATACCCCACTGCACATGAGAGAATTTCATTCTCTTCTTAGCTTTAGTGTGATTTTGTACTCGTTTAGAGGGTATTGCAATATGGGATCAGGTATGTCCAAGTGATTATGGCCAAAGTAAGAAAAAAGGATTATAAAACAAGGGGATTGTGGGCAAAGAGCACTAGCTCATGGAATTTATATAATTATAGCTCCTCTCTGAGCTTTGGTTTTCTGACTTGTATAGTAAGATAATAAGTTCTGCTCCATCAGAAGGCTATGCTGATGTTCATAAAAGTGGACTGGTCATTGAAAACCAACATTGTATGGTAGTTGAGTCAATCCTGGGTGACCTTGAAGATGTGAACACAGTCCTGTCCATTAAGGTAGGAACTGGTTAGTGCTGTCTAAACACTGTAAGTCTCAGATACCATTTCTTGAAATGACCTTACCCTGGTCACCAGGAAGCAGTGAGCATAACCAGTTCCATCTTCTGAGAGGACCTCTTATCTTTCCATGGAGCTATTCTCAGGATGCTGGGAAACCCCATAAGTAGCCCCATGAAGGAAGTGTGGTTGGAAAGGGATACTGTCCCCAGGCCAAAATTAAAGCCAGATTCTGTGAACCTATGTGTAGTTTCTGGCTGTGTCTGGGACACAGATATGAATGTATGTCTTTCAAGCCATCAGTTGGGAGGCCTTGATAGGATTGAGTACACATCCACTCCATCCTCTCTCTCTTTGGCAGTTGAGACCTGGAGGAAAATAAGAAAAGCTTTGTGGGCAGTGCTAACTGTTGTTCATTTAAGATAGGACAGTGCTAAAAAGTCAGTCATTTCTTCTTGACCATGAGCTCTTTGATTGATTTATTTTTCCACACTCTTGTGGAAAACCTTTCTTAGGAAAAAAGAGCCATATTTAACTGGTGCTGATTACTAACCAGCCATATAAACTTGAGTGAGTTATTGAATCTCTCTAAATCTCACTTAATTCATCAGTAAAGCAGGGGATAATAATAGAACCTATTCCTTAGGGTTTTAAAATTAAATAGGATTATTTATTGTAGTAAAGTTATTAGCACATATCAAATACTAAATGAATGTTACTTCTTGTGGAATTTTTATTTATAAACAGGAGCCTTACCACAAATATAATTACATTTATCTTCATCTTCTTATGACATTCTTAACTTTTAATTTATTATTTCTGTTCTGTGTAGTTTTTAAAATTGCTAGAAAGCAGATTTTTAAATTAGAGGGACCCCAGAGATCAACTCATATACCCCTCTCAGTTTTAGATGGGGATATCAGTGCCAAAGTCTGTAAGGTGCATCAAAGAGAGATGAAAAACAACAAGAAACAGTTTGTGAAATGTGAGGTCTCCCAAATTCCATTCCAGGTTCTTTGGTTTTGTCCAAAGTTTGGGTCATTGGACATGTCACACTCAACTTCCTGGGGCTTAGTTCCCTCAACTATAAGTCCATAAGTCTAATTTGACAATCTCTAGCTGAACATACATATGTACATTTGGTAATTAATACAAATTGAAGTAATAAGTACACACAGATCTTTGGGTCTCCACTCATTATTAGCATAATAGAATTTTCATATTCCATTGATGGTCATATTTAAAATGATATGTATAGCCTATGAAATTTTAATATAATAGAGCTCATTAAAAGTGAAAGCCATGGAGTGACGTCAGAGAAATGGCGCCATGAGGAGTGCTCCCGATACCTCTTCCTGAAACTTCAACAAATTCAACAACTAGAGATAGAAAAACAATCTCAGGAACATCTAAAATATGCATACATCAAACAAAGGTCCGACTGGGCAAAAAGGTGGCTGAATATATAACCCACTCTGAAGGAAACAAGACAGAGAACAGAGTATTCTGCTTTCCTCACTGACCTGAGCAAGGGCTGCTTTCACTTAGAACTGAGAGACAATGAGGGCTGGGAGCACAGAAAAAGCTGGGTTAGGGCAGAGACATTCAAGCTGAAGAGAGAGTGTACCCATGGCTCAGCCCACATGGAGCTAACGCCAGTGGCAGACTCTGGCAGAGGTGGGCGAGCAGTTGCCTTGTTTACTCCTGGTCTCCCATTCAGGGAGCGCGGGCAGTGTGTGAGTGAATTCACCTGGTGCTTTGGGCACGGGTGCCCACGTTCCCGGATGGAGGGGCTGGGTTGGAGACTGTCAGTAGTGGCCCTCTATATGGGCTGTGACCAGAGTTTCTGAATAATCCCAGCTTCACAGACAACAGCGTGCAGGAAGTGCACAAAAGCCAGCTTCCCTACGCCCAGACCTGTCTGGGCACAGCGCCTCCACCAGCCATACAGGCTAACAAAGCACACTCCTGGGGAAGAGAACTGTGGAAGTGGTGGGGGGAAGGGCACGCAGGCAGCTTGTAGACAAGCCTCTGGAGAGCAGCCTGCGGAGTGCTGAGGCATACTAGACATGCCCAGAGGCTCATAGAAAGACACCTGAAAGGCAGTCGGCTCCCAGCCCTGCCTGATTATTCTGGCGGCTCTGGCTGGCAAAGCCTTACCCAGAACCCTGTGTTGAGTGGGAATAGAGGGGGGATTTGGCAGCTCTTAGAGCCTCTTGCTCTCCAGGCAGTGGCTGGGGCAACTTCACAGCTGAGTCCCAGGCTGCTTGTTCAGGAAGGAGAGATTTGGAGAGAGGCTTCGAGAAAAGGGACTCTCCCATTGTCGAAGCTTGCAAATGCTAACAAGCTCCGCCTACCAATGGGACTGAGGCCTAGTTTATGTCATCACCATAGTGACACAACAACAAATCTCTGCCTAAAAATGCCACAGGGGCAGAACCTGAGGTACAGCACCACTGGCCAAAAAAGAGAGAAAAGAAAGAAAAAAAGAAGATAACTTTTCAAAACCAGAAAAAATCCACAGTCTTTATAACTTTTTCCATTTTTTTTCTTGTATTTTTTAGCTTTTTTTTTTTTTACTTCCAACTTGGTCATTTTATCCTTTTTCCATTTTATTCTTTTCTTTTCATTTTGAATGTTATTACCCATAGGTGTTACATTTTCCATTCTTTTTAATTTTTTTTCTGAGTGTTACATTCCAAAAAAAACTTATTCAATATTTTTTTCTCTCTCTTTTTGTTTCTTCTTTTCTTTCACTTTTTCTTTCATTTGAATCTCACCCATAAACAAATTATTTCTTTTTCTGGATTCAAATTTTTTACTTTTCCCTGTATTTTTTTTCCTTTTTCATGTTTTTTCTTTTCTCTTGCACTATTTCTCTCATTCAACCATCATTTACAACCAATAATTTTATTCTTGATCCAAATGTTTTTATTGAGGCATTTTGTGGGTTCTTGTCTTAGTTTTAGCCTCTTTCTCACTCCCCTACAACCCAGGCCCTCCATTCTACGTATTTTTGTTCTACTTAGCACAACAGAATTTTCAGTTTTTCACTGCATTTTCTCAAAAAAATTTTTTTTTATCAACTCTTAGTGTTATTAACAATACCACTCTCAAATGACATTAAAGAAAAAGAAATCTAATATCATGGATACAAAAGAAAATGATGTAGCTCAGATAGATGAGGAAAAATCTATAGAAAAAAATTTCAATACCTTAGAAACCTTGGAGTTAAATGACAGAGAATTTAAAATTGAAGTCCTAAATATACTCAGGGATATACAAGAAAGCACAAAAAGGCAATTTAGGGAGCTCAAAAAAACAATTCAATGAACAGAAAGAATACTTCACCAAGGAAACTGAAACTATGAAAACGAATCAGAGATGAAAAACTCAATTCATGAACTGAAAAACGAGGTAACAAGCTTAGCCAATAGAACAGGCCAGATAGAGGAGAGACTTACTTAGTGACATAGAAGACAGGCAACCAGAGGTACTACAGAGAGAAGAGGAGAGAGACTCACGAATTTACAAAAAATTCTATAGCCCTACAGGAATTGTCTGACTCCATCAGAAAGAGCAGCCTAACAATAATGGGTATATGAGAAGGAGAAGAGAGAGAAAATGGAATGGAAAACATATTCAAACAAATAATAGACGAGAACTTCCCAAGCCTGTGGAAAGAACTAAAGCCTCGAATTCAAGAAGCAAACAGAACACCAACTTATCTTAACCCTAACAAATCTACTCCAAGGCAAATCAAAATGAAATTGGCACAAACTAATGACAAAGAAAAAATTCTCAAGGCAGCCAGGGAAAAGAATACAACATATAAAGGAAGGCCCATTAGATTATCAACAGATTTCTCAATAGAAACTCTACAAGCTAGAAGAGAGTGGACCCCAATATTTAAAGATCTGAAAGAGAGGAACTTCCAGCCAAGAATACTATACCCATCAAAGCTATCCTTCAAATATGAAGGAGAAATAAAAATATTCACAGATACAGAAAAGATGAGGGAATTTATCACAAGAAAACCCCCACTTCAGGAAATATTAAGGAGGTTTTTCGACCAGACACAAAGAAAAAAACAAAACAAAACTACAAGTAAAAGTTCCATCAAGATCGCAATAAAAACAAGATTAATTTTTGACAACAAAAACAAAAAAGAGGAAAGGATAAAGATTAACAGTAGCAAAGGAGGATGGAGTGAAGAAGCACTCATGAGACGATGTACTACAATGAACATGATATGTATGCTTTCCATTACTTAATGGTAACCACCCCTGAAAAAACCAACATAGAAGTACATGGCTTGAAAAAAGAAGTAACAGAGCCTGACCTGTGGTGGCGCAGTGGATAAAGCGTCGACCTGGAAATGCTGAGGTTGCCGGTTCGAAACCCTGGGCTTGCCTGGTCAAGGCACATATGGGAGTTGATGCTTCCAGCTCCTCCCCTACTTCTCTCTCTCTCTCTCTCTCTCTCTCTCTCCCTCTCCTCTCTAAAATGAATAAATAAATAAACTTTAAAAAAAAAAAAAAAGAAAAAAGAAGTAACAGAGAAAAGAAGTATATATTACAACCAAACAAAAACAAATGATAGAAAAATAAAAGAGGAGAACCAAACAAGATACAAAACTAACAGAAAGCAATATATGGAATAGCAATAGGAAACCCTCAAATGTCAATAGTTACACTAAAGGTAAATGGATTGAACTCACCAATAAAAATACAGAAAGTAGCAGAATGGATTAAAAAAGAAAATCCAACTGTATGCTGCCTACAAGAAACACATCTAAGCTACAAGGATAAAAACGAAGTCAAAGTTAAAGGTTAGAAAAGAATACTCCAAGCAAATAACATCTTAAAAAAAAGCAGGTGTAGCAATACTCATATCTGACAATGCTGACTACAAGACAGCAAAGGGAATCAGAGACAAAAACAGTCATTTCATAATGATAAAGGGGACATGGAATCAAAAAGACATAACACTTCTTAATATATATGCACCAAACCAAGGAGCACCAAAATATATAAGACAGCTACTGACTGACCTGAAAACAAAAACTGACAAAAATACAATCATACTTGGAGACCTCAGTACACCACTGACAGCTCTAGATCGTTCATCCAAACAGAAAATCAATAAATACTGGCCTTAAATGAAACACTGGAACAATTGGATATGATAGACATCTACAGGACATTTCATCCCAAAGTGCCAGAGTATACGTTTTTCTCTAGCGTACATGGAACATTCTCAAGAATTGACCATATGTTGGGCCACAAAAATAACACCAACAAATCCAGACAGATTGAAATTATACCAAGCGTATTTTCTGATTATAAAGCCTTGAAACAAGAATTAAACTGCAAAAAAGAGGTAAACAAACACACAAAAATGTGGAAACTAAACAACATACTTTTAAAAAATGAGTGGTTCAAAGAAGAAATAAGCACAGAGATCAAAAGATACATACAGGCAAACAAAAATAATACAACATATCAGAATCTCTGGGATGCAGCAAAAGCAGTAATAAGAGGGAGGTTCATATCACTACAGGCCTATATGAACAAACAAGAGAGAGCTCAAGTAAACCATTTAACTTCACATCTTAAGGAACTAGAAAAAGAAGAACAAAGACAACCCAAAATCAGCAGAAGAAAGGAAATAATAAAAATCAGAGCAGAAATAAACAAAATAGAGAACAGAAAAACTACAGAAAAAATTATTAAACAAGGAGCTGGTTCTTTGAAAAGATAAACAAAATTGACAAACACTTGGCAAGACTCACCAAGGAAAAAAGAGAAAGGACTCATATAAACAAAATGCAAAATGAAAGAGAAGAAATCACCACAGATATCATAGATATACAAAGAATTATTGTAGAATACTATGAAAAACTATATGCCAACAAATTTAACAATCTAGAAGAAATGGATAAATTCCTAGAACAATACAACCTTCCTAGACTGAGTCAGGAAGAAGCAGAAAGCCTAAACAGACCCATAAGCAGGGAGGAAATAGAAACAACTATCAAAAACACCCCCAAAAATAAAAGTCCAGGGCCAGATGACTATACTAGTGAATTCTATCAAACATTCAAAGAAGACTTGGTTCCTATTCTACTCAAAGTCTTCCAAAAAATTGAAGAAGAAGCAATACTTCCAAACACATTTTATGAGGCCAACATAACCCTCATGCCAAAACCTAGCAAGGACAACACAAAAAAAGAAAACTACACACCAATATCTCTAATGAATATATATGCTAAAATACTAAACAAAATACTAGCAAATTGAATACAACAACACATTAAAAAAAATAATTTATCATGATCAAGTGGGATTCATCCCAGAATCACAAGGATGGTTCAACATACGTAAAATGGTTAACGTAATACATCATATCAACAAAACAAGGACAAAAACCATATGATCTTATCAATAGATGCAGAAAAGGCATTCAATAAAATACAATATCATTTTATGTTTAAAACACTTAACAAAATGGGTATAGAAGAAAAATATTTCAACATAATAAAGGCCATCTATGATAAACCATCAGCTAATATCATATTAAATGGCATAAAACTAAGGAATTTTCCCCTAAAATCAGGAACAAGACAAGGTTGTCCAATCTCTCCACTCTTATTCAACGTAGTGCTGGAAGTTCTAGCCAGAGCAATCAGACAAGAGAAAGAAATGAAAGGCATTCATATTGGGAAAGAAGAAGTAAAGGTTTTACTTTTTGCAGATGATATGATCCTATACATCGAAAAACCCCAAAGACTCCACAAAAAGATTACTAGAAACAATAAACTAATACAGTAAGGTCGCAGGATACAAAATTAATATACAAAATCCATTGCTTTCCTATATGCCAACAATGAAACATCAGAAAACGAGCTAAAAAAAAACAAGTCCCTTCATATTTGCAACAAAAAAATAAAATAAAATACCTAGGAATAAACATAACAAAGAATGTAAAGGACCTATATAATGAAAACTACAAAGCATTGTTAAGGGAAATGGAAAACATTTAATGAAATGGATAAATATTCCTTGTTCTTGGATAGGAAGAATAAATATAGTCAAAATGACTATTATTACCCAAAGTGATGTACAAATTTAATGCAATTCCCATCAAAATCCCAATGTCAATTTTTAAAGAAATGGAACAAAAAATCATTAGGTTTATATGGAACTATAAAAAACTCGAAGAGCCAGAGCAATCCTAAGGAAAAAGAACGAAGCTGGGGGCATTACAATACCTGACTTCAAATTATATTATAGAGCCACAGTAATCAAAACAGCATGGTATTGGCAGAAAAATAGACACTCAGACCAATGGAACAGAATAGAAAGTCCAGAAATAAAAACACATATATATGGTCAAATAATTTTTGATAAAGGGACCAACAACACACAATGGAGAAAAGAAAGCCTCTTCAACAAATGGTGCTGGGAAAACTGGGAAACCACATGCAAAAGAATGAAACTCGACTACAGTTTGTCCCCTTGTACTAAATTAATTCAAAATGGATCAAAGACCTAAATGTAAGACCCGAAACAATAAACTACATAGAAGAAACCATAGGTACTAAACTCATGGACCTTGGTTACAAAGAGCACTTTATGAATTTGACTCCAAAGGCAAGGGAAGTGAAGGCAAAGATAAATGAATGGGACTACATCAGACTAAGAAGCTTTTGCACAGCAAGAGAAACTGACAACAAAATAAACAGACAGCCAACTAAATGGGAAATGATATTTTCAAACAACTGCTCAGATAAGGGCCTAATATCCAAAATATACAAAGAACTCATAAAACTCAACAACAAACATGCAAACAATCCAATAAAAAAATGGGAAGAGGACATGAACAGACACTTTTCCCAGGAAGAAATACAAATGGCCAACAGATATATGAAAAGATGTTCATCTTCATTAGCTATTAGAGAAATTCAAATCAAAACTACATTGAGATACCTCACACCTGTTATATTAGCTATTATCAACAAGACAGGTAATAACAGGTGTTGGAGAGGCTGTGGAGAAAAAGGAACCCTCATCCACTGTTGGTGGGAATGTAAAGTAGTACAACCATTATGGAAGAAAGTATGGTGGTTCCTCAGAAAATTCAAAATAGAACTACTATATGACCCAGCAATCTCTCTGCTGGGAATATACCCCCAAAACTCAAAAACACTGGTACATAAAGACACATGCAGCCCCATGTTCACTGCAGCATTGTTCACAGTGGCCAAGACATGGAAACAACCAAAAAGTCCTTCAATAGAAGACTGGATAAAGAAGATGTGGTACATATACATTATGGAATACTACTCAGCCATAAGAAATGATGACATCGGATCATTTACAACAACATGGATGGACCTTGATAACATTATACTGAGTGAAATAAGTAAATCAGAAAAAAACTAAGAACTATATGATTCCATACATAGGTGGGACATAAAAATGAGACTCAGGGACATGGACAAGAGTGTGGTGGTTACCAGGGGTGGGGAGGGGAAGGGAGAGGGTGGGGGAAGAAGAGGGGCACAAAGAAAACCAGATAGAAGGTGACGGAAGACTATATGATTTTGGGTGATGGGAATGCAACATAATGAAATGTCAAAATAACCTGGAGATATTTTCTCTGAACTGATGTACCCTGATTGATTAATGTCACCCCATTAAAATTAATAAAAAATTAAAATTAAATAAAAATAATTAAATCTTAAAAAAAAGTGAAAGCCATGTGAAGTCTGTTCTTAGAGTTGTGTGAGGACTATTAAAAGTACACCAAACCTAGCACTGCTCAGAACACTTTAGAAACTTCCTTTTCAAGCCCTTCTGTGGCACCCTTGGTCACATGCTGGTTACTGCACAAAAGGCAATCCTCATCTCTGAGGAAGGATCTGAGTTTTCCACGAGGCCTGAAGTAAAATGAGTTTGGCAGTCGATGTGAGCAAAACTACATTTTGTCAAAGTGCGGCTGTGCCTTGCAGGTGATAGGATTTGATCTTCTTGCATGGATCAGACAGAAGAGCCAGCAGAAAGGCAGTAGCTACGCTCACAGGGACAGTGCCTCCTACGGTGACACCTTTGAATGATGACATTATTTTGGCTACAGGCATGGATTGTGCCAAATGTGAATGATTATTACCTTTTAATCACACCTCTTTGTGGTGAAGACAAAGAAATCGTATGTGTGGTTTTTAGCATTGTGTTCCTAGAATAATTAGAGTCTTTCAATGGAAATTCTGTATTGGCCTAAAGCAAGGATGGTATTAATATAAAAATCTGGACCATTATCAGAACATGTGATCAGACTTCTGCTTCTACATGCCTCTCCCTTCCGTCTCCATCCAAGTTAGGACAGCTCAGCCCCAATGAGAAGAACACATTTTTTTGTTTGTTTATTTTTGTTTTATATTCAAGGAGAGGAGGGGAGGCAGAGAGACAGACTCTTGCATGCGCCCCGACATGGATCCATCTGGTAAGCCCACTAAGGGGCAATGCATTGCCCATCTGGGGTGTTGCTTCGTTGCTCAGCAACCAAACTCTTCTTAGTGCCTGAGGTGGAAGCCACAAAGCCATCCTCAGCACCCTGGGGCCAACTCACTCCAATCGAGCCATGGCTGCAGGAGGTGAAGAAAGAGAGAAAAAAACAAGAGGAAGAAGGGTGGAGAAGCAGATGAGTGCATCTCATGAGTGCCCTGACTGGGAATCGAACCCAGGACATCCACATGCTGAGCTGACACTCTACCACTGAGCCAACTCCAGGGCCAAACACATTGCATTTTTATTTTGAAGAAATATGGTAAGGAATTATTTAAATATTATTGAGAACTTAGAAGAATGTTCAGGACACTTCTATAACTATCGTATGTTTATGGAGAATAATTTACTGTGTTTATCACTAAAGCAGTGTGGGGACTTTGGTGATGGAAATGATGACATGCATTAACAGTCATAAAATTATATAAATAATTCTCCTTGTCTCCTGATTAATACTTTAAAACTAATTCTGTTGAGAATCTTGGTGCTTTAAGAAAAAAATCAGAATTAAGAAATGTGTTAACCTGGATTCCAAACCCATCTTTTTTTTTTTACCTCTTTTATTCTTTTTTTTTTTATAAATAAATTTTTATTTTAATGGGGTGACATCAATATATCAGGGTACATATATTCAAAGAAAACATGTCCAGGTTATCTTGTCATTCAACTCTGTTGCATACCCATCACCCAAAGAGAGGTTGTTCTCCGTCACCATTTTTTGTTTTTAAATGAACAAATATAGGCCCTTGTGTGGTCTGTATTACAAGTGCAACCCCACCGCCCAGCCATACTTTCTGCTCCTGAAAAGGAAATGGTTGAAAACCTCTGCCCACTCCCCTGTTTCGCTATGGACAGAGTGGCAGTGTCATCTTTCTTAAGTAGAAGTTTGTCATTCAGCATCCTATAGTCTCAATCAAGGCTGGGCTGCATTTATCGATGAAGGCTGCTTTCATGGTGGGCAAGGGAACCTTGTCCAGGGAAAGTTATGCAGCACCAGGCAGAAGTCATTGTCACCCTGAAGTCACTCTCAGCTTGATTCTAGTTCATGTGTGTAGCATGAAGACATTTTGCTAGTGAGCTCTTTCTTCTCATCAGCTGGGTGTGATCTTCCATCATCACCAGCTCCTATAAATCAGACTTTTGTTTCTGAAATACTGGTCCTTGCTTTCCGGAAAGAGGGAGAATGTGCAATGGCTTCTCTTCATATCCTGTAGGCAGGGTATGTCATATCTAAAGTAGGGTTATAGGAGACACAGATTTCAAAATTCAATATGTCTAAGGCTGAATAGAGCTTCTTTTTCTTACAATAGACATGAATTTCCTCTCTCAGGATTACAATGATAATCCAGTTTGCCAAACCAGACATTTTATTTTCCTCACCTAAAAGTCAGATCCAGAACGGAAGGAACTTTTTCTGGTTAGTTCTGTTCTCAACACATAGAAAACTATCTGGCACAGTAGCTGGTATTATATATTTGGTGAGTTACTGAATGAATGAATATCCTTACCTCTGAGTCACCAAGAATTGGTGACATGCAGTGGCTGGGAATAGTCCATTTGAGTCACCTTTCTTTCTGCCCATCAGATCCTCCTGTCCCCTTGCTCTCTGTTTTGCTCATTTGATTCTGCCTTTATGGTCACTTGTCTTTTCTACCATTTACATTTGCAGTTTTCTTCTTTGTCTCCTGCTTCCATTGTTTTGGGTTTTTTTTCTTGAGTGGACTCACCACACGTTTCCAGAATGTTTGATTTAATATGAACTTCTGGTGATGTTTTTGGCATTACAGGTGCTTTTTGTTCTTATAGTGCGTTTTCTGCAATTGCTGTGATGTATGTACGTAAATGGCATAAACAGAGAAAAGGAAAGAGGTTTTTAGATGATCACTGTTCATTCCTCTGTTGAACTTTTAATGCCCTGTAATCCTCGGTATGCAATCTATACTCGACACAGCTGTAAAGGGTGTCAGGGCCTGGGACCCTTGCATCTGCTGGCCTCAGAGTGTATGTTCTGTCGCGTGGTGCTTCTCACACCAGCCTGTGCAACATGCAACCTTATACTCTGCAAGTGCTGCCCTGTGCCTTTAAAGTCTTCCTGACAACTTCTCTGTTCTTTCAGGAGGCATCTGTCCTGTCACTTTGTGTTTCACTATTGCCCCTGCTTCACTTTGTGACAAAGGACTGGTTGTATTAGAACAGAATTGGCCTGTCTACTCCACAAACAGAAAGTAGACATCTTGAAAGCAGGACGATATCTGATTTGTCTTTCCACTCCAGCTTTCAGATGAGTGTGGCTTAATAATATTTGTTGAATGAGTGAAAAATTTATATAGCAACAATATCATTCCTCCTGGGGAAAGTTAACTGTTAAAGAATGTCTTTATAAATAATAAATACTTTTTCTTGTGGGGGGAAAACAGACTTCCCAAACATGTTTTTTTGGTTTACAACCAGAAAGTATTAGTATGAGAACAACAACAACAAAAATCACCAAATATTGTTACAGGAAACATTTCTGACTGCCATCCAGCTGCGTACATTGCGACTTCGGAATAATGCATTTAAAATGTTTCTGTGAAATTGCGGCATCTGAAAGAGAGGCCCCAGATAGCAGTGCACGCAGCACTGTGCCTGTAGGCTGGGTGCTGCCGGAGTCCCCTCGGTCACATCTCTCTGTCTGTACAGGCGGCAGCAGGTGGAAGTGGAGCTGTTCCGTATGTGGATTAGACAATCGCTTTTCCTAAAAGCTCCGAGAGGCAAGCTTACATTTTGTCTTCAGATCTTTATATGAAAGTGCCACTGTGGATAATGAGGCTGTTGTATGCATAATTTAACTTTAGGGAGCCTAAATTTCACTGCAAGGCAAATTGGCACCTAGAGGCATGCAATTTACTCTGGGGTTTCAAACCTTCCTCCAGTCTATTGTCCCTGACTTGGTGTTCTTTTCCTATAAATTATACTCCCTTGTTCTTTGAATGCCTGATTCAGAGGCTGTAACCAGATTACCAGAGTCTCTCTGTTTAATAGTGGTTTCAGAACCCCCGCGGTGCCTGCTTTGACCATTTCTGGGAGCACAGCTAGGTGCCTGGCAGAGCATCACCCCGCACTCGGCACTCGCATGCGGCCTGCACGATGGCACAGCAACTTTGCCCAGAAACCTGCCTGCCTGGAGAGCTTCGGACCAGCTGAGCTTGAAGCTGCCCAGGGTGGGCGGTGCTGGTGGAGTCCTCGGAGCTGACTTCAGAACTCGATCTGTCAATCTGTTTGGGGCGGACGGTTAGGGAACTGTCTGTCTGAGCTGCCTCAGAAAGAATTTGGCTGCAGGGCTGACTCTTCTGCTGACAGACTGCTTTGGCCTCCTCTGGGCTAAAGAACATCTCTGTGTTGGCATGCATGCCAGTTCAATTTTCAGTCTTTTTGAGTAAAGATATGCGTAAATGGATCAAGGGCTCAATAGAACAACCTGGCTGTTGTCTTCTAATATTTTATTTGTCACATGATGGACAGTGTTGATTTTGCAGAGTGCAGAGGGGGTACAAGTTAGTTAATTCTGGTTCATCAGAAATGATTTTTTGCAAGTAGTGTGTTTTTATATTACTAAGGTAAACTATGGAGACCTAAAGATTTGCCAATATGTGTGCATCTTATTAGATGATTTTGGCATTTGATTACCAGGCCTGTTTACAGACTACTAAGAAGTTCTTTTATGATGCTTAGTAAATATGTTAGTTATTTCCATTGTCAAGTAGAAACCAAAGAGGACAGAAAGAGGGGGTAGAAGAGAAAGAAAAAAGGAAAGGCTACAAAGAAGAAGATATTTAGCCCTGGCAGGTTGGCTTAGTGGGAGAGCATCAGCCTGGTGTGTGGATGTCCCGGGTTCGGTTCCTGGTCAGGGCACATGAGAGAAGCGACCGTTTGCTTTTCCACCTCTCCCCTTCCTCCTTCTCTCTCCCTCTCCTTCTCTCTCACTCTCTCTCTCTCTCTCCTCTCCTGCAGTGATGGCTTGATTTGTTTCGAGAGAGTTGGCCTTGGGAGCTGAGGATGGCTCCGTGGCCTCTGCCTCAGGTACTAAAAAAGTGGCTTCATTGCTAAGCAATGGAGCAATGGCCCCAGATGGGCAGAGCATTGTCCCCTAGTGGGTTTGCCAGGTAGATCCTGGTTGGGGTGCATGCGGGAGTCTGTCTCTCTTCCTCATCTCCTCTCACTAAAAATAAAAATAAAAAAAAAGAAAGGAAAAAATATCTTAATAAAGAAAGAAGATATTTTAATTCAGTGAAAAAATTGGAGGCCAATTTTCAGATGAGGAGATCCCAACCAGGGTCGAGACTCATTGAATCTTTAGCTAGTGAACTTGAACAAGTCACTGCTTCTTTACTCTTTAAAATAAAACTATTGGACTTGATCATTTATTGAGATTGCCTATAAATCTAATATTCAGAAATATTTCATTAGTCCTCTAAACAAAGCATCTGTGATTATTTCATAGCTTATTGGGATGGATAGTGGCCAGCCACATGGTAGCAAGTCCTCGGCTAAGAGAGAGGCTCAAGGTTTCTGCATCCCTCAAGTCAGCCATCATTCTCCGAGTTCTTACGATTCAATAGGAACTACAGTTAGCACCTTTAAATGCATTACCTTCATTTTGCTTTAAAACCATTTGTGAGGTGGTTATCATTTCCCCTCTTTTATATTAGAGGAAATAAATTAACTTTCTTCTCTCTGTCAGCCAGGAAACAGGAAAGCCGGAATTTGAATGTAGCATCATCATTTTGAATTATGTTTCATTCTACCGCCCTTAACATCCTATTTGCCTACCAGTGACCCCAAAGTTTATAGAATTGAGAAGATAATGATCCACTTGCCTCATTCTTGACTTTTTGATGATGCGTTATTAGGGGATATATGTCATGCTAAGAACAAAGCATGGATGCATGGGTCATATGTGAACCACTAAATACAAAAATAGCACGTTGCAGCAAAAGACAGAGCTTTTAAAAGGCAACGGGAATATATCTATTTCCTGAAGTATAGACATTTTTTACCGTCTAGTTAATCTGCCTCTTCTTTCCTTGTCTCAAAACTGACATTTGTTTCCTTGTTGGGCCAGTCACTAAGATTTGTTCCTGTTGCCAGAGCTCCTGCAGCATACAAGTGCTATCTGAGTCAGAGATTAATGGCATGACAGTGCCAGTGACAGCTGTGACAGTGACATGTTGCCATAGGGGTAAGAAAATTTCAAAAAGATAAAGAATTCCTTCATCTTGTAATATTTTAGTAATATATATTCTCCTGGCATACTAGGGAGTTTTTAGTCTTCTAGGAATATGGGTTATAAATTGAATTCACTCTTATTATTAGGATCTAATCTCTATAATCATAATCCAAGTTGGAATAGTTTGCAGAAAATTACCTGTGTTGTGAAGTGAGATGATGTAGTTATTCAATGCCCATGATGTGTCAGGCATTACTCTAGTTTGCCATAGTGGAAAAGAAAATACTATAACTATATATTAGAATATTTTTCCCTCTCATTATATGTGCGGTATTGCACTGGATGTGTGGTGGATCCATGGATGATGAAGAATGTGTAACCAGGTATTGCAATTTCAATAAAGTTCTGACATCCTGAGATGAAACAAACACTTATGGAAAGAAGTCAAAGAGATGGAAATACATAGAGCTATATTGCTTAGTTAATTCTGTCTCTCTGAAAGTTTTCATTACATTTTATTAAACAGATTGGATTTCACATTGGCATTTTTGTTTGCTTTGTAGAGGTTTCAAGTTAGGTACTTCTGATAGTTATTGGTTTGTAGAATCATTATTAATTTTCTTTGTGGCTCTTTGTGAATTTACAAACTTAAGACATTCAGGTAAAATATAGACATGTTATTAATCTCTGAGAATCTGAATGTTCTACTTATGAAAGCATGGGTTGCTGTACTCAATAAGGGAGACAAATGTGTGGGTAAATTGCAATCTGGAGAGAAAAGAGAAGTATAATATTTAATATATTTCTCTACTTTTATGTCACAGTCGTATTATGCAGAGTAATTTATATTTAATGCTGTTTGGTGTGATAATTTTTGAAATGTACTATATACAGATTTGTAGAAATCAAAAGTCATTTAAAATGTTCTTTTCTTCCCATACTTAGAAGAAAACAGCTCCTTCTGGCACACTTTTATTCATAGACTTCTGATAATGCTATGATGATAGTGATAAAAAGAAACAGAAGGAGGGAGAAAAGAGAAGGAAAAGTGCCATGTCTTTAAAACTAAAATAAAATGAGAACACTATTGAAAATATTTTCTGTATGTTATAAAATAATTTATTTTACTCTCAGTCTCTAAATTATGATAATGGTGCTTTGAATATTTAATGATCTATGGTTCCACATGTCCGCTATTTAACATTTTTCATCTAAACATGTATACACAATTGGCGTGACTACCCTTGATTTCACAGTGATAGAAACTGTGTATTTCATGTGCTAATCCTTCTTTATAAATCAAACGATCTCAGATCAGGACTCAGATACAGTGCAGGCTAGGACCTCGTTACTGGCAGCCAGGGTAGGGCTTAGTTATGACTCAAGAAACATGAAATGAAAGGATCACCTGGTTTTTCTTTTTAATCTGTTAACATGGTGACTTTATGTTGATAGATTTTGGAATGCCAAGCTAATTTTCCACACCTGGAATAAACCTCATTTAATGATGTTTTGTCCTTTTTACATATTGTTGGATTGAATTTGCTAAAATTGAGATCCAAATTACTGCTGCTATATTTACAAAGGATACTGGTGTGTATTTTTCATGTTATCCTTTTTGCTTGGTTTTGGTATTGTGGGAATGTTCACGTCAAAAAACAAGATGGGAAGATGTGTTCTCCCTCTTCAACTTTTTTGGAAGAGTTTGTGTAGAATTAGTATTATTTCTTTCTTAAATATATTGTAGAATTGCCTAG